>NC_133553.1:70081560-70763405 GCF_048773025.1 Camelus bactrianus
CCATGAGGAGAGGGCCACCAAGTGGTGGGGGCACAGGAGACAGTGAGAAAGAGTCCCGCAGCCTTTCTGGAATCAAAAAACTGGCAAATGTGAAAAAGTGCATAATTTGTTTTATTGAACAGGCTGCTTATGTACGTTTGGAGGGCCAGGTTCAAGGACTCTGCATCCCTCCAGGACAATAGCCTCAAGAGAAGAACAGACAGAGCAGGAAGAGATGTGGGGTTTCTCCCAGGAATGAGGCAGAACAGGGATTTCTGCAGATTTGCAAGGAGACCCCGACCGCTGAGCACGGGGTTACAACCCCACGTGACCCTTGTCGTGTTTGGCTTGGGCTCTGGGTCTGGCCTGATCATGTATTCTTCCAGCTGAGTTCCAGAAATTCAGAGGGTAGATTTAGGGAGGCTGCGTTTGGAACCCGGTGTGGAGACGGAGGGTCCTTTATCCTGAGTCCCCTCAGCCTAATCACTGTAGCTGAGTTCCAACACCACCCAGGCCCCCAGGGTGGCCGTGGAGGGAGAGCAAGCCTGGCAGGTGACCCAGGGGTCCCACTGCTGTGCCCCTCCCTTATCTTTGTTCCCTTTCACCCCGGAAGGTGTGATTGTCTCATGTCATGGTGACAAGCCATCTCTCTTCTCTGTCAGGTGGGATCCCCACCCCCGCTCAGCCTTCTTTCTGCATGGATGCTGAAGGACCAGGCTCACTTGAAGTTCTGAGTTTGAGCAGTAAGGTGGAAACAAAGAAACCAATGGAAACAAAGAAACAAGTCATTGTGGCAAAGCTCCCCACCACAGAGAAGCTGCCCTGAGTGGAAGGGAGGGTGTGGGCATGCCCATTTGTTTCGTGTCTCCCAGTGCTCTTCGCTTTCTTATTGCAGACCTGCATGGTTACAACAAAATGATCTGCAAAACTGAAAATATTTACTCTCTGGCTTTTACAGAAAAGGCTGACCAGCCTCTGGTTCCCGTACCGGTCAACTGATTGGAGTACCTTTCCAGTTTGGAAACATCTGGGCAGGCCCAGGTTTGCAAAATTCTTTAAGAGTAGTTATGGAGTTTTGCTTCTAAACATTTTTATGGCTGTATACTTCTGAGCGAGGTTGTGCTGTGTAATTCTGAGCCGGGATTTTCTCAAACTGTTTCTTATTTCTTATACCGGACACCCCTAAATTCCAAGGGGAATGGGATGTTAAGGAAGCCATGGAGTTTAGGAAAAAGATACAGATTTCATTTCCATTTAAGCATCGATGTATCTCCATCCTAGGCAGTATCGGTTCTGTGGTATTGATAGGGGAACTAAATAGCAACCAAATTTATAGAAAATAGTGGGTCATTGGGTACACAAGTTCTTCTTTTCAACATTTTTGTAGTGTTTGCAGTTTAAGATGACCGTTCCTGAGAAACAGGCAGCCTCTTAGAATGAAATAGCATTTTCCCTGAACCATACTCAATTTTTATTTCGTAGACAGCAGGAAGGGCAATCACACATCCAACACATGGGGACCTCAAAGATAAAACGTAACTTTCTGGGAGCACACTACCCCAGTCTCCCTCTGCTCTTTTCACTGTCCCATTGTCCCTGAAGGCTCTTTCGTATCTTCTGCTCATGACTCCAGTAACTCTTCCTTCTCGTCCCTCAGCTGGTAAGTTTACTTTTCTACTTTGACCAAGCAAACTGAAGCCAACAGAAAAGAACTTTCACCAGCAACTCCCAGCACATCCGCTCGCCTTCTGATGTCTGTGACCTCACTCTCGCTGCCCCACCTCTTATTACAGGTGACATCGAAAGCCAGATCATCCAAAAGTCACCAGGGGGCCCATCCATACAATCTTCTCCGGGCTGTCACTCCCACATCCATCCTCTCTGTCACTACCTCATCTATTTTGTTCTCCTGCTAGTTGGCTCCTATCAGTATATAAAAGTCCATCCTCTTAAAAGAAACAAACAGCACTCCTTGACTCTAATTGGCCCCCACCAACTGCCACCCCATGTCTTTGCAGCAAATCTTTAATGAGTCGTTTAAACTCACTGTCTGCATATTCTCTTGAGCCATTCCCTTTTGCACCCACTCTGGCTTTTCCCCTGATCTCTCGCTCTATGGAAACTGCTCTGTCAAGGCCATCAGTGACCCCACGTTGCTAAATATAGTGGTCAGTTTTTAGTCTTCATCATGCGTGGCCCTTTGGCAGCATTTGACCCAGCTCTTCCATTTCTCCTCCCCCGTGTTCCTGCTTCACTTGGCCTCCAGCCCATCGCTCTGCTTTCGATCCACTGGCTGGTCTTTTGCCAACGTCTCCTCTTTTTTCCAAATATTTACTGCGAATGTGCCTCGGAGTTGGGTCCTGGGTCTCTCCTCTATCTCACTGCTATACTTTTGGTGGAAGCAACCAGACTTGGAAATTGACATGCCATCAATTTCTCGATTTGTCCAAAACTCCCTGATTGGCCTTTTCCATTTGGAACTCTCTCCCTGATACTCATATTCTTTCTCTTTCATTCATCTTGCTTTCACATTCATACATATGTTCTACTGTGTAAATTACTTTTCCAAATTTTGAATCAGTCCATACATATCATGTGAAATGCTCAGATCTCTATTATTTCCACTAAGATGCTTATTCTACCTTAGAACCTTTCTGCATTTCTGTATTTATGTCAATAAAGTGAATAGTATTTCTACAAGCCTCATAGTTAAACAGTGTGTTTGTTTGGGGCTATTATGTAACATGAAATAATGATACATCAACATAGTCCTTTTTCATTTAATTTTATGTAACACCAAGATGAGGTTTTTGCACTGAAGACTGTTTCATTGAAATTTTACCTACGTTATGGACAGTCAGTTTATGTGAAAGCCCTCATTTCTCCCCTTTTCTGATATATTTTCCATTTGGCTATTATAACATATAACTTGGCATGAAATAAAGTTCCAAATCCATTCACATAATAAAATTAATACATTTAAATTATATTTTTTAATGTTAAAAAGAAAGAAAAAAAACCCCCAGACTCCTCTACCTATTAGGCATTTCTGTGGCAATATCTAATAGACTCCTTCATCATGACATTGAAGAACTGAGCTGATTCCAGCCCCTTTCCACCTGCTCAGCCCCATCTTGTCCCATCCCCTGTGGATGGAGAGGACATCCATCCCATTTTCCAGGTCCAGATGTTGGAACCATGTTCTTTCTCTCTCTTTCTCTTACACACACACAGACAGCAAATCCAGCTTGTTAGAAAATTCTGGCTACTCTGAATTCATTAACCACCTACTCCCTGTTCCCCACCCTCCTAGGAGCCACCTTCAGCCCCTTGTTGGACACCAAATAGCCTACTTCTTCCATCTTTGCTTTTCTACAATCTCATCCACACAGAGTCAGAGGGAGCCTATAAAAGCATACATTTGAGGGGGTGGGTGTAGCTCAGTGATACAGTGCATGCTTAGCATGCATGAGATCCTGGGTTCAAACCACAGCACCTTCACTAAAATAAATAAATTAACCTCCTCCCAAGAAAACCCAAAACAAAAGCATAAATTGGACATCACCCATCCCATCAAAACTCACTAAAAGGGTCACCATTCCATTAGGAGCCAAAGTCGTCCCAAAGTCTTCCAGGACCCGGCCTGCTCTGCCTCTCCGCCCACACTCTCCCCATCACTCTGGGGGCCTCTGGCTCCGGCTCTTCCTTCTTCCTCCGGATCTATTCTGCTTCAAGTTCATTACTCCTTGAGATCTGCCAGGATTGCCTTATTCCCTCCTGCCTGCCTCCCACCCCACCACCATCACCTGAGTTTGCTCATATCACTCTTATTTTTCCCCAAGCTCTTGCTACCCCCATCATGTTGCCTGTTTTCTCTGCTAAAACTCTGAGCCCCCAGTGATGGGGAGTCGTGTCTATTTTGTTGACTAATAAAGCCCAAGACCCTTGGGAATGGGTATAGTTACTAGATTCCCATAAGTAGTAGGAGCTTATACAGATTTGCTGAATGAATGCAGAGGTCCTGGTCCAATTCGATGGAGCACTTCTGTGTCCTGCTCAAAGATTAACTCTCCTTTCCTCCTGAGAGAGGGTGACCACTCCCTTGGTGATCAAAGGCAAGATCTATTTTCTTTATGCTGTTAACCTTAGGCGGGGAGACTGGGGGATCTTCATTTATATTTTAAAATTTGATTCACTCTGCAGTTTGTCTCCTGTCTATGTATCCTTTTGAGAAACAGTTTATGAGTGATCATTCTTCCATCAGATTGAACAGGATCCAGGGGGAAGTACCAAGCCTGTCCCATCGGCCATCCTGTGTGTCATGTCCTGTGACCCAGTGGATGCTCAGCACGTAAGTGAACCAACAGGAGTGAGTGAAGAGATGGGAACATCTCATTATTGTGGTGGCTGCACTCTGTCCGATGCCTTGAGATTTGGGGAAGGGTTTACAACTGCGGAGGCGAGATGTCAGGTCCTCTATGCTCTTCCTGAGTGCCCTGGCCTTACCCATTCCCCCAGCCCCCTCTGGGCAGCCAAGCCCAGGAGCTGGGCCACCGGCGATTGTGCTGATCAATAATCCACCTCACCCAAAGTCCGGGGGTAAGAGCGGCCAGCACAACTGGTTGTAGACTCTGAAGTCAGGTCCTTGGAGGAATTCCTCACTGAACAATGTTTTGGACCTTTTATTTTTCTCTATAGCCTCCAGCTGAAGAAACAGATTGCCTTAGGTACATGAAAGGTGAGGACACCTACTATCCCCATGGAGCCCAGGTGGGGCTGGGAGTCTGCTGTTTGTACAGCCGGTGGGCTCGTGTTGCTTTGGGCATCCCTGTGCCTGAATTCCTGCAGTACACTCGGTGGTAAGAACGGAGGTGCCTGGCAGGGAGGGAAGCGTGTCGGGGGACTACACAGCTGGGGAGACGTTAACCTGGGGTGAGCGGGAGCCGGCTGATGCATGGAATCTCGGTGCAGGGAACTCTCCAAACTCAGAGAGGTTCCCACTCCCGCAGGGTCCCTTTGATCAGGGTGCTAGGCTGTCAGCACTGCAGGGTCCCTGTGAGGATCATGGTGCCTTCAGGCAGTGGGAAGTGAGGGGTCCAGTGGCAATTAAATTAACTGTGCACCCAAAGCCAACCCCCTCTCTTTCAGCCTGTTTCCTAATCTGCAAAACTGGAATGATGTTAACCATCCCGCAGGTTTGTTGATGGGCTGGGTGGGACACACTAGACAGCCAGGAGCTGGAATTCCTCTGTGCCCTGATTGTTATCCTTCCTTCACACTATTTACTCTCACAAGTTCAGTCTCTCTGTCTCTCTCTCATTCACTTGTAACTTTCTCTCCTGCTCTGGTTTCATTTGATTCCCACCCTCCTCCCAATCCCCAGATGAGTGAAATTAATTTCTGTGTGTCAGTTCCAAATTCCCGGGAAAGATGCTCTGTCCCCTCTGGATTGGTTGTCCAACCCATCAGTTGCAGTCAGAGGAGTGAGTCCCTCTGTGACCAGAGGAGGGGCTCTGCCCAGCCCCCCAGCCACCACTGTGGGAGCACATAGCTCTCCGAGGAGGAGGTACTGGCTGTGACTTGGTGTCACTAAGTGTGAATTTATCTCTCCTCTTGCCCCACCTCCATCCTCCTAAACAAAGATGAAAATTAAACACTCCCGAGATTTGTGTCATGGAGCACTCAGGGTGGGGGCTAAGAGGGCTGGATTCCCTGCTGAGTGTAAGGGGCTACAGTGACTCCCAAACGAGAGCCTGTAAAGGAAACAGCACCGGCCCCACCGGACACTTAGGGTGCTGAGTCTGCGTGACATTGAGCCAGGCTTCTGACCACAGCTCAGGGGTCTGGTCCGACCGGTTAGTCTTTGAAACCAACCAGCTTTGGATTCCTCAATCCCTCCCTGAGGTTTTACCTGAACCACGAGCTTCTGTATCTCTGAAGACAGATGATGAGGACCCTTCACGTAAGGCATTTGCACACCCCTGTGCGGGAATTTGTGCTGCACGGTCTGCCCGGCGAGCTGACCAAAGTTCGTATTTTACTGATCTTAGAAATAGTCTGGTTTCCTGATGCACTGTTTCACTGAACAAGCAACAGAAGCCACCTCTGGCTGATAAAAGCAAAAAAGGGACTTAATGAAAAGATACTGGGAGGGTGCATGGAGTGGCCCAGACCAGAGCCGACCCGGGGGCCGTAGGAGATGTTGGGGAGCCCCAGGCACCAGGCTGCGCAGGGTGCTACCGGGCCCCCTGCTGCCCCAGCAGGGACCCCCCCTCCTCCTGACACTCCACCTCACTGCAGGTTCATGTCCCGGCAGGGCCAGGTCACACTGAAGCCACCAGCACACACCTCAATGGGGGAGTTGGCCCCTTCTCAGCTGAGGGCGTGCCTGCTGTGGGGAGAGGCCCAGTTAGAGGAAGGCGGTTCCCCTACTGTTCTGAGTTAATGCGCAAGTCAGTGTCCATCACTCAGGAGAGCCGGGCTGGTCGGACATCATTGTGGTGACTAGGCCGTCTGAGTTCACGTATTACTTTTTAGGTTGGAAGGCCCAAGAGGGAGAAAAAGTGGAGGTTCTAGTACTTATTTTATATTTCCCATGTACCAGGTGCGGTAAGCAAGCCACTTCAGACAAGGCCCATAACAACCACATTAATAGGCCACGGAGAAAGTCATACAGTCAGGCCTCTGCAGCCCCGAAACCCGTGTCCTCATCAGTTCCGTAGTTACCAGTGGAAGTTGTAGGGATTTATGGGACTGTGTGTTCCTGTGGGGGCTGGGATGTGTGTGTTTAAATCCACATCTTCAGAAACTCGGCCAGAACCACAGCCACTGATTGCATGGAGGCAGAGGAGGGGAGGCTTCCAGCCTCTGGTCCAGCTCGTGTGGAGCTCAGAAGTTGCTCCTTCTGTCCTGAAAACAACACCAGAGCTGAGGGAGCTGCAAACCCACTGCTCTTCTTAGATCCACAAGAAAACTGAGGGGGAAAGCTGCTCCCAACACAGAGAGGCAGCCTGGCAGGCTTGGAGAGTCACAGCTCCCAGGGCAGAACCCGCTTTTGTAAGAACCCCGGGGGCAGGCAGATTTAACAGATCCCTGAAGCCAGCTGGAGGCTCAGCGGGGGGAAGTCCGAGTGTGACAACTCCAGGGGGCCAGTCAGAGGGGCCCCCTGCTCTTTTTCATGCATTTTACCTCCAGGACCGTATCCTGTTCTCAGAGTGAAGATCATAGGAAAACTCCTCATGGTTCCTGCCAGGAAAGGAAAAAATAGCTCTATTGAAATACACCCAGAACATTCTCTTCCATTGTGGGGGGTTGTGTTTTTTTTGTTTTTTTTTTTTTTATGAGAAATTATTTTACCAGAGCCTAACCTACCTGGGGGAAGGGAAATACATTCTGTGTCACCCAAATTGGGGTGGGGGAAAGAGACACACTTGTGGAGGTCACAGCTCAGGGCACAGGCTCAATGAGAACTAATCACAGGACTACAGATGCCCTGCTCTGTCCCGCTCCCCCAACACCTTACCTCCATGTCAGTAGGGCCCCTGTGCAATAACAGGAATAAAATTAAAAGAAGTAAATGTCTCAGGAGTGTCTAGGGAATACCCAAAGACAGAGGGGAGATGAAAACAAGGACACACGGGTGGCTTTAGCCTCTCGCACGAATAGCTGTAGCAAACTACACACAGCCCAGCCCCAGTAGATAAACAGAAAACCTCACAGAAGAAACTATTTATTTTGGTTCTCTTACCCAGTGCATTCCATGGTGCATCCTCGCCTAGAATTGAGTGGAAGCAAGTCCATCTCAGAAGGGACATACCTGAAGAGAAATGGCTTTCCAGACTCTGAAGGGCAGAGAAAGCACCAGCCTGGGTTAGAGAAAGGTGAGGGGTGGGGTAGGGGGTTGGCTGCCTTCTTCCCCAAATAAGGAACCTTCCTGAGGCCAGCACAGTGGGAGGGAGGGCCATAGGGTGGAAGCAGCCAGACTTCTTCCTGAGAAGTGATAGGATGCCTCCAAGGGACCATTCAGGTGCCCAAACTGTGTCCTGATGGTGGGAGTCAGTCGGTCTGCCTCAGAGCCCAGGACTGAGGTGGGCGCACAGCAGGCCGGTCTTACTTGGCCGGATCCATTTCACTTCTCCGAAACCCTGTGTAAAACATGAAGCGTGGACGACCTGGTGAGCACAGCTCTGCCCTCAAGACCGGTTTCAACTCCTCTCTTCCCAGAGAACAGCATCTCTGAGCCCGTCCTGGGTGACCTCACAGAGATCACCCTAGTGGCCCAGGCTAGTGACCGGGAACATGTACCTTCCTGCAGCCAACCCCAGACGTCCACTGATGCATCATATACTGGCAAAGATGTGAGTTCCTGTGCATTGGTCTAACAGCAGAGACTCTGCCACAGGCCCAAGAGGTGGTGTGTGGGACAAGCAGAGGTGCAGGAGTGTACGCAGTGCAAAGGTGTAAGTGGTGGCAGGGGTGCAGGGGCTGTGGAGGGTGCAGGCAGTTCAGGGGATGCGGGGGTGCAGGCAGTGCGGAAGGGCAGAGAGTGGCAGGGGTGCAGAGGTACAGGGAGTGTAGGGGTGCAGGAAGGTGCTCAGGCACGTGGCCAGGGTCAGAAGGCAAGTGCACATCCTCGCAGTCAGCCTGACCCCGGGAGATTAGTGCAATTGTCTGGGGTGTCGGAGGGGGCGGCGGCGGCGGCGGCGGCGGTGGGTGGGAGGCTGCCCGGGCAAGCCGGTCGATTTCTTCTCTTCCCTGCAGCCTGGCCTGGGGGGGCGTTGGCCGCCGGAGATTCGCCAGATGTTGGACTCCAGGTAAGCTTGCTCCTGGGTGGTGGGGCGGTTAGGTCAGGGGGCGGTGGCAGCGGCAAGGGGGCGGAGCGGGGCTGCCCCTGGCGAACTGATGGAATAGCTGCCTTCTCCCGGCTGCCGGGCCTGGGAGCGGCCTCTGCTGCCCCAGGTCGCCGCACACACCTGTCCCACTCAGCTTGCTGAGTGGGGAGTGGAGGCGGTGTCGTTAAGTTGCAGGGCCCACGGGTATAGGGGGGCTGCCGCGCGGAAGCCGGTCAATTCGCTCCGCTCTCACCCGCGGCGGAGCCAGGGCCGGCTTCTGCTGCCGTAGAGGCGGGACGCCGGTCTCCAGGTGAGCTTGGTCCTGGGAGGCGGCGGCGGCGGCGGCGGCTGGGGGTTGGGGTCCGTTCCAGGGAGCTGCTCCATTTCTTCTCTCCCCCGCGGCCTGGCCTGGGGGCGACCTCTGCCGCCAGAGATTTGCCTGAGGTCCGACTCCAGGTGAGCTTGCTCCTGGGAGATGGGTGCGGTGCATTCAGGGGGCTGGGAAGTTGGTGGCTGCGGGGATAGGGAGGCTGCCCCGGGGGAGCTTGAGGATTAGCTCCCATGTCTGTGCCACGTGGCCTGCAGGCAGCCTCTGCTGCGCCAGGTCCCGGGACAACCCTTTCCCACTTTGCCTGCTGGGGGCGGGAGGCAGGGTAGTCAGGGTGCACGGGTGGCGGGGGTCGGGGGCCTGCAGCGGGGGAGCGGGCACATTTGCTCCCATCTTCCCCGCGGCTTGTCCTGGGGGCGGTGTCTCTTGCCCTGGGTTAAGAGACACGTGTATCCTAGTCGGCCTGGCCCCAGGAGGCGGGCGTGTTACGTTGGGGGTGGTGGCAGCAGCGGCAGGTTTTCCCATGGAGCCGGTCCATTTGCTCCCATTTCTCCCCACGGTTTGCCCTGGGGGCGGTCCCTGTTGTCCCTAGTTCGCCGGGCGTCCATCTCCAGGTCAGCCTGCTCCCTAGAGGCGGCCACCGTGAGGTCAGGGGGCAGGAGCGGTGGCTGCTGTGGGGGTAGGGGGCTGCCTTGGGGAGCTGGTGGATTGGCTCCCTTCTCCCCGATGGCCTGGTGTGGGAGTGGCCTCTCCTGCCTCAGATCACCAGACACACCTGTCCCATTTAGCCTGCTGGGGGAGGGGCGCCCTGGGCGGTGCCTTTAAGGTGTGGGGGAGGCGACGGCAGGGATAGAGGACCTGCAGCGCGGAGCCTGTCAATTTGCTCTCCTCTTCCCCACGGCCAAACCTGGGGGCGTACTCTGCTGCCCTAGAAGCCGGATGCCCGTCTCCAAGTCAGCTTGCTCCTGGGAGGCGGGCGCGATGCTGTCGAGGGGCAGAGGCAGCTGCGACGGCCGGCTGCCCCGCCTAATGGGGCCACTTCTTCTCCTCTCCCCTGACCTGGCCTGGGGACGGCCTCTCCCGCCCAAGATTAGCCTGAAACCCCACACCCGGTCAGGTTGCTCCTGGGAGGTGGGCGCGGTGACATCAGGGGTTGGAGAGGAGGGGGGTCTGCCCCTGGCGGGCTGGAGGATAAGCTCCCATCTCTCTGGAGGCCTGACGTGGGGGTGGCGTCTGCTGCCCCTCATTCCCGGGTCACCCTTCTCCAGGACATATTGCCCCGGGGGTGCTGTAGGGTGCGGGGGCGGCGGGTTGTTGTCGGGGGTATGGAGCTTGCCGCTTGGGAGCTGATGGTTTAGATCCCATTTCCCCCGCAGCTTGGCCTGGGGGCAGCCTCTGTTGCCCCAGGCCGCAAAGCACTGTTTCCCTGACAGCTTAACCACCGGAAGTGGGCAGGATGTGCTGAGGGGGCGGAGGCAGCCGCCAAGGCAGCGACGGAGGGGGCTGTCCCTGGCCAGCCGGTCAATTTGTTCCCATCTCAACATTTGCTGCCCCAGTTTCGCAGGACGCCCTTCTCCAGTTTATCCTTCTCCTGAGAGGTGGGCTCAGTGCATGCAGCCCAAGGTCTGGGCTCTCCCCTGGGGAGGGGCAGAACTCTCTTCTTCTTCTTTGTCTTTATTCTTCAGCGAAGTGGTTACTGGCCCCAATTCTTAATTCTGAGAAAGTGTAGCCTGTGTTACGGAGGAGCTGCTGGACAGTGAGGTTTCTGGGTGGGTTTTCACATCAGCTGATGCCCCAGGCAGGCAGGAAATCTATTACTTAGAGCTTCTTAGTCTGGAGTTGGGGGATGGCCCCGCCATCCTCACCATGCTTTTTACAAATGTGTTACTCCCCTCTTTTTCCTAGGTGACATTTTAGGTTATTGGGTCCCAGATTGCTGGCACACACATCCCTGTTCTCAAACATCTTTTAAACTTGGGTGAAGTGATAAGTTGGGGAAGAAGATGATTTACTGAAAGGTAAGAATACTTAAATTTGCATTAAAGCTACATTCTGTCAATCTTTCTCAAATGATTTTTCTCTGATTCTAAATCCATGACCTAGTGAATGTTGTACTCCTGTGTAAATCATTGATCTTCACATCACACTTGTTGAGTGGTCAACGAGATTTGTTATTTAGATTATTCCTGAAAGGAAAAGCTCAGGCTTTTGAGAATTCCTTGTCTGATGTCACCCAGGCAGTCACAGTAGAAGACAGAGCTGATATAAAAATCCCTAACCTGCCTGAACTGCAAAGCTTCTGGGATTACTGATCCCTGAAATGCAGGTGACTCTTGATGATAATCTGGGGGATGGTTTACATGATCAGATTCTTCCAGTCCTGTAAATGGGTTCCGTGGCCCCAGCCCCGGGAGAGCTGGTCATAAGGGCCATATCGTGAGGGGTGGGATGGGAAGGCAAGGTCTAAGAGCTGGCATCACTGAGATTCCACACTCGCTAAACACAGACCCCAGAGCCTAATTGTTGTCAGGTTCTGTTCTGGATTTGAGAGTGTGTTCAGACATGATTCTTGCCCTTCAGGGGTCACTGCCTGGGTGGAAGTAACCTTTACATAAATCTGGGGAGGATGACAATTAAGTAGATGGGCTGTTATGATTCTCAGTGTGCCCAGGCTCGCTCTTCCAGGCACTCGTGGGACTAACGAGAGCCATGTTATTCACTCATACACTGATTTATTACCCTTGAATTGATCATTTGTCCCACAGTAAGTGAAACAAGCGACGAGGAACCTGAGTTTTGTCCCCTTTCCTAGCACTGATTGTATCTGTCAGTCAGGCGCCCTGCGTATGCATTGTGAAATGGTGGTATTTCTTGCCCAATGGGACTGCACAGTCAGTTCTGAGAATCAGGGGAGACACGTGGGTAGGACAGCACACTGACACACATGGCACCCCCCCACCCCATGAGACAGCATTTTCGATGCTCAGGTGACCCGATGTAGACCGCGGTGCTAAACCTGAGCATGTTTAGTGATCTTGGGGGCTATGAAAATACAGGCTGCCGGTCCCTACTTCTGGAGACTCTGAGGGTGTGCACCCCAGAATTCTGCATTTTAAGAAGCACTTTAACTAATTCTGATGAAGATGATCTGAGTGTCCCACTGAGAAACACTGGTGTGCGATGCACCAGTATTGAGGATTCTCAGGGAGGGATGTCTTTTCACGATGGTCCAAGGGCCCTCACGAGACTTTTGCCTTGGGTGTAATTGTATGTGTTCGAAAGTGATGTCTCTCACTTCCAGTGCTTGTCAGCATGCTCTGTGCAGGGATTTGCTCTCAGCAGATATCAAAAACTATAAGTCTTCAGGTCACCGAGCTAGAGTGTGAGCGATCTTTTATTTTGGTTTTCTTTATTGAAATGCGGAGTCTCCCGAGAAGAGATTCAGACTGAACAGCTTTGTTTCGGACTTTGGAAGACCGCTGGTGCCCAAGGGGTTCTCTGGCAGCACAATGACGAATCTAGGTCCCTCTTTCACTGCTACGTCAATGAAGTGGACCGCTTGGACAAGGCCAAAGCTGGTATCCCAACCATAGCCCTTGACAGTGATGTTCGGCTCCAGGAAGCCATCAGATGCAGCAGGTGGCCAGAGGAGGAGCCGAACGGGCTCATGAAATGTGACACCCCCAGCTTCATCAACACGGACCAGAACTCTTCCTTTGGGGAAGATGATCTCCTGATTTTGGAACCACCGATTGTTCTAGAAAATAAGCCAGTTGCCCAGACCTCACACAAAGACTTGAATTGGAAATGTGCTTTGTCAAGTGTTTCTCTGAAGATGTGAAGTCTGTCTTTGTATGGCAGGAAGTCCCCTTTCACAAAATTGTATGTGTTTGTGTCTGAGAGAGAGAAATGGAGACAGACAGAAAGACGGAGACAGAAGAGAGCCCCCTCAGAAGAGAGCTAGTTAAGGTGAGTTTTTGTGCCTTAGTTTTTGTGCCATTTGGGGTTTTGGGGGGAACAAAGTATTTACACTGTCTCATTCTCCTCGTTGGAAACCTTGGCCCCGTCCTCAGTGTCAGCGGCCTTGAACGGGGGTTGCCATGGTGCGTTTCATCTGGCGCTGCCACTTCCACGCTCTGCCTTTAGCACGTTGCTTTGCCTCCCAGGGCTGCCACCCTTTAAACTGTAAGGTGAGGAGTCTGGAGTAGATGATCCATCCCAGCTCTGCTGTTTTGCAAATTTCTGATTTCGTATTCGGATGAGGCTGGGATACACCCAGAGCAGTATAAACCAGGCCCTACCTCCTGTCTCTTGCTGGGGCATCCCTCAGGTCTGTGCCTTCTACTCAAGCCTTTACTGAGCCCAGCTTTTGTCAGGAGCCCAAGTGCCTACCGGGATGGCAGGAGACCTGTCTCTCGTGGTCACGGTGGCCGACATTTCTATTGGTTGTGCTGAAACAGCTCTTCTGAGATCCTCCGGCCACCCTTGCTCCAACCTGAGGACAGACCTACCGTTCCTTTCCTAGGAGGAGGATCAATCCATGGTGCATTTTATGACAATCCTGTCCCCAGGAATGCACGGAAGGTTATCAGCTGAGTGAGGGGCAGTGCCTCTGTGTCTCTGTGTCCCTGTATCTCTGTCTGCTCACAGTGCCCTGCCACCGGCTACTGAACAAGAAAAGTGCTATTCACCATGCTGTGTGTTTTGCAGATGTGTAGGTGATGGTCTTGTGGCTCATGTGTGGGCTTTGTGCTGGGATGGTGAAGGGCTTATAAATACCTCATCAACATGTATTCGAGATGGCCTGGTGCCACACAGACTTGATTCATGAAGGCATCAAGCCTGCACACTGGTTTGGAAACAACTTGGTTTTGATCAGTCACACTGCATGCATGACTCACTGCTGATCTCTGGGTGGTTTTTTCATTTTAGATTTATTCACCCAGTGTCTTGCTTAAGCTGAAAAATACATTTATTTCACTAGAATATTCTCAGATTCTTTGTTTTCACACATCCAGTTGTTTAATTCCTTTAAAAATCATTTTGTGTTTATAATGCCTCCTAATATCTATCATCTCTAGGTTCCCAGTGGCCTGAGCCATGCACCAGATTTGATGTAGGAACTGTTCCACCAAAAGAAATCCCTTTGCCATAATATCTTTTGAGGAAAATATTATTCTTTAAGGCTCTAACAGTAAATCGTAGAACAAAGCATGGAACATTTATTGTAGTTAATACATGTTCATGCAAAAAGAAATGATATTTTCATTAAACAATGTTGATTTTAATAACTTTTACTAATGTGAATATTATTATTCATAATTTAAGTAACCAAATAAAACCACAGTTATTTATTATGAAGATTGAAAACTATTTACACTGTCTCTCAATTAGAGGTAGCTTTATTAGAAGACTGAAGGGTATTTAAAAGATGGAAAATTACCCATGATGACACCATCATTTTTATTAACTAAATATCAAGAACTGTGCAGGGTTAAGATTTAACCCTCTGCAAGCTGTCAAGTTAGCATGAGGTAGTTTGTGGATGCTGCCAGAAGACAGGAGACTCCCCCAGGTTCAGAGACAAAGAACTTCCTGCCAGCACAGCAGGCAGCTTGGGGTTCATGTTCATGTTGGTTCCTGAGTTTCTTTCCTTTTGCTGTTGTAACAAAGGACCACAGACTCAGTGGCTTAAAGCAATACACATTCATTCATCTCACTGTTCTATTGTGCAGAAGTGCAAAGTCATTGTCAGTGGGCTAAAACCAACGTGTGGCCAAGGCTACGTTCCACACCGAGGCTCTAGGGAGGGATTCGTCTTCCTACCTTTCCCAGCTTGCAGAGGTGTTCACACTCCTTGGCCCAGGGCCCTGTGTCACTGTGACCTCTGCTGCCACTTTACGTCTCTGTCTCTGACTATATAGATATAAAGGAAGAGTCTTCTACATCTGGTATGGACCCTTTTTCCTAAATGGACATTGTATCTCTATTTATGTGCAGATTAAAACCCCTTCCCTCCAGGGTGTGGTGGCATCAGCTCACAAGATTACCACTCTGGGCTTTAAGTGTCCTCTTTGTATTGTCACCTGGGAACTTCTCTTTCCATAGTTAGCTCTGTGTTACATTTGTTGCTGTATTTTACCCGGCATTACTGAAAGTTTTACTTAAAAGGGATCCGAGTTAGCTCTGTTTACCTGTTTCCAGAGCTGAAAGCTTCAGTTCTAGAGTATCTGTTTGATTTCTCTTAAAAATACATTCCAGTATATTTCTCTGGTGAAAGTCTTTACCCTGTTGTCTATTCTCCCATAATTTCCTTATTTTCTTGAATATATTAAAAGTATTTTATAGCCTTTATTGGTAACTCTGATGCCTACATCACCTGGGGGTTTGCATCCATTGTCTAATGTTTCTTATTCTCATATTATCCGTTATATAGTCTTGACATGTTGCATGTCTTGAAATTCTTTATTACATGGCAGACATTGCAAATGAAAAATCCATATGTTATTTTCCGTGAGAGGTTTTCTACCTTCCTGTTAGGCAAACAGGGTGAGGGACTGATCATGTCGCTCCAATCAGGCGCTGAGGTGGATCAGGACTGAAGTGCCTTTTTCTTAAAACAGCTTTGAGGTATACTTGGCAAAGTAATTTTCACACGTATAAAGTGTACAGCTAATACGTTTTGACATAAGTATATCCCCAAGAAACCATGACCACATTGAAGAGAGTGAACATACCCATCACCCACAAAGCTTCTCTCCTGCCATTTGTTGTCCCTCCCTCCCTCCCCATCTCTTCCCCTGGAAACCATTGATCTGCTTTCCATCACAACATATTGGTCTGCATTTTCAAGATCCTTGTATGAATGGATTAATGCAGTATCTACTCTATGTTGTCTGACTTCTTTCATTCAGCGTAATTATTTTGAGAGTCGTCTGTGTTGCTGTATTAATAGCTTATTTTTCTTATAGCAGAGTATTGTTTAGTGCTGAGTTTTTACTGAATAGTTTGTTGTGAGCAGTGTTTGGATAGACCGTCATTTGTTTCTCCATTTACTTCTTGATGGATGCATGGGTTATTTACAACTTGAGCTATTATAAATAAAATTGCAGTGAATATTTGGTTACAAGTCTTTATATGGACATATGCTTTTCTTTTCTAAAGCACCAGATGAGGAATATCTGGGTTATATGGTAGATAGGTATTTACCTTTTTTAAAGAAACTGTTAAAGACTTTTCCAAAATTGTTGTACTATTGTAAATTCCTTGTGGTGTGTATCAGCTCTGGTTGCTCTACTTCCTTACCAGCACTTTGTAAGGTCGGTCTTTCTAATCGTATTCATTCTTGTATGTATGTGTACTAGTATCTCACTGTGGTTTTTAAAAGCATTTCTCTAATGACTAATGGCATCTTTAATCAGCATCTTTTCATATGCTTATTATCCATCTGGATATCTTTACTGTAGTGTGTTTTCTGGCCTCATTCATTCATTCAGGTGTTTGCATTATTATTGAGTTTTGAGACCTCCTTACTCTGGATCAGATACAAAGAGAGAAATTTATCAGATATATGATCTGCAAATAGCTTCTGTCTATGGCTTGTCTTTTCATTTGCTTAGCAGTGTTTTGAACAGCTTTGAAGAGTCTTCATTTTGATAAAGTTCACTCTATCAGTTTCTTTTTAAAATAGATTATACTTTTGGTGTCATAGCAAAGAAATATTTGCCAAACCCAAGGTCATAAAGCTTAAGCCTATGCTTTTTCTCCTAGGTGTTTTATAGTTTTAGATTTCCTATTAAGATCTATGATACATTGTGAGTTAATTTTTGTATATTTTGTGAGGTGTGGATCAAAGTTAATTTTTTTTTTTTTTTTTTTGCATATCACTATCTAATTCTTCCAGCACTACTTGTTGAAAAGGTCCTTTCTCCACTGCATCCTTTTTGAGAATCAATTGTCTATATAAGTGTTGGTTTAGTTCTGAACATTCTATTCTGCTCCATTATTCTATTTTCCTGGTTTACACCGACACCATACTTTCTGATTACTGTAGTTTAAAAAAAAAAAAAAAGGCTGAAAATCAGATAGTGCAAGTCTTCCAACTTTGTTTTTCTTGTTCAAAATTGTTTTGGATATTTGGGATCCTTTGAATTTTTATATGAATTTTAGAATCAGTTTTAAAATTCCTTACATCCTGTTCTGCCAAAATTCCACCCATGTCTTTGGCCATCTCCAAAGCCACATTTTCTGAAGAAGTCTCTCTAGATCCCAGGTGAAAGGAATTTCTGTTTCATCTGTGCTCCAATCACATTTGATAATATTTGATTACATTTATTCATATTTGGCTGGATGTACTTGTGTGATCTTTCCTGCCATATAGTAAATCTCTCAAGATTTGGAATCTTGACTTGGTTCCCTCTGTCTGCTGAGAAAACTAGTTCTATGCTTTGCAGGAGTGAGCCCTGCAGTAAGAGGTATCTGCAGCACACATCTAGCTCATTGCTTGCATATCGTCAAGGAATCCTGCAGATTTAGAATTGTTTATTGATTGTTGTCTCCAAGACGGCTCAGCCTTTTTTATTTCTATTGCTACTGCTGCAGTTTCAAAGGAAAATGGGCTAATTATTTTCCAAATATCAAAACATACTGTAATTGAGCTGTGACGCAAATTATGTGCTGCTGTTTCTTAACAACCTGCTTAGTGTTCACAGGTACCTTCACTCATGGAACTTTTGGGAGAATGTCATATCCTCAGAGATAGCAATGCTGTCTTTGGCGACCTGAGCGGTAGTATCTGAACTCACTCCTGCTGTTTTTCCATTGCCCCCTCTAGCCTTCCTCCAGCCCTCCATGGTGGGCCTGCAGTTCTGCCCTCGAAAAATCCTGTTGCTTCTCAGGAAGAATTCCCTATGAAACATATTCATGTCCTTCTTGTGGGGACATTCAGTCCAGAGACCTGACAGCAGGGGAAAATGTTTAGACTGCTTTTGGTAGAACGTAAATTCTTCCATACTTGTTAGAAGCAAATCCAATGAGGAAACTGTGTTGGCATCTAACAAATCAGGATAAATGTCTGATGAGGAAGATCAGCTTCCCCATCCCACTCAGGCGTCATGTTGATGTGACGCTCACCTTGGCTAACATTTTCTCCTGTAAGCAACGTGAAGTTCAAGACGTTATGAATGGCTTTTTGTTTTTCTTCCTTAGTCTTTCCACATTCACTGTGTCTGGTGAGATTATATGAATCCTGCTTGTTTTCAGCCCAGCACTAAGCTTTTTAAAAGGATCACGTGTTTAAAAGGCTAGTGGACAATTTGTTAGAAGATTGAAATCCTTAGACTTTGGTCCTAGAGTTGAATCTTGGTTACTGGTGAATGAGAATTCCCGTTAAAATTTTAAATTCAGTGATATAAAGTTTTAAAAATAGTTAAATATTAGTCAATTTCATTAAACACTATAGCAGTTATTTACTTTTAAGCCTGTCTCTGGGGCAATTTTGCAATGATTCCCTCCCTTTATTAATTCCCTCTTTATCAGAATCCTTGAGAGGTCCGTGTCATCATTGTCAGTATCATCATCATCATCACCATCATCATGGAACTGATTCCTCTGGGAGATTCTAGGAAAATAAAGAGCTGGACGGGGTTATGTGCAGGTCAGTGTGTGCATATACAGTAAGAACAGTTGTCAGACATTAGATTCAAGATACCCATTCCATTTAGAGAAGAATGTGGTCATGAAATCCTGATGTGCTGAATGAAGGAAGCGATGGGAACAGGGTAGTCAATGGAAAGGAGGAGGAAGTGAGCGAAGCGGGGAGCATAGGTCCTTGGTTAGGTGATCAGCACATTGGTGAGAATGAGGGGAGTGTGATGGCAGAATCATGTCCCTCCCCGGCCACAGGGTAGCCACCTGTGACATGTTACTGTACATGGCAAAATGCATGACAGATATTTTAGGACAAAAATCTTAGAGGATTTCTGTCTTCTAAATTGTCTATCAGTTAGCATTTTAAACCCATGATACATTATTAAAGATTAGTGCAGGGGGACAAATAAAAAGGATTCATATAATCTCACCAGACATACTGAATGTAGAAAGGCTAAGGAAGAAAAACAAAAAGTCATTCATATGTGCCTTGAACCATAAAATGCTCATGAGAGGAAATGTTACACAAGGTGAGTGTCACAGCCACATTCATAATGCCTGAATGGGATGGGACAAGGGGATCCTGAGATGAGACAATAGGGCGAGTAGCCTGGATTGTCCAGGTGGGCCGAATGTAATCACAGGGGTCCTTGAAATGGAGGACATTTCCCAGCTGAGTTTAAAATCAAAGGGAGGTGTAGCCATAGAGCAATGTTCAGAAAGGCTGCTGACCATGAAAATGGAGGAAGTCGTGGGGCACAAGCTACGGAAGGTGGGTGACCTCTGGAAACTGGAAAAAAACAACAACAACAAGGAAACATTCTCTTCTAGACCCTCTAGAAGGAAGGAACCCTGCTGCTACCTTGAATTTAGCCCAATGAGAACTGTGTTGGATCTCTGACCTCCACAGCCATAAGCTGATAAATCTGTGCTGGTTTAAGCTCTTAAGCTTATGGAAATTTCTTACATTGGTAAGAGGAAAATAACATAGTGAGCCGTAGTGTAAGTGATTAAAGGTATAGGATGGGGTGTGGAGAGGATTCTGACATTTACAACTAAAAAACAACCAGGTGAATTGGGAAGGTGTTTTAAGGAAGACCTACCTGGCAGGGCTGTTAAGCAGACTGGAGCGAGGGGAGCATTGGAGTTAGAGGAATCAATTAAATCTCTACCAGAAAAATAAGGAATAAAATGTAACAGGGCTTCAGTGATAGTGGATGTAGGAATGGAAATGGGCAGAGAGACATAAATATTACTTTGAAATTAGCTACAGGTTTGATGACTGCATGTTGGGGAGACTTAGCCGATGTGTGGACTGAATGTTTGCATCCCCTCAAAATCCATATGTCGAAACCCCATCTCCCAGGGTGATGGTATTGGGAGGTGGGGCCTTTGGGAGGTGATTAGTAGGATAAAATGAGGTCATGAGAGTAGAGCCCTCATGAATGGGATTAGTGTCCTTATACAAGTCCCCAGAGTGCTTGCTTCTCTCTGCTCTCTGGGATATGAAGATATTGGGAAGACAGCCATCTTCGAGCTGGTAATCCTCTCAAGGATACATTGACCTTGAAAGTCTCAGCCTCCAAACCATAAGGAATATGCTGGTTGTTTAAGCCACCCGACCCACGGTAATTTGTTACAGCATCCCAGACTGACGAAGACAGTGGAGAATGCCTCTGAGTTTGGCACTGATTGCCTGGAGAATGCTGAAACCCAGGGAAGTGGGCAGCACAGACGTTTACTCATTTAATCCTGCCAACACAGTAGGAGATAGAGTCTACATATTCCTCGCTACTTAAAAGGTAAGGAAAAAGAGGCACAAATAATAACAACGACAACAAAAACAACAATAATTTGTCCAAGATTCACAGAGAACCCCCTGGAGGCAGAGTGAGAATTTATACTCAGGCAGGCTGGCCCCAGAGCCCCTGCTCATAACTAATAATTCAGATCACCTTGCTTATGTGGATCAGTTTTTTTCAACTCTGATATGAGGGTACTGTGTCCAGTAACTTATAATATCAAAATACTTCACTGTAACGGAATCATTAGTCACAGGCCTTACAAACCACAGAAACCTACACATACAAAAATAACTCGTTAGGTCAAGCTAACCAATAACGTTTTTAAATATTATACCTGCTGGGCCTTTGCAATAAAGTGTCTTTTTATAATTCTGTCTGGCTACAGAATAACTTCATAATCCTGCATGTTGCTGGTGGCTCCCATGTTGGACAGCACGGGCCTAGAGATTTTAAATTACTTGCCCAGACTCGCCCAGGAAGCTCGTGGTGGGATCCGAGCTATAGTCTGGGACTTTTCCTTCCTATCCAACAAGTCCCTCATGGAAGTTTAGAAGCTTCTCCTTTGGTGCCCAGCTGTCTATCCGTACTTATAACATCTTGTCAGGTGTTCCAGCCTGCTCCTGAACATCAGCCAGAACCCACTTCTGCTCTATTTTGTCCAGGTAATACCTTCTAGCAACTTCCATTGCCTTCTTGGCATCAGTTCTTACCTGGAAGGGTAGTGGCTAGAGGTGGAATTGTGTCCACATGACAGGTTTTTCATAAACATAGCAGGAGTGGTCAAGAGAAAAAAACGTCAGGAAGATGAGCAGAGGCAGGTCATTTAATATACCAAATGGGTACTTTCAATGTCTGTGTTCCCGAGTCCAGGCTTGTTCTGCTCGTGCATTACAGGCCAATAAATCGGGAGACCAGGTTTTGGGGCAAGAAATAGCGACTTTAATTTGGAAAGCCAGCGGAGAAATGGTAGAATAATGTCCTGGGGAACCATCACCCCAAGTCAGATTTCAGGCTCTTCTTATATTAAAAATGGGAAGTGGGAATGCTTGGTTGTTGCAAACTTGGTGTATGAATTCTTTGTTGTTAGAATCCTTTGTTCTTGCAGCTCTTCACCTGGGTCACATCCGTGTAAACCTCCAACAAACAAATGTTGTTTTCTATTCTGTAACTTGTTATCTTTATGTGAATAGAAAAGTGTTAATATCCTTCAAAGTCAGAGCCTTGAGAATAGGGTCTCCTGTATATTTCAGGCTCTAGGCAACATTGTTTTACAAAAGGTGCAGAACCAACAAGACTAAGCCTAGGAAACAGGGCACAGGGTTAAAGTCAAAGGAACAGATCTAATATGGAGTCAGATTTTTTCTTTCCTATTTCAGTAGTGCCATGGAGAAGGCACTTTGGGCAGCTATTTGTAGGGTCCTGGAGGCTTTCTCTCTCAGCCTCTGTGTGCCTCTGTTGAAAACCCTTCATAGCTATCTGGCCTGCTGGAAAACCACTCCGCCTGTTTTGCCCTGAAGATGTCTTCTGTTTATAACTGATCTCTACTTCTTGGAAAACAACTCAATAAAAACTCAGTTGGTTTTCCACCAGCCATGGGCAGGGGTGAGGAATAGCACTTTATTATTTTATGAAAAAAAAAATAAAAGAAGTCTTAAAACAGCACTGGGCACATAGGAGAGAGTCAATAAATGCTTCCTGGCTGAAATCAAAAGTGATGGCTCAGTGATTCCATGGCTGCTGTATTTGCTGAGCTTGCTACTCTTTTGCTCCATTACACATTTTTTTTAACTGAAAAAGAAATACATGCATGTGGTTAAAAAATTTCAAACAGAGCACAAAAATACACAAGTGAAAGAAGTTTTCCCTCATCCTCTCTTCTTTCAGCCCTCCCTGGAGATGCCACAGTTTACAATCTGTGTGTTTTCCAGATATGCTATGCACATTCCGACCTATGTATGTAAATTCCTTTAAAGAATTACTTATTTTTAACTTAAAGGGATTTAATTCCTCAAGTGTCTTCTGCCCTGGTAATAGAAAAGAACAAATCTGACTCCATATTAGATCTGTTCCTTCGACTTAACCCTGTGCTCTGTCTCCTAGGCTTCATCTTGCTTGTAAAACAATGTTGCCTAGAGCCTGAAATATACAGAAGAGCCTATTCTGAAGGCTCTGACCTTTAAGGATATTTAACACTTTTCCATTCATAAAATGATAACAAGTAACATAATAGAAAATAACGTTTGTTTTGTTGGAGGTTTACAGGGATCTGACCCAGGCACATAGCTGCAAGAACAAAGGATTCTAACAACAAAGAATTACTACATCAAGAAGATTGCAAAAACCAAGCTCGTAGGAAAGGAGCCTGAATTCTGACTTGGGGAGATGGTTTTCCAGGACATTAGTTTGCCATCTAGGTCTACAGAAAGTTGCTATTCCATGCCCCAACACCTGGTCTCCCAACTTACTGGCCTGTCCTGCACTAAGGAGAATGAATTTGGACTCAGTAACACTCCTATCTTCCTAGCAAGCTGGGCACTGTAATTGAGGGCAGCTATCCCACACCCAGGGACATACTGTGTGCCCTTGATGGTTCCCCGAGGGTGGGGTGTGGTTTACCCAGGAAGGATGGGGACTATGCACCAACACTCAGGCAGTATGCTCCTTTTGGGATCTGACCTTGTACCTCCCGGTCCCCGCCAACACAACACCTGGGACAGTGGAGGTAATGCAGAGATCTTGCCTGCCTGTGTCCCAGCGTGTAAAAGGGGAATATGTACTCTTTCCAAGGTAGTTCTGAGCGACAACACCTGCGGGTGCTTGGTTCCCAGAGCAAAAGGAAACCCAGCTCCGCTTGGGGGCAACGGGTGTGATCCCCGTAGGGGTCCTGCAGAGGCCTTGGGTGGAGGGCTGGTCCAGGGAGGTAAAATATGATCTGCGGGCCTTGAAGGGTTAGAGAAGTGTGCAGAGGCAGGACTGCTGCCTCCTTCAGGATGCCCCCAGAGTTAAAACTATTTCTCTCCATCTCTGCTACTCTCCTCCACCCTCCAGATCCCTGCCTACTATCTGCTCCTCCTGTCCATGTCTCTCCCTCCACTTTTCCCCTTCTCCCCTCCTCCTCCCATCTTCTCCGTCCCTCGCTTCCCCACCTTCTCTTCCAGAACCCAGAGAGGATCGCTGGCCCTCCTGTGCATGCGCAGTCGGTGCCAGCTGGAATGAGGGTTGGAAGCTTCAGCTCCGAGCCGGGGATCGGCCCCAAAGGCTTCTCAGCTCTTTCGCCCGGTAGGACTTTGGCTCCTGCCCCAGCGCCCCGGCCACAGCTGTCCAGGGCCAGGTGTGCACCTGCCGCCTCTCGCCCCAGCCGGGCTCCCCTCAGTCCGCGGCTGGCGTCCCCTTCCCCTCTCCCGCCCCGCGAGTCCTCTCCTCCCGGGCTGCCTCTCCTCGGCCGCCGGCCCGTCACCGCCCCTAGGCGGGCTGTGTCCCGGGCGGGCAGGTTCTGCGGACCCGGACGGGGGAGGGCGGCTGGGGCTGGGGTTGGCCTCCGAGTGGGGCTACAGCCCGCGTCCCCCCCCCCCGTTTCCCTGCCACGCGATCCCGGGGCTGCCCTCCTCTCCCTTTCCCGCTCCCTGGGGACCAGCTCAGTGGTGTGGGCGCTGCTCCCCGGGCTGAGAGCCTCCGGCTGTGAACCCCAGCTTCTCCTGGTGGAGTCGGGAAAAGGGAGCGTCAGTGCTGAGCGAGCTTCCGTCTCCTCTCTCAGCGTTTCTGCCCCAGGTAAGTACCTTGAACACTTTCACATGTTTTGATGGCGGTGCTTGATGATGTCACTGTTTTTATAGTGAGAGGGATTACAGTGTTGAAAGCAAGGCTTGGTTCAGTTAAAAATGAGCTGAAGGCATGAGGCTGTGACATCCTCCATCCTTCCCTCTCCCAGGGTGAAACGTGTGACCGTCGATCTTAAAAAGATAGTTACAGTCCCTAACTAGCCCAGCCCAGCTAGGGTGTGTTAACAGGAACAGCACCACCAGAGGCGTTGGAGACTCAGGGACATTGCAGTCCTAAAGAGCTCCTGGCAAAATTTGGTTTGTTTTGGTTTTTTTGTTCTTCTTAAATTGTGGGGCAGACTAGTTGTATAGAGGGAAAAATAATTGTCAAGAAATATTTTTTCATTTAACATCTTTTTTGTGATATTGTTCACACACCATGAAGTCCACCCACTTAAATGCTACAATTCAGCAGCTTTAGCATATTCACAGTGGTGCAACCATTAATATTCCAGAACGTTTTCATCACTTCAGAAAGACCAGTGGAAATGAATGACCTATCCACCCCTTCCCAGTGCTGGTTCTAAAGAAGTTTCTTGGTTGTTCCTGACCATAAATTATCTTGTTACCCATAAAAAGTCTGGTAGGAAATCTAAACAGAATTGTATTGAATCTGTCTATCAAAGCAAGAAGAATTAATGTCTTTATGGCATAAATTTCTTCTACCCATGAATATATCTCGGACCGTATATTTTCATATTTCCAGAGCCTGGCCCATGGGAAGTCCTCTTTAATTGTTGGGTTCGTGAATGATGAGATTCTATACATCGTTAGTTGCAACTGAAGCCTTTCACAGAAGAGAAAAGTAAACTCACTGAAGCCAAGTGACTCTCTGATGGTCAGAAAGAGTGACAGCCAGTGCTGGAGTGATCCAGTGGACTTGGTGTTTGTAACCAGAATTCTCCAGCACGTACAGCTAAGGGGATCAGAGTATTCTTTTATTTTTTCTAAATGGCGTTGCTTTTATTTTTACTTATTTTTTAAAATTATTTTTTATTGAAGTGTAGTCAATTTAGAATGTTAGTTTCAGATGTACAGCAGAGATTCTGTTATAAACATATGCATATGTATCTACATATGTTTTAGATTGTTTTTAGTAGAACTCATTACAAGAAATTGAATATAGTTCCCTGTGCTATATAGCAGGTCCTTGTCATTTATTTTATATTTATTAATGTGTATCTGTTAATCCCCCTTTTCCTGCCTGCTAACCACAGTTTGCTTTCTATGTCCATGAGTCTATTTCTAGCAGCACCGCTTTTGCTAGTAATATATGCTGGTTGGCTGCTTTCAGTTTCAGTAATTCCACCTTATCTGTGGGCATTTTCCTTCTGGTGGGCCTGTGTGTGGTTTGCACACGTGATATAAGAGTTGTGTATTTGGGAGAACTCCAGGCCTCGTGTAGTGCCTGGTACAGAGTGCCCACTGAGCTGATGCTTGAACTGGGAAAAAAAAAACATAGTAAATGTTGGAATTTCCACTATGGTTGAGACTTCCAGGTTTCTATAACCTGTTTAGCCCACCTTAATGTTGGCTGCACCCATACTGGGTAATTTGGTGGAACTTCATGGTATGGTGGTGCAGAGACGGGGACTTGTATGCTTCTTCTCTTTCCGTTTTCTAAGACTCATTCTCCTGGGCCTTCCAGATCCTCCCCCAGAAGTGCCCAAGGCTGGCTTGGTGCTGCGCTGAGGCAATAATTGTTAATAAGGCCCTTTCCTCATCTCCTCTGAGCCTCCGTTTCCTTCTCTGCACAATGAAGACTTAGACTACAAAAGTGCTTTTCAGTTTCTTTTAAGCCATGTTTCCTTTGAGAAACAGAAAATACAAATCACTCCTCCCATTCAACATATAGATTTTGACACATCCTCCAAGGAGTGACATAGCTCTTTGTGGAAAATTGAAGTGATTGTGATTCAAGGTGGCACAGAAAAGACTCTTCAGACATTTATTGCAGGGAGAGGGCAGGAAAGGGGCAGTATACCCCTCTTTCTAGTGTGAGCACTGGAACAGGGGCTTGGGTTTAAGTACAGTGTCCGACGTGGCCTCTCTCTAATTTTTTTTTTTTTTTTTTGCCTCTCTCTAATCTTGCACAATGTGATAAACCTCTCTCCCTCTGTTTCTTAATGCGTCAAGTTGGGGTGATAATAAATTAAGTCTTTTTTGAAACATTATACACATAAGACATTTGTTTCTCGGTAGAAACAAAACCTGCGAGAGAATCAGGGATTTCTTTAAAAAAAAAATATCTTGTCCACAGCACTCTGTCTGTGTCTATTTTGAAGTTCTTTGAGGGTGAGTGTTGGGTCTAAAGTCCATCGTGGGACAGGTGGCCCATGGGTCTGTGTGCCGCAGATTGCCCCCTCCTCCCCAATCCTCTTCCTCTCAGTCCAGGATGAAGTTCCCTAGTAGATTTACACAGAGATCTTGTGGAAATGGCTTTTCATTTTATTGTTTCATGAAGAAGGGCTGCCATCATGATCTCTGTAGTCAGGTTTTGGTGACCTGAAGGCTACGCAATTACGTTTTTGTATTTAATAAAAAGAAAAAAAATCACAAGTACAAAATTAGACCTACGGTGGTGGCAGGGGCTCTTGAAAGTGGGGACCATTATCTTTGTTAGTTTCAGGTGCAGGGGCCTCTGGCCATGAGGACACATCATCGTGCTCTGAAGTTGGAGGGACCAGTGGGCTCAGTGGGAATGTTTACTGGGTGTATCTCATGGGCTGGGCATTGACCTATTTGTACTGTGTGTTCCTTATTTGAGACAGTGAGCTCATTTAACCTCAATAGCCTCTTTAATAAATTAGACTTTTTATTTTGAGATATAATGTAGATTCCCATGTAGTATGTAAGAGAGAATATGGAAAGGGCCTATGGACTTTTTGCCAAAATTTCTTTAAAGGTTCCATCTTGCAAAGTTGGGATACAATTCAGTAATGACTCACTAACCCTTTGAGGTTTGTGTTATTGCCCTCATTTCTATTCATGATTAAACTGGGGTTAAGAGGAGCACACAGGCCTGCCCAGGTCACCCATGGTTAGTGTAGAGTCGGGTGAAACGTGGGCTTGGGATTTCCAGGCAGTACCATCATGATGCTCTGTGGCAGGCAGCAGCATTCACTTTGCTTGTTTATTCATTCATTCAACAAGCATTTATTGAGTAAACTCTGTGGGTCAGATGCTATCATAGGTTTATCTGATTCTTCAGCAGTATGGAGAATCCGGTAATGTTTCCTTCTTTTTTTTCAATCTGAGAAAATTAGCTCTGAGAGGTTATAACCCCCCAAAGGAAATATAGCTCATAAATGAGGGATAGTAAATTTGTACAGTTCCTTCTTCTTATGCAGGTGGTACCCTAGGCATTTTACATTTGTAAACTTCCATAATCCAGATATATTCTTGTAAGGCAAGGATTTTTTTTAAATTGAAGTATACTCATGTTTACAATGTTGTGTCAATTGCAAGGTGTTTTTTTTTTCTTGAATTTGGAATTCAAAAATATTTTTTGAGGGGGGTAAATAGGTTTATTTATTTATTTCATTTTTTTTAAAATGAGGTACTGAGGATTCAACCCAGGACCTCATACATGCTAAGCATGTGCTCTACCCCTGAACTGTACCCTCCTCCCCAAAGCAAGTTTTCTTATCAAGTGTTCTGCAGCTTAGGAGTTCAAATAAATTGGAGTTGAAATCCAGGTCTTTTGATCCTACTGTGTTTCTTTGCCTTATATCCTGCTGAGGGGTGTGGAAGCAGTTCCTTTATTCATTCCTTTATTCAGCAGTTTTGAGCACTGACTTTGCATCAGGGCCTGGCTAGGTGCTTGGAAACAGAAAACAAGAAATGACCCTTTTCTGCAGAGGGGGGAAGCCTAGACCAAAATCTGCGTAATGTGATCCGAGCTGCGGTAGCCATGTGCAGACGCTGAGGACAAACTGTATCCGCGGCTTTGCTTGGGCTTCCCGTGCCATCTGACTGGTACACACCAGGTCACCGCAACCCAGTGAGGCCCGCAGCCCGCAGCACAGTATGTACCTCGGTCTCCTCTTCCCTCTTGTCAGGGCCTACAACATGAACATCCCTGACTACGTGCAGTGTGCTGAGGACCACCAGACTCTCCCCGTGGTGGTCCAACCCGTGGGGATCATCTCAGAGCAGAATATGTTGTGCATCTATAAGCGAATCTCCTTGGTGAGGCAGATCAGCCCGTGCAGCTCGCAGTGGGCACTCTGTATCTACTACAGTCACCACTATGCGCCCGAGAATGGATGGAGCGACTTCCAGACCAACCCCAAGGTCGTGGGCCTTGTCACCATTGCCGACTGCCTCTTGGCCAAGACCTTCTAGAAGCTCCACGTGCAGAGGAGCTGTATGGCACCACGCTCTATGACTCTCGGCTCTTTGTCTTTGTGCTGCATGGGGAGGTGGCCGAGCAGCCGTGCACCGACGTGGCCTTCAATTTACGAGGACTGCAGGGTGGTGGAGAAGAGATCGAGGACTTCACTGAGTCTCTCTTCATCATGCTCAAGTCCAAGTGGCTGGACGGTGCATCCGACAAGTCTGGGGACAAGATCCTCCTGCTCTACAACCTGTTTGAGAAGGAGGACTTTGTGGGACTGGACACAGAGAGCAGGAAAGTCTACCTGGATGCCCGGCCACCCTGGCTATGTGAAGGGTTGCTTCCCTACATCCAGAAAGGGATCAGCAAGGAGGAGGGCTGTCTTGTAGCCAAGGCGTGAGGGAGGAGCAACCCGCCGGTTTTCAGACGTTTAAAAGTGAATCCGCCTTTGTTTCAGAGAGATTCTTTTAGGGTTATTATGGACACTTACTCCCGCTTTTCAGCCAATTACCCTGGTGTGACCCCTGGAGTTGCTGTCCAATAGAGTAGCCAAAGCCACTGATGCTAGGAGAGCTGGGGAGGAGGCTGATCTGAGCTGAGATGTGCTGTAGGTCAAATGCACATCAGACGCTGAGACTTGTCTTGTAAAAAGAATGTAAACTATCTTGTTACTTTCTTTATTGATTACATGTCAAAATGATAGTATTTTACATACAGTAGAATAAGTAAGATATGTTCTTAAAATCAGTTTCTAGGGGTTTTTTGGGGGGGTTTACCTCTTTAAATGTGGCAAATGGGGAACTTTTTTACATGGCTCACATTTCATTCCTGTTGGACAGCCTGTCCTGGGACAGTCTCATCCCTGTGCTTATAGATGTCATGCTGAATCCTGAGATGCAGAATGAGGCGCTGGTTGGGCTGGGGGTGGAGCCAGTGTCTCCTGCTTCCCAGGTCCAGCACCTGCACGGCTCAGGCCCTCTCTCCCTGCCTGACAACCACCATGCCAATTTAGGACAACAGAAACACTGTCAGGGGCTTCCAAATGAGCTCCTTACGCAGGGAAAGGCGTGTCACGGAGTATGGG
Organism: Camelus bactrianus; assembly: GCF_048773025.1. NCBI lineage: Eukaryota > Metazoa > Chordata > Mammalia > Artiodactyla > Camelidae > Camelus > Camelus bactrianus. The sequence continues at coordinate 70,111,393 of NC_133553.1, forward strand.
GCACAGCAGGGAAAGATTCGTCCTCACTTTGTCCCTGTGATTAGGTCAACGGACCCACTTTGCCTTGGAAGTGCAGACGAGCTCTTCTGGGCTGCCTACCCCCCCACCTTCTTCTCTGTTTCCCTGTGTATCTATCGAGATGTCCCTCGGGCAGAAGAGTGTGAGATGCCTTTGCCGAGAGGTGGTCCCCCTTTGCTGGGGATATTGTGCGAATCTGTGTCCCCCCGGCCTACGGCCTCGGGCCTTGACTCTGGAGAGGGCTCATGGCGGTCCCACAGGTGACGGTCGGAGGACCTGGCACGTGCTGCCGGACCCGATGTGGAGGAGGTGTTCTGCGATTCTCTGTGAGTCTAAAATCAGATTCTACTTTCTGGTTGTTGGTAAGTTGGAGGAGAAGATGCCAGAGAATTGATAAAAAGATAGTCCAGACCAGTCCTGTGAGTGACAGGCACAGGGGACCCGAGTCCCACCTGCTTGTGGTGCCTGGCGGGCTCTGGATGAATTTTCACTTCCTCCCCGGACATACCTCTATGGCTTAAGGAAGGGGCGAGGCATGTCGTGGATATGACCTGTACTTGCCCTCGCAGGGCCCTGTTATCTACACGGCTTTCTCCCCTTCTGCTTCTTGTAGATGAGCTGACAGATGTAGTGGTTGGGCAAAGCTGAGGGCACAGATGCCAGCACCGTGCCACTCCCAGTCTGGCTCCATTCCCGTTACCTGTCACCTCCTGCTCAGTCCCCAGGCGTCAGTCAATGAAGCTGCATCGGTGCAACGTAAGCAGGGACCACCTTCTCCCCCTGGACAGAATGGTGGGTGAGCAGTGGAAGCCTGGAGCCCTGCCCCAGCCCCCTGGCCAGTGCCTCCTCTTTTGTCACAGGAGGCACTGGTGACATGTTTGCTCAGCAACTGCTTGGCTCTGAGTCTGCAGGCCCACCAGAGAATGCCAGCTTGTTTTTGCCTTTTGAAGTGTGTCCTTGGGATTTGGCGGAGTAGCTTGTTGTGTGCTTAGCCCATAGTGGTTGACACTGTCACCATTGTTTACCCAGAACCTCGTGTACCAGGCATGGCTCTCGGCATCAAAATACAGCAGCGCATTAAACCTCCCTCCTGGTGGGTCTGTCTGTTGTGGTACCGTAAGGGCTCAGCCAGCATCTGAACGTCAGTGAGATAACGCGGCCAGTGAGCTCGGGTCAAGTACGCTCTCCTCCAGTCACTTTTACTCCATTGTTGCTTTTACTATTCCACAGTCATTACTTTTTTAACAATGCTTTGGTGCAGGAACAGAGCCTAATTCTCTCCTGTTACTCTTGGTGGGAGTGAGTAAAAATGTCCAGCTTGAAATGCGACCACATTTTGTAGCTCAAAAGCTGTTTACACGCATCTAGGTGAAGTTTAGGTCTGGGGCGCTGACCACGTTGGGGTCCCCCGGCAGCGCCGCTCGCCTCAGGCCCCTGCATTCCCTGGAACAATAGGTGAGGGTGGGTCTCACCGTCCCCTCGTCCCTGTCCTCACCAAACTCACGTAAATTCTTGTAATTGCTCTCAGTTATTTTTGTTCTCATGTGTTTCTAATTTTTGCTGTTCCTCTTTTCCTTTTTCTATTTCCCTTTCTATCTTGTACCGCCCTGTGAGCATGTTGTTGCGTCTGAAAAGTTGACTGTGCACACCCTGCATTGGAAATAGCCAGATTGTCCTCCGTGCTGTCCCCATCGCTTTAAAATGCAAAAACCTTAAGAGTTGCCTTGATCCATATATTATCCTAGTCATCTTTTTATTTTCTAGTTTTTTGGAATTTTTGCTTTGTTAGCACATCACCCACTGGTGTTTGATACCTGTTAAAATCCTTGCTTTGAGGAACCAGTTTGGTCCTCCTTATGTTTGGTGACAAATGCGCCCTTATTAAATATGTTTGATTGTTTTGAAGAAGTGAGATGCGAATTGATTTAGGCGGCTGCTGAGGGATTTTTTTCATGGAGTATTTAAACTTGGAAAGTCAAAATCTGCAGCATCTTCCTTGATCCTGGCTTTCACACAAACGTGCTTGGCACGCGGTTCCGGGCTGTCGCTGTGTGACGTGCGTGACGGAGCTTCCTGGCCGGTGGTCACTGGTGAGAAAGTGGCAGTCTCGGGGGTGAGCAGCTGCAGGGGATTCTGTTGGAGGAAGCAGTCACCGTTTTTTTGCTTTTTGTTTTTAGTTTTTGCATTCACCTTCCCCGTGCCATTTACTTTACTTTGCCTTCATAGAGAGGCAGGAGCGGGTCTAAACTCCATGCCACTCTTATTTTCCCTTTACGAGGCTGGTTTTTCTGAGTATCAGAACAACATGGCCTTCTCCTAAGTAGCTGGCTCACTTGGACCTGGTGGACACAGGGACCGCTAAAGGGGACCGTAGCTTCCTCTCTGCTCCAGCCAGTGGGCATTCAGAGCAGGGTCTGTGGTTTGCCTCAGCAGCCATGCAGGCCTCCCTGCACCAGCCTTTACTATTAACCCATGTTGGCAGTAAATAGCTGACTCCGTGTCTTTTGCAGCTGACGTCCACCGGCCGTGTCGTTAGTTTGCGGTAGTGAGTCTCCAACACCCCAGTCAGCCGTGAAGTGACCTTGCATTCTCACCCACACCCTGGTTCATCTCACCCGGGGAAAGGGTTTGGCCACCACCGTCATGCTGGCCATGAGACCTTGTTTCTCCTTTCGTGCCCTGGTCCAATTGTGGACACTTCATCCTTCACTGACTTGGTCTCGCTTGAGACAGGCCAGACTTTCTGAAAGAGTCCATCACATTCTGGGGGGGAACAGAACAGAAGTAAGGGTCGCAAGTAGGAGTCTAGGCTATCTGGGTTGGCAAATGCAGGCTGGGATCTGTGAAGGCTGGGCTGTGCCCTGGACACAGGCCTTTCCCGTGGCACCCGATAGCCCAGGGGTCGGAGTGAGAACAGCCTTGCCTGGGTTCCCCCATCCTCATCTGCTCACTGGCAGGTGTGTCTGCTAACTAGGAACTCCCCCAAACCTCGGGCCCTTCAAAGTTCAGACCACAGGAGAAACTTGAGTCCCTTCTCCTGGGCCTCCTTTGTGAGAATCCAGTGCCTTCTGAGGTGACCAGCGGCAGGAGATGCCTCCCCCTCCAGGGAGCTCTCTTCGGAGGACTGTGACGCACTGCACCTTGCTGTCAGCTTGTGGGGTTCCATCCGTGGTCCTTGCAGAACCAGACTTGAGACTGGCTTAGCGATAGAAATGACAGGACTGATTCCAGGGCAGGGCCGGGGGGAGGAACAGGGGAAATTGAATGTGACCTCAAACACCTAGGTGGGTTCTGGGTCTGTTACTAAAATCGGGAGCCTGGGAGGTACCTGCCAGGAATCGAACTCTAGAGTAAATGGTGGACATGAGGCATTTTTAAGATTCCATTTGTCATCCAAGTTAGGACCTCAAAGAGGTACTCGGGTCTATGGCCCTGGGGCTCAGATGAAGGAGCCGGACCACAGATACACGTTGGGAGTCGTCATTCTTAGCTGGTGTTCACAGCCGTGCAGGTGTATGAGCTCATCTCGAGAGGTGCAGACTGAGGCTGAGGCGGGGCAGGGCTGTGCCTGGGTTGGAGGAAAGCCCAGACCATGCAGCTTTGGTGTGTCAGTCAGTGGCGTTTGGGATTTTCAGAGCAATGGCATTTATCCTTAAGGGTCTTGGGGGTGGGCAGGGCCACCCAGGAAGAAATCTGAAGGGAGGGTTGTGGCCACGCGTGCGCGTCTTGGGATGATGCAGAGGCTGCATGGTCCGGGAGGGGAACCTCCTCGGAAGCTGGAGTCGGAGTGGGGAATGGGGAGAAGGTAGTCACACTCACCTGTGAGGGAGGGACAGAGGCCTAGGGAGTCTCCACCCTAGCGGACTCTTTCCCACGAACAAAAGGCCAGCAGAGAGAAGATTTGAGGTGAGAAGGGACGGGCGCTGGGAGAGGAGCCAAAGTGGAGAATGGTGGTTGGACAGTTCTGGAATAGTCTCCCTGCAAAATAGAGTTAAAAAAACCCAGACTCTTAAGAACATTGATAGTGACGTTGGAGGAGATAGTTCTTTTTCTGGCTTCCTAAACGTAAGGCATGTATCCGGGAATACACAGAAGAATCGGGCAGTCTGGTCCGGGGGCTTGACCCTTACCAGGGGGAACAATGCAAGTTTAAAGGGGAAGAAGGGCAGCGGAGGGAAACTAGCCAGGCCTCGTGTCAGGTACCAGTCGGCCGCACTACTTGCGTGTTGCATTCACATCCATGCCTCCCGGGTGGGCGGTGGCAGCCCCCTTTTGCAGATTGGGAAGCCTTCTCAGAGGGGTTAAGGAATTGGTCCGTTTAGCGGCTAGTCAATGCTGTAGCAGGATTCAAGCAGGGCCTTGTCAGACTTCAAGGGCATGTTCTATCTACTAATTCCGGTACCTCCCTGTTGTACCTGGATTGGTGAATTGGGTCAGTTTTGGAGCCTTTCACAAAAAGTACGATTTAAGTGCCTCAGGACTGTTTCACAAAGCTCAGTGTTCTTTAATGGTTCAGAAGCACCGCAGTGATTTTCGCCCCACAGAGGTTAGGTCTTACTCTTTGACGATGACGTGGTTGCAAATGACGTACAGGTGCAAATCCAGACTTAGCATCTTCTGAAGGGAAACTCTCCAGTTCTCCCTTGATAGGCTTTCTTCCACGGGATGTAACCTGCTGCAGCGTAGGTCTGAGCTTTCCGTATGGAGTGAGGGTTTGATATCCAAAGTTAGCAAAGAAGGGTCAGATGGAGAAAATCGACGTTAACAATTTATTTTGGGGTTTCATTAGACAAGATGCACTATCGCTTAATGGCCCATATAACGTATGTAATTGAGTACAGAACATTGCATTCCTTACTTTCTAATGAGAGCTGTCTTGCAACGTAAGGTTGTCTGCTTTGGAACTTCAGCTCAGCCACTAGGGCACCTGTCAGTGTGTTGGTGTGATTGTATTTACACAGTGCATGTAATCTGGGCTTCCTCAGCCCCAAACACTCCAGTGCAGAATCATAGGCTGTAGCCATCACTTAGTTATACAAATAATTGTACAACTATATGATACAAAAAAAAGAGAGAGAGAGAGAGAGAGAGGGAGAGATTGCCTTTATCAAAGTTCCTTTGATTTTAACTGCAAACTGTTGTTGAGCAGCTCTGGTTTCCTTTGGATATGAATATGTACATTTCTTTGCATGTAACTTGGATTTTAGACTAGAACACCAACCTCTTGCTTTCCAAGAGCCACAAAAATCATAGCCAAATGACATACGTATTAAATATTTTATTCTTTTCTTCTGAGACAGAATCCGTGAATCTGGGACTTGGGCTGTGATTTTGGTTTTTGCTCTTCCCACCCCTCTTGTCGTCTCACTCCTTTTTCCCACGTGGCCTCCAAGAGGTCATGGTCTCCGAGGAGCAAGTGGACAAACAACAGTTGGTCGCCAAGCAGTCCTGCTGTAGAGGAGCCCAGCCAAGAGCTAAAGGACATCATCAGAGAGGGCTTTCTTGAAGAAATGGGCTCTACATTCAGTTATGAGGACAGAGTAAGAGTCAGCCAGGAGCAGGAATCAAGAGGGTGACTCAGGTGGCAGGAGCAGCCCGGGTAGAGGCCTGGAGGCTTGTGGGGTGGGGACTCGGGGAGAGTGCACTGTGTGTTCCAGGGTGGAGGGTGCCCCTGCTTGGGAGGACCCTGGAGTGGGCCTAGGGATGGAGGGCTTTGAAGGAGCTTGGTTTTTTACTAGAACTGACACAGAAGAGGCAGTGAAGGGTGTCAGCAGAAAGTGACCCTCAGGAGAGGTACTCCTGGTTTTGCTTCTGATGTTCTACAGAAAGAAGGGGTCGGGGTGGGCGAGAGCAGCTCTGCCCGTCCCTTTGAGACCCACCCCTTCATTCATTTTTTCATAACACATGCAATTCTGAGTGTCCAGGGGAGAGAGGGTGGACTCACTGTAGTAAGCAAAATGTATTGCCTCTTGAGAACTTAGCAGTGTCAGAAGTTGTCTTAGCGTAGAATGTTCTAGGAACATAGCAGGGGCACCTAACACAAAGTGCAGAGTTTCGAAGGAAGGAAGGCTTCCTTGACAAACAGTCAAAATGAGCCTGGAGGCAAGTGGGAAGTAGCAGCAGGTCAGGGGGCACCTGAGGTCATTGGGGACCTGGGTACTGAGGTGAGGCTGGGCGAGCAGGGTCGGGGGTGTGGCTAGAACTCTACCAGGGAGCCTCTGAAGGGTTTGAAGTGGGGTGATGTAATCAAATATGTGCTTTGGGAAGGCTGTCCTGGCTCTGTGTGTGTGTGTGTGTTTGTGTGTGAAGCAGGGAAGAGGGGGAGAGTGCCACCAACTGGGAGGGTCATTAGAAGACCATTGACAGGCTGGGGGGCCACCAGTGGGAGAGGGGCGTCGGGGCTGCTTGGGGACGGCAGGGGCAGTGTGGATGCCGGATTTCCTCATGGGGAGGGTTTATTAACGGGGAACCCCTAGCGGCACCTTGTGGCTGGAAGTAAACGGATGCAGCCAGGTGGACTTTTCTCTTCTTCCCTGCCTTGTGTGATGATCTTAGCTCAGCCAACATTTGGAACAGAAGAGCTAAGTTTCAGGGTAGCCCAGGACTTTGTTGAGCTCGTTCGAGTGAGATCTGATAGGCTTTAGGCTTGTGTTGATATCTGCATGTTCACATAGCTAGAAACGTCCCGTCTTTTGGATTTCCATAGGGATATTTATTCTTGATAAAGATTGCTTTCTTGGTGAGAGGAAATTTAATACAGCTGCTGTCCTTCTCAAAAAAAAACTTATCTTGTAAGAAATTTAATTTTCAAAAGAATAGCAAAATTTAAAAATGATAAAGTAAGGCTTTGGTGTAGTTTCTTTGGTGTCTGAGTTAAATTAGAGTTAGAGCCTTTGCATTACTTAAATAGCACATCCTTGTCAGTATTTAAAGAGCTGTTAGTGAGCGCCCCAGGCCCCACTACTCAAAGCATCATTAAATCTTGCTCTGATATAGTGAAGTCATAAAGGTCTTGTTGGCAGAAGCCAAACAGTTGGTTTATAATTTGCAGCATAGCACCCTTTATAAAATAATAATAGGTTCAAAATTAAGAAAGTGGAAGATAACTGATTTTTTTTAAAGCTGAAACATAAACTCTCTTGTGTTAATGTTGCAACTGGAAATTTCAAAAAGAAAAATCCTACTGTAATATCATCTATGTGGAATACATATATGTCTATCACGTTTGCAATGTAACTGCGCAGTGGTTTTTAAGTCAGGACCATTCCAGCTGAGATACTGGCAGTGATGGGTGCTGGTTTTCAATGGAAGACCCTAAATTTGCCTTCTTAGCTTTATTCTTTTCTTTTCTGTTCTCTCTCTCTCTATCTTTTTTTTTTTTTTTTTTTTTTTTTTTTTTTTTTTTTTTTTGTAGTGAGAGGGCTCAGTAGTGCTTTGCCAGCATTATTTTGGGGCAATTTGGGGGCAGATATCGTGCACAAGCAGTGAGATATTTCCATGCATTTTAATTTCCGGACATCACCATGGAACATGTGGGGGTTTGTGCCTGCAGGCCGGGATGCTGCAGGACTCCCTGGTCCATCACCTTTATGTCTTGGAGCTGCTCCAGTCAGTGAATGACTTTCTGTGGCTTGGAGGTAAGGTGATCTGATGCAGATGATCAGATGTGTAACTAAGTACTGTTACTTGAAATAGAAAACCTATCAAAAATGGCTCTAAAATACAGGATGAAGGAGGAGAATTGGCTGAGCTGCTTGCATGGGGAATATTCTCAGGTGACTCCCTCATTGTGTCTCCTGTCACTCCTCACCCCCCCAGCCCTGCACGGCAGTCATGCTGAAGCAAGCATGCACTTTCTCAGAAACGCGCTGAATTTCCTTGTGCCTCTGTTTGTTGGCTTTTTTTTTTTTGAAAGCACATCTTGCCCTTTGCTTAAATGCCATCCCTGCCTAGTCACCTCTTACACTCATTCTTCTGGACCTCGTCCATACATAGCTGCTGAATGGATGAACAGAATGTAGTATCTCCATGTAGTGGAACATTATTCAGACGTAAGAGTGAATAAAAAAGAAAAAATAAATAAAGGGGAATATGAAAAAGGCCACCTGCTCTGGGAAGTCCACCCTGACTGCTCAACCCGCCCTTTTCCCTTTGAAACCCAATCACTTATGCTCCTCTCTACTCTTTTTGATAGTACTTACCACCTTCTAATAAACTTTAACACTTTCAAAAAAAAAAAAAAAAGAGAGATGCTCATACCACTTCAACATGGACGAGCCTTGATAACAGCACGTTAAGTGAAAGGAAGCAGACACAAACGGCCACATATTGTTGACTTCAGTGATCAGAAATGCTCAGAATAGGCACATGCAGAGGCAGAGAGCAGGTGATGGTTGCAAGGGGCTGGGTGGAGGGGGGTTGGGGAGTGACTGCTAGTGACAGGGGTGTTCTTCTGGGGTGATGAAGTGTTCTGGAAATAGATGGTGGTGAGGGCTGCACAACCGTGAGTGTGCAGAAGACTGCTGAGCGCTGTCTCTGAGAGTGCCTGTGGTTGGGGGCGGCTTTATTTTGTTCTCATCCGTGAAGAGTCATCTTGTGCTGAGGCCATTCTACTCCTGTGAGTGGTGAGGCTCAGAGACTTTGCAGAGTCATGTGTTATTTTCCCCCTTGCTGAGTGTAAGCAAAAAATTTTTAAGCCTGAGAAAGTGCTCCATCTGCAGAAATGTCTTTCAGTTTTGCATGGTGTAAAAATCTTGAGAGATTTTTAATCGTTGAGGACAGCCTGTGGGGGGAAACAGCCCGTGAAGCCTGGGTGACACTGGGAAGAGCCGCGCTTCCATCCCTGACAGGGGTGGGGATTTCACCCCCGTTCAGGCAGTGAAGGGCCCAGACCCGTGAGCGGAGTTGACAATCGTGAATATTTACGTGTATCCGCTGCTTCATCTTGGATATTAATTTCAAGCTGAGTCAGTTTGTGGCGGCAGCCTCATCCTACATCAGGAATCTATACTATCTGCTCTTTGAGGTGAAGACCTGACAGACTTGATTATTTAACAGTCTCCCTTGAATTGATATCTCAGATTCCTTTGTCAATAGTAAAACAGCAGAAATATAGACGTCCTTTAATGCCGCTGTGACCTGGAGCAGGTTTAGTCTCTGTGCCTCAGTGGCCTTACCTGCGGGTGGGGAAGATGATAACAGTGCTTCCCTCAGAGGGGCTGGTGAGGGGAGAGTGAGGAGCACAAAGGTAGGACTTACACGAGATGCTCATGAATGACAAAATTTAGTGCTCTCAGCCTGGTGAGGCCTCAGGGGCAGAGATGGTCGAACAGAGCAGTCCTAGCCGGAGCTCGATCCGTGTTGGCAGCTGTTATGATCAGTATCACCACTGTGGGTTATCAGGCAGTTTTAAGACTTGGTAATATGAATTCATGAATAATGTTAAAAGATTAGAGAACTCAGATCCGGTTTACATAGTTCTCAAGGTTTCCTATGAGAAATGGATATTTTTTCCCCATCTTAAATCTGAGTTGAGTCTCTAATAAAATTCTGTATTCCTCCATCTTTTTGATTTAATTCTCCATTTCTTGAAAAAAAAAAGTCTTTAAATGGAGTTACTGGTGTCTGAACTGAGGGTCTCATGCATGCTGAGCACATACTCTCTCAAGTGAGGTATAATCTCCCCCGTGATTTTTTTTAAACTTTTCTTTCTTAGTATTCAGAGGTTAGAGGCCTCTAATTCTTTTTCTGGAGATATGTCCATGAACCTGTAAATATATAATTAGTGGACAAAATTTGGTTTATTAAAAAATTCTATAAAACATTCTGCAATCCATTCAAAAGGAAATGCTCATTGACATAAAATGCTTCTCCTTTATGGTGATTTCTAATTTTTTGTCTGCCTTAACTTATTAAAAGTAATCCTCATCATCATAATGACCAAGCTTGCTCTGAGTGGACACCTCCCTAAGGCTAAAATGCTTTCCTCATGTTTTACCTCATAGCAGGTGTTTAAGGGTAGGTATCATTGTCTCCTTTTTTGCAGCTGAGGGATTGAGAGATGGGGCAGCTTGTCCAAAATCTCACACAGCTGGCGCTGGCCGACTCAGGGCTGGAACCCAGGCTGCACAGGATGCTTTCTCAATGGCTCCTCTGATCAGCCCCGTGTTGAGTGTTTTCCCGAACTCCTGTGAGTCCATAAATGAACGATTTTAGCGATCTCAGTTTGATGAAGCCTTCAAAGGAGAGACACCAGTGAGAATGTGAGACAGAGTGGCATAAATTGAAATTGTACATTTTCACAAATGTTGCATTCTCAGGCAATGACTTCAAAAGTTTATATTTTTTTATTTTAGTTCTCTGTAAACACTAAAAACAAAACATTAAAAATGATTATAGTGCAAAATAGGAGTGGGCTTTGAAAGCCCAACCATTGCTAATTATGTTGTTTGTTTTTCTCTAGTGGTGCTTATTGACAGAAAAATTTACAAAGACTGAATTGATTCTATGTAGTCTTAGTATGGAGGAAAGTTTTGTCAGTGAATATTGTAAGTAAAATCTTTACTCTTTTCTTTCCTGATGATGAATATGTAAGTTGTTTTCATGGCTTAAGTACATTTCCTCATTTGTGAAATTTGAGTGATGCCGTTTACCTTGTTTGACTGTGAGATGTAGACGCCTTGTATACGAAGCACCCAAGAGCTGCTGAGTAAAAATATGCTGTCACAAGGACAGATAGTTTAGAAGGATCAACTCTGAATACTAAAGAGGGTGGCTTGTTTCTGATGCATATTCAATATGCATATATATGAATATATGAATATGGCTTAAAGTAACAAGGATTCAGGGTTTTGTGTGTGTGTGCAGTATGAAGGTTTAATGAAATCTGTATCATTCTAGTGAGACAGGGACTAGTTAAATCACCTTAAGCAGACGGCCTTGAAGATTATTTACACAGAAAGTGTGTTGTTACAACTCAGAATTCATGTTGCCGTGTAACCATCCACTCAGACATTTAAATTCGTAGAAATCTGACCAGAACTATTAAGTTTAGAAAAATCCACATTGATCATTTTAAGGGAATAAGCTTCTTTCTTTTGTGATTAAAGAAATTTTGATTTATTTTTCTGCATGCTTAATAGGTTTTAAAATATCAAAACATTGATTTGACATGTCACTTTTTTTAATAGAATAAAGCTCATGCTGTTTTAATGTGCAAATAAATGTTTTTGTATTTCAGTACACCTGTATGATTTCCTGGCTCTTTGAGAAGTATTTTGCAAGATACTTAGATTACGTACTGTTGGAAAAATACAGACGTGACTTTTATGAATAGAGGTCTAGTACAGATCTGTTGGTTTTTGCTACAGTGCAAGACATGAGGCCTAGGAGAGAGAGCTTTGCTGCTGATTGCCGGAAGGACAGATCCCAGATCTCAGTCTCCCCTCCTGTAAAATGAAGTGGCTGGACTGGATTCTTTCCTCTTGTAAGATGAGTTTCCATGAGCCTGTGTCTTTTGTTTATATTCAAGAGTATTAGCAATGTCAGATTAAATACTGAATACCCCTCCCTTCCCCGAAGCAAACTGCAGTATGTGCTACATAAGCTTTTAGTTATCTGATTCTTGTTTCTGATTCAACAGGCAATTTTTGTGTTGCATCTTTCCCGGCAACCTGGAAGGTCTTTTTAGCCATAGGAGGCGCTGTTGCACCTTCATACAGTCTTAATTTTCCTGTTTGTAAAAGAAGGCTTAACAAATATTTTTTTGCTTTGATTCCTTTGCTTAGTGCTTCAGAATAGCACAATGTCCATTATGTCTGTCTACCTGGAAAAATTATTCTGCTTATATCTTTGTTTTATTCTGTCATCTCGCTGTGAACATTTCAGACTTGCTGTGCAAAGAATGGCAAAATCGGTCTTTTATTCCAGTGTTAGCAACCAGTGAGCCGGGATTTTATAAAGCAGCTAGAAGCGGCCTCTTGAGCACCTTAAAGCTGAAAAGTGTACTGAGTTCCCTGAGTATTGACCCAGCCGCTTTGTGTCATTTGGTGGGAGGTGATTTTGTACATAGAAGAAGGGGTGTAGTGATTTGACTTGGATTTTCCGTGCACGCGCTGCCACTGAGCCACGTGAGCCTGAGTCAGTTTGTTCTGAGTTTCTCCCTCGTCTGTGAGATGGGGATGCTCGTATATGCTTTGCAGAATTGTGAGAATTAGAAATTATGTAAATTGTTTAGCACAGTGGGAATGTCAAAGGGCTCATAAAGTTTAGCTCCTGTTTTGTATGAAGCCAACATTTTAGAATCTTTGGCAATTACTAAGAAACAGGAAAATAAGAAAAGCTGGTTTTATGATGAAAGATATTTGAGGAGGTTCCATAGTTCCTATACCCATAATTTAGCATCAGCAAAGTCAGGACCGTTACACAGTCGCCCTGAACCAATGTTAAGCCACAGAATTTTTTGGTACTTCATATATATTGGGGCTTAAGTGGACCCAATACTTATACACATGTTTTCTCCAGCAGCCAACTGAGAGATGACACAGAAGAACAGACAGGCGATAAATGTCTCCTTTATTACGGATGAAGCCACGTTCTCCATGAAATTCAGGGCTGTGGAAAAATGCGTGTCATGATACTGTGTCCCAGAATTAGAGACTCACCCAGTCCCAGTTAGCTCTGGGCCACAGCGAGCCTTCCCTTAAGATGATCTGCCCCATCCTGCACAGGGCTGCCCTGCCATGGAGCTGATCATCCCGGGTGCTTCCCAAGGGTGGCCAACACTGGTGGGAAAGGAAAGGTTTCATATGCCCTGCTTGTCTCTCCGGACTCAAAGCTCAATCTGTTATTGTGAAGAGTGCTAGGCATTGGCCAGGGGTCAGGGGTGTGAAGGGGGAAGCACTCTCCATGGGCCAGAGGAGTGTGGAGGAGGCATCCCTTCTCTCAGTTTAAACAGGTGGTGGGATGCAAGGGAAGGGTGCTCCCCAAGAGTATATAAGAGGGGAAATAAGGATTTCCTTTGGGACTCAGACTAGCCATGAAACACAGAAGATGATTAGTAGGGAGACTTGTAAATCACTTTCTTATTAAATTCACATTTGTTGAGCACCAAAAATGTGCTACATTCTTTTCTGAGCGTTTTACAGAAATGAATCCTTCAATCTTCACAACAAGTGAGTAAGGGAGATTTGATTGTTATCCCAGGTTTACAATGTGGAAATTGAGGCACGGAGAGAGTAAGTAATTTGGCCAAGGTCACAGAGCTAGTAAGTGGCAGAGCTGGTATTTAAACCCTGGCTGTCTGGTTTCCAGGCTCCCAGGGATGGGCTTTCGGTGTTTAGAGGTATCTGCATCCCTGGATCTCTGTACCTCTGTGCATCACTTAGCCCAGAAAGGACAGGGAAAGGAGAGTTACACAGGTGCTCACAGTCGTGTCTCAGCCACTGTCCACGGACAGTGCACCGTGATTGGCGTTAAATGTCTTCTGGGCAGCAGATCTGTTCATATAACAGAAATTTAGTCCATTGAGTTAATCTAGAAACCCTTCCTGCTCTGCTTCTGTCCATGGTTGCCATGTGACTGCCTGCCCGTGATTGGGCCGTTGAGGAGAATCTGTACTCATAGTTGAACTCTGATATTTCAGTCTGGTTCGTAGTTTCACATCTCCTGTTACATTAATAAATTCAATTTCTGGTTTTCTTGCATCAGTCTCTCATGAGTTTGGTTAATGTGACATCAGTCCATGGGAGCCCAGGGTTGCTGACGGTATATTTTCTGAGCACGTTGTGGCACTTCTACCCGTGCGGACCTGGGTGGAAGATTTCCGCCTTCCGCACTGATTTCCCCGAACAGCAGGGTCCTCTCCCACCCCCGGATGTGAGGCTGGGAGCTCTCAGAGTAGGCCAGTCAGAGGCCAAGTCCACCAATCAGAAAATGATGAAGTCCTTGGAAGTGGGTTTAATAGAAAAAAAGGGCTTCCAGGTAGTCCGATGGGCTGTTCGAGTCCATTTGGTGAAAAGCTATCCACTGTTTCTGGTTGAGCTGCTTCTTTGCTGTTGAAAAGTCTGGATTACATGGAGGGATTTTAAAAAGCAGAAAGGTGTGATTTCATGTGGTACATCCACACCGGTGAGAAGTGATGGATGACCGCCTGTGTGAGGCATAGACAGAGTCTTACAAACTTCATAAAACAGCTTTAAAAGCTCTGCCATCTGAGTGCACTTCATATGGGGTCCAATTCATGACTGAGCATGCTGAGAGGGCAAATAATTGATAATGGCAGAAAGGACACGGAGGCATCAAAAAGGTCTCAGTCAAGTTCCCTGTTTAAAGGATGTGGCACAATGTAATATATTTGAGCTGGGTCTTCACTGAACAGTTTTGAGTGTTTTCTGGGACTCCCCAGTGCACCAAGTTTCCACAGCTCTGTCAGCGCTCATCCTGGGCTGACGTGGTGTCACGGGGAGCAGGACGGTCAGCGTCCCCGGCTCCTCCGAGCTCTGTTTCTTCATCCGCAATGCTGGGTTTCTCTTCGGTGTCTACTTAGTAGGGTTGCTGACAATCACACTTGATGGTTGTCAGGGGCGATTTGTGGTTGTCTCTGTGATTGTCATATAGTGAATATTTGATAGAAACTCTTGATTTTTATTAAAATTATGGCTCCTAGATTGCAGTGGTTTTTAGTCTGCATTTACTCTTTTTATAAATTTATTCTTATTTTTAAATAAGCACTTATTTTTATTTATTTTTATGAAGGTACTGGGGACTGAAGCCAGCATATTGTGCATGCTAAGCAGGTGTTCTACAACTGAGTAATAAAGACCCTCCTTGTCTGAACTTAAAAATAAATATTTCAATACACAAAATAGCTCTTAAACACCATCATGGGACCAATTTTCTGTATAGACAATTGAATACATATGCTAATTCAATAAGAATAAATGTTGTTGGGACATAATTTCTGAATCTGTTTACGTGTTTAAAAACGATCATAGGTAGTGATAAACACGAGTCTTGGATCCACTACTTAGGGTCTGTTTTGCCATCATGGGAAATTATATTCTACAGAGAAGGCTAATTGTGTCTCGTTGATATTTGGATGATTTAGCAGATGATGAAGGCTTTCTTTCAAAAGCTGACAGTTTTGTATTTTAAACCAACTACAAAGTTATCTTCTATAAATTGGAAGTCCTCAGCTTGTGAATTGCCCAGTAATTCAGTGTGTACATCTCTGTGTCTCTGTGAATGTGTGTGTGTGTGTGTGTGTGTGTGTGTGTGATTTCAGGAAGGTAGAAATAAGTTCCATATAGCCTTCTGATACCTTTCTCTTCCAGTTCAAGGTGTAGGCATATATTTATACAAATAAATTGATACTCTTTTGTCATTTGGCATATTGGTGGGAATAAAAGGTTCTCATACTTGTTTCAGAAGGGTTGGGGAGAATGAGTTTAGAAAATAGGAGGAGATAGAGGCAGGAAGGTTCTTTACTCTTTGTGCAGGATGAGAAACAGTAGCTTTACTTTTTTCTACTAAAGCAAACTGGCACTGAATTGTAACATACTATTACTCAGAATTGCCTTTCTGATCAGACACGAGTGCCTCAGATTTTTCAAGGCAACATGAATGATGAAATGTGTTTTAGCAGTTATCTTTAAATGTAGTTTTATTTTTTAAGTAAAAGGATATAGCCTGTTCTTTCTTCCAGCGTTACAAGAAGTTCCCATTGATCCAGGTACATGATAATTGTGCTTAGTTTCTTCGGGTTATTGTTTTTCTTTTTTTAAGTGCTTGTTTCATTGTGGTGTGAATGAATGTTTAAAATTTCTGGATTTTGATGTTTAGAACATGCTGATTTATCAGAACTGTTAAAAACCTGATTGTTGTTTGGTCCTCGTTTGGTGGGGCAACCTATTGAATTCTGTTGTCTGTTAAAGAGGGAAATTCTTCCTCTAGCCTGTAGATCATTAAGTGAATGGTTTGCAGTGAGCCTTTAAAATTCTTTGAATGCATTGAGCATGTTTGTCCAGTGAATTTTGAATTGACTCATAGTAATGACTTTGTTTGATTCTGTGGCTTTTGCTCCTCTCCACATGAATTTGAATTCTCTGTTGCATTTTGTATACGTGTTCTTAACAGGGGAAGAAATTTTGCATTTTTTACATAGGTGGGTTTTCCTATCCCCTCTGAATGCCTTCTGTAATTGATACAGCGAAAATCTGTTATGGCAGTGCTTAATTATTTCATAAACTATTTTTTGGCTTAATCAGAAACAATGACAAAGAATGATAATAAAAAAACATGAAAACCTTCCTTCCTTTGAAGAATAGAAATGAGGTGGTCAGGCTCACGCGTGCTTTGTACCTGACACCCTTACTTTCATGTCATTGTGTATCATGATTCGGAGATGGGGTTGCTTCAGGTTTGTAGATTTTTGTTTTAACATTTGTGTTGAATTCATTCTCTAGGCTGATGTTTCCTGTTGCGTTTGTGGAAAGAGTGGATCAAGGGAAACAGATGCTACGTTTTGTATTCAGGAGGCCTGAGTTGCTGAAGAGAATAGAGTAGAGGGTGGGCTGTGGAACAGAGTGACACTCCCTCACCTCCAGGCTGAAATTGATGAACAATGAAATCAATTAGGTGTATCGGTATTTATTTGACCAATAGAAGTCAGAGGGCCCAGACTGTCTAGTTATGCGCAATGGAAAGTACTGAATTCACCTGCAGAATTAGGTGATTTACCAAGTAGAAGCAGCTTAGAGCAATCAGAAAAATCAGTTCTATGATGAGATATAAAAAGAATATAATATCTATTATTTCTGAAACTTTTCTCTGTTAAGTTGTGTAGAGCTAAAATTAAGTTCCAAGCACCAGGAGTTAAGAGTCTGGGTGGTTCTGTGGGATCGTTATTCAGGGATGTGTCTAGACCCTGCTGGAATGGCCGAAGCTGGCAGGAAAAGACCCAGAGCCAGGATTTGTCATCCTAGGGTGTCCTCCATAATGGTTCCATGTGATAGCCCATGATTGGGTTCACAAATTTAACAGACACCAGACGCATGTCAACTTTAAGAAGAAAAAGTGTGCTTAGTAACTGCTTTCAAGCAAGCACCTGTGCATCCTCACTCCTGCCTCCTTGCCATAAAAAGCAGAGACAATGCCTTGCTTGCATATTTGAGGTTTTAGATAGCACTCTGTTCATTGCACAGCAATGACCCAGGCCCTCAGCTATAAATGCTGGGCGTGCGTGCTGTTAGATAGTCTATTATCCCCAAAACACGGACCTGGCTGGACTGGTGGTCTGCTTTGTAATGAATATCTAAAGAATTTATCTTGTTCCCCTCTCCCCATGACTCCCCTAAAGGTAAACTAAGCCTTTTTACTCATTGTGGATTCTACAATCTCTGTCTCATCCTGTCTTTCCCCAAGTTCCTGTTTACTATCACACAACTGTTATAAAGACTATTTTCTTTGATTATACACAATAAATATGGGAGCATTTGAGAGGCTCGTGGAGTTGGCTCCCTAATCCCTCTCGCTTTCTTTCCTTTTTCCACAGTCTTGAGTCATTCATTCCATGTCAGTAAGACTTCTGCCAGCCAGAACCCACAGTTCCAGGTGAGAAGGATGCAGACTTTATCTCTCCTACCGGAGGGAGAGAGAGAAGAGAATTGAGATCTGCTCCCCCGTGGTCCCTTCCTGTCCCAGGGCCACTCCAGTTCACCTGCAGCTTTCTGGCCTCTGCTCTCAGGGCCTCTGTCCCAAGACTGACATCAGCCATTTTTTCCCTTGTCAATATTTCCTGTGCCTTTCAGAATTTGGTCTCTTCTCTGCAATTCCACCCTGGCAGATGTGAAGGTGGTCAGCGTGCTGGTGGGCAGTCATTTGGGGACTCCCAGGAGCCATTCTGATTCTCCTGAGTCTCTCATTCGGGGTTACAAAACTGTCGAGAACCGGAGGAAGCCCATTCACGTGAGGTCAACACAGTATTACATCACTTTCATTTTATTTTTGAATTTTCAGTGGAGAAATTATTTGTAACAAACTGTTCCAGATTTTCGGCCGCCTGCTTTCCTCACCACTATTTCCTTGTTGTCTCTGGTGCTTGTTTAAATAACCAGGTTTCTTCTCTGGTCATTTCTAGCAGCTGGGCTTGCCGAATCCTTGATCTGCATTTGAAGCAGAATGCTTCTTCGTGATGTCAAACTGATTTTCCTTGTCATGTCTTAATATTTTGTGTACATTCAGCAACTGTTTCAAGTGAAATGCTCTTGTCCAATTTCGTTTAACTCACATTTGCTGAACTCCTGCTTTCATGCTGAGGGCTGTTTCTTCTTCCTGTAATAAAATTTAGCAATTTGCATTTACTATGGGAAGGTACTGGCCCGAGGTGCTTTCGTTCTTAACAGTTTTAATAACAATTCACCCATTAAGATGTACAGTGGTTTTTACTCTATGCCCAGAATTGTGCATCCCATTCAATCTTAGAACATTTTCATCCCCCCAACAGGAAGCTCCTTACGCATAAGCAGACATCCCCATCTTCCCCATCCTCCCACAGCCCCAGGGAACCACTTTTCTCTCTCTGTGGGTTTGCCTCTGCTGGAAATTTCATGTAAATCGAGTTACTTCATGTAAGTGGAAGCATCTATTGTGACTGACTTCTTTCACACTGAGTAACGTTTTCAATATTTGTCCACGTTGTGGCCTGGGTCAGTACTCTATGCTTTCCTATTGCTGAATAATATTCCTCTGTATGGCTGGGCCCCTCTGTTTACCCATTCATCACGTGATAGACATTTGTGTTGTTTCTGCTTTTTGGCTGTGATGAGTAATGGCACCGTGAATATTCCTGTAGGAGTTTTTATGTGAACAATTGTTTTCAGTTCTCTTACGTGTGTGCCCAGGAAGCAAAATTGCCTGGTTATTCAGAAACCAAATGTTCAACTCTCTAAGGACCTGCCAGGCGTTTTTCCAAAGTAGCCAATCTGTGTTACATCCTCACCAGCAACGGCTGCGACCTCTGCATCTTCTGTGTCCTCATTAGTGCTTGTTACCCTTTTTTTTATTATAACCTATTGTAGTGAGTGTGAAGCAGTTTCTCCTAGTGGTTTTGACTTGATTTCCCTTACAGCTAATGATATTGAACATCGTTTCGTTGTGCTTATTGGTCATTTGTATATTTTCCTTGAAAAATGTTTTTCAGATCCTCTATTCATTTTTTAATTGAGTTGCCTTTTTATTGTTGAGTTGTAGGAGGTTCTTTTTGTTTTTGCTTTTTGGTTTTTTTTTTTTTTTTGGTAGATACAAATTCCTTATCAGATAAATGATTTGAAAAAATTTTCTGCTGTGTGTTGTTTTTTCTCTTTCTGGATGGTGTCCTTTGAAGCAAAGTTTTAAAATTTGATGAACTACAATTTATCTCTGTTTTCTTTTTCCTTGTGCTTTTGGGGTAATATTTAATAGCTGAGGTATTTTATTTAAACTTTTATATATAAAATAACTTAATTATTAGGACCGGTCTAGGAGACTGGAGCTGTTGTTGTCCCCAGTCTATGGAAAGGAGACTGGGATGCAGAAAATTTCACTGACTTATCAGTGTCAAAGCTACCCAGTGCTGTGGGAGTTCAGACCCTCATGTTTGTCCCCAGCATCTGTACTCTTCACCACCATGCTCCACTCCTTCCTGGAATCGTTAATGAAAAAGTCTTTATTTTTTGATTTCTTGTTAGTTTTTGTTTTTCTCATTGGGGCCTCATCTCCTCATTTTCCTTAAAGAGATCAGTGTAGGTTTATTTTAGGTCTCATGTAGGCAGAAGCATTGCTATCAGTTAACTTCTTTTTTACTCACACCCCAGTGATGGCTGTTGCTAATTGACCTAATGAAGTCTTGCTTTAGTCTTTCCTTCTCATGACACTAACAACAGAGTCATGACTTACAGAATGCTTAAAGAAGAAAGTACTTGATTGATTTTATTTTGCTACCCAATCAAACCAATCAAATCAAAACCCCAGAGTTGACACAGACGGTAAGCCCTCCAGAATAGGGTCACTGTCTTCCTTGTGTTTCATTTGTTTGGTCACAGTGTCTGGATAGTGCCTTGCTGTCCAGCAGTTTTCTTAGGATACAGTGCTCGTGAATCATTGTAAGGACAGAATTTTGACAACAGACTGTGCTGTTCATTTCACGAGGGAAAAGTTAATATAGAAATACTGCTCAGATCTATTTTAAAATTAAGCTTGGAATTTTGAGAAGAGTTCAAGAAACCATACGAAGATCTTTTTCACTTATTTTAGATCTATCTTAGACACATTATGGTTACATAGCAGAGTACCTTATCAAGTAGATTTGACAAGAGGTGTGTATTATTGATTATTTGTTTTAGTTGAAATATTCTACCTGGGATAAAATATTCAGTGCCCATAAATGAACAAATATGTTTGTATTTCTATGCAACATGGGAGCAGACTTCATATGTTTCTATATAATATATATGACTGTGTGTTTTAATCTGTCTTTCAGTGTTTTTATAGTTTTTCAGCAATGTTGTAACTTTAGAATTCTTCTAAGAAAATCACCCCAGATTCTAGTGCAGTTTGTACTGTCTATCCTGTCTTATGCATGGGATTCCACTGTCCCCACAGGGAGGAATTTCCTCTTCTATTGAGTTAGTATCAGAGTTAAAGGAACTGTGATTTCTAAGCCTTTGCTCTCCATGTGTTTGCAGTTGGCTGTCAATCGCGATTTCCCTTTCTTGAGTTTTCATTGTTCAATTAGAATTTTTGAAAATAACTATTAATATGTTGCATCGGTCTTCCTAGAAACTTGATGTGTTTGTGCTTTTCAGTTTTCAATTTATGAAAAATGTAAATACACACTTGATTTTAAGTAGTCCTTTTTCACTAGATATTTGGTTACCTCTTTATAGTTAAAATATTTTTTTCCCAATGAATGAATCGGTGTGCATGTTTTAAAAGGTACCTTAGTTTTTATTTTTCTTATTGTAACAGTCATATTCATTGTAGAGAATTTAGAAAATACGGATAAACACAGTAATAACTTCACAATGGCCTCTAATCTCACCTAGGCATACAGTTGTAAGGTTTGAAATTGAGAATTACAAGTCCTCTCACATTGTTCTTCTTTTTCAAGTACATTTTGGTTACTGAGACCCTCGAATTCCCATATGAATTGTAGCAGCAGCTAGTCAGTTTCTGCAGAGGAGCCCGCAGGGATTGTGATCGAGACCACGTTGAATATACGGATCGTTCTGAGGAGCACTGCCATTCCAAGAGCGCTGTCTTCTCATCCAGCAATGTGCGTGGTTTGTCTGTCTAGGTATTTAGGTTTTGTTTAATTTTTTTTTTTAACAATGCTTTGAGTTTACAGAGTTATTTTACTTTTTTTTTTTCCCCTTTATACTGAGGACAAGTGTGCCAGGTACCGGGATCAGAAGTGTATTTGAGCCCCGCCACTTGCTGCCACCATGGTCGCTGCGCTCTTGCTTCACCTGCTCTACAATCTTGCACAGAATAGGACCTCAGTAACTCTCTCTCTCGAATGATTATATGCTTGTTGGATGATGCTTGAGAGTCCGTGTGATGATTTTTTTTCCCCAGCCTTTCCCCACTTCTTTACTATGCCCTTTCTCTTCCTTTCCTCCAGCCTGGGTTTCAGTTTACCTGTGGCATTGATTTTTCTTGTCTGTAGACACTTCCTTTCGCTGGTTCACGACAATTTTAGATGTGGGCTGTGGAAACTTGCTAGATGTCAAGAAAGAGCCAATCCATTGCATGCTAGTATTTTTAGAGTGCATTATTGTTTTATCGATTGAAATTAAATCAGGGTGACCCCCTGAGCCCTCCCGTGAACTGTTTTTGCCTTCCTACAGTTGATAATGCTCTGGTTGCTGAATGTGCCCTTTCCCCAGACTTGGATTTGGAGTTAAGTCACCATCAGTGGAGCCCTCTCTTTAAAAGATGAAGAAAACATTTGCTCCTTCTCCCTGGTTGGGGACTTGGATGAGATGAGGTAACCGATAAAAATGGAGCCCCACCTCATTCTAACACCCGCTCGTTCCGTTCTTTCTCCACAGAAAAAGAGTACAATTCAACACTATAAAGATTTATTGTGAGCAAATGAGATAGACAGGACAACCGATCATTTATTAAATATACTTTCATGCCAGAAACAAATGTATTATACACACAAAAAGCACACAAAGCACGGTCGGTAGTAGCGTGATTACAAACGTGGGTCCGAGTTCGAGTCCTGCTCTGGAGTGACCAGTCCTGTGAGATGGAGAACTGGTAGGTCGGCTTAGCCTCTCCCGAGCTTGTTTTCTGTCCTGCAGAGATGGGGCTCGCTAGGCGTCCCTCCCCCGTAGAGGTGCTGTAGGGTGCAAATGATGCGCGTGGGCAGCCCGAGCACAGCTGCTCCTTCCTCGTAAGTGCAGGATAGCATAGCTTTTGTGGTGAAGGCTTTATGAGAGCCCCGTGTAGACTCTCAGTGCTCCAAAGGGATGCCTTGTGGTTTGGAGATGGGATTCTCATTTCTGTAAATACCCAAGGATTGTGTAATTGGGCCCTGCTGATTTGAATCTATTCTTTAGAAAGTACATATTGTAGATATATTTTTCAAGCATGCATGGTTTTTTCTTTTATTATTTATAGTTCTACCCTCTCTCTTGGTGGGACTTTTCATGGAATCCAGGAAACAGCCCTCAGCCACCTAGGTCTTCACACGTCTCTGTGGCGGTTTTCTTCCCTGACTAGAAGAGGGTTCTGCATAGGAAATTTTCTTTGTTCCCCTTTTCTTGAAGTCTCTCTGTCTGTCTGCCCACCTCTCACCTGTCCAACTGTCCATTTCTCTACCCACTCATTCTTCTGACTTGTTCCAAAAAGCATTTCAGGCAGCTTACAGAAGAACAGATACCAAATAAACAGGTTAGAAAATGGGGCCAAGTTCAGACAGTGAGGCTAGGAGGCGAGCCTGTGTGAGGGTGGCAGGCATGAGAGACACGCGTCTGCCCTGTGACTTATAAGATCGACAACAAGAGTGTGCGTGAGGGTCCCAGCAGACACAGGGAAACAGGGCTTGTGGGAGATGCTCACTGGCTGTGAAATAAATAAGTGGCTGAGGAGAAGCCCAGCCTTTCCAGCTACTAAGGCTTAGGAGAATACTTTGAGTGTCTTCAACATCAGAGTATTTCATCTTTTCTTTTATCAGAGTTCTACATATAGTTGGTTACATTCTGTACCTGGAAATTTCTACAAAATTTCTTCCCACGTGAGTCCCATGACTCGGGAATGGGGTGGTTCTGCTCATTGACTGGGGTTGGCCAGAAACCGAAAATGACAGCTTCAAAGGAGCCTGGGATTTGTCAGTTATGTTTTGTCAGTACTGTAGAGTTCAAAAAGTGCTTTCACAGTATCTCTCCATCTGAGGCGGCAGCGTGCTCTCTTACCAGCATCAGGAGCTCAGGGGCTCGGGATGGTGGGGGCTGATTGCATTGCCGTCAAGACAGCTGAGCTAGTCACTGCAGGTGTGGTTCTATTACGTAAGGCCTTTCATGTTCTTTACTTGAATGTTTCAACAGGGAGTTAATTAACTGAGTCAATTAACATTTAATAAATATGATGCTTTGTTGAAAAGACAGTTATAGACAGAATATAAGCTCTGAAGCCTTTAAAAACGGTTTCATTACTGAAATTTCAGTAGGGGAGATACACAGTTTATCTTATTTATGCCTCTCTTTTAAAGTAACAAAGAAACAAGACAGAAAAGGCAGAGGATGGTTTCTGTTCTTCCTTTCTGCTTGCAGGTGCCCTCACCTCCAGTAGCATCCATCCAGACACCGGAACTGACACTGGCCGTGCTCAGAACTGCCTCAGCCCTGAAGACACAACTGACAAATAGAAGGGGGCCACGCCCTGTTACAGCAGGTGCTCTCACTTTGTGGATCCTTATGTAACTGAGCGGTGTTAATCAGGATTGCCCGTTCTACATTGTGTGGCGCTGCTGCGGTGTCTCCTAGTTACTTGTTTCTGTAAGTATTCATGTATTATTCCCCACTGCGTGGTACTACACGTCTAAAAATGCTTTTTTCAGATGAAAAATAATGTGCATTTACTATAATATGTCTGAAAAAAGGGGCAAAAGAGTCTATCTTGGTCCCGCTACTCAGAGATAATAATTAACAATTTAACATTTATTTTCTGTTCTTTTCGTCAGTGTGTATCATCTCTGTCATAAAAACCAGTGAGCACTCTGTCCCTGTTTACTGTTCGGAGACCTCCATTTTCCATTCGGCTTATTACATGTTTTTCTACAATATTCTATCTCCCCTGGCATGATTTTTAAAGACCAGTGTAGCATTCTGTCTTATGGAGGCATCGTCCATTTTACTTCGGACTTAAATAAACTTTTAAATTCCAAGTATACTTAACTGAAATACTGAAAAGAGAACTGTGGTGGTACAGGAAGGCCCCTAACTCCCTTCCCATTATTTCCTGAGAGTAAAAGCTGTTGAAAATTTGGTATATATATTTCATGACCTTTATGCCTATGAGATACATATATATACACATATGAGAAATCAATGTATAGGTGTGTGTATATATGCTTTATTTAAAAATGAGACCATACTATATGTTTTTCTGCAGCTCGCTTTATTCACTCAGGGGTATATCATGGACGTCCTCCCACTCCAGACTCACCCGGCCCTTTCAGATAGATTGGAGGGGTCTCCTGATGTGATGGTGTCGTCTCTTGTCCACGGACACATTTGGTGGGAGAGTGCTGTGGACAAGGCCCTGGACCACGGCGAAACGCCTGCTCCCTCAGTGCCCGCAGCTCGCCTTGATTTACCGCATCATTGTCTTGATGGTGGACAGTTAAGTTTTCTCCATTTTCCACTGTCAGAAAGAATGTTTGAGTTGCATCCTTCTTGGACAGACATTCCTGTGATCTTGTATGTGTATTCCTTATTTAAGGCTTCTGGAAATTTAGTCCCTGGATGTGACATTTACATTCATCACAGACTCCTTTCAAGTGACTAGAAATTCCTTCTCCATTGGGGAATGAAAAAATGCACAATTACTTATGTAACCAATTCTCTATCGCTGGATATGATTTCACTTCAGTTTTTCTTCCCACCTTTGTAAACAGTGCTGTGTAAATGCCCTGATGGGTACATCTTTTTGGACTGATTTTTTTTTCCTAAAGGAAACGATTCCTAGAAGTGGAGTTGAGTCAGTGTGTATGTACGTTTTTCAGAGCTTACAAATCCATTGATATGTCATCCTCTGAAAAAGTCGCTCATGATTTGTTCTCCCACAGATGGACACTAGCTAGAATATCTTAAAAATATTTGCCGATATGATAAGCAAAAGTGCTTTTTCATTGTTTTTGTTTGCATTTGATGACCAGTGAAGTTTTGAGCATTTTTCACTCATTAGCCATTTGACTTTTTTAAAATGAATGATTCCTTTTGTCCTTTGCCCACATTTAAGTGAGGGAGCTTCTTGTTGCTTTGTGACAGCTTTTTGTATGTTATGAAAATTAACTTCGTGAATTCATCAACATGTATCACAGAGCTTTTTCTTGTCATTTCTTTCCTTTCATTTTGTTCAGGAAGTTTTTTGATTCTTGTTGTGGCTCAAACTATTCTTAGGATAGTAAATGTCTTCCTTATGGGTTTTATCTTTGACATTATTCTTAGAAATAGTCTCATATAATGGAATAAATCTCTTCTGTAGGTTTTTTTAATCTCTAAGATGGAGATTATAATAGTACATGTTATAGTGAGGAGAAGTTGAGTTAATAAGAGCAAAGAGTTGTATTTGCTGTTACTAGTACTTTTTAATATTTACATCACTATCTGCAATTTATCTTGTGGTCATTATGACAGGAATGGAATATATTCTTTCCAGGTTATTCTCTGTCCCAGGACAATTACCAAATTCATAATTTTCTCTTTGATTTGAAATCCCACCTGTACAAAATACATACACTAGAGTCTCTTTTTGAGCTCATGGTTCCCTTCTGTCAATCTCCTTTCCTTACTCCAGCACCATATCTTACATATTGTAAAAATTTATTTAATCACTGGCAGTCTGATTTTTTTTGATTCTTTTCTTCCATCCCAAATTTTCTTGTCAAGTATTATGACTTTATTATTCCTGAAGAATTCCAAAATATTTTGTTCAAGTTAAAAAAAATCAGATTGGAATTTTCATGGGATATTTTAGTAAGTTTTGAATTATTCTTAGGAGAACTTACATCTTTACAAAACTGCTTTCCTCCATGCAATATGTTTATGTCTCTACATTCATACCTCTTACTTTAACCCTCAGTACAGTCCTGAAGTTTGTCCATTTAGAATATGGGCATTATTTTTGAATTTATTCCAGATTATTGTTTATGTTTTTGTTAATTTTGTAAGTGAGAATTTTTTGCTATTATATTTTTTAACTGTTCAAACTGACACCTAGGAAGGCAGATTCGGTTTGTCAATACTCACTTTGTAACTTGTCATTTAAAATTGTAAGTATTAAGTACTTGTTCCAGAATCCTTTCTTTTCTGTTTTTAAAAATTTGTTTCCAAGATTCTCAAAATGTTCATAGCTAAGTAGTATAGGTGGGGACACAGATGGAGAGAGGTAGTGTGGCTCACGTACAAACTGTGAGCACTTTCATGGCTGCCTTTAGGCTGGAGAAGCTGCAGAAGAGCCCAGGTTAGACCAAGGGTGGCTTTGTATGCACTTGAAAGCCAGCTTTCCTGCCTGTATGGTGAAGCCTGGTGGGCGTGGCAGGTAGATGATCAAGGTCTGATCAAGGTCATTGGCTACACAGAGCGCTGTGTCTGTGAGAACTGGAGACCATTACCATGGGAAATGCTTGGCGCCAGGAACACTGCAGGGGAGCTGGGGAGCCTGTGTGTTAAGGAATTTCCAGCCCTGGGAGTGGGAAGATGAGACTCTGCATTCAGATCTGAGTTTGAATTCATCCTCTCTTGTTTACTGGTCCTCTGAATTTTGTCAAGTTATCTACCCGCTTTGAACTCCTGTTTTCTTGTCTCTCAAAACAGGAGAATTACAGCCTGCTGCTAGAGTGTTTGATCAGGGTAAATGATTTGTGTCTATAAGATGCCACGTACAGTCACAATCTCAGTGAGAAATGGGCTGTCGCCTCCTCTTCTGCAACTCAGTGCTCCATAAGGCATCGGGGGAAAGCCAGTCCCTAATTTGTATGTGATGCAATGAGGAACAAAATTAACGTCTTGCCTTTCCCTAGCAGTATTCTTACTTCTTTGCTTCATTTACTTTTTTCCTCCTTTACTCTCCCCTTTCACCTCCTCCACCAAAAGAGACTGAGTCTGTCTCAGAACACTACATTCAAATTACTTTAAATGTTGACTCATCCCCATGAAATTACAGTGAAATTAGAAATAATCTGTACACGTCCCAGACATGATTATATTTGATTTACACACACACACACACACACACACACACAATCAGGCTACCTCCCATTTGCTGAGGGAGAAGGACCACTTTTTATGAGTTTTCATTCACTGAGCGTGAGAGCAAAGTCTCTTAAGCAGAAATTCGCCTGGCTTCTTGCATGGTTTTTTAAATTGGATTTCTGCTTTGTGTCCACAGAAATAGTCTCCTATTAGAAGAGGGGAAGTGGAGACATAGATATTCTGCTGAGATATTGGTGTCATCATATTTGAGTTGGAAAGGACTTAGGACAGCATAGAGTCGTACCTTTTTATGGGTGAGAATCCATGATAGTGTAACTTGGACAAGAACCCGGGTCTTCTGTCTTCATGTCCACGCGGATGAAGAGGCAACTGGGTGGGGGATGGCAGGGATCCTTGCTTTAGTTCCGGGGTCTTGCTAGTTTCCATTGTTCAGCTGCCTTTAGTTTATGTCCATGTGGCCTCTCATGGGAAGGTCACTCTATCCTGATAGATTGAGTTTCTAATCAGCAAAAAGGTCTGGACCCACTCATGGTTCCCAGAGATTTTCTGCTGACCTGCTGACACTTTATATACATGAGACCTAAGAAACTGCTGGATATAAAATCCTTATTGTTATCGTTTGCCCTTGAGTTCCACAGGAATGGGGTGCTGTCTCAGGCTGTCTAAGGCCAGCTCTGAACAAAGATAGGGTGATAGGCTGTGCAGCTGGACACTCCCCAGTCGAATGGGATTTCCACCTTAGTTTTTAGAATCAGGCAGATAAGTTCAAATCTTGAATTTACCAGTTATTAGCTTTATGACCTTGAGGAAGAAACTTTACTTTTTTGGGGACAAAGTTTCTTTATCTTTAAATAAGTTCAGTATTCATTTTAGGATTTTGTTTTAGAATTGAATGAACTAATTCCCTCATTTATTCCTAAAATACTGATCACATGGTTCTATGCTGGTGACTTAGTGGTTGATTACTAAGGGACTCAGTAGTGAGAATGTGGGTGAGGCTCCCTGGATAATAGAGCTTATATTCCAGGATATGCTTGTAAAAGACTGGATTGCAGTGGATTTTTAGTAAATGTCCATTCCTTTCCTAATCCCCTTTGATTGTGTATATATCTTTATACTAATATATGAACAATTTTTTATTGCAATTTAAGTCTTTTTGTAGTATTTAAAGTGTGTAGCTATAACAAAAATACGTGAAATAAAATGATTTGACTTTTATTTTCTTTTCAATAAGCAAAACAAAATAAAATAGAAAAGAAAAGAAAAAGTTTTGAAGGAGTAGAAATAATTATATTTCCGTGGAATCGACTCCCTCTGTTAGGTTTTTCGGTTGTGTTCTTAAACAGCATATAAAATTGACAGGTTTTGACTTCAGTGTTGATAGCTGGGTGAGTATAGTTTCTTTTTGTGGTTGTCTTTGATGAATTATTTGCACTAGATCATAAATAATGTGCATGTTACATATTGGAAGCGAGGAAACAGTGGAGACATACTGCCTCCAATGCAGTCATTTTGTTACCGAGTCCAAACTCATTCTGCTCACCAAATGACAGGCCAATAAACTGGGAGATGAGGTGTTGGAGCAAGGAATAGTGACTTTATTTGCAAAGCTGGCAGACCCAGAAGATGGCAGACTGATGTCCTGGAGAACCATCTTCCCCAAGTCAGAATTGAGTCTCCTTTTATACTAAAAAGGGGCCGGGCTGCAGTTGGTTGTTGGAAACTTCTTGTTGTATGAATTGCTTGTCCTTTGAATCCGCTGTTCTTGCAGCTGTCCATGTGGATCAAATCATGTTGCCCCTGTAAAACCTCCAAAAATAAAACAAAGTTATTCTCTATTTTGCAACTTGCCATCTCTACATAAGTGCAGATTAGTTAGCATCCTTCAAGATCACGGCCAGGAGTAGAGGCTGTCCTGGATATTTCAGTCTAAAGGCAACTTTCTTTTACAAATGGTGCAGAGATAGCAAGTCTGAGCCTAGAAAACAGGGCACAGGGTTAAAGCCAAAGGAACAGACCTAACATGGGGTCAAAATTGTTCTTTTCTATTACAATTCCCTTTTCCGCTTCATAGATAATTTTAGTAAGAAACATGAGCAATTTTGTATTTTTGCTTCTTAATAACCGATAAGTGGGCCAACTATCTTTTTGTGAGCAGGGATGCTGTGCGGGCATAGGGGTCACAGCAAATTCTTGTTGGGGGTGGCCGACCCTGGAACATGTCTGATGCCCCGTGAGTGTTGGTGAGGGTCCCCCTAGCCAGCGGCTCTCTTCAGGAGCCAGCATATGGGCATTGATATCTGGAGAGCTCATTTTCGGATGCAGGAAATTTTTTAGATACTGCGATTGAAAAATCACTCCAGCTGGGGATAATTAGGGAAAAAAGGAAAAGGAAAGGGGTTTGGAGTAGAGTAGAAGAGAAGGACATCAGATCACGGAGCCTGAGTTCTTGGCAGCGGGGCTTCGGGGGAGAGGGGTGCAGACGTGGGGAGGGGCCTGGCCCCGGAACCAGCTCCTGCACCTGTCCCCGTGCCCAAGCCACATAGCTTTTAATTGGGCCACCTCTCTGGGCTGGATGTCACCCTGGGCAGAACCCTGAGAATCGAAGGTAAGGGGTGGGCAGCACTCACCTAGGGGGTCACTGTGGATTTCGGTCAAGTCCACAGTGCCTATTCTGGTCATGTGTCTTCACTTGACCTTTATCTCAGGATCTGTGGAGGAGGAGAATGGAACTCAGGTAGAGATCCAGGAAGATATCCGACTGTGTTAAGAGAGGACAGACACAGTGACACGGGGAGCGAGGACACTTGCAGCAAAGTAAAATTACTTCACAACTATTACTTCAGAGTTGCAGGTGTGAGAGAGCCTAAGCCTGTCTCAGAGTGCAGGGGACAAGTGGAAAGGAATGGCAAAATTTCCACTGAAGGTTGAAATTTTGTTAAATAGCCTGCTACTGTTGCTTGTATCACTTGAATGAATGCAGGCATATTTCTGCGGGCATTTATAGGTTCACTCAACCCCACCAGCCCCTCTTGCCCCCATCGGGGATGGGATTTCTCAAGCACAGTGCCCCTCCTGCTAGGGTGGGCCACGCTGCGTGTCGTCGCCTGGGGCCGGGATGCTGCAGGGCACTGAGTCCCCGAGGCGCGGCCTGGGAGACACGACAGGAATATCTCTGCTCTCGACTGAGGGCCTCCTTTTCCCCCTGCAGTGTAAGAATGCCGGTGACTGAGTTAGAAGCATGCTCCCAAGCTGTCCGTGTCCTTGCCATTCAGAAGCGGACCCTGGAAGCTTCCAAATTTCTCCAGAATGCGTTCTACATTCACCTTCGGCAGGTGAGTGTATGTCTTTACACAAGTGGAGGAATTACTGCCGTTTTCCTGGAACTTACTCACCACTAGTCCATTTGATTTTTCTGTGCTAGGATTCAGTATGGCCTGCTAAAATATCTGGAGTCAGATCTTGAAACACTGATGAAGAGGATCATTTATTTTATTTCTATATATGATAGCCTTTTACTTTCAAAATTCAGAATTTTTGGTTCAGGAATTTTGGGGGGGTTGGTGAAACAACTTTGCTCTTACCATCTTTGAGACCTGTTGCTTTGTGCCTCTCACCTGTCTTCTGTCACTTGTGAGGAGATTCCATTTGTGACACTATCCGGGTTGTTCATGTTATAAAACATATAGTCTGTTAAAGTACAGTCCCTTTTACTCCGAAGACATTCCACAAATACTACTACAACCTGGGTGTGGTTTTAAGAAGACAGAGTCATTAGAACATGTACTTGCAGTTTGCTAGTGCAAAATCCCCAAATCAATAGTCTAGCTCAACATCTAAAATCTTTCTAATCTACCTTGGATTTGTATGGATAAGTGAAGCAGTTTGCTAAGAACTCAAGACCAGGGTTAGAATACAGGCTGGTGTAGCTCAGCAGGTTCTCCTGAGCCAGCGCAGTGCCAGAGGGCTGGGCTGAGGGGGAGAGGGCTGGGCCTTGGGGAAAGGGGAGGGCCAAGAAGGAGGGGGGTCCTGCCTTTCCTGAGCTCAAAGTTTCATGGCAAACACCTTCACCAGGTGAAAAACTTGGAGTTTCTTCTAAGAACAGTAGGTTTGAAAAGAGTCATAAAAGCACGGGAGTGACAATATCCCTTTTGTGTCTAGTATGGGAGAGCGGCTGTGGAGCCACTTAGGAGACTCGTGAGTCCAGGTGTGCAGTGTTGGTGGCTTCCACCTGAGCGGTGGGACAGTCAGTGGGACAGGCACTGGGAAAAAACGAACAGACTTTAGGCATGTTTAGATGGTAAAAAAGAAAGGATGAATGATGTCTGTGAAGGTAGGATGGAGTTAGGCCCAGGTTTCTGGGTGGATTAATGAGGTAAGTGACGGTCCTGCTGTGCTCTGAGGAGGGAAAGCTGCAGAGGGAGCTCTGGGGGAAAACTGATGAGTTCAACTGTGGGTAAAGTGAAAGGCTGTTCGATGTGTGGTCTGGGAGTTCAGGTGAGAGCCAGTAGCGAGTAGCAGGAGGGGAGAGAGACTGTCAAATCATTTTGTGAGCATACAAATAATTATGATTAATGATACACTTACGCCTCTACATTCTGGATTTAAAACCCATTAACATTTTGCTATATTGACTGCAGAGGTTCCTAATATTTTTAACAAAAATAAAATAATTAGAAACGAAATAGTGGAGTTAATGAACATCATAGAGCTGATGTGTGTCCTTGTATGTATTTTGATACCTCATCTGTTTATAACCATAATCTATAAAAAGTTAACTAGTTTAGCATAAGAGTTAAACAGAGGGACGTGACACACAGTGTTGGGGCTTGAAGCAGATCTTCTCAGGCAAATTATGTCGCCTCTCTGTGCCTTAGTTCCATCTCCTGTGACTGCCCCCGGGCCTCTCATCACAGCTGATTTCCTAGACTAGATGTTGGGAGGGAGGCTGCTGAAGGGAGTAAGAAGTGGCAACTGCGAGGGACACTGAAGAGAGACACAAAAAGTGATTAAAGCCGATAAACTCAGTACAAACAAATACTCTCAAAAGAGAAAGAATCCCGCAGTGTTTTGAGCCACTTAGCGTATGGGAAACAAAACCACGTGGACCCAAAGCTCTTGAGCATGTGAATATTGTGGGTGGGAGGGTGTCATCAGAAAAGGGTTGAGAAAAGGCCTTTTGGTTTCCCTTGACGTGTCCAGTAAGGATGGGTAGCAGAAGAGAAAACCCCCTGCTTCACAGTGGAAGCTGCTGTTTTGTGCAAAACTGACCAAAGGTTGGAGACCAGTCATCAGCGGTGCTGGCAAATGAAGAGACTTCGGGATTGGGTGGGGCACTTGCTGCGACTTCCAGGTGAACTGCTGGCTGGGGGCTGTATGGCGGGCAGTAGGTTTGCAGGGTGACCCGGGCATAAACCCTGGCTCTGAGGCTGCTGGTCTGACTAGCAAACCTGGGCACCCGCAGTCCTAATGGGGCAGCTCGGGATGTGGCCTGGGACACCTGCCATGCTGAGTGCGAAAAGAGAGCTTCCCTGTGGGGGTGTCCCTGCCGAGAGTGGGAACGTGTTCCTGCAGGGGAGGAAGAGCCTCTGAGCAGGGTGCTGGATGCACAGGCAAGAGCACCCTGAGCACGGAGGGTTTGGGGAGCCGGAAGTCACACAGTGTCCCGAGCAGCCTTGTTCCTGAGAAACTAGAGGGAGAAGAGGCTGAAAAGGCAGGCTAGTGTCAGACCCTGTGGTGGGTTATGAGTGACAGTAAATGACTGGTCCGGCAGGCACGAGAGAACCCTGTGGGCGTCCCAGCGGGGGCGTCACAACGGAGGGTGTAGCTGGGTTACAGACTTCGCCACTTATTAGCTGTGTGACTTTGAGCAAGATCACCCCACCTCTCTCTATATATCTTCATCTGTAAAATGACCCAGTGACAAGCTCGTGTCATCAGAAGGCTTAGTTTAGCTCTGATCCTCTGTGTCCAGTCTTGTCAGTGCTTCCCTGCAAGGTTCTGCATTGGCTGCTCTTACCCTCAGATGGGAGGGCGTAGAGGGACATTGTAGCACCTGACGGCAGGAAGGGGTTGCTTTAAAAACAGACATGTAGCCGCCTGCAGTTGCAGGCCTGCAGGCAGTTTGATTGATGGTCCTGGAGAGGACTTTGGAGGCCTTAGCATCGTTTTAAGACTTGTTTTCCCTTGGGGGCAGCATTTGCCTTTGCAGATTAATGTTGAAGGTTTGGGCTTCTTGCAAAGCTGTCTTCAGAGATGGTTATATACGTAACATATCGTATAAAATAAAACGCTTTTATTTAATGTGTGGGACTTTGCAGCTGTTGGGAACAGCTCTGTTGGCCTGGTCTCCACGGAGGACACTAGGGGTCAGCAGAGCGTGCGGGAGGGCAGGCAGCCCGCCATGCTGCTGCGGGGTGTTCTCCCCGGCACGGCACTCTGCTGAGTTGACTATTCTCTGAGTTTGGTTGCCAGATGAGCAGACAGCAAATTAATGATTTCTGGTGGGATTGTATAATGACAGGAAGAAAGAGGGTCCCGTAGTTTTTCTAGACTAGAACATGCTTTTGGTTCCTGATCCAGTGTGTTCCATTACAGAATTGATGAGTTGTGTCTATTCTGGGACTTGTCGACTGAAAGAAATGTGTAGCCTGAAAGTTTAGAGTTATGCTTTATTTGGCGGGATGACTCGAGGCAGGATGACAGCCTTCAAATCTGTCTGAGGGACTGCTCCCAAGAAGTAGGGGAGGAGCTAGGATTATATAGGAACTTTACAACAAAGACCAGGGAGTTGGAAGAATAAACGATTGCTTGTTATCTAAAGAAATCCAGGCATCTCAACTTCAAGAATTTAGTGATTTTCTTTGTATGGGAGGAAGTAAACATTTTGGCTCATTGAATTCATTTATTTTGCAAGCACCTAGTTATCTAGGGCCAGTATTCTGTCCTTTCTTATTCTGAGTCCCCTCAGAGGGCACCATTCTGAGTGGCTGCTTAGGCTCAGCTATAGGCCTGTCCTCCCTGGGAGATGGTGGCAGGTGCTGATGACTTGGTTTCAGCATTCTTTGTTTACTGACATGGTTGCCGTATTTTCATTCACATTGTAGTATTTTCATTCACACTGCTCCCCCTTGGTCCTAAATTCGACCAATATTTTGAGAGACATTTCATGACCAATTTTGTCCCAGGGTGCTATGAAGGCTCATTCCTAGTTCAGGTTGAAGAAACTTCTGACCTGCCATTCAAGGTGTTAGGTGTTTTTATCAGGCCCTGTTGTTACTAAAAGTTCTCTGGATGGCCTGTCTTACTAGTCTGTTATGATCCAGGAAATGTTTACCCTTCGTTGCTCATTCCCATACATAGAATCACACTGTTATAATTTTTTTATGCAGGGTTATAAATTTTATGTATTTCTTCAATATGATTTGCCATCATCAATCTTGTTGTAGGCCTAGCTACACTTTGGGAAATGTAAGAGAACACAATCTTATAAAATAGACAGGATATAAGTAATAGAGCTAGTAACGTTAATAAAGTCACAATTAAGAATTTAATAGTCAAGAAGTTATATTTTTGGGTTAAAATTTTTCTTGTGTTTCTGACTGAGTTTGAGTGATCTTACGAGAAAGTTCGTATTTATGGTCAGGCTTCGAGCAGGTATTAATTGGCCAGGGGAAGTCTCCCACCTTGTAAGATCAACAGTGGCCTAAACAGAACTATAATTTCCTTTTTAGAATAACGTTTCTGAGGGCTATCTAGTTAGAGCCTTGGAGTAGGGAAACCCACCAAGGTAACACAGAAGTACTAGACATAGGTAATTTACCATAAACTTAACAATTGGAGTAGTTCATAATCAAAGGTAGGAGAAATTATCAAAGTAATTGGTATACAGGCCTGGTCTGGTGTCTTGGGTCAGCTGTCTACCTCATATGTCGTCGTCTTCTCATCCTGGCCTGGTAGCTTTTTCTCCATTTGGGCATTGTTTGAAGGTGAGCAGTGCTCTATAGGCCAGTGCACTGCAGGGGCTCCTTCTGATTGGAAATGAATCTGAAAGTCAGTTTCCTTCAGCTTTGCTGTGTATGGTCTAGTTAGGAGTACCTGATAGAGTCCTTCCATTCATGTTGGAGACAGTTTTTTAAGTCATGCCTGTTCCAGTATGTATAATCCCGTGGCCGCATGTCATGGGGCATTGGATTTTTACCCAAGGATATATTAATAAGCTTCAGAAAGAAACATACAGTGTCCTTTTAATAATTCAATTAAACTTTGCAGCAATGTAACATGACAGCAAGGAATGATCTGGGAAGTGTCTTACTAAATATAGACCTCAATGAACAAAATGAGAATTTAATATCCACTAAAATATAATCTTTTTCTCTCTAAAGTTCCCTCATTTTTATCAAATATAGTCAAATCAAGGTGAATTTGTTTACAAGTTAAGTCTGATTATTTGATCATATAGGCTCTTTTAAATTGGCTGTGTTGGAACTTTTAATAAGGACTTTTAAGCTAGAATGTTAATAAGGTTTGCTAAGGCCAGGAAGGCCCCGTCAAGGGCTTGTCATAGATTTCTGCCTAACAGATTTAGGTAAATTCTTTTCTTTTTGAAGTCCTTAAAATACCTTGAGGTTCCTATACCTGTTAGGAGACGATCTTCCTAATTTATCTCATAGAGCCACTGGGGACCTTAAAGATTTTAGTCTCTTGAGGGATCAGATAGAGAGAAAAGATAACTGTTCTAAGTCTGCTTACATAGGTATAATTTGTCATATTGACGTGAATCATAACTAGTTTAAGGAGAAGAGTTTCTTTATGTCTGGTAAACAGGTTAAAAGCCAGTAGTATTTCAGACAAAATCAAAAATTGTAACCATATTCATCAGTTTACTCAGTCCCACGTAACTAATTCTTTTAATCAGAGTTTCATTAGACCTTTAAATTTCTTACCCAGTTTATTTCAGTGCTATAGTTTGAAATTTATTAGAAATCAGTAAATCTCCTTGAAGAGAGAGTATTTTGCAAAATCATCAGAAGAAAACAATTACCTGCCTATAAATGACAACAGAATTAACAGCATGGTTAAACAACATTACACTGTAATCTATAAAGAAACCTGGTCACAATAACCAGAATTATGACTGGTAACATTTCAGATATACCAGAATGTTAGGGAGTCCATATAATTTCTAGAATATCTATATTAATAATATTTTCTCATACAATATAACCTAGGAAGATTTATTATTCATTTGACAATACTTCCCATGTTAGTTAACATGCCAAATGAAACTTACTACTTTAAAATCTCTCTTTGAGATGTTTCAGGGACCCTTTGTAGCATCCCATAGTTAACTGGAGACTAAAAGAATTTTAATGAGAAATTGATATTTGGGGAGCTTGTTAAAAGTTTTCAAAACACTTGGTCAGATAAACGTATAGATCACTGTAAAGTAGTACTTACTCATTAAGAAGAAAATATTTCAAAGTTAAAGGCACAACAGATCACTTAAGTCGCATAAGAAGCTTTACAATTTGTTACTGAAGGTGGATTAATATTTTAAGAAAATTTTGTCCCCTTAACAGAGAGAAAACCAAATCTAGTCTTGTACCAGCTTACTTCTAAGATTCATTTACTTTGCCCAAATTGATTCTAAACTTAGCCAATTCTGACCACGTAAAAAACTCTTTCCTTAGGGTTCCTCTTCCACAAGCCTTCCCCAGCTTTCTATACTCGTATTAGTGTGTCCCTTATTTTTTCTTCCATTCAGAAGTAACCAGATTCAGGACAAAGTCACTATTTTTCATTAACAAAATATAATTCCATTCCTTATATCTTCCTTTACACATTTATCTTACCTTCCTAGGATACTGAGATCTTTCCCTTAATAATAGAGACTATTTCAGAGTGGCACCAAGCATTTATTAATATTTCTAAACACCTTTAGTTTCTCTGTAAGAGGAAGTCATATGTTAAGTAATTCATATTTCAATCTTATTTTATCTGAAAATGGTATAGCTATTAAATAAAATCCTATCATTTAACTTAATTTAGCACAACTCTAGAATTTAGATACCAAACTTTTAGAGATTATTTTAAGCAT
Organism: Camelus bactrianus; assembly: GCF_048773025.1. Taxonomy (NCBI): domain Eukaryota; kingdom Metazoa; phylum Chordata; class Mammalia; order Artiodactyla; family Camelidae; genus Camelus; species Camelus bactrianus. The sequence continues at coordinate 70,148,992 of NC_133553.1, forward strand.
ACATTTTAAATATATATTTTTAAATATTTACCCAAAACTCTCTTCTCATTTGCATTTAATTTACTTCAAATTTTATCACACCACATTACTATTATTTTTTTGACAAATCTGTAACAGATATATCAGGATCTTATTTGACTTTCATTAAACCTAGGTACAGTAAAGGTTTTATACTTAATATTGATGACTTTAAAGATGTCTATATTAATTAGAACATACTTAAACTAAACAATACCAAGTGTTATCTTAATATTGAATATTTACCAGTTCACGTGAACCTGAAGGTCAACTTAGTCAGTTTTTATTTTTACAATACTTAATTTGTAAGCTATTACTTTTTACGTCAATTAAGCAGAGCTCTTTGACTTTGTTTTTTTTTTTTTAGCAGTAGAAATATCTCACATCTATAATGTGTACTCAGGCTTATAAACAGACCAAAGCTAGAGATCTCATAGCTTCACTTTAAAACTTACTTATAAGATAGGTATAATAATAGTTGGAGTAAACTTAATTTGCTTGCTCAAATCACTAAGGCTTACTATTTATGAAAAGGACATTTAAGATTTCTTGACAAAGTCTGACGGACCCATCAGAGTTCTGGGTTCTAAAATGCCAAAAATTTCTTTGGCCTTAAGTTTTATCTCATTGAGCTAATTAGGCTCAGTCCTAGGTCACTGTTTGCTGTGTATACATTTCTGATCTGCAAGACAATGACAGACACTTGCAGTTCCCCAGAGAACTGCTCTGTCATGCAGGCCCAATTTTATCTCCTTATTTGGCTTTTTTGTATCAATGAGAAGAGCTGTAAACAAAGAATTCCATGTTTTAAAACTTTAAGGTTCAATTTATCTTGTCTTCCAAAGCTTGCATAAGGCATTTAGTAAGGTCTCTTTTCCTTGAGTTATAAGTTAAACCCAGGGTAAACCTCTTATTATATTTTTCTATTAGCCACTGAATATTAGTTTTTAGTTTTACATTATATTGGACGGCTCATGTAACTCTATTGCTTTCCTTTATTTTGTTCAATTAATATTTTCTGAGGGACAGAAATGTGCCAAGCCTTGTAATACCAAGAACAGGAAGCGTTTTTCCATTGAAAAGTATCTATCCCACAACATAATTAAGCAAAAAGTTTATATAAAGCCCATTTAAACATACCAATTTTACAAACTTTTATCTCAATTTTATTAACTCTAATACCTTTAATTTTAATATTTATTAGGTTTAATCAATAATTTTTATTTCTAGAAGGAATGCCAGAAGCATTTTTCTTCTTTTCTTTTCTTTCTTTTTTTTTTTTTTTCACTGTATCTAATTTTATAGAAAAGTCTCTGGGATACCCAAGTTTTAGCCAAAGAACTTAGGCCCTTCTCAACTTTTAATTTGATTAATTGGTCTGTTGCCCCAGTCATTGATCAAATATCACAGTCTAAATATATTATATGTATCTATCCCTATAAATACATACATTTTAAACTGGGGTAAATAAAACGGAATTGTTTGAACTTTAATTTTGGGGGGCAGGAGGTTATCTGTTTGGCCACTTTTTTTTTTTAACTTTACGTAGTGTAGTATTAAAATCTTGTCTCTAAATCCAACAATGTCCATTTTATTTATCTCATTCAAAATAACCATCAAAAAAATTTACCCATTTTGGATAAGCCCCTTATCTTTTTTTTTTTTTCCGTTAAGAAAAAAATCTTTCGACATTTTTGCATTCTTTTTTCCAGTTACGCAACCTAATTAACATTAATTATTCTAAGATTTTATTAACATCTCTAAAACCATTAATGGGAAAGGAAAAACATAAATGTAGCTTTTTAAACCAGTTTTTTTAAAATAAGTTCTTAGATTAACCATTAGATACATTTTCTACCTTTAAACTTGATTTTAATAGGTACCAATAAAACGGCTGTTTATAATGAGAGCTCTTTCAACTTTTACCAATTTAAAAGTTTTCTAAATTAAGGGATCCATCATATGGCCATCAATTTATATATATATAGTGATTTTAAACGAATAAGATGAAGAGGCTTTTCCAAATGAGAGTAGGGGTGCTGCCTAAATAAAATTCAAAAGTTTACTCTCCAAAAGGTAAAGCAGTTCATGGTCCAGACTGATGCAACAAAGGTTAAGATGGCAAAATGCCTGAAAATTGGTACAAAAGATTGTTGAGAATCCCAATTTATTTGTGTGGCCACCATATGTACACAATACTTGTACCTTTTGCATGGCAGAGTCCAAATTTTCCATTAAAAACAAAAAGGAAACACATATATACATACATACACACACATAAAACACCCAGCGAAAGATAAAACGTTTATATTTCAAGGACACAGGAAGAGAAATCCAAGTTCCCCCTAAAAGGGTTTTGATTTTTATAAGTCCAGAATTCCAAAAAATGTTTTTATCAGGCCTGGTTAGTTACTTTAAGAGTGAGATTTTTTTTTTAATTCCAAATTAAATTTGTAAGTTTTGTATGTATATAAACCTGGCTGGGGTATTAGTTGGAGGCTGGCAATATGTCATTTCTTTATCTTTTTTTCCTTTTCTTTCTTCCTTTCTTTCTTTCTTTCTTTTTTTTTTTTTTTTTTTTTTTTTTTTGAAAGTTCTATTCCCCATTCTAAGGTAGGGATGTCAGAATAAAATTGCTAGTAGGTTTTCCCGCAGGGACAACTCTATGGCATGAAGTCTTTGCCTATACCACTCCTGCAAGTTTCTCAGTCATCCGAGAAAACTGTTACGAGCCAGGAAGGGGGTCCCATTTTTGGAGTTGAAAGGTTCCTCATAAGAGTTTTACTTTTATTCTGAAAAATTCAATGGAGGTAACCAAATTGAGGAAAACATTAGACCAGCCTCTTACCTAACCACTCAGTCCTGACCCCAGTGTCTTTCAACATGGACCCACTCCGGATGTCTCCACTGGGTATTTTCCTGGTATCTTTCAACCAGCCCCACCTTGGACGTCTCCTAAAGATGGGTGTTTCCCGTTATCTTTCAACCAGGCCCCACCCAGTATGTCTCCACTGGGTGGGTTTTTCCCCCCCAGTATCTTTCAACTGGAGGGCCAGGTACCTGGATACACCGCCAAATAAAACTCAGGATTATCACCCAATATGGGAGATCCGAGAACCAAGATAGACTCACCCAAATTCATCTGGACTCCCCGAGGAGGTGGATGGGCACAAAGGGCCACTGCTGGTACCAAGGCTCCGGATACTCGGAGAGTTCAGGTGGAGAAAGTCTGCTCTGGGTCCCTTCATGGTGTCCAAAACTGTTGACTGAAATACATGTGCAGCCTAAAAGTTAAGAGTTATGTTTTATTTGCCGGGAGGACTCGAGCCGGGATGACAGCCTCTCAGATCGCTCTGAGGGACTGCTCCGAAGAGGTTGGGGAGGAGTTAGGATATATAGGAGCTTTACAACAAAGACCAGGTAGTTGGAACAATAAAACATTGTTTGTTATCTAAAGAAAGTCAGGTATGTCAAGTTAAAGAGTTTAGTGATTTTCTATGTATCACGTGGGCTCACTGCATTCATTCTTTAGACAAGCACCTAGCTATCTAGGGCAAGTATCCTGTCTTTTCTTATTCTCATTCTGTTCAGAGGGCACTGTTGTGAGTGGCCGTAGAGGCTGGCCTTCAGGACTGTCCTCGCTGGGGGATGGCAGCAGCCGCTGATGATTTGGTTTCAGCATTATTTGTTTACTGACATGGTTGCAGTATTTTCATTCACATTGTAGTATTTTCATTCACAGACTGATTGTGGATAATCTGGAAACTTGGAAAGGAACCGAGATAGAATTACTGCAGGTACCTTCTACTTTAATATTCCGTGTGCAAACATAAACACGGATGAAGCATACATTTGAATTTGGTGGTGTAGGGAATGGTTTCTGCACATTACAGAAGGCAAGGCAGAATTCCTCTACTTTGTTGGCAGGGATGTGGGTACACCTGTCTTTTCTGTAGCGGTTTCTGAGAGCAGTTTATGGTAATTAACAAACATTGACAAACGGTGGCACACATTGCATTTAAGAGCTGGCCTGTGCAAACTTGTATATTGGACAGGTGGTTTGGAGAGAGATGTAGCCAAGGCCTGGGCTCAGATACAGGTTTAAATCGCCATTTCCTCACCAAAGGGCCTTGGACTAGAGTGTAACCTCCCTTAATCTGTTGGTGAAACTGTGAAATGTGCATTATAATATTCGTTTCTTCCTGGGTTTGTTGTAAGTTGTGAACAGTATTATAACACTCATGAAACACTTAACAAACAGGCACTTAGCAGTGTTCACTGTGTCTGTCCGCCCCGCTTAGCGTGTGTCACAGCCGTAAAGGTAGCATGTGCCTGTTGAGGATGTACTGGTAGCCTCTTGAATAGGTTGTGAATTTGGTGATTTCCTTTAATGCTTGAAACTCTATACGCCATGGGCAGTTATTTTCATGGACAGATGAGGAATCTCAGGGTAAAGAAGACTGTGTAATTTGCCTAAAGTCAGACCATAATTTTGGGTGCTGGGGCCTCGGTTCAGCATGGGCCCCTGGGCCTTCTGCCCTCTCCGTTCAGCCCCAGAGCCAGACGTGGGGTCACCTGTCTCCCAGCCCAGAATATCCAGTAGGCAGCAACACAAACCTGGACCTGTGCTGCTTAAGCAAAACTCCGGAGGGGAGGCAGGTACTAAGGGGATAAATGTAAAAACAGACGACTGCAAAGTGTGATCAGCTCTGAGAAGGAAAGGAACACGCCTCGCCACGCAGAGCTGGGAGATTTCCCTTCGGAGCTGCTCTGGGGGCGTTCATCTCAGCTAAACAAACTCCGGTCCTGCACCAACGCAGGAAGGCAGGGCGCGTGTGACCAGGTTGACTTGGCCTCGTTGATCATACTCATTCCCCATTCAGCGGCAGCACTTACGGGCACTTACCTAGTAAACAGATGTCGGCCATAATCATCACGCACTTTGCTTGGTAGTTTTATTGGCCTCACATTTGAGATGAGGTAATTGAAGCTGGGGAGTTTGTTGCATGCCCGTGATTACCTTGGAAATACCCCCACTGGTCTTTCAACCTAGATTGGTGTGGCTGTTATATCCCAGCCCTGTAAATGGCATCGTGTAGCTTCTACCAAGTGGCGCAAATGACTGACATTGATTTTTCTTAATTCGTAGGAAATGGTATGTGACAATAAGAGAAAAAGGTAGTCAGAAATTGTTTGGAAAACTAGAACAAAATCCAATTCTTCCCCAGCTGGGGAAGCGTACCCAGTGTCACTCACCCCACTCACTGCCTGGCATCTCCTCCCTGCCAACTCCGTGTTCAGAAGCCACTCTGAGCCTTTGAAGAACATTTTGCCTCATGACACTGTTGACTAGGACCTGCGGCCTCTCTGTCCCTGGTTAATTCTCTCTTCAAAGCCATTTAAATTTTATGCAGGCTCCTCAGCTCAGATGTAAGAATAGCCTCTTTAAACTTCTTGATGCAGCTCCTTAGTGAAGATCTTTCGAAGGAAAACTAGCCAAAACCTGGGAGGTATGCACACAGTGACTGCAACCTCAGCACTTTGTGAAGTTCAGAATCAGAGGGGTGGGAGACTCAGGAAAGGCTTTTTAAGGTAGAAAGGGGAAAGTGAAAGGGCTCAGGCTGTGTGAGACTGAAGCATCTCGGTCCCAGCTAGCAAGGCAGCTGCGTTCAGGATAGTATGTGAGGAGTACAGAGTTCTCACAAAGAAAGAAGTGGTGGGATGGGAGGGAGAACAGATAGATTCTTTACTAGGGAAGGAAAAAGTGCGCTGAAAACTTCCTGGTTGAATAAGAGGACTGTGACATGATGTGCTTGAATTTTGGAGAGAAGGGTTTTGTGGATACAGGCCTAGGAGGACGCTGTCTGGCTAGGGGGTCAGCACAACAGGGAACCACAGAGAACAGGGCCGACCTCAGGGCCCCTGCTGGGGGAGGGGCTGCCCGCCATTTTGAGCCCTGGGGGCTGCTTCTCTCCCTTGGCTGGGGCCTCAGAACTCCCTTCATATCCCAGTCCTGTTGATACAAGAAAACAGATGTGTGGCATGAGAAGGGCTGTGTCCCAGGCTTTGGTTGAGCCCCTGGAATGTGCCCCACCATACGTGGGTCCTTGGCTTCATGCAGGAAAGATTTCAAGAGCAAGCCACTGTTGAGTAATGGTAGATTTATTCACAGAGACACATTGAAAGGCAAGAGAAAGGCCACGAGTTGTGGGGTTCGGGTGCTCAGATTAAAAGTAGGTACACACTCCACAGACAGAGAGTGGGCCTTCTCGGAAGAGGGAGAGAGAGTGGTGACCGCGAGGTGGCGCTGTGTTGCTCATTTTCTTCGGCTTGGTTGTTTCATATGCTAATAAGTAGACTGTGTAGCCTAAGGGCAAGGGGCTGGGATTCCCAGGGAGTTAGCCATTTCCTACCCTGTGACCTTTTGTGGCTAGCCTTGGGATGGCCATGGTGCCTTGGGGCATGTTATTCACCATGTTAGTATTACAATGGGTGTATAATGAAGCTCAAGCTTTGCTAGAAGAAGTTTTATCTCTTCATCTTGAGCCTAAAGGCCTATTGGGGATTGAATCCTTCACCATTTTGATGTTAATTGTTGTGGCCTTCCTTGAATGGGTGTGCTCTGCCCCCTTCCATCCTGTCTCACTCTGATGACACAGAGAGAGCAAAGGCCGGGCCCTACTCGTGCTCCTGCATTTAAAAGGGGGAGGGGTGGTGTGGGCTGAGGATGACTCTGAGTGGTGAGAAGGATGTTTCAGATTTTCCCACGTGGGACATGGGGACCTGCCAGCAGACACTGCAGATTTATCTCACGGGCATTATCGCTTGTGTCACTCATTTGTTTCTATTTTTCTTTTTTTTTTTTTAAGTATTTAATCTAAATTTAATATCAGGTTTTTTTAGGAAACAAGTTTCTCTTTTTCTTTTTTTGGGGGCTCTTTAGGGGGTAGGTAATTAGGTGTATTTATCTGTTCGTGGAGGCCCTGGCACTTGAACCCAGGACCCCGGGCACGCTAAGGACACGCTCTACCACTGAGCTCTACCACCCGCCCCATCATCTTTTACTTTTTGCTTTAGCTGCCAAGAATCTTACAGCTGAATTTCTAGTCGGCCTTTAACACTTACCCTAACTTCATGGCATTCATTTTTATGACTTTACCTTCCCCTGGTTTCATTTAAGTATTCAATCTCCATTTTGTCTTCACTCTCACTTTTGTCTGTTTGTTGTTATGGTTGTTAAGCTGTGTTTAAAAAAATTGTTTAATTTCTCTTTTAGCAGGAGGCTGAAAGTAAATAAATATGTAAACAAACTTATCACACTTAAATATTTTATACTTTCTAAGCTGTTTAGTAGTTACTTAAAAACCGAATTGAATACTAAAGTGATAAAATTTTTAAATTATTTTTTAAGTTTTTATAAAGGTATAGCTGATTTACAATATGATATAAGTTTCAGGTGTACAATAGTTGCACAATTTTTATTTTTATGTTCCATTTATAGTTATTGTAAAACATTGGCTATATTCCCTGTGTTGTAAGATTCATCCCTGTAGCGTGTTTATGTTAGATGGAGCAGTTTGTATAAGAAAGCTGGGTAACGCAGAGTCTGGGGAGTGGCTCTGTCTAACACATGTTCATGGTCACCCTTCCTGTCAGAGCCCAGGCCCTCACTCCTCTCTGCAGGGGAGCGTGTGGAAGCAGCCCTCATCAGCGCTGGCACCACCCTCTGAGTGGCAGTGACAACAGTGACTGTCTGTGGACATGCAAATTGTTGTTCCAGGAGCTTTACATGCATTTCTGCATTTAATAATTAAAGCCCTCCTGTGAGGAATCATTTTATGTTTTTAATGAATAATACATTTTATTTTGATTTTGATAGAGTTCAAACCTCCAGAAAATGTACTGGAATAGTACAATAAACGCTTAGAGACAGTTCACCTAAAAGGGCACTATTTGCCCTTTTGTGTCTGGCTTACTTTAGTATAAACTTTCAAGGTCCATCCATGTTGTACCCTCAATCAGTAATTTATTCTTCTGATTTGATAATATCTTTTTTTTTTCGTTTTTTGTCTACTTAAAAATATTTTCATTGAATTCTAGTCAGTTTATAATGTTGCATCAGTTTCTTGTGTACAGCACAACACTTCATTTACATAGGAACATACCTGTATTCATTTTCATATTCTTTTTCAATATGTTACTATAAGATACGAAATATATTCTCCTGTGCTATACAGTATAAACTTGCTGTTTACTCTATACATACTATCTGCAAATCTTGAACTCCCAATTTATTCCTTCCCACACCCTCTCCCCTCAGGTAACCATAGTTTGGTTTCTGTGTCTCTGTGTCTGTTTCTGTTCTGTAGATAAGTTTATCTTTTTGTTTGTTTGGTTTTTTTTGGGTTTTTTTTTTTTTTTTAGATTCCATATGTGAGCGATCTCATATGGTATTTTTCTCCCTCTTTCTGGGTTACTTCACTTAGTATGACATTCTCCAGGTCCATTCATGTTGCTGCAAATGGCATTACTTTATTATTTTTTTATGGGTGAATAGTAGTCTGTTGTACAAATATACTACAACCTCTTTATCCAGTCATCTATCAGTGGACATTTAGGTTGTTTCAATGTCTTGCTATTGTAAATAGTGCTGCTGTGAACATTGGGGTGTAGGTGTATTTTTGAATTAGGGTTCCTTCTGGATATGTGCCTAGGAGTGGGATTGCTGGGTCATATGGGAGGTCAATTTTTTGTCTTTTGAGGAACCTCTATACTGTTTTCCACAATGGCTCCACCAAACTGCATTCCCACCACAGTGTAGGAGGGTTCCCAATTCTCCGTAGCCTCTCCAGCATTTATTGTTTGTGAACTTCTGAATGATGGCTATTCGGACTGGCGAGATGTGATATTTGATTGCAGTTTTGATTTGCACTTCTCTGATAACGATATTGAGCACTTTTTCATGTGCCTATCGGCCATTTGTATGTCTTCATTGGAGAAAAGTTTCTTTAGGTCTTCTGCCCATTTTTGGATTGAGTTGTTTGTTTTTCTTTCTTATGAAGTGTAAAAGCTGTTTATATATCCTGGGAATTATGCCCTTGTCAGTCTCATTTATTGCAAATATTTTCTCCCATTCCATAGGTTGTCTTTTTGTTTTGCTTACTGTTTCCTTTGCTGTGAAAAAGCTTGTAAGTTTAATTACATCCCACTTGTATATTTTTGCTTGTATTTCTATTGTTTGAGTAGACTGCTCTAGGAGATCATTGCTGAGATGTATGTCAGATGTTTTGCCTATGTTTTCTTCTAAGAGTTTTATAGTGTCTTGTCTACATGTTTAAGTCTTTAAGCCATTTTGAATTTATTTTTGTGTATGCTGTGAGGGAGTAGTCTAACTTCATTGATTTACATGCAGCTGTCCAGTTTTCCCTACACCATTTTCTGAAGAGGCTGTCTTTACTCCATTGTATGTTCTCACTTCCTTTGTCAAAGATTAAATGACCAAAAGTTTGTGGGACTATTCTTGGTAATTTTGTTTATCCGTTCATTGATGGATGGATATTGTTTGTAACCTTTGGCTACTCTGAATGATACTGCCATGAATATTGATGTGCAAGTTTTTGTCAGAATATGTTTTCATTCTGTTGGCTGTACAGTTGGCCCGCCATATCTGTAGTTTCCACTTCATGGATCCAGATGGCTGATTGTAAAGGGACTCGAACATCCTTGGATTATGGAATCCAGGATGGGGAGTTCCTGAAACCAACCCCCCGAGGATACTAAGGGATGACTCTACATGTAGGAGTGAAATTGCTGAGCCATATATTTCTAACCTTTTGAGGAAACAACAGACTTCTCCAAAGAAGCTGCACCATTGTCCCTTTCCACTGGCCGCATATGAGGTATCTCTGCCTCCTGAACAACACTTGTTATTGTGCATGTTTTGATTATAACCATCCTGGTGGGTGTAAAATAAGATCTCATTTTCATTTTGATTTGTCTACTGATGCTGAGCTTCTTTTCATATGCTTTTTGGCCATTTGTGTATTTTTTTAAATCCTTGGAAAATTTAAAAATTGGGTCGATTTTCTATGTATTGTTCAGGTGTAAGCATTTGTTATATATCCTGGATATAACTCTCTTATTAGATACATGCTTTGCAAAATTTTTCTCCTATTCTGCAGATTGTCTTTTCGCTTTAGATTTTTAAACATTAAAAAAAAAATTCTTTATAGGGGAGGTAATTAGATGTATTGATTTATTTTATTTTTCTTGCTAAGCACGCACTCTATCACTTGAGATACCCCCTACCACTGCCATTTCACTTTCTTGATGATGTCCTTTATAAGAAAAAGGTTTAATTTAGATGAAGTCCAGTTTATCTGCTTTTTTCTTCTATCACTGGTACTCCTGGTATTGTATCTAGGAAACCAAAGCCTATCCTAGGACCACAAAGATTTATACTGTATCTTCCTTTAAAAAGTTTGTACATTTATTTTTTACATTTCTGTCTGTGATCCATTTTGAATTAACTTTATTTGTAATATAAAATATGGGGGTCCAGATTCCAGATTCATTCTTTGCCTGCAGATACCCAGCTTTCCCTGCACCATTTGTTGAATAGACTATTCTTTCCATGGGGTGTTGTTGGCACCCTTGTGGAAAACTGACTGTAAATGTAAGATTTTTCCCCCTGGGATTTTATTGTGTCTTATAGATTTATTTACCCTAACTTATGCCAGTACCATACTGACTTAGTTCTATAGCTTTTTAGTACCCTTTAAAGTGAGTCCTCCCACTTTGCTCTGCTTCTTCAAGATTGTTTTGGCTGTCCTGGGCCCCTTGCACTTCCATATGAAATTTGGGATAAGTTTTTCAATTTTTGCAAAGAAGTCAGCTGGAATTTTGATAGGGATTCCACTGAATTTGTAAATCACTTTGGGGAGTCTAACATTTTTAGCAATATTGTCTACCATTCCATCAACATGGGATGTCTTCCATATATGTAGATCTTTTAAAATTTTTTGGTGATACTTCAAAATATTCAATGTACAAATCTTGTAAATTTTTGTTAAATGTACCTCTCACTTTATTTTTAATGCTGTTGTAAATGGAAAGGCTGAGCTTCTTGAGGGTAGGACTATATATCAATTTGTTTATTTCTAGGATTTCTATGCAGCAAATACCCTAGGTTTTTATTTGCTACATAAATCTATCCACAACTCTTCCCACCCCCGTGTTATAAGAAACAAAGACCCAGGTTAAGCTAGCTGAAAAACTATGTGGAAGTGAGAAATGAGACCCTTGGTTGGGGCTTTGTGCAGATGATACTGAGAGCTTATTTAGGATGGCTTCATCTTAATTTCTTTTAAACAACACTTTCGGTGTAGTCAGATACATTAAGAACATGCCCTTTTGATGTGCAGAGGAGCTAAGACTATTATCAAATAATTTCTAGAGAGAGTGTTGTACTTGAAATCTAATTTGCATCAATCTTTGAAGATTTATGTTTCAGGAGCTTTGAATAAAGAACACCTGTCTTTATTCATTAATGACAAATGCTCAAGCAACATGTAATAGTCTGAGAAACTGCCCCGCCCCGTAGTGCTGGGTGGCTGCAGCTGTAACCGGAGTCAGGGCTTACCTTTCCCAGTATGCTTGTGCTGATCTGCTCAAAGCGGTTCGTCCAACAGTGTGTCTGTAGTCTGTTGGACATAGCCATAAAATATTGAGTTAAGGTTGCTGGAATGCGTTATATTCTTATTAATAATAAGTAAGCACATATTGAGTGCTTACTGTATGTTGGGAATTGTCCCTCAGCCTCACATGAATATTATTTCTCTTAAAACTTCACATATTTCCTTGTTATTCTCACTTTACAGATAAGGAGACTGAGAATTAAGTCTTCTCTCTTTTGGGGGGAGCTCATAATCAATGACGGGAAGTTGTAAGGAAAAAGATATTGATTCATCCTGAGAAATCATTTTTCTGAGAGTCAGCAGTGAAGACGGTGGACACTGAAGAAGGTGATCATTGTTCGATTGAGACGAGCCCCGGGTTGTACGGAGTCAGCATCCCTGTCCTGGACACAGCCAGTGTAGAGCTGCGTGGTGGGTGAGGCGGCGAGGCCGCGGAGGGAACGCGGATGCCGGGCCGTTGGGCTGTGCTCAGGCCCGGTGGGGCTTTCTCCTAAGGGCAGTGGACAGTCATTGACAGATTTTAACTAGGGGAGAGGGGTGCTCTCGTAGATCACTTTTGTCTTGTAGAATGCTTAGAAACATTTAGAAGGCTCAGCAGGAGGTGATGTGATGAGTCAGATTGGGTGGCTGCCAGGTGTAGGAGTGGAGAATTTTCAAGTGGTTTTCAGTCCCAGTTTTGTGGCTCAGTAGCCGTGTCACTTTGGATGATTCACTCAAGGAAGTGAAACAATTTATCTAATCAATAAAAGCAGTGATGTACCGACCTCCCAGGACTGCTGTGGCGATCCAGTGAGATAACGTGTGCACAGTGTGCAGCATGGTACCCAGCACAGTGTCAGTGCTGAGTGAGTGCCAGTGAGTATCTGGTAGGACAGGTGTGGGTGTTGGGACTCGGTGACTGAGGAAATCTGGGCCCTGAAGGAGGGGTCCAGTCACATCTGTGAGTGATGGGTCTGAGCTGGGAGAGGCAGAGAGACCTTGCCCCCCGACCAGGGGCCCTGGGCAGGACGGCTATGGGAGGAGCACCGTGAAGTCAGCTCTTTGCAGGTGGAGTTGGAGTTGCCCTTGAGACATCTAAGTGCAGAGTCACGAGCTCAAAGAGGAGGTTTGGACCCAGGCTGTGAATTTTCCTATAATCTTAATCCCTGAGGACGCCGAGGTATTGATCACTGAACGTGAAGGCATACTTTACAGGACAAGTGAATAGTAGTATCATCTCTGTCATCAAAGCTCATGTCTCTTTATTCATCACCCACTTTGCTAATTGGGTACTTACAGAGCTCACTTCACCGACCTCCCCTGGGCTCAGGCTCCACAGTAAAGAGCTGGTGAGCCTCCCTCCGTTCCAGAAGACGACACATTATGCTGGTAGACTTCTGTACCTCGCCAGACTTAGAATTTTAGTTTGTTGATTTAATTCTATTTTCTGTTAGCCAACTCCTGACAAGAGAGACGTTTTACCTCATGGTCATATTTCAGTTAGCTGTTACTGAGAATTGCTGATCTGATCCACAGTGTAAGTATTATATTAACCTTGTAGAGTATTTATCATTTTTCTGTCTTTGCCCTTTAATTTTGTATGCCCTTTCTCTATCCTATTTGGGGCCTTAAATTTTTTTAATTAAAAGATGTCTGTTTGCAGTTAAGAAAACAAAAGATAAAATACACATGATAGCTAAACTTAGAAAATATCTAGTGTGTTTTCTGTCTCGGCAATGGAGGGTTGTAGAAACTTGTGAAAACCTTCATTACACAAGTTTCTTAAAATGCGGATTAAGAAATAAAACCTTCCTTCCTCATCTTTCAAGCTGCACAGCTAATTGTCAAGAAAGTGAGGGGAAATCCTCAGAAGCCAAGACAAACCAGAAAGCAGGGATTCTGGGTGATACATGAGCCTTAGAAGCCCTGGGGTGCCTGTTGGCTCCTGTACTGAGTTTCAGTTGCCTTGACAGTAGGGCAGGTGGTGAGCCCGAAGCCTCTCACACTGGGAGTTGGATGACTGATCATATGTAAGGCCAAGCCCATTCCGAGAAGCATGGTTTACTAAAGGGTGAACTAGGGAAAAAAATTTCCTCAAGGCAAGACAGTAGGGAAAGCCAATTTTGTTGGAAGAGGGGAAAAATAACAAATTCAAAGTAAGGATATAGTTTAAAGCTGTTCTGGCATGAGAGTGACCACAAACTCCTGGCAGAGAAGCACAGCTACTCCTGGAATGAGAAGCTGTGTTTTGAATGGATCAGTGAACAGCCATTCCGAAAAAGGCCTCCAGAGTCTTGTGGATCAAGATACTGGACGGCAAACACCTCTCTTCCAAGGTCTCATTCAAATAACCGGAAATGTTTTAAAGGAAAGAAGCCACAATCATATTTCTGTTTATTGACATTACTATATGCTAGGAATTCAGAGGTAACTATGGAGTTGACTCCTCATTTATGGACCTTACTTTCTCTTTGGGGAGAAAAACTGACATAGTTGGGGAGCTTGGTAGAGGGAGGTGTTAGTCTGTTGCAATTAGCCAGGAGAGGAGATTAAGAAAGCAGTGAAGGGTGGGTGAACTTTTTAGCTGAGGACAGACAGCCTTGCTCAGTTGACTTTTAATTGCAGGCTCAATGAGTAGTCACTGGAGGGAATAGATCTTACGGAGGATGGACTTAACTCAGGGCTCTTCAGAATGGACAAGTGAACCTGGAGAAAGACAGTCAAATCTGTGCAGACATTGAAGTTCACTTGAACGTGCTGTATCCCTGAGCCAAAGATCGGACAATTAGAAAGCACTTCTTGAGGACAGAGGAGTGGTTTTTAAGGTTCTCCAAGAATGAATCCCAGGGAGCCGAGATGGCCAGTTGTCAAACTGTAACTTTGCAATTTGGACGGTGTATCCAGCAAGGTTATTGGCATTTTATGGGTTTCCATTTCTCGTTAATACATGTGAGGTGATGAGGACGTGGACACACGTGTTTGACACCTTGTCGAGGTGACTTTGGGTTCCTGCCTAGAAGGGCGGTCACAGCTGCGCCTGCGTCAAACATCTTGCTGCCCATCCCGCTCCCCGGCTCCGTGATCACTGCAGAGTCGTCCCTTGTTAACCTGTCCATCTCCTCTGTGACATCATAACCCATGAAAAGACCGGAGCGTATTAACTTGGCTTTCTTAAAGTCAAAGGAACAGATCTACTATGGAGTCAGATTTGTTCTTTCCTATTTCAGTAGTGCCATGGAGAAGGAAGTTTGGGCAGCTTTTTGTAGGGTCCTGGAGGATTTCTCTCTCAGCGTCTGGGTGCCTCTATTGAAAACCCTTCATAGCTGTCTGGCGTGCTGTAAAACTACTCCACCTGTTTTGCCCTGAAGATGTGTTCAGCTTATAACTCATCTCTACTCCTTGGAAAACAACTCAATAAAAACTCAGTTGGTTTTCCACCAGCCATGGGCAGGGGTGAGGGATAGCATGTTACTATATTATAAAATAATAATAATAATAATAATAATAATAATAATAATAATAATAATAATAATAATAATAATAATAATAATAAATTAAAAAATAAAATCAATAATAATATTATTAATAAAATCAATCATATTATTAATAATAATAAAGTTAATAATAATAAAAGAAGTTTTAAAACAGCACTGGGCACATAGGAGAGAGTCAATAAATGCTTCCTGGCTGAAATCAAAAGTGATGGCTCAGTGATTCCATGGCTGCTGTGTTTGCTGAACTTGTTACTCCTTTGCTCCATTACACTTTTTTTAAACTGAAAAAGAAATACATGCATATGGTTAAAAACAATTCAAACAGCACAAAAATACACAAGTGAAAGAAGTTTTCCCTCATCCCCTGTTCTTCCAGCCCTCCCTGGAGATGCCACTGTTTACTATCCTTTGTGTGCTTTTCCAGATATGCTATGCATATTCCCACCTATGTATGTAAATTCCTTTAAAGTTTTAGTTATTTTTAACTTAAAGGGATTTAAATCCTCAAGTGGCTTCTGCCTCGGTAATAGAAAAAAACAAACCTGACTCCATAATAGATCTGTTCCTTTGACTTTAACCTTTTGCTCTGTCTCCTAGGCTTCATCTTGCTTGTAAAACAATGTTGCCTAGAGCCTGAAATATACAGAAGAGCCTATTCTGAAGGCTCTGACCTTTAAGGATATTTAACACTTTTCCATTCGTAAAATGATAACAAGTTACAGAATAGAAAATAACTTTTGTTTTGTTGGAGGTTTACAGAGATTTGACCCAGGCAGATAGCTGCAAGAACAAAGGATTCTAACAACAAGGAATTCCTACACCAAGAAGTTTGCAACAACCAAGCACATAGGAAACGAGCCTGAATTCTGACTTGGGGAGATGGTTTTCCAGGACATTAGTTTGCCATCTAGCTCTACAGAAACTTGCTTTTCCATGCCCCAGCAGCGGGTCTCCCAACTTATTGGCCTGTCCTTCACTGAGGAGAATGAATTTGGACTCGGTAACACTCCTATCTAGCAAGCTGGGCACTGGAACTGAGGACAGCTCTCTCACACACAGGAACCTACTGTGAGCCCTTGATGGTTCCACTTGGGTTAGGTGTGTTTTACCCAGGAGGGATGGACTATGTACCAACACTCAGGCAGTCTGCTCTGTCTGGGGCTCTGATCTTGTACCTCCCGCTCCCCGCAAGGCCAACACCTGGGACAGTGGAGCTAAGGCAGAGATCGTGCCTGCCTGTTTCCCAGCCTGTAAAAGAGTAATATTTACACTTCCCAAGGTAGTTCTGAGAGACAACACCTGCTGGTGTTTGGTTCCCAGAGCAAAAGGAAACCCAGCTCCACGTGGGGACAACGGGTGTGATCCCCGTAGGGGTTCTGCAGAGGCGTCGCCTGGAGGGCTGGACCAGGGAGGTAAAATTTGACCTGCGGGCCTTGAAGGGTTACAGAATGGTACAGAGGCAGGTCTGCCGCCTCCTTCGGGGTGCCCCAGAAGTAAAGCTTTTTCTCTACATCTCCGCTACTCCCCTCTCCAGATCCCTACCTACTCTCTGCTCCTCCTGTCCATCTGTCTCCCTCCACTTTTCCCCTGCTCTCCTTCTCCCCCATCTTCTCACTCCCTCGATGCCCCAGCCTCTATCACAGAACCAAGAGAGGCTCTCTGGCCCTCCTGCGCATGCGCAGTCGGTGCCAGCTGGACCGGGGGTTGGAAGCTCCAACTCCGAGCTGGGAATCGGCCCCAAAGTCTTCTCAGCTCTGTCGACCGGTAGGCCTTTAGCTCCTGCCCGGGGCCGGGGCCTCTGGCTGTGGAAATGCAAGTTGGGGGGCTCCCGGGAAAGGGGTCAGGCGTCTGCGGGAGGGCGGTCCGCGCGTCAAAGCCCGCGAGGGCGCGAGTCAGCCTGTGTTCAGCTGAATTTCGCGGGCCAGACCCCTCTGCCCACGCCACCTACCCCGGCGCCCTGGCCACAGCTGTCCAGGGCCAGGTGTCCACCTGCCGCCTCTCGCCCCATCCGGGCTCCCCTCAGTCCGCGGCTGTCGACCCCTTCCCCTCTCCCCCCCACGAGTCCTCTCCTCCCGGGCTTCCTCTCCTTGGCCGCTGGCTCGTCCCTGCCCCTGGGAGGGCTGTGTCCCGGGTGGGCGGGTTCTGTGGACCCGATCGGGGGCGGGCGGCTTGGGCTGGTGCTGGCCTCAGAGCGGGGCTGCAGCCCGCGTCCCCACCCCCGCTTTCCCTGCCCTGCGACCCCGGGGCTGCCCTCCTCTCCCTTTACAGCTCCCTGAGGACAAGCTCAGCGGCATGCGCCCTGCTTCCCGGGCTTAGAGCCTCAGGTTGTAAAGCCCAGTTTCTCCTGATGGAGTCTGGAAAAGTGAGCGCCAGTGCTGAGGGAGTTTCCGTCTCCCACCTCAGTGTTTCTGCCCCAGGTAAGTACCTTGAACAATTTCAGGTGTTATGATGGCGGTGCTTGTTGAGGTCACGTGTTTTTATAGTGCCAGGGATTACAGTGTTGAAAGCAGGGCTTGGTTCAGTTAAAAATGAGCTGAAGGCATGAGGCTGTGACATGCTCCTTCCTTCCCTCTCCCAGGGTGAAACGTGTGACCGTCGATTTTAAAAACATAGTTAAAGTCCCTAACTAGCCCAGCTCAGCTAGTGTGTGTTAACAGGAACAGCACCACCAGAGGCGTTGGAGACCCAAGGACATTGCAGTCCTAAAAAGCTCCTGGCACAGTTTAGTTTGTTTTGGTTTTTTGTTTTTCTTAAATTGTGGGGTAGACTAGTTGTATAGAGGGAAAAATAATTGTCAAGGAATATTTTTTCATATAACAGTTTTATTGTGATATTGTTCACACACCATGAATTCCACCCATTTAAATGGTACAATTCAGCAGCTTTTAGCATATTCACAGTGGTGCAACCATTATTATTCCAGAACGTTTTCATCACTTCAGAAAGAACAGTGGAAATGAATGACCTAACCACCCCTCCCCAGTGGTGGTTCTAAAGAAGTTTCTTGGCTGTTCCTGACCATAAATTAACTTGTTACATTCCATGAAAAGTCTGGTAGGAATTCTAATCAGAATTGCCTTGAATCTGTCTATCAAAACAGGAAGAATAAATGTCTTTATGGCATAAACTTCTTCTACCCTTGAATATATCTGGGACCCTATCTTTTCATCTCTCCAGAGCCTGGCCCATGGGAAGTCCTCACTAATTTTTGGGCTTGTGAATGATGAGATTCTATACATCATTAGTTGCCACTGTAGAATTTCACAGAAGAGAAAAGTAACCTCAGTGAAGCCAAGTGACTGTCTGATGGTCAGAAAGAGTGACAGCCAGTGCTGGAGTGATCCAGTGGACTTGGTGCTTCTAACCAGAATTCTCCACCACCTACAGCTAAGGGGATAAGTGTGTTCTTTTATTTTATCTTAATGTCGTTGATTTTATTTGTACTTATTTTTTAAAATTATTTTTAATGAAGTGTAGTCAATTTACAATGTTAGTTTCAGGTGTACAGCAGAGATTCAGTTATAAACATATGCATATGTATATACATATGTTTTAGATTGTTTTTAGCACAACTGATTACAAGAAATTGAATATAGTTCCCTGTGCTTTATAGTAGGTCCTTGTCATTTATTTTATATTTATTAATGTGTATCTGTTAATCCCCCCTTTCCTGCCTGCTAACCACAGTTTGCTTTCTAAGTCCATGAGTCCATTTCTAGCAGCATCATTTTTCCTAGTAACATACGCTGGTTGACTGCTTTCAGCTTCAGTAATTCCATCTTATCTGTGAGCGCTTTTCTTCTGGTGGCCTTTATGTGGTTTGCTCACGTGGTAATAGAGATCTGTATTTGGGAGAAATCCAGGCCTAGTGTAGTCCCTGGTACAGAGTGCCCACTGAGTTGATGCTTGAACTGGGAAAAAAACATAGTAAATGTTGGAATTTCCACTATGGTTGAGAGTTCCAGGTTTCTGTAACCTGTTTACCCCACCTTATTATTGGCTGCCCCCATACTGGGTAATATGGTGGAATTTCATGGTATGGTGGTGTAGAGACAGGGCCTTGTATGCTTCTTCTCTTTCCGTTTTCTAACACTCATTCTCCTGGGCCTCCCAGATACTCCCCCAGCAGAGCCCAGGGCTGGATTGATGCTGCGCTGAAGCAATATTTATTAATAAGGCCATTTCCTCATCTCTTCTGAACTTCCGTTTCTTTCTCTGCACAATGAGGGCTTAGACTAGATAAGTGCTTTTCAGTTTCTTTTAAAGCCATGTTTCCTTTGAGAAACAGAAAATGCAAATCTCTCCTCCCATCCCAACCCTTTAGATTTTGATATGTCCTCCAGGGAGTGACATAGCTCTTTGTGGAAAATTGAAGTTATTGTGATTCCAGAAGGCACAGAAAAGACTCTTCAGAAATTTATTGCAGGGAGAGGGCAGGAAAGGGGCAGCATGTCACAATTTCTAGTGTGAGCCCTGGAACAGTGGCTTGGGTTTAAATACGGTGTCTGACGTGGCCTCTCTCTAATCTTGTACAATATGATAAACTTCTCTACCTCAGTTTCTTAATGTGTCAAGTTGGGGTGATAACATTTTAAGGCTTTTGTGAAACATTATACACATAAGCCATCTATGTCTCGGTAGAAACAAGACCTGCTAGGGAGTCAGGGATTTCTTTAAAAAAAAATCTTGTCCATAGCAGTCTGTCGGTGTGTATTTTGAATTACCTGGAGGGCGAGGGTTGAGTCTAAAGTCCATCATGGGACAGGTGGCCCATAGTTCTCTGTGCCCCCAGATTGCCCCCTCTTCCCCAGTCCTCTTCCTCAGTCCAAGATGAAGTTCCCTAGTAGATTTACACATAGGTCTTGTGGAAATGGCTTTTCATTTTATTGAATCAACAAGGAGGGCTGCCATCATGATCTCTGTGGTCAGGTTTTGGTGACCTGAAGGCTATGCAATTGGGGGTTTCTATTAAATAAAAAAAAAATTACAAATAGAAAATTAGAACAAGGGTGGTGACAGGGGCTCTTGGAAGTGGGGACCATTAGCTTTGTTAGCTTCAGGTGCAGTGGCCTTTGGCCACGAGGTCCCATCCTCATGCTCTGATGTTGGAGGGATTAGTGGGTTCAGTGGGAATGTTAACTGAGTGTATCTCATGGGCTAGGCATTGTCGTACTTGTACTGTGTGTTCCTTATTTGAGACAATGAGCTCATTTAACCTCAATAGCCTCTTTAAAATATTAGACTTTTTATTTTGAGATGTAATGCAGGTTCCCCTGTACTTGTAGGAGATAATATGCGGAGGGCCTATGGACCCTTTGCCCAATTTTCCTTAATGGTTCCATCTTGCAAAGTTGGGGTACAATTCATTACTGACTCACTAACCCTTTGAGGTTTGTGTTATTGCCCTCATTTCTATCTATGATTAAACTGGGGCTTAGAGAAGCACACAGGCCTGCCCAGGTCACCCACATGTTTAGTGTGTAGTCGGGTGTAACGTGGGCTTGGGATTTCCAGGAAGTACCACTATGATGGTCTGTGGCAGGGAGCAGCATTCACTTTGCTTGTTTATTCATTCATTCAACAAACATTTATTGAGTAACCTCTGTGGGTCAGATGCTTTCACAGGCTTATCTGATTCTTCAGCAGTACTGAGAATCAAGTATTGTTTTGTTTTTTTTTAATCTGAGAAAATTAGCTCTGACAGTTTATAACACCCCCCAAAGGAAATATAGCTCATAAAGGAGGGATAGTAAAGTTGCACAGTCCCCCCTCTTTACGCAGGTGGTACCCTAGGCATTTTACATTTGCAAACTTCCATAATCCAGATATATTCTTGTAAGGCAAGGATTTTTTTTTAATTGAAGTATAGTCAAGTTTACAATGTTGTGTCAATTGCAAGGTGTTTTTTGAATTTTGAATTAAAAAATATTTTTTGAGAAGGGTAATTAGGTTTTTTCATTTGTTTCATTTTTTAAAATGAGGTACTGGGGATTGAACCCAGGACCTCTTACATGCTATGTATGTGCTCTACCACTGAGCTGTACCCTCTTCCCCAAGGCAAGTTTTCTTATCCATTTTTCTGCAGTTTAGGAGTTCAAATAAATTGGTGTTGAAATCCAGATCTTTTGATCCTACTGCGGTTCTTTTCTTTATAATCTGCCGAAGGGGGGTGGGGAAAGCAGTTCCTTTGTTCATTTCTTTATTCCGCAGTGTTGAGCACTGCCTTTGCATCAGGGTCTTGCTAGGTGCTTGGAAACAGAAAACAAGAAATGACCCTTCTATGCAGGGGCAGGAAGCCTAGACCAAAAGCTGGGTAATGTGATCCGAGCTATGGTAGCCATGTACAGACTCTGAGGACAAACTGTACCCCCGGCTTTGCTTGTGCTTCCCTTGCCTTCTGGCTGGTACACACCAGGTCACCGCAACCCAGAGGCGCCCGCAGCCCACAGCACAATATTTACTTCGATCTCCTCTCCCTTCTCGGCAGGGCCTGCAACATGAGCATCCCTGACTACGTGCAGTGTGCTGAGGAAAACGAGACTCTCCCCGTGGTCGTCCAACCCGTGGGGATCATTTCAGAGGACAATTTCTTTTGCATCTATAAACGAATTTCCTTGGTGAGCCAGATCAGCCCGTGCGGCTCCCATTGGGCACACTGTATCCACTACAGGCACCACTATGCGTTCGAGAATGCGTGGAGTGACTTCCAGACCCACCGCACGGTCGTGGGCCTTGTCACCATTACCGACTGCCTCTCGGCCAAGGCCTTCGAGAAGCTCCATGTACAGAGGAGCTGTATGGCACCACGCTTAATGACTCTCAGCTCTTTGTCTTTGTGCTGCATGGGGAGGTAGCCGAGCAGCCGCGCACCAACGTGGCCTTCAAACTAGGAGGACTGCAGGGTGGTGGAGAAGAGGATCGAGGACTTCACTGAGTCACTGTTAATCTTGCTCAAGTCCAAGTGGCTGGATGGGACCCTGACAAGTCTGGGGAAAGGATCCCCCTCCTCTGCACCTTGTTTGAGAAGGAGGACTTCATGGGACTGGACACAGACAACAGGTAAGTCTACCTGGAGGCCCGGCCACCCTGGCTGTGTGCCGGGTTCCTTCCCTACATCCAGGAAGGGATCAGCAAGGAAGAGGGCTGTCTTGTAGCCAAGGGCCGAGGGAGGTGCAGCCCGACGGTTTACAGACATTTAAAAGTGAATCTGCCTTTGTTTCAGAGAGATCCTTTTAGGGTCAGTGTGGAGACTTCCTCCGGCTTTTCAGCCAGGACATCTGGTGGGACCCCTGGAGTTGCTGTCCAATAGAGTAGCCACAGCCACTGATGCTATGAGCGCTGGGGAAGAGGCTGGTCTGAGCTGAGATATGCTGTAGGTCAAATGCACATCAGACGCTGAGACTTGTCTAGTAAAATTATGTAAACTATCTTGTTACTTTCATATATTGATTACATGTCAAAATGATAGTATTTTACATACAGCAGATTAAGTAAGATCTGTTCTTAAAATTAGTTTCTAGTATCTGTTTTTTTGTTTGTTTGATTTTTTCTTTGTTTACCGTTTTAAATGTGGCAACTGTGAAGCTTTCTTTACATGGCTCTCATTTCAATTTTCTTAGGCAGCCTGTCCTGGGACAGTCTCATCCCTTTGCTTATAAATGAGATGCTGAATCCCGAGGGGCAGAACGAGACGCTGGTTGAGCTGGGTCTGGAGCCGGTGTCTCCTGCCTCCCAGGCCCAGCACCTGCTGGGTTCAGGCCCTCTCTTCCTCCCCGACAGCCAGCATGCCATGTTAGGACATCAGAAACACCTCCAGGGAATTCCGGATGAACTCCTTATGCAGGGAAAGGCGTATCACGGAGTATGAGACAAAGCAGGGAAAGATTCATCCTCACTTTGTCAATGTGATTAAGTCAACGGCCCCACTTTTGCCTTGGAAGTGCAGACGAGCTCTCCTGGGCTTACTACCCCCCCACCTTCTGCTCTGTTTCCCCGTGTATCTATCATGCTTTCCCTCGGGCAGAAGAGGTGAGATGCCTTTGCCCAGAGGTGGTCCCCCTTTGCTGGGGAGATTGAGGGAAGCTGTGCCCCCACGGCCTACGGCCTCGGGCCTTGAGTCTGGAGGGCGCTCATGGCGGTACCACAGGTGACGGTCGGAGGACCTGGCACGGGCCCGCTGTGGAAGCAGTGCTCTGTGATTCTTGAAATTACCTAAGATCAAATCCTACTTTCTGGTTGTTGGTAAGTTGGAGGAGAAGATGACAGAGAATTGATAAAAAGAAAGTCCAGACCAGCCCTGTGAGTGAGAGGCACAGGGGGCCCGAGTCCCACTTGCGTGTGGTGCCTGGCGTGTTCTGGATGAATTTTCTGTTCCTCCCGGACATACCTCTATGACTTTAGTAAGGGGTGAGACATGTAGTGGCCATGATCTGTATTTGTCCTCGCAGGGCCCTGTGATCTACACGTCCGCACCCCCTTCTGCTCCTTGGGGATGAGGTGGCAGATTTAGGTGCTTGGGCACTGCTGTGGGCACAGCTGCCAGCACCGGGCTACACCGAGGCTGGATCAGTTCACCTCAAATGTCACCTCCTGCTGAGCCCCCAGGCATTAGTCAAGGTAGGTGCATCAGTGCAATGTAAGCAGGGACCATGTTCTCCCCCTGGACAGACTGGTGGGTGAGCAGTGGAAGCCTGGAGCCCTGCCCGAGCCCCATGGCCAGTGCCTCCTCGTTTGTCTTAGGAGGCACTGGTGACATTTTTGCTCAGCAACTGCTTGGTTCTGAGTTTGCAGACCCACCAGAGAATTCCAGCTTGTATTTGCCTTTTGAAGTCTGCCCTTGGGATTTGGCGGAGTAGCTGGATGTGTGCTTAGCCCATAGTGTTGACACTGTCACCATTGTTTACCCAGAACCTCGTGTACCAGGCATGGCTCTCGGCATCAAAATACAGCAGCGCAGTAAATTCCCTCCTGGTGGATCTGTCTGTTTTGGTACCATAAGGGCTCAGCCAGCATCTGAACGTCAGTGAGATAACGCGGCCAGTGAGCTCGGGTCAAGCACGTTCTCCTCCAGTCACTTTTACTCCATTGTTGCTTTTACTATTCCGCAGACATTAATTTTTTAAACAATGCTTTTGGTGCAGGAACAGAGCCTAATTCTCTCCTGCTACTCTTGGTGGAAGTGCGTAAAACTGTCCAGCCTGAAATGTGACCAAAATTTGTAGCTTAAGACCTGCCTAGACCCATGTATGTGGAGGTTTGGTTAGGGGCGCTGACAACGTTGGGGTCCCCCGGCAGCGTCGCTCCCCTCAGCCTCCTGCTTTCCCTGGAGCAGGAGGTGTGGTTGGGTCTCACCATCCCCGCGTCCCTGGCCTCACACACTCACGTAAATTCTTGTACGTGCTGTCAAAGTCATTTTTGTTCTTGTGTGTTTCTAATTTTCTCTTGTTCCTCTTTTCCTTTTTCTTTATTCCTTTTTCTCTTGTACTGCCCTGTGAGCATGTTGTTGCGTCTGAAATTGTGGGCTGTGCACACAGTGCATTGGAAATAGCTAGATCGCCCTCCGTGCTGTCTCCATCGCTTTAAAAAGCAAAAACTTAACAGCTGCCTTGATCCATGTATTATCCTTGTCATATTTTTATTTTCTAATTTTTTTTAGCACATCACCCACTGGTGTTTGATACCTCTTAAAATCCTTGCTTTAAGGAACCAGGTTGGTCCTCCTTATATTTGGTGACAAATGCGCCCGTATTAAAATTCTTTGATTGTTTTGAAGAAGGGAGATGCGAATTCATTTAGGCGGCTGCTGAGGGATGATTTTCATGGAGTATTTAAACTTGTAAAGTCAAATTCTGCAGCATCTTGCTCGATTCCTGCTTTTACACAAACGTGCTTGGCACTCGGTTCCTGGCTGTCTCTGTGTGACGTGCGTGACGGCGCTGCCTGGCCGTTGGTCACTGGTGAGGAAGTGGCAGGCTCGGGGGTGAGCAGCTGTTGGAGGAAGCAGTCACCGTTTTGTTAATTAATTTTTTCTTTTTTTTGCATTTTACTTCCCGTGCCATTTACTTTACTTTGCCTTCATAAAGGGGCAGAATTGGGTCTAAAATCCATGCCACTCTTTTGTTCCCTTTACGAGGCTGGTTTTTCTGAGTATCAGGACAACATGTACTTCTCCTAAGTAGCTGGCTCACCTGGATCTGGTGGACATAGGGACTGCTAAAGGGGACCGTAGCTTCCACCCTGCTCCAGCCAGTGGGCATTCAGAGCCGGGTCTTTGGTTTGCCTCAGCAGCCGTGCAGGCCTCCCTGCACCGGCCTTTACTTTTAACCCATGTTGGCAGTAAATAGCTGACTCCGTGTCTGTTGCAGCTGACGTCTACCACTGACGGCCGTGTCGTTAGTTTGCGGTAGTGAGTCTCCAACACCCCAGTCAACTATGAAGGAAGATGCTTTGGCCGACCTAGAACCTTGGATTCTCACCCCCACCATGGTTCATCTCATCCGGTGGAAGTGTTTGGCCACCACCATCATGCTGACCATGAGGCCTTGTTTCTCCTTTCATGCTCTGGTCCAAAAGTGGACACTTCATTTTTCACTGAATTTGTCTCGCTTGAGACAGGAGAGAATATCTGATTGAGTCCATCGCATTGTGGGTGGGGAACAGATCAGAAGTAAATGTCGCAAGTAGAAGGAGTCTAGTCTGTCCGGGTTGGCAAATGCAGGCTGGGATCTTTGATGGCCGGGCTATGCCGTGGACACAGGCCTTTCCCGTGGCTCCCGAGAGCCCAGGGGTCGGAGTGAGAACAGCCTTGCCTGGGTTCCTCCATCTTCGTCTGCTTACTGACAAGTGTGTCTGCTAATTAGGAGCTCCCCCACACCTCGGGCCGTTCAAATCTCAGACCACGGGAGAACCTTGAGTCCCTTCTCCTGGGCCTCCTTTGTGAGAATACAGTGCCTTCTGAGGTGACCGGCGGCAGGAGATGCCTCCCCCTCCAGGGAGCACCCTTTGGAGGACTGTGACTCAGGGCACCATGCTGTGAGCTTGTGGGGTTCCGGCCGTGGTCCCTGCAGAACCAGACTTGAGATACGCTTAGCGACGGATATAACAGGACTGATTCCAGGGCAGGGCTTGGGGGAGGGAACAGTGGAAATTGAATGTGACCTCAAACACATAGGTGGGTGCTGGGGCTGTTACAAAAATGGGGTGTCTGGGAGGTACCTGCCAGGAATCGAATTCCAGAGTAAATGGCGGACATGAGGCATTTTTAAGATGCCATTTGTCATCCTAGTTAGGACTTCAAAGAGGCACTCGGGTCTATGGCCCTGGGGCTCAGGTGAAGGAGCCGGACTAGAGATACACGTTGGGAGTCGTCATTCTTAGCTGGTGTTCACAGCCGCGCATGTGAATTAGATCATCTTGAGAGGTGCAGACTGAGGCTGAGGCGGGGCAGGGCTGTGTCTGGGTTGGAGGAAAGCCCAGACCATGCAGCTTTGGTGTGTCAGTCTGCGGCGTTTGCGATTTTCAGACTAATGCCATTTATCCTTATGGGGCCGGGGGTTGGGCAGGGCCAGCCTGGAAGAAATCTGAAAGGAGGGTCGTGGCCTCGTGTGTGTCTTGGGAAGATGCAGATTCTGCAGGGTCCGGGAAGGGAGACTTCTAAGAAGCTGGAGTTGGAGTGGGGAGAAATTAGTCACACTCACCTGTGAGGGAGGGAGGGCATCCTTGGGACCCGCCACCCTACTGGACTCGCTTTCCAATGAACAGAAGTCAATCAGACAGAGGATCTGAGGTGAGAAGGGATGGGCGCTGGGAGGGGATCCAACCTGGAGAATGGTGCTTGCAAAGTTCTGGAATAGTCTCCCTGAAAAATTGAGTTAAAAATACCCAGACTCTTAAGAACATTGATAGTGACTGGGGAGGAGGCAGTTGTTTTTCTGGCCTCCTAAGGGTAATGCATGTATCCAGGGATACACAGAAGATTCGGGCAGTCTTTTCCACTGGTTTGATCCTTACCAGGGGGAACAGTGCAAGTTTAAAGGGGGAGAAGGGCAGCGGAGGGAAGCTAGTCAGGCCCCGTGTCAGGTACCAGTCGGCAGCCCTACTTGCGTGTTGCATTCTCATCCATGCCTCCCAGGTGGGCGGTGGCAGCCCCCTTTTGCGGATTGGGAAGCCTTCTCAGAGGGGTTAAGGAATTGGTCCGTTTAGCGGCTAGTAAATGCTGTAGCAGGATTCAAGCAGGGCCTTGTCAGACTTCAAGGGCATGTTCTCTCTACTAATTCCGGTACCTCCCTGTTGTACCTGGATTGGTGAATTGGGTCAGTTTTGGAGCCTTTCACAAAAAAATACGATTTAAGTGCCTCAGGACAGTTTCACAAATCTCAGTGTTCTTTGATGGTTCAGAAGCACCACAGTGATTTTCGACCCACAGAGGTAAGGTCTTACTCCTTGACGATGACGTGGTTGCAAATGACGTACAGGTGCAAAACCAGACTTAGCAGCTTCTAAAAGGAAACTCTCCAGTTCTCCCTTGATCGGCTTTCTTCCACGGGATGTACCTGCTGCAGCGTAGGCCTGAGCTTTCCATATGGAGTGAGGGTTTGATATCCATGTTAGCATAAAATGGTCAGATGAAGAAAATCGACGTTGACAATTTATTTTTGGGTTACATTAGTGAAGATATTCTATCAGTTAATGACCCATATATCGAATGAAATTGAGTACAGATCATTGCATTTCTTACTTTCTATTTAGAGTTCTCTTACAGAGTAAGGTTGCCTGCTTTGGAACATCAGCTCCACCACCACGGCACCTATCAGTGTGTTGGTGTGATTGCATTTACGCAGTGAATGTAATCTGGGCTTCCTCAGCCCCAAATACTCCAGTGCAGAATCACGGGCTGTAGCCATCTCTTAGTCACGCAAATACTTCTAAAATTATATGATGCCAGAAAAGAAAGGGGAGGGAGTGAGAGATTGCCTTTATGAAAGTTCCTTTCTATTCTAACTGCAAACTGTTGTTGAGCAGCTCTGGTTTCCTTTGGATATGAATATATACATTTCTTTGCATGTAATCTGGGTTTTGGACTAGAACAACAAGCTCTTGCTGTCCACAAGCCACAAAAATAGTAGCCAAATTGCACACGTGTGAAATAGTTTATAATTTTTTCTGAGAAAGAATCCTTGAATTTGGGACTTGGGCTGTGATTTTTGCTTTTTGCTTCCCCCACCCCTCTTGTAATCTCTCACTCCATCCCACGTGGCCCCCAAGAGTTCGTGGTTTCAAAGGAGTGGGCAAACACGCAGTTGGTCACCATGTACTGTTTCTATAGATGGAGCCCTACCAAGACCTAAAGGACATTATCAGAGAGGACTTCCTGGAAGAAATGGGCTCTACATTCAATCGTGAGGACAGAGTAAGGGTCAGCCAGGAGAAGGAGTCAAGAGTGTGGCTCAGGTGGCAGTTGCAGCCCGGGCAGAGGCCTGGAGGCTTGTGGGGTGGGGACCTGGGGAGAGTGCCCTGTGTGGTCCAGGGTGGAGTGTTCCCCTGCTGGGGAGGACCCTGGAGAGAGCCTGGGGTGAAGGGCTTTGGAAGACGTTGGGGTTTATTTGAACAGACACTGGAGGCAGTGAAGGGTGTCAGCAGGAAGTGACCCTCAGGAAAGGTACTTCTGGTTTTGCTTCTGATATTCTACAGACAGAAGGGTCGGGACGGGCGAGAGCAGGTTTGTCTGTCCCTTTGAGACCCACCCCGTCATTCATTTATTCATAACACGCGCACTTCTGTGTGTCTAGGGGAGAGAGGGTGGACCCACATTAGTAAGCAAAATGTATTTGCTTCTTGGGAGCTTAGCAGTGTCAGAAGTTGACTTAGCCTAGAATGTTCTAGGAATAGAGGAACAAGTTGCGGAGGTTGGAGGGAGGGAAGTCTTCCTTGACAAACAGTCAAAATGAGCCTGGAGACAAGTGGGAAGTAGGAGCAATTCAGGGGGCCCCTGAGGTCACTGGGGACCTGTGTACTGAGGTGAGGCTGGGCGAGCAGTGTCTGGAGTGGGGCTAGAATTCCACCAGGGAGCCTCTGAAGGGTTTGAAGTGGGGGTGATGTAATCAAATTTGTGCTTTGGGAAGGCTGCCGTTGCTCTGTGTGTGTGTGTGTGTGTGTGTAGTGGGGTAGAGGGGGAGGGTGCCACCAACTTGGGGGGCAACTAGAAGACCATTCACAGGCTGGGAGAGGGGCGTCAGGGCTGCTTGGGGACGGCAGGGGCAGTGTGGATGCCGGATTTCCTTATGGGGAGGGCTTGTTATCGGGGTCGCCCGAGAGGCGACTTTTGGCTGGAAGAAAAGAGATGGAGGCTGCCAGGTGGACTTTCCTCTTCTCTCCTTCCCTGCCTTGTGTGATGATCTTAGCTCAACCAACTTTTGGAACAGAAGAGCTAAGTTCCAGTGTAGCCCAGGACTTTCTTGAGCTCATTCGAGTGAGATCTGATAGGATTTAGATTTCTGTTCAGATCGGCATGTTCACTTAGCTAGAAACCTCCCGTCATTTCGATTTCCATGGGGTATTTATTCTTGATAAAGATTGATTTCTTGGTGAGAGGAAATTTAATACAGCTGTTGTCTTTCTCAAAAAAAAAAATCATATATTATTAAGAAATTTAATATTCCAAAGAATAGCAAAATTTAAAAATGATAAAGTAAGGCTTTGTTGTAGTTTCTTTGGTTTCTGAGCTAATGTGGAGTTAGAGCCTTTGCATTACTTAATAGCACATCCTTGTCAGTATTTAAAGAGCTGTTAGTGAGCACCCCAGGCCCCAACTCTCAAAACATCATTAATGTTTGCTCTGAAATAGTGAGGTCATAAAGGTCTTGTTTGCAGAATTCAAACAGTTTGTTTATATTATGCAGCATAGCTCCATTTACAAAATAATAATAGGTTCAAAATTAAGTAATTGGAAGATAATTGATTTTTTTAAAGCTGAAACATAAACTTTCTTGTGCTAATGTTGCAACTGGAAATTTTGAAAAGAAAAATCCTACTGTAATATCATCTACGTGGAATACATATATGACTTCCACATTTGAAAAGTAACGGCACAGTGGTTTTAGAAGTCAGGAGCATTCCAGCTCAGATACTGGCATTGATGGTTGCTGGTTTTCAATGGAAGAGCCTAAATTTGCCTTCTTAGCGTTTTTTTGTTTTTTGTTTTTTTTTTTTTTTGTAGTGAGAGGGCTGAGTAGTGCTTTGCCAGCATGATTTTGGGGGAATATGAGGGCAGATGTCGTGTACCAGCAGTGAGATATTTCCATGCGTTTAATTTTCCAGACATCACCAGGGCACATGTGGGGTTTGTGCATGCAGGCTGGGATGCTGCAGGACTCCCTAATCCATCACCGTTATGTCCTGGAGCTGCTCCGGTTAGTGAATAATTTTCTGTGCCTTGGAGGTTAAGTGGTCTGATGCAGATGATCAGATATGTACTTAAAGTGCTATTACTTGAAATGAGAAACCTAAAAATATGGCTCTAACAATACAGGATGAGGGAGGAGAATTGGCTGAGCTGCGTGCAGTGGGGAGTCTTCTCAGGTGACTCCCACGCCATGATTCCTGCCAATATCCGCCCCAGCCCTGCACAGTTATCCTGCCGAAGCAAGCATGCACTTTGCTCAGAAACGCACTGAATTTCCTTGCGCCTCTGTTTGTTGGCTTTTTTTTTGAAAGCATATCTTGCCCTTTGCTTAAATGCCATCCCTGCAAGTCGCCTCTTACACTCATCCTTCTGGACCTCGTCCATACATAGCTGCTGAATGGATGAACAGAATGTAGAATCTCCATTTAGTGAAACATTATTCAGAAGTAAGAGTGAATAAAAAAGAAAAAGAGGAAAATGAAAAAGGCCACCTCTTCTGGGAAGTCCACCCTGACTGCTCAACCCGCCCTTTTCCCTTTGAAACACAATCACTTATGCTCCACTCTACTCTTTTTGATAGTACTTACAACCCTCTAATAAACTTTAATGTTTTCAAAAAAAAAAGAGATGCTGATACCACTTCAACATGGACGAGCCGTGACAAGAGCATGTTAAGTGAAAAGAAGTAGACACACACGGCCACATATTGACTTCAGTGATCTGAAATGCCCAGAATAGGCACATGCAGAGGCGGAGAGCAGGTGATGGTTGCCAAGGGCTAGGTGGAGGGGGGTTACGGAGTGACTGCTAGTGACAGGGGGATTCTTTTGGGGTGATGAAGTGTTCTGGAAATAGATGGTGATGAGGGCTGCACAACCGTGAGTGTGCAGAAGACTGCTGAGCTCTGTCTCTGTGAGTGCCTGTGGTTGGGGGCGGCTTTATTTTCTTCTCACCCTGCACTCTGAAGAGTCATCTTGTGCAGTGGCCTTTCTACTAGTGTGAGTGGTGAGAATCAGAGACTTTGCAGAGTCTTGTTTCTTTCCCCCCCCTGCTGAGTGTAGGCAAAATAAGTTTAAGCCTGAGAAAGTGCTCCATCTGCAGAAATGTATTTCAGTTTTGCATGGTGTAAAAATCTTGAGAGCTTTTTAATTGTTGAGGACAGTCTGTGGGGGGAAATAGCCCGTGAAGCCTTGGGGAGACCTGGAAAAGCCGCGCTTCCCTTCCTGACACGGGTGGAGTATTCACCCCCGTTCAGGCAGTGAAGGGCCCAGACCCGTGAGCGGAGTTGACAATCGTGAATATTTACGTGTATCCGCTGCTTCATCTTGGATATTAATTTCAAGCTGAGTCAGTTTGTGGCGGCAGCCTCATCCTACATCAGGAATTTATAGTATCTGCTCCTTGAGGTGAAGACCTGACAGAGTTTATTATTTAACAGTCTCCCTTGAATTGATATCTCAGATTCCTTTGTCAAAAGCAAAACAGCAGAAATACAGACGTCCTTTAATGCCAATATGACCTGGAGCAGGTTTAGTCTCTGTGCCTCAGTGGCCTTATCTGCGGGTGGGGTTGATGATAACAGTGTTTCCCTCAGAGGGGCTGGTGAGGGGAGAGTCAGGAGCACAACGGGAGGACTTACACGAGATGCTCATGAATGACTGAATTTAGTGCTCTCAGCCTGGTGAGGCCTCAGGGGCAGAGATGTCAGAACAGAGCATTCCTAGCCAGAGCTAGATCCATGTTGGCAGCTGTTATGATCAGTATCACAACTGTGGGTTATCAGGTAGTTTTAAGACTTGGTAATATGAATTCATGAATAATGTTAGAAGACTAGACATCTCAGATTCAGTTTACATAGTTCTCAAGATTTCCTCTGAGAAATGGATGATTTTTTCCCCATCTTAAATCTGAGATGAGTCTCTAAAAAATTTCTGTATTCCTCCATCTTTTTGCTTTCATTCTCCATTTCTTAAAAAAAAAGTTTTTAAATTGAGTTAGTGGGGACTGAACTGAGGGCCTCATGCATGCTAAGCACATACTCTCCCAAATGAGGTATAATCTCCCCCCTGATTTTTTTTAAAATTTACTTTCTTAGTATTCAGAGGTTAGAGGCCTCTAATTCTTTTTCTGGAGACTTGTCCATGAACCTGTAAATCTATTATTAATGGACAAAACTTGGTTTATTAAAAAAATGAATAGAATATTGTGCAATCCATCCAAAAGGAAATGTTCATTGGCTTAAAATGTTTCTCCTTTAAGGTGATTTCTCCTTTTTGATCTAGCTCAATTTATTAACAGACATCCTCATCATCATAATGACCAAACTCGCTCTGAGTGGACACCTACGTAAGGCTAAAATACTTTCCTCATGTTTTACTTCATAGCAGGTGTTTGACGGTAGGTATCAGTGTCTCCTTTTTTGCAGCTGAGGGATTGAGCGATGGAGCAGCTTGTCCCAAATCACACTCAGCTGGCAGTGGCTAGCTCGGTGCTGGAACCCAGGCTGCACAGGATGCATTCTTAATTGCTCCTCTAATCAGCCTCCCGTTGAGTGGTTACCCGAACTCCTGTGACTCCATAAATGGCAGATTTTAGTGATCTCAGCCTGATGAGGCCTTCAAAGGGGAGACACCAGTGAGAATGTGAGACAGAGTGGCATAAATTAAAATTGTACATTTTCACAGATGTTTAATTCTCAGGTAGTGGCATAAAAAGTTAATTTTTATGTATTTTAGTGCTCTGTAAGCACTAAAAACAAAACATTAAAAATAATTATAGTGCAAATGAGAAGGGGGCTTTGAAAGTCCAACCACTGCTGATGATGTTACTTGTTTTTCTCTAGTGGCCCTTATTGACAGAAAAACTTACAAAGACTGAATTGGTTTTATGTAGTCTTAATATGGAAGAAAAAATTGTCAGTGAATATTTTAAGAAAATCTTTATTCTTTTCTTTCCTGATGATGTATATATAAGTTGTTTTCATGGCTTAAGTACATTTCCTCATTTGTGAAATTTGAGTAATATCGTTTAACTTGTCTGACTGCGAGAGTTAGTAGCCTTGTATACAAAGAACCCAAGAGGTGCTTAGTAAAAATGTGCTGTCACAATGACAGATATTTTAGAAGGATCAACTCTGAATACTAAAGGGGGTGGCTTATTTCTGATGCATATTTAATATGTATATATATGATATATATGAATATGGCTTAAAGTAACAAGGATTCATTTATTTTTTAGTGCACTATGAAGTTTTAATGAAATCTGTATCATTCTAGTGAGACAGGGACTAGTTAAATTGCCTTAAGCAGACGACCTTGAAGATTATTTACACAGAATGTGTATTGTTAGAACTCAGATGTCGTGTTGCCGTGTAACCATCCACTCAGACATTTAAATTCGTTGGATTCTGACATCCACATTGATCATTTTCAGGGAATAAGCTTCTCTCTTTTGTGATTAAACAAAATTTTGATCTTTTTTCCTGCACTCTTAACAAGTTTAAAATATCAAAACATTGATTTGACATGTAACTTTTTTAATAGAGAGAATAAAGCTCATGCTGTTTTATTATGTAAATAAATGTTTTTGTATTTCAACCAACGTATGATTTCCTGGATATTGAGAAGTATGTTGCAAGATACTTAGATAACCTACTTTCGGAAAAATACAGACGCGACTTTTATGAATATAGGCCTAGTACAGATCTGTTCATTTTTGCTACAGTGCAAGACATGAGGCCTAGGAGAGATTTGCTGCCGATTGCAAGGAGGACAGATCCCATGTCTCAGTCTCCCCTCCTGTAAAATGAAGTGGCTGGACTGGATTCTTTCCTCTTCTAAGATGAGTTTCCATGAGCCTGTGTCTTTTGTTTATATTCAGGAGTATTAGCAATATCAGATTAAATACTGAGTTACCTTCGCTTCCCCCGAAGCAACGTGCAGTATGTGCTACAGAAGCTTTTAGTTATCTGATTCTCGTTTCTGATCCTTCAGGCAATTTTTGTGTTGCATGCTTCCTGGCAACCTGGAAGGTCTTTTTAGCCATAGGTGGCGCTTGTTGCACCTTCTTACCGTCTTAATTTTCCTGTTTGTTAAAGAAGGCTTAAACAACGTTATTTTGTTTTGATTTCTTTGCTTGATGCTTCAGAATAGCACAATGTCCATTATGTCTGTCTACCTGGAAAAATTGTTCTGCTTATATTTTAGTTTTATTCTGTCATCTCGCTGTGAACATCTCAGGCTTGCTGTGTAAACAATGGCAAAATCGAACTTTTCTTCCAGTGTTAGAAACCAGTGAGCCGGGAATTTATAAAACAGCTAGTAGCGGCCTCTGGAGCACGTTAAACGTGAAAAGTGTACTGAGTTCCCTGAGTATTGACCCCACTGCTGTGTGTTAATTGGTGGTAGGAGATTTGGTACATATAGGAAGGGGTGTAGTTTTTTGACTTGGGTTTGCGTGCACGCGCTGCCACTTAGCCACGTGAGCCTGAGTCAGTTCGTTCTGAATTTTTCCCTCGTCTGTGAGATTGGGACGTTGGTATCTGCTTTGTAGAATTGTGAGAATTAGAAATTATGTAAAGTGTTTACCACAGTGGGTATATCAAGAGGGCTCATAATCTTTAGCTGCTGTTGGGTGTGAAGCCATCATTTTATAGTCTTTGGCAATTACTAAGAAACAGGAAAACAAGAAATGCTGGTTTTATGATGAAAGATATTTGAGGAGGTTCCATAGTTCCTATACCCATAATTAAGCATCAGCAGAGTCAGAAGTGTTACACAGTCACCCTGAACCAACGTTAAGCCACAGAATTTTTTGTTACTTCATATATGTTGGGGCCTAAGTGGATCCAATACTTATATGCATGTTGTCTCCAGCAGCCAACTGAGAGATGACACAAAAGAGTAGGCAGGCCATAAATGTCTTCTTTGTTACTGATGAAGCCACTTTCTCCATGAACTTCAGGGCTGTGGGAAAATGTGTGTCATGATACTGTGTCCCAGAATTAGAGACTCACCCTGTCCCAGGTAGCTCTGGGCCACAGCGAGCCTTCCCTTGAGAGGACCTGCCCCTTCATGCACAGGGCTGTCCTGACATGGAGCTGAGCATCCCAGGTGCTTCCCAATGGTGACCAACACTGGAAGGAAAGGTAGTGTTTCACATTCCCTGCTTGTCTCCCCGGACTCACACCTCACCCTGTTAGTGTGACGAGGGCTAGCTGTGATCCAGCGGCCACGGGTATGAAGGGAGAAGCACTCTCCATGGCCCAGAGGAGTGGGGAGGAGGCATCCCCTCCCTAGTTTAAACAGGTGGTGGGATGGAATGGGAGGGTGCTCCCCAAGAGTTTATAAAAGGAGAAATAAGGATTTTCTTTGGGACTTATACTAGCCAGGAAACACATAATATTATTAGAAGGGAGACTTGTAAATCACTTTTATATTAAGTTGACATTTGTTGAACTCCAAAAATGTGCTACATTCTTTTCTGAGAGTTTTACATAAATGAATCCTTCAATCTTCTCAACAAGCGAGTAAGGAAGGTTTGATTGTTATCCCAGTTTTACAGTGTGGAAAATTCGGCACGGAGAGGGTAAGTAAGTTGGCCAAGGTCACAGAGCTAGTAAGTGGCAGAGCTGGAATTTAAACCCTGGCTGTCTGGTTTTGAGGCTCCCAGAGATGGGCTTTGGGTGTATAGAGGTATCTGCATCCCTGAATCTTTGTACCACTTTGCATCAGTTAGCCCAGAAAGGACAGGGAAAGGAGAGTTACACAGGTGCTCACTGTCATGTCTCGGCCACTGTCCACGAATTGTGCACTGTGATTAGCGTTAATTATTTTCTAGGCAGTAGATCTGTTCGTATAACAGAAATTTAGTCCATTGAGTTAATCTACAAACCCTTCCTGCTCTGCTTCTGTCCATGGTTGCCATGTGACTGCCTGCCCGTGATTGGGCTGTGGAGGAGAAAATGTACTCATGGTTGAACTCTGATATTTCAGTCTGGTTTATAGTTTCACTTCTTCTGTTACATTAATAAGTTTCTGGTTTTCTTGCATCAGTGTGTCATGAGTTTGGTTAATGTGAAACCAGTCCATGGGAGCCCAGGGATGCTAACGGTATAATTTCTGAGCATACTGTCGCACTTCTACCCGTGCAGACCTGGCTGGAGGATGTCCGCCTTCCTCACTGATTTCTCCAAACAGCAGGGTCCTCTCCCACCCCCGGATGTGAGGCTGGGAGCTCTATGAGTTGGCCAGTCGGTGGCCAAGTCCACCAATCAGAAAATGATGAAGTACCCGGAAGTGGGTTTAATAGAAGAAAAGGTCTTCCAGGTAGTCCGATGGGCTGTTCGAGTCCATTTGGTGAGAAGCTGTCCACTGTCTGTGGTTGAGCTGCTGCTTTGCTGTTGAAAAGTCTGGATTAGATGAAGGGATTTTAAAAAGGAGAAAGGAGTGATTTCAGGTGGTACGTCCACACCGGTGAGAAGTGATGGATGACCGCCTGTGTGAGGCATTGACAGAGTCTTACAAATTTCATAAAACAGCTTTAAAAGCTCTGCCATCTGAGTGCACTTCATATGGGGTCCAGTTCATCACTGGTCGGGCTGAGAGGGCAAATAATTGATGATGCCGGAAAGGACACGGAGGCATCAAAAAGTCTCAGTCATGTTCCCTGTTTAAAGGATGTGGCACAATGTAGTATATTTGAGCTGGTTTTTCACTGAACAATTTTTAGTGTTTTCTGGGACTCCCCAGTGCCCCAAGGCTCCATGCAGCTGGGTGTCCCCTCAGAGCAGCTCTGTCAGCGCTTGCCCTGGGCTGACGTTGTGTCGCGGGGGAGCAGGACGGTCAGCGTCCACGGCTCCTCCGAGATCCGTCTCCTCATCCGCAGTGCCGGGTTGCTCA
This sequence comes from Camelus bactrianus, assembly GCF_048773025.1. Lineage (NCBI taxonomy): Eukaryota > Metazoa > Chordata > Mammalia > Artiodactyla > Camelidae > Camelus > Camelus bactrianus. The sequence goes on from NC_133553.1 coordinate 70,186,478, forward strand.
TCCGTGTCTACTTAGTAGGTTTGCTGAGAAACACACGTGATGGTTGTCAGGTGTGATTTGTGATTGTCTCTGTGATTGGCATATAGTCAGTGTTTGATAGAAACCCTTGTTTTTTTAGTATAATTGTAGCAGCTAGATTGCAGTGGTTTTTAGTCTGTATTTTTTTATAACTTTATTCTTATTTTTAAATATGCACTTATTTTTATTTATTTATTTGGAGGTACTGGGGACTGAAGCCAGGACATTGTGCATGCTAAGTATGTGCTCTACAACTGAGTAATACACACCCTCCTTGTCTGCACTTGAAAATAAATATTGCAATACACAAAATAGATCTTAAACACCATCATGGGAACTAGTCTCTGTATAGACAATTGAACACGTATGCTATTTCAATAAGAATAAATGTTGAGACATACATTTCTGAATCTGTTAATGTGCATAAAAACGATCATAGGTAGTGATAAACACGAGTTTTTGATCCAGTACTTCTTAGGGTCTGTTTTGCCATCAATGGAAATTACATTCTACAGAGAAGGCTAATTGGGTCTCTTTGATATTTGGATGGTTTAGCAGATGATCAAGGCTTTCAAAAGCTGACAGAATTGTATTTTAAACTAACTACAAAGTTATCTTCTAGAAGTTGGAATTCCTAAGCTTTTGAAGTTTCCAGTAATCCAGGGGGTATGTGTCTGTGTCTGTGTGAACGTTTATGTGTGTGATTTCAGGAAGGTAGAAATAAGTTCCATATGGACTTCTGATACCTTTCTCCTCCAGTTCAAGGTGTAGGCATATATTTACACAAATAAATTGATATTCTTTTGTCATTTGGCATATTGGGAATAAGAGGTTGTCATACTTGTTTCAGAAGGGTTGGGGAGCATGAGCTTAGAAAACGGGAGGAGAAAGCGGCCGGGAGGCACTTCACACTCTGTGCAGGATTTGAGGATCAGTAGCTTTTCTTTTTTCTTCTAAAGCAAACTGGCGCTGAATTGTAACATACTATTACTCAGAATTGCTTTTCTGATCAGATACAAGTGCCTCAGATTTTTGAAGGCAACATGAATGGTGAAATGTGTTTTAGCAGTTATCTTTAAAAGTAGTTTTATTTTTCAAGTAAAAGGCTATAGCCTGTTCTTTCTTCCAGCGGTACAAGACATGCTCATTAATCTATGTACATGATCTGTGTGCTTAGTTTCTTTGGTTTTTTTTTTTTTTTTTTTTTTTGAAATGCTTGTTTCATTCTGGTTTGAATGAATGTTTAAAATTTCTGGATTTTGATGTTTAGAACATGCTGATTTATGAGAACCGTTAAAAACCTGATTGTTCTTTGGTCCTTGTTTTTTGGGGCACCCTATTGATTTCTGTTGTCTGTTAAAGAGGGAAATGCTTCCTCTAGAATGCAGATCATTAAGTGAATGGTTTGCAGTGTGCCTTTAAAATTCTTTGAATGCATTGAGCATGTTTGTCCAGTGAATTTTGAATTGACTCATTGTAATGACTTTGCTTTTGTTCTGTGGCTTTTGCTCCTCTCCACAAGAATTTGAATTCTCTGTTGCATTTTGTATACGTGTTCTTAACAGGGGAAGAAATTTTGCATTTTTTACAGAGCTGGGTTTTCCTATCCCCTCTGAATGCCATCTATAATTGATACAATAAAAATCTGTTATTGCAGTGCATAATTATTTCATAAACTATTTTTTGGCATAATCAGAAACAATGACAAAGAATGATAAAAAAAAAAATACAAAAACCTTCCTTCCTTTGAAGAATAGAAATGAGGTGGTCAGGCTCACGCATGCTTTGTGCCTGACACACTTACTCTCATTTCATTGTGTATCATGATTCGGAGATGGAGTTGCTTCAGGTTTTATAGATTTTTGTTTGAACATTTGTGTTGAATTCTTTCTCCAGGCTGATGTTTCCTGTTGGGTTTGTGGAAAGAGTAGAAGGGAAACAAATACTTTGTTTTGTTTTCAGGAGTCCTGAGTTGATGAGAAAAGTGTTGAGGGTGGGCTGAGGAAAAGAGTGACACTCCCTCTCCTCCCAGCTGAAATTGATAAACAAATAAATCAATTAAGTGTATCGATATTTGACCAATAGAAGTTAGCGAGCCCAAAATGGATAGATATGCCCAATGGAAATTACTGATTTCACCTGTAGAATTATGTGCTTTACCAAGTAGAAGCAGCTTAGAGCAATCAGAAAAATCAGTAATATGATGAGATATAAAAGGGATATCATACCTTTTATTTCTGAAACTTTTCTACGGTAAGTTGTGTAGAGCTAAAATTAAGTTTCAAGCACCAGGATTTAAGAGTGTGGGTGGTTCTGTAGGATCGTTATTCACTGATGTGCCTAGACCCTGCTAGAGTGGCTGAAGATGGCAGGAAAAGACCCAGAGGCAGGATTTGTCATCCTAGGGTGTCCTCCATAATGGTTCCATGTGAAAGCCCATGATTGCTTTAACAAACTATAACACACCCCAGCCGCCTGTGAACTTTGATAAGAAAAAAATATGCTTAGAAACTGCTTTGCAAGCAAGTGCCTGTGCATCCTCACACCAGTCTCCTTGCCTTAAAAAGCAGAGACAATGCTTTGCTTGCATAGTTGATGCTTTAGATAGAACTCTGCTGGTTGCAAAGCAAGGACCGTGGCCCTCAGCTATAAACACTGAGCTTGTGTGCTGTTAGATAGTCTATTATCCCCAAAACAAGGACCTGGCTGGTCTGGTGGTCTGCTTTGTAATTCACATATCTAAAAATGTATCTTGTTCCCCTCACCCCATGACTTCCCTAAAGATACACTAATCCTTTGTACTCATTGTGGATTTTACAATCTCTGCCTCATCCCGTCTTTCCCGAAGTTCCTCCTTACTGTCTCACAACTGTTGATGAATTTTTCCTTTGATTATACACAATAAATATGGGAGCATTTGAGAGGCTCGTGGAGTTGGCTCCCTACTCCCTCTCGATTTCTTGACTTTTTACACAGAGTCTTGAATAATCATTCCGTGCATGTAAGACTTCTGCCAGCCAGATGCCACAGTTCCAGGTGAGAAGTATGCAGGCTTTATCTCTCCTACCCGAGGGAGAGAGAGGAGAGAATTGAGATAGGCTCCCCCGTGGTCCCTTCCTGCCCCAGGGCCACTGCAGTTCAACTGAAGCCTTCTGGCCTCTGCTAAGAGGGCCTCTGTCCCAGGACTGACTGCAGCCTTTTCTTCCCTTGTCAACATTTCATTTCAGAAGTTGGTCTCTTCTCTGCAATTCCACCCTGGCAGATGTGATGGTGGTCAGCGTGCTGGTGGGCAGTCATTTGGGGACTCCCAGGAGCCATGCTGATTCTCCTGAGTCTCTCAATCGGGGTTACAGAACAGTCGAGAACCGAAGGAAGCCCATTCACGTGATGTCAACAGAGCATTACATCACTTTCATTTTATTTCTGAATTTTCAGTAGAGAAATTATTTGTAACAAACTCTTCCAGATTTTCGGCCGCCTGCTTTCCTCACCACTATTTCCTTGTTGGCTCTGGTGCTTGTTTAAAGAACCAGGTTTCTTCTCTGGTCATTTCTAGCAGCTGGGCTTGCCGAATCCTTGATCTGCATTTGAAGCAGAATGCTTCTTCGTGATGTCAAACTGATTTTCCTTGTCATGTCTTAATATTTTGTGTACACTCAGCAACTGTTTCAAGTGAAATGCTCTTGTCCAATTTCGGTTAACTCACATTTGCTGAACTCCTGCTTTCATGCTGAGGGCAGTTTCTTCTTCCTGTAATAAAATTTAGCAATTTGCATTTACTATGGGAAGGTACTGGCCCGAGGTGCTTTTTTTCTTAACAGTTTTAATACAATTCACCCATTAAACTGTACAGTGGTTTTTACTCTATGCCCAGAATTGTGCATCCCATTCAATCTTAGAATATTTTCTTCCCCCCATCAGGAAGCCCCGTATGCATAAGCAGATATTCCCATCTTCCTCATCCTCCCCCAGCCCCAATGAGCCACTCTTCTCTCTCTGTGGATTTGCCTTTACTGGAAATTTCATTTAAATCGACTCACTTCATGTAAGTGGAACCGTCTATTGTGACTGACTTCTTTCACACTGAGTAACGTTTTCAATGTTTGTCCACGTTGTGGCCTGGGTCAGTACTCTATGCTTTGCTATTGCTGAATAATATTCCACTGTATGGCTGGGCCCCACTGTTTACCCATTCATCAGGTGATAGGCATTTGGGTTGTTTCTGCTTTTTGGCTGTGATGAGTAGTGTCGCCGCGAACATTCCTTTAGGAGTTTTTATGTGGACATTTGTTTTCACTTCTCTTACGTGTGTGCCCAGACAGCAGAATTGCTGGGTCATTCAGAAACCAAATGTCCAACTCCCTGAGGACCTGCCAGGCTGTTTACCAAAGTGGCCACGCAGTGTTACGTCCTCAACAGCAACTGCTGCGAGCTCCGCTTCCTCTGTGTCCTCATTAGTGCTTGTTATTTTTTTTTTATTATAACCTATTGTTGTGGGTGTGAAGTGGTTTCTTCTAGTGGTTTTGACTTGATTTCCCTTAGAGCTAATGTTATTGAACATCGTTTCATTGTGCTTATTGGCCATTTGTATATTTTCCTTGAAAAATACCTTTTCAGATCCTTTATTCACCTTTTAATTGAGTTGCCTTTTTATTGTTGAGTTGTAGGGTTTTTGTTTTTTTTTTCATTTGGAGATACAAATTCCTAATCAGATAAATGATTTGAAAAAAATTTCTCCTGTGTATTGGTTTTTCACTTTCTGCATGGTGCCCTTTGAAGCAAAGTTTTAAATTTTGATGAACTCCAATTTATCTCTGTTTTCTTTGTTCCTTGTGCTTTTGGGGTATTATTTAAAATCTGAGGTATTTTATTTAAAATTTTATATATAAAATAACTTAATTCGTAGGACCGTTCTAGGAGATGGGTGCGGTTGTTGTCCCCAGTCTATGGATAGGAGACTGAGATGCAGAAAATTTCACTGACATATCAGTGTCACAGCTATCCAGTGCTGTGGGAGTTCAGACCCTCATGTTTGTCCCCAACATCTGTGCTTTTCACCAACATGCTCCACTCCTTCCTGGAATCTTTAATGAAAAAGTGTTTCCGTTTTTGATTTCTTGTTAGTTTGTTTTCTCTTTGGGGACCTCATCTCCTCATTCTCCTTTCGGATATCAGTGTAGATTTATTTTAGGTCTCTTGTAGGCAGAAGTATTGCTATCAGTTAACTTCTTTATTACTCACTCTCTGGTGATGATTGTTGCTATTTGACCTAATCAAGTCATGCTTAAATCTTTCCTGCTCATGACACTGAAAAGAGTCATGCCTTACAGAATGCTCAAAGAAGAAAGTACTTGATTGATTTCATCTTGCTACCCAATCAAACCAATCAAATAAAAACCCGGTGTTGACACAGATTATATGCCCTCCAGAATAGGGTCACTGTCTTCCTTGTGTTTCATTTGTTTGGTCACAGTGTCTGGATAGCGCCTTGCTGTCCAGCAGTTTTGTGAGGATACGGTGCTCGTGAATCTTTGTAAGGACAGAATTTTGACAACAGACTATGTTGTTCATTTCACAAGGGAAAACATAATATAGAAATACTGCTCAGATCTATTTTAAAATTAAGCTTGGAATTTTGAGAATTCAAGAAACCATACAAAGATCTTTTTCACTAATTTTAGATCTATCTTAGACACATTATGGTTACATAGCAGAGTAACTTATCAAGTAGATTTGACAAGAGGTGTGTATTATTGATTTTTTGTTTTAGTTGAAATGTTCTATCTGAGATAAAGTAATCAGTGCCTATAAATTCACAAATATGTTTGTATTTCTATGTAACATGGGAGGAGACTTCATATGTTTCTATATAATATATATGACTGTGTGTTTTAATCTGTCTGTCAGTGTTTTTATAGTTTTTCAGCAATGTTGTAACTTTAGAATTCTTCTAAGAAAATCACCCCAGATTCTAGTGCAGTTTGTACTGTGTATCCTGTCTTATGCATGGGATTCCACTGTCCCCTCAGGGAGGAATTTCCTCTCCTATTGAGTTAGTAGCAGATTTAAAGGAACTGTGATTTCTAGGCCTTTGCTCTTCATGTGTTTGCAGTTGGCTGTCAATCACGATTTTCCCTTTCTTGAGTTTTCATTGTTCAATTAGAATTTTTGAAAATAACTACTAATATGTTTCACAGGTCTCCCTAGAAACTTGATGTGTTTGTGCTTTTCAGTTTTCAATTTATGAAAAATATAAATGCACCCTTGTTTTTAAGTAGTCCTTTTTCACTAGATATTTGTTTATCTCTTTATAGTTAAAATAATTTTTTTCCCAATGAATGAATCGGTGTGCATGTTTTAAAAGATACCTTACTTTTTATTTTTCTTATTCTAACAGGTATATTCGTTGTAGAGAATTTAGAAAATAAGGATAAACACAGTAATAACTTAAAATGGCCTCTAATCTCACCTGGAGATTCAGTTGTAAGGTTTGAAATTGAGAATTACAAGTCCTCTCATGTTGTTCTTCTTTTTCAAGTACGTTTTTGTTACTGAGACCCTCGAATTCCCATATGAATTCTAGCAGCAGCTAGTCAGTTACTGCAGAGGAGCCCACTGGGATTGTGATCGAGACCACGTTGAATATATGGATCGCTCTGTGGAGCACTGACATTCCAAGAGCGCTGACATCTGATCCAGGAATGTGCGTGGTGTGTCTGTCCAGGTATTTAGGTCTTCTTTAATTTTTTTTCAACAATGTGTAGAGTTTACATAGTATTATTTTACTTTATTATTTCCCTTTATAGTGAGTAAAAGTGTGCAAGGTACCGGAATCAGAACTGTATTATAGCCCCGCCACTTGCTGCTACCATGGACGCTGCGGTCTTTCTTTGCCCTCTGTAAAATCTTGCACAAAATAGGACCTAAGTAACTCTTTCTTGAATGAATGATTTTATGATTGCTGAAAGATGCTTGAGAATCCTTGTGATGATATCTTTTTCCCAGACTTTCCCCTTTTCTTAACTATGCCCTTTCTCTTCCTTTCCTCCAGCCTGGGTTTCAGCCTGCCTGTGGCATTGATTTTCCCTATCTGTGGACTCTTCCTTTCACTAGTTCACGATAATGTTACATGTGGGCTGTGGAAACTTGCTAGATGTCAAGAAAGAGCCAATCCATTGTATGCAAGTATTTTTAGTGTGTGGTATTCTTTTATCGATTGAAATTAAATCAGGCCGACCCCCTGAGCTCTTTTCACCTTCCTATACATGATACTGCTCTGGTTGCTGCATGTGCCCTTCCCCCAGATTTGGTTTTGGAGTTGAGTAAGTCACCATCACTGGAGACCTCTCTTTAAAAGATGAAGAGGACATTTGATCCTTCTCCCTGGTTGGGGACTTGGATGAGATGAGGTAAAAGATAAAGAATGGAGCCCCAGCTCATTCTGACCACTGCTCTTTCCGTTCCTTTCTCCAGGGGAAAAGAGTACAATTCAAAAATATAAAGATTGTGAGCTAATGAGATAGACAAGACAACCGATCATTTATTAAATGTCCTTTCATGCCAGAAACAAATGTATTATACACAAAATAAGCACACAAAGCACGCTAGAACCGTGATTACAAACGTGGGTCCGAGTTTGAGTCCTGCTCTGGAATGACCAGTCCTGTGAGATGGAGAATTGGTAGGCCGGCTTAGCGTCTCTCGGACTAGTTTTCTGTCCTGCAGAAATGGGGCTCGCTAGGCGTCCCCCCCGTAGAGGTGCTGGGGGGTGTAAGTGACACACGTAGGCAGCCCTAGCACAGCTGCTCGTTCCTCGTAAGTGCAGGAGAGCATCGCTTTTGCGGTGACGGCTTTATGACCGCCCCGTGAAGACTCTCAGTGCTCCTAAGGGATGCCTTATGGTTTGGAGATGGGATTCTCATTTCTGTAAATACCCAAGGATTGTGGTATTGGGCCCTGCTGATTTGAATCTATTCTTTAGAAAGTACATATTGTAGATATATTTTTCAAGCATGCATGCTTTTTTCTTTTATTATTTATAATTCTACCCTCTCATCTCTTGGTGTGACATTTCATGGAATCCAGGAAACAGCCCTAAGCCACCTGCCTCTTCACACTTCTCCGTGGCGGTTTTCTTCCCTGACTAGAAGAGGGTTCTGCATAGGAAATTTTCTTTGTTCCCCTTTTCTTGAAGTCTCTCTGTCTGTCTGCCCACCTCTCACCTGTCCAACTGTCCATTTCTCTACCCACTCATTCTTCTGACTTGTTCCAAAAAGCATTTCAGGCAGCTTACAGAAGAACAGATACCAAATAAACAGGTTAGAAAATGGGGCCAAGTTCAAACTCTGAGGCTAGGAGGCGGGCCTGTGTTAGGGTTGCAGCCGTGAGACACACACCTCTGCCCTGTGACTTATAAGATCTACAGCAAGAGTTTGCCTGTGGCTCCCAGCAGACACAGTTTAACAGGGTTTGTGGGAGATGCTCACTGGCTGTGAAATAAACAAGTGGCTTAGGAGAAGCCCAGCATTTCCAGCTAATAAGGCTTAGGAGAATATTTTGAGTGTCTTCCAAATCAGGGTATTGAATCTTTTATTTTTTCAGAGTTCTATGTATAGTTGGTTACATTCTATACCTGGAATTTTCTCCAAAACTGCTTCCCACGTGAGTCCCATGGCTCGGAAATGGGGTGGTTCTGCTCATTGACGGGTCTTGGTCAGAAACATAAAATGACAGCCTCAAAGGGGCCTGGGATTTCTCAGTTATGTTTTGTCAGTGCTGTACATTTCAGAAAACACTTTCAACGTTTCTCTCCATCTGAGGTGGCAGCGTGCTCTCTTACCAGCATCAGGAGCTCAGGGCTACGGGATGGTGGGGGCTGACTGCACTGCCGTGAAGACAGCTAAGGTAGTTACTGCAGGCGTGGTGCTTTCACGTAGTGCATTTCATGTTCTTTAATAGGTTTTAACAGGTAGTTAATTTACTGTGTTAATTAACATTTAATAAATATGATGCTTTGTTGAAAAGACAGTTATAGGCAGAATATAAGTTGTGAACACTTTGAAAACTGTTTCATTACTGAAATTTCAGTAGGGAAGATCTAGTTTATCTTATTTATGCCTCTCTTTAAAAGTAACAAAGAAACAAGACAGAAAAAGCAGAGGATGATTTCTGTTCTTCCTCTCGGCTTGCAGGTGCCCTCACCTCCAGTGGCATCCATCCAGACACCAGCACTGACACTGGCCGTGCTCAGAACTGCCTCAGCCCTGAAGACACAACTGACAAATAGAAGGGGGCTGCGCCCTGTTACAGCAGGTGCTCACTTTGTGGGTCCTTATGTAACTGGGTGGTTTTAATCAGGATCGCCCGTTCTACATTGTGTGGCGCTGCTGTCGTGTCTCCTAGTTATTGTTTCTGTAAGTACTCGTGTATTTTTTTCAATGTGTGGTACTAGACATCTAAAAATGCTTTTTTTAGATGAAAAATAATGTGTATTTAATATAAAAGTCTGAAAAAAGGGGCAAAAGGGTCTATCCTGATCCCACTACTCAGAGATAATTAACACTTTAACATGTATTTTCTGTTCTTTTCATCATTGTGTATCTCCTCTGTCATAAAAACCAGCGAGCACTCTGTGCCTTTTTACTGTGTGGAGATCTCCATTTTCCATTGTGCTTATTACACGTTTTTCTACAATATTCTATCCCCCCTAGCATGATTTTTAATGACCAGTATAGCATTCTGTCTTGTGGAGGCATCTTCCATTTTAGTTCGGACTTAAATAAACTTTGAAATTCCAAGTATACTTAACTGAAGTACTGAAAAGAGTACTGTGGTGGTACCAAAAAGCCCCTACATCCCTTCCCCTTTTTTCCTGAGAGTAAAAACTGCTGAAAATGTGGTGTATATATGTCATGACCTTTATGCCTATGTCATATATATATATATACACATTCATACATACACGTATATCAGAAATCTATCTATATGTGTGTGTATATATGCTTTATTGAAAAATAAGGCCATACTATATGTTTTCTGCAGCTCGGTTTATTCACTCAGGGGTATATCATAGACTTCCTCCCACTCCAGACTCACCCGGTCCTTTCAGATAGAGTAGAGGGGTCTCCTGATATGTAGGTTTGGTCTCTTGTGCAAGGACACCTTCGGTGGGAGTGTACTGTGGACAAGGCCTTGGACCACGCCAAAACGCTGGCCCCTTAGTGCCTACAGCTCGCCTTGATTTACGGCATCATTGTCTTGATGGTGGATACTGAAGTTTTCTCCATTTTCCACTGTCAGAAATGGTGTTTGACTAGCATCCTTCTTGTACAAACATTCCTGTGACCTTGAATGAGTATTCCTTTAGTTAAGGTTTCTGGAAATTCAGTCCCTGGATGTGACAATTACATACATCACAGGCTCCTTTCAAGTGACTCTAGAAATTCCTTCTCCTGTGGGGAATGAAAAGATGTAGAATTACTTATGTAAACATTTCTCTATCGCTGGATATGATTTCACTTCAGCTTTTCTTCCCACCATTGTAAAAAGTGTTGTGTAAATGCTCTGATGAGTACATCTTTTTGAACTGATTTTTTTTCTAAGTGAAACGATTCCTAAAAGTGGAGTTCAGTGTGTGTGTACACACGTTTTTCAGAGTTTACATATCCATTGATATGTCGTCCTCCAAAAAGATCGCTAACAGTTTGTTCTCTCAAAGATGGACACTAGCTAGAATATCTTTTAAAAACATTTGCCAATATGATGAGCAAAAGTGCTTTTTCTTTGTTTTAGTTTGCACTTGATGACCAGAGAGGTATTGAGCATTTTTCACTCATTAGCCATCTGAATTTTAAAAAGTGAATGATCCCTTTTGTCCTTTGCACACATTTAAGTGAGGGAGCTTCTTGTTGCTTTGTGACAGCTCTTTGTATGTTATGAACATTAACCCATTGTCTTCATCAACATGTATCACAGAGCTTTTTCTTGTTATATCTTGCCTTTCATTTTGTTCAGTAGGTTTATTTTTGTTGTGGCCCAAAATAATCTTAAGATAGTAAATGTCTTCTCTTTGGGTTTTATCCTTGATTTTATTCTTAGAAATACTTTCTTATAATGGTATACATCTCTTCTGTAGGTTTTTCTAATCTCTAAGTTGGAGATGATAATAGTACTTGTTATAGAGAGGAGAAGTTGAATTAATATGAGCAAAGAGTTGTATTTGCTGTTATTAGTACTTTCTAATATTTACATCACTATCTGTAATTTTTCTTGTGGTCATTGTGACTGGAATAGGATTTGTTTTTTCCAGGTGATTCTCTGATTGTCCCAAGACAATTATTGAATTCATACTTGGCTCTTTGATTTGAAATCCCACCTGTAAAAAATACTTATGTATACTAGAGTCTCTCTTTGAGCTCATGGTTTATTTCTGTCAATCTTACTTTCTTATTCCAGTGCTGTATCTAACATATTGTAAAAATTTATTTAATATCTGACAGTGTGATTTTTTTTTATTCTTTTTTCCATCCCTAATTTTCTTGGCTAGTATTATGACTTTATTATTCCTGAAGAAATCTAAAATACTTTTTTCAAGTTAAAAAAAAAAAACAGATAAGAGTTGTCATGGGATTTTTTAGTAAGCTTTGAATTATATTTAGGAGAACGTACATCTTTACAAAACTACTTTCCTCCATGCAATATGTTGATGTCTCTACATTCACACCTCTTACTTTACCACTCAGTACAGTCCTGTAGTTTTCTCCATGTACAACATGGGCATTGTTTTAGAGTTTATTCCAGATTATTGTTGATGTTTTTGTTAATTTTGTAAGTGAAAATTTTTTGCTATTATATATTTTAACTGTTCAAACTGACACCTAGGAAGGCAGATTCGGTTTGTAAATACTCACTTTGTAACTTGTCATTTAAAATTGTAAGTATTAAGTACTTGTTCCAGAATCCTTTCTTTTGTGTTTTTAAAAATTTGTTTCCAAGATTCTCAAAATGGTCATAGCTAAGTAGTAGTATAGGTGGGGACACAGATGGAGAGAGGTTGTGTGGCTCATGTAGAAACTGTGAGCAGTTTCATGGCTGCCTTTAGGCTGGAGAAGCCCCAGAAGAACCCAGGTTACACAGGGGGTGGCTTTGTATGCACTTGAAAGCCAGCTTTCCTGCCTGTATGGTGAAGCCTGGTGGGCGTGGCAGGTAGGTGATCAAGATCCGATGAAGGTCATTGGCTGGACAGAGCGCTGTGTCTGTGAGAACTGGAGACCTCTGCCATGGGAAATGCTTGGTGCCAGGAACACTGCAGGGGAGCTGGGGAGCCTGTGTGTTAAGGATTTTCCAGCCCTGGGAGTGGGAAGATGAGACTCTGCATTCAGATCTGAGTTTGAATTCATCCTTTCTTGTTTACTGGTCCTCTGACTTTTGTCAAGTTATCTACCCTCTTTGAACTCCTGTTTTCATGTCTCTCAAAACAGGAGGATTACAACCTGCTGCTAGCATTTGTTCAGGGTAAATTATCTGTGTCTACAAGATGTCACGTATAGTCACAAGCTCAGTGAGAAATAGGCTGTCGTTTCTTCTGCAACTCAGTGCTCGACAAGACATCGGGAGAAAGACAGTTCCTAATTTGTATGTTATGCCAGTATGAACAAAATTAATGTTTTGCCTTTCCCTAGCAGTATACTTACTCCTTTTCTTCATTTACCTCTCCTCCTTTCCTTTCCCTTCCTCCACCAAATGATCCTGAGACTATCTCAGAACACTAGATTCAAATTACTTTAAAATTTGGCTCATTCCCTAGAAATGACAGTGACATAAAAAAATCTGTTCACATCCCAGACTTGACCGTATTTGATTTACACACACACACACACACACACACACACACACACACACACACACACACATCTGGCTACCTCTCAATTCCTGAGGGAGAAGGACCACTTTTTCTGAGTTTTCATTCACTGAGCGTGAGAGCAAAGTCTCTTAAGCAGACTTTCTCCTGGCTTCATGCATGGTTTTTTATTGGATTACTCTGTGGCCATGGAATTATTCTCCTACTAGAAGAGAGGAAGTGGAGACATAGAGATTCTGCTTAGATATTGGTGTCATCATATTTGAGTTGGAAAGGACTTAAGACAGCATAGAGTCGTAACTTTTTATGGGTGAGAATCCATGATGGTGTAACTTGGACAAGAATCTGGGTCTCCTGCCATTGTGTCCACATGGATGAAGAGGCAAATGGGTGTGGGGTGGCAGGGATCCTTCTTGCTTGAGTTCCAGGGTCTTGCTAGTTTTCATTGCTCAGCTGCCTTTAGTTTATGTCCATGTGGCCTCTCATGGGAAAGTCACTCTATCCTGATAGATTGAGTTTCTTATCAGCAAAAAGCTCTGGACCCACTCACATTGCCCAGAATTTTTCTGCTGACCTGCTGACACTTTATGTAAATGAGACGTAAGAAAACTGCTGGATATAAAACCCTTATTTTTATCATTTGCCCTCGAATTCCATAGGAAAGGGGTGCTGTCTCAGGCTGTCTAAGGCTTGATCTGAACAAAGATAGGGTGATAGTTTGTGCTGCTGGACCATCTCAAGTGGAATGGGATTTCCACCTTTGTTTTTAGAATCAGGCAGACGAGTTCAAATCTTGCCTTTACCAGTTAATAGCTTCGTGACGTTGAGGAAGAAAGTTTACATTTTTGTGTCCAATTTTCTTTATCTGTAAATAAGTTCAGTATTTATTTTAGGGTTTTTGTTTTAGAATTGAATGAGCTAATTGCCTCACTTATACCTAAAATACTGATTGCGTGGTTCTATGCTGGTGCCTTGGTAGTTGATTACTAAGGGAGTTGGCAATGAGAATGTGGGTGGGGGTCCCCTGGATCATAGAGCTTATATTCCAGGATATGCTTGTAAAAGACTGGATGTGCAGTGGGTTTTTAGTAAATGTCTATTCTTTTCCTAATCTCCATTGATTGTATATATATATTTATACTAATATGTGAGCTTTTTTGTTGCAATTTAAATCTCTTTGTAGTATTTAAAATATGTAGCTATAACAAAAATACGTGAAATAAAATGATTTGATTTTTATTTTCCTTTCAATAATGAAAACAAAAGAAAATAAAAAAGAAAAAGTTTTGTAGGACTAGAAATAATTTTATTTCCATGGAATCAAGCCTTTATATTAAGTTTTTTGGTTTTGTTGTTAAATGGCAAGTAAAATTTACAGGTTGTGACTTCAGTGTTGATAGCTAGGTGAGTTTCTTGTTATTGTTGTCTTTGATGAATTATTTTCACTAGATCATAAATGATGTGCATGCTACATATTGGAAATGAGGAAGAATTGGAGACATACTAACTCCAATGTATTTTGTTACCGAGTCCAAACTCATTCTACTTGACGCATGACAGGCCAATAAACTGGGAGATGAGGTGTTGGGGCAAGGAATAGTGACTTTATCTGAAAAGCTGGCAGACCCAGAAGATGTCAGACTGATTTCCTGGAGAACCCTCTTCCCCAAGTCAGAATTCAGGCTCCTTTTATACTGCAAAGGGGAGGGGGTGTGGTTGGTTGTTGCAAACTTCTTGCTGTATGAATTGTTTGTCCTTGGTGTCCTTTGTCCTTGCAGCTGTCCATGTGGGTGAAATCATGGTCCCCCTGTAAAACCTTCAACAAAAATAAGGTTATTCTTTATATTGCAACTTGAAACTCTCTACATAAGTGCAGAAGAGCTAACATCCTTAAAGATCAGATCCCAGAGAATAGACTCTCCTGTATATTTCAGGCTAAAGTCAACTTTCTTTCACAAAAGGTGTAGAGCTAACTACTCTGAGCCTAGAAAACAGGGCAAAGGATTAAAGCCAAAGGAACAGATCCAACACGGAGTCAGATTTCTTTTTTCCTATTACAATTTCTTTTTCCATCTCATAAATAATTTTAGTAAGAATCATAAGCAATTTTGTATTTTTGCTTCTTAATAACTGAAAAGTGGGCTGACTACATTTTTGTGAGCAGGGATGCTGTGCGGGCCTTGGGGTCTCAGCAAACTCTTGTTGAGGGTTTTTGACCCCGCAACATGTCTAATGCCCCCAGGAATGTTGGTGAGGGTCCCCCCAGCCTGGGGCTCTATTCAGGAAACAGCGTATGGGCATTGACCTCTGGAGACCTCTTTTTCGGCTGCAGGAAATTTTTTCAGATACTGTGATTGAAAAATCACTCCAGCTGGGGATAATTTGGGAAAAAAAGTAAGAGGAATATTGTTTGGAGTAGAGTAGAAGAGAAATGCAGAAGATCAGGGAGGCTGGGGGCTTGGCAGCTGGGCCTAGGGAGAGAGGGGAGAAGAGGTGTGGAGGGGCCCGGCTCCAGAAACAGCTCCTGCACCTGTCCCAGCACCCAAGCCACACAGCTTTTAATTGGCCTGGGCCACTCTCCTGGCTGGATGTCACCCTGGGCAGAACCTTGAGAACTGAAGTTGACAGGTAGGCAGCACTCCCCTAGGGGGTCACTGAGGACTTTGTTCAAGTCCACAGTGCCTTTTCTGGTCATGTGTCTTCACTTGCCCTTTATCTCAGGATCTGAGGAGCAGGAGCAAGGAACTCAGGGAGAGACATCTGACTGTGTTAAGAGAGGACAGACAGAGTGATACGGGAAGCGAGGTCAATCGCAGCAAAGTAAAATGACTTCACAACTATTGCATCAGACCTGCAGGTGTGAGAGAGCCTGAGCCTGTCTCAGAGTGCAGGGGACAAGCAGAAAGGAATGGTAAAATTTCCACTGACAATTGAAATTTTGCAAAATAGCCTGCTACTTTTGGTTGTATCACTTGAATGAATGCAGGTGTGTTTCTGTGGGCATTTATAGGTTCACTCAACCCCACCAGCCCATCTTGCCCACATCAGGGGTGGGTTTTCTCAAGCACAGTGCCCTTCCTGCTTTGGGGGGCCACGCTGCGTGTCCTCGCCTGGGGCCGGGTTGCTGCAGGGCGCTGAGTGCCCGAGGCGCGCCCTGCGAAACACGACAGGAACACCTCTGCTCTTGACTGAGGGCCTCCTTTTCCCCCTGCCGTGTTAGAATGCCGGTGACTCAGTTAGAAGCGTGCATCCAAGCGGTTCTTCCTTGTCATCACCATCTGGAAGTGGAACCTGAATCTTCTGAATTTCTCCAGAATGTGGTTGACAATCACCTTCGACAAGTGGTTGTGTGTCCTCTTACAAGTGGAGGTTTTACTGCCATTTTCCTGGAACTTACTCACCACTAGTCCATCTGATTTTTCTGTGCTAGGATTCAGTATGGCCTGCTAAAAATTCTGCAGTCAGATCTTGAAACCCTGATGAAGAGGATTATTTTATTTTTTATATGATAGTCTTTTACTTTCAAAATTCAGAATTTTCTGTTCTTTCACTTTTTAGGGTGGATTTGGAGAAACAACTTTGCTCTTACTTTCCTTGCGACCTGTTGCTTTATGCCTCTAACCCGTCTTCTGTCACTTTTTAGGCGGTTCTATTCGTGACCCTGTCCAGGTTGTTCATATTATAAAATATAAAGTCTGTGAAAGTACAGTTCCTTTTATTCTGAAAGCATTCCACAGATACCACTGAAATCTGGGTGTGGTTTTAAGAAGACAGAAGTATTAGAACATGTACTTGCAGGTTGCTAGTGCAAAATCCCCAAATCAAAAGTCTAGTTAAATATCTAACATCTTTCTAATCTACCTTGGATTTGTATGGATAAGTGAAGCAGTTTGCTAAGAACTCAAGACCAGGGTTAGAATACAGGCTTGTGTAGCTCAGCAGGTCCTGAGAGGTGATGCTCTGCCAGAGGGTGGGGCTGAGGGGAGAGGCCGGGTCCTCCCCTCCCTGAGCTGATAGTTTCATGGCAAAGACCTTCACCAGGTGAAGAACTTGGAGTTTCTTCTAAGAACAGTGGGTTTGAAAAGAGTCTTAAAAGCATGGGAGTGACAGAATCCCATTTGTGTCAAGTAGGGAAAAGTGGCTGGGGGGCCACTGGGAGACTCATGATTCCATGTGGGAAGTATTTGTGGCTTCCACCTGAGAAGTGGGATGGTCAGTGGGAAAAAGCGAACAGATTGAAGTCATGTTAGATGGTAAAATGAAAGGATGAATGATGTCTGTGTGGGTAGGATGGAGTAAGGCCAGGGTTTTTGGGTGGATTAGTATGGTAAATGATGGTCCTGCTGTGCTCTGAGGAGGGGAAGCTGCAGAGAGAGTTCTGTGGGAAAACTGATGAGTTCAGCTGTGGGTAAAATGAAAGGCTGTTAGATGTGTGGTCTGGGAGTTCAGGTGAGAGCCAGTAGTGGGTAGGGGGCAGGGGAGAGAGACCTTCAAATCATTTTACCTTGTGAATATACAAAAAAGTGTGAGTAATACACTTATGCCTCTATATTCTGGATTTAAAACCCATTAACATTTTGCTATATTGACTGCAGAGGTTCTTAATTCTTTTAATACAAATAAAATAAATAGAAGCAAAATAGTGGAGTTAATGAAAATCTTAGAGTTGACGTGTGTCCTTGTATGTATTTTGATACCTCATCTGTTTATAACCATAATCTATTAAAAGTTAAGTAGTTTAGCATAAGAGTTAAACAGAGGGACGTGACACTGTTGGGGGTTGAAGCTGATCTTCTCGGGCAAATTATGTCGCCTCTCTGTGCCTTAGATCCATCTTCTGTGACTTCCCCCGGGCCCCTCATCACAGCTGATTTCCTAGATTAGAAGTTGGGAGGGAGGCTGCTGTAGGGAGAGAGAAGTGGCAACTGCCACGGACCCTGACGAGAGAGACAAAAACAGATTAAAGCCGATAAACTGAGTACAAACAAATACCCTCCAAAGAGAAAGAATCCCAAAGTCTTTTGAGCCACTTAGCGTAAGGGAAACAAAACCACGTGGACCCAAACTTCTTGAGTATGTGAGTATTGTGGGTGGAAATGTGTCATCAGAATAGATTTGAGAAAAGGCGATTTGGTTTCCCTTGATGTTTCCGGTAAGGATGGACAGCAGAAGGGAAACCCCCCCGCTTCTAAAGTGAAAGCTGCTATTTTGTGTGAAACTGACCAAAGGTTGGAAAGCAGTCATCATCAGTGCTGGCAAGTGAACAGCCTTCTGGATTGGGTGGGGCACCTACTGTGACTTCCTGGTGACCTGCTGGGTAGGGGCTGGGAGATGGGCAGTAGTTCTGCCTGGTGACCCGGGCATAAACCTGGGCTCTGAAGCTGCTGGTCTGACTAGCAGAACTGGGCACAAGCATTCTTAATGGGGCAGCTCGGGATGTGGCCTGGGACACCTGCCATGCTGAGGGCGAGAGGAAGGCTCCCTTGAGGGGGTGTCCTGCAGAGAGTGGAAAAATCCACCTGCAGGGACGGAAGAGCCTCTGAGCAGGGTGCCGGATACACAGGCATGACTGGCCTGAGCACGGAGGGTTCAGTGAGCCGGAAGTCATACAGTGGCCGGAGCAGCCTTTTTCCTGAGAAACTGGAGGGAAAAGATGTTGAAAAGGCAGCCTGCGGACAGACCCTGTGGTGGGTTATCAGTGACCGGAAAGGACTGGTCAGGCAGGCACGAGAGAACCCTGTGAGCATCCCAGATGGGGTGTCACGCTGAAGGGAGGAGCAGAGTTATACACTTTGCCAATTATTAGCTGTGTGACTTTGAGCAAGATCACCCCACCTCTCTATATATATCTTCATCTGTAAAGTGACAGAGTGACAAGCTCGTGTCATCAGAAGGCTTAGTTTAGCTCTGATCCTCTGTGTCCAGTACTGTCAGTGCTGCCCTGCAAGTTTCTGCAGCGGCTGCTCTTACCCTGAGATGGGAGGGCGTAGAGGGACATTGTAGCACACGAAGGCAGGAGGGGGGTGCTTTAAAAACAGACATGTAGCCGCCTGCAGCTGCAGACATGCAGGCAGTTTGATTGATGGTTCTGGAGAGGACTTTGGAGGCCTTAGCATCGTCTTAAGACTTGCTTTCCCTTGGGGACCCGGATTGCCTTTGCAGATTAATGTTGAAGATTTGAGCTTCTGGAAAAGCTGCTTTCAGAGATGGGTATATATGTAACATATTGTCTAAAATAAAATGCTTTTATTTAATGTGTGGGACTTTGCAGCTGTTGGGAACAGCTCTTTTGGCCTGGTCACGGAGGACACTAAGGGTCAGCAGAGCATGCGGGAGGGCAAGAAGCTCGCAGTGCTGCTGCGGGGTGTTCTCCCCAGTAGGGCGCTCTGCTGAGTTGACTCTTCTCTGAGTTTGGTTGCCAGATGAGCAGACAGCAAATTATTGAGTTCTGGTGGGTTTGTATAATGACAGGAAGAAAGAGGGACCCGTAGTTTTCTGGACTAGGACAAGCATTTTGTTCTTAATCCAGTGTGTTTCATTGCGGATTTGATGAGTTGTGTCTGTTCTGGATCTGATTTGGGCTAATCTGTATATTTGGAAAGGAACCGATATGGAATTATTGCAGACACCTTGTTCTTTAATGAGTCCTGTGCAAACATAAACACGGATGAAGCATACGTTTGAATTTAGTGGTGTAGGGAAGGGTTTCTGCACATTACAGGTGAAGGCAAGGCAGAATTCCTCTTCTTTGTGGGCAGGGAATTGGCTCCACCTGTTTTTTCTGTAACGGCTTCTGAGAGCAGTTTATGGTAATTAACCAGCATTGACAAATGGTGGCACACATTGCATTTAAGAGGTGGCCGGCTGCAAACTTTTGTATTGGACAGGTGGATTTCACAGAGAAGTGATGAGGTAGATGGGAGAGAGAAGGAGCACAGGCATGGGCACCCCAGCTTCAGGTTTAAATCGGCATTTCCACACCATAGGAATTTGGAATAGAATGTAACCTCACTTAGCCTGTTGGTGAATCAGTAAAATGGGCATGATAAAATTCACTTCTTCCTGGGTTTGTTGTAAGTTGTGTCGACTGAAATAAATGTTCAGCATAAAAGTTAAGAGTTAAGTTTTATTCGGTGAGAGGACTCCAGCGGGGATGACAGCCTCTCAGATTTCTCTGAGGGACTGTTCCAAAGACTTAGGGGAGGAGCTAAGATATATAGGAGCTTTACAACAAAGACCAGGTAGTTGGAACAATAAAAGATTGCTTGTTATCTAAAGAAAACCAGATATCTCAAGTTAAAGAATTTAGTGCTTTTATATTTATGGGAGGAAGCTAACATTTGGGCTCACTGAATTCATTCATTTGACAAGCACCTAGCTATCTAGGGCCAGTATCCTGTCCTTTCTTATTCTGAGTCCCCTCAGAGGGCACCATTGTGAGTGGCTGCAGAGGCTGGGCTGCAGGCCTGTCCTCGCTGGGGGGTGGCGGCAGCCGCTGTTGACTTGGTTTCAGCATTCTTTGTTTACTGACATGGTTGCAGTATTTTCATACACATTGTAGTATTTTCGTTCACGGACTGATTAAGGATAATCTGCAACCTTGGAAAGCAACCGAGATGGAATTACTGCAGTTACCTTCTAGTTTAATATGCCGTGTGCAAACATAAACACGGATGAAGCATATAAAAAAGATTTGGTGGTGTAGGGAAGGTGTTCTGCACACTACAGGAGAAGGCAAGACAGAACTCCTCTTCTTTGTGGGCAGGGATGTGGGTCTACCTGTCTTTTCTGTAGCGGTTTCGGAGAGCAGTTTATGGTAATTAACCAACAGTGACAAACAGTGGCACACATTGCATTTAAGAGCTGGCCTGTGCAAACTTGTGTTTTGGACAGGTGGCTTTCATAGGCAAGTGGTCAGGTGGATTGGAGAGAGACGTAGCCTAGGCCTGGGCTCAGATTCAGGCTTAAATAGCCATTTCCTCACCAAAGGGCCTTGGACTAGAGTGTAACTTCCCTTAACCTGTTGGTGAATCTGTGAAATGGGCATGATAATATTCATCTCTTCCTGAGTTTCTTGCAAGTTGTAAACAATATTATAACACACATGAAGCACTTAACACACTGGCACTTAGCAGTGTTCACTGCGTCCGTCCGCCCCACTTAGCGTGTGTCAGAGCCGTAAAGGCAGCATGTGTCTGTTGAGGACGCACTGGTGGCCCCTTGAATATGTTGTGAATTTGGTGATTTCCTTTAATCCGTGTAACTGTATGTGCCATGGGCAGTTATTTTCTTGGACAGATGAGGAATCACAGGGTAAATAAGACTGTGTAATTTGCCCAAACTCAGACCATAATTTTGGGTGCAGGGTCCTCGGTTCAGCATGGGCCCCTGGGCCTTCTGGCCTCTCCGTTCAGCAGGTGTGGGCTCACCTGTCTCCCAGCCCAGAATATCCAGCAGGCAGCAAGACATACCTGGCCCTGTGCTTTTTGAGCAAAACCCAGGAGGGGAGGCAGGTACTAAAGGGATAAACATAAAAACAGACGACAGCAAACTGTGATCAGCTTTGAGAAGGAAAGGAACACACCTTGCTGTGCAGAGATGGGAGCTTTCCCGTCGGGGCTGCTCTGGGGGCGTTCATCTCAGCTAAACAAGCTCTGCTGCTGCACCAAGGCAGGAAGGCAGGGCGCGTGTGGCCAGGTAGACTGAGCCTCGCTGATCGTACTCATTCACCATTAAGCGACAGCTGTCACGGGCACATAACCTTGTAGACAGATGTTGGCCATAATCATCATGTGCATTGCTTGGTAGTTGTATTGGCCCCACCTTTGAGATGAGGTCATTGAAGCTGGGGAGTTTGTTGCATGCCCTTGTATACCTCGGAAATTACCCCCACTGTTCTTTTAACCTAGACTGGTGTGGCTGTCATGTCCCAGCCCTGTGAATGGCATCGCGTAGCTTCCCCCAAGTGACCCAAATGACTGACATTGATTTTCTTAATTCGTAGGAAATGGTATGTGACAATAAGAGAAAATGGTAGTAAGAAATTGTTTGGAAAACTAGAACAAAATCCAATTCTTCCCCAGCTGGGGAAGTGTACCCAGTGTCACTCACTCCACACACTGCCTGGCATCTCCTCCCTGCCGACTCCGTGTTCAGAAGCCACTCTGAGCCTTTGAAGAACATTTTGCCTCATGACACTTTTGACTAGGACCTGCGACAACTCTGTCCTTGGTTAACTCTCTCTTCAAAGCCATTTAAATTTTATGCAGGCTCCTCAGCTCAGATGTAAGAATAGCCTCTTTAAACTTCTTGATGCAGCTCCTTAGTGATGATATTGCGAAGAAAAACTAGCTAAAACCTGGGAGGTATGAACATAGTGACTGTAACCTCAGCACTTTGTGAAGTTAAGAATCAGAGGGGTGGGAGACTCAGGAAAGGCTTAAGGTAGCAAGGGTAAAGTGAAAGGATGCAGGTTGTGAGACTGAAACATCTCGGTCCCAGCCAGCAAGGCACCGGCGTTCAGGATGGTCTGTGTGGAGAGCAGAGTTCTCAAAAAGAAAGAAGATGTGGGATGGGAGGGAGAACAGTTAGGTTTTTACTGGGGAAGGAAAAAGTGGGCTGAACATTTCCTGGTTGAACAAGAGGACTGTGACATGATGTTCTTGCATTTTGGAAAGAAGGGTTTTGTGGGGACAGGCCTAGGGAGAACGCTCTGTGGCTGGGGAGTCAGCACAACAGAGAACCACAGAGAACCGGGCCGATGCCAGGGCTGCTTCTGTCCCTTAGCTGGGGCCTAAGAACTCCCTTCACAACCCAGTCCTGTTGATACAAGAAAACAGATGTGGGGCATGAGTAGGGCTGTGTCCCACGCATTAGTTGAGCCCCTGGGATTTGTCCCTCCAGATGTTGGTCTTTGGCTTCGTGTAAGAAATGATTCAAGAGCAAACAACTGTTGAGTAAAGGTAGATTTACTCAGAGAGCTACATTGAAAGGCAAGAGAATCGCCACGAGGTGTGGGGGTTGGGTGCTCAGATTAAAAGTAGGTACACACTCCACAGAGTGTGGGCTTTCTCCGAAGAGGGAGAGAGAGGGTTGACCGCGAGGCGGCGCTGTGTTGCTTGTTTTCTTGGGCTTGGTGGTTTCATATGCTAATAAGTAGAAGGACCAGCCTAAGGGCAAGGGGCTGGGATTCCCAGGGAGTTGGCCATTTCCCACCCTTTGACCTTTTGTGGCTAGCCTTGGGATTGCCATGGTGCCTGGGGGCGTGTTATTCACCATGTTACTATTACAATGGGTGTATAATGAAGCTCAAGCTCTGCTAGAAGTTAAATCTCTTCATCCTGAGCCTCAAGGCCTATTGGAGGTTGAATCCTTCACCATTTTGATGTTAATTGCTGTGGCCTTCCTTGAATGGCTGTGCTCTGCCCCCTTCCATCCTGTCTCACTTTGATGACACAGAGAGGGCAAAGGCCGGGCCCTGCCTGTGCTCCTGCATTTAACAGGGGGAGGGGTGGGGTGGGCTGAGGATGACTCTGAGTGGTGAGAAGGTTGTTTCAGATTTTTGCACGTGGGATATGGGGACCTTCCAGCAGCCACCGCGGATTTATCTCTCGGGCATTATCGCTTGTGTCACTCATCTTTTTCTATTTTTCTTAAAATATTTAATCTAAATTTAATATCAGGTTTTTTTAGGAAAGAAATTTCTCTTTTTATTTCCTTTGGATCTCTTTTGGGGGGGTAGGTAATTAGGAATATTTATCTGTTAGTGGATGCCCTGGGGCTTGAACCCGGCACCCCGTGCACGCTAAGAACACGCTGAGCTCTCCCGCCCGCCCCATCATCTTTTTCTTTTTGCTTTAATGTTACAGAAACCACAGGCCAGCCAAGAAACAAGCACCACTCGGAGGGTTGGAGTACTCAGATTTATTATGCCGGCAGGCACAGAGGGGCTTCTGCTCCGAAGCTCTGAGCACCTCCAAGATGTGCACATGAGGTTTTATAGGTTTAATTACAAGCATGGAGCTATTAGCTAATAAGGCTTAAACAACAAAAAGCAAGGAATCAGTACACTGGAGCTTATCAATTTGGAACAGATCACGTTACTGACACTTGTTGAGATTGGATTTACGAGTTAGCTTGTTAGCCCAGTAAACTAACACTAAACTTGAGATTTAGCCCGGCAGAACTTAGATCACTAAAGCGACACTTACCACACTTAGATTTATGACTTAGCTCGTTAGCCCAGCTGAGCTTTTCCTTCACATCAGCTGCCAAGAATCTTACAGCTGAATTTCTAGTAGGCCTTTAACACTTACCCTGGCTTAATGGCATCCATTTTTATGACTTTACCTCCCCCTGGTTTCATTTAATTATTGAATCTCCATTTTCTCTTCACTCTCACTTTGTCTATTTGTTGTTATGGTTTTTAAGCTGTGTTTAAAAAAATTGTTTAATTTCTCTTTTAGCAGGAGGCTGAAAGTAAATAAATATGTAAACAAACATCACACTTTAATGCTTTTATACATTCTAAGCTGTTTAGTATTTACTTAAAAACCAAATTGCCTACTAAAGAGATAACATTTTTAAATAATTTTTTAATTTTTTTATAAAGGTATAGCTGATTTACAATATGATATAAGTTTCTGGTGTACAATAGATGCACAATTTTTAATGTTATGCTCCATTTATAGTTATTGTAAAACATTGGCTATATTCCCTGTGTTGTAAGTTACATCTCTGTAGCGTGTTTATGTTACATGGAGCAGTTTGTATAAGAAAGTTGGTTATCGCAGAGTCTGGGGCATGGCTGTGTCTGAGCCAGGGTCACCGTCACCCTGCCTGTCAGAGCCCAGGCTCTCACACCTCTCTGCAGGGGAGCGAGTGGAGGCAGCCTTCATCAGCGCTGGCACCACCCTCTGAGTGGCAGTGAAAGCAGTGACTGTCTGTGGACGTGCAAAGTGTTGTTCCAGGAGCTTTACTTGCACTTCTGCATTTAATAATTAAAGCCCTCCTTTAAAGAATCCTTTTATGTTTTTAATGAATAATACATTTTATTTTGATATTGATAGACTTCAAACCTCCGGAAAATTTACAGGAGTAGTACAGTAAATGCTTAGATACAGTTCATCTAAAAGGGCACTATTTGTCCTTTTGTGTCTGGCTTATTTTAGCATAAAGTTTCAAGGTTCATCCATATTGTAGCCTGAATCAGTACTTTATTCTTTTGGTTTGATAATATCCTTTTTCTTTTTTTTCCTTATTGGTCTATTTAAAAGTATTTTGATTGAAGTCTAGTCAGTTTATAATGTTGTGTCAGTTTCTTGGGTACAGCACAACAATTCAGTTATATAGGAACATACCTGTATTCATTTTCATATTCTTTTTAAACATAAGTTACTATAAGATATTAAATATATTCTCCTGTGCTATACAGTATAAACTTGCTGTTTATTCTATACATAGTCAGTATCTGCAAATCTTGAAATCCCAAATTATTCCTTCCCACACCCTCTCCCCTCTGGTAACCATAGTTTGGTTTCTATGTCTCTGTGTCTGTTTCGGTTCTGTATATAACTTTATCTTTTTGTTTCTTTCTTTTTTGGTTTTTGGTTTTTGGTTTTTTTTAGATTCCACATGTGAGTGATCTCATATGATATTTTTCTTTCTCTTTCTGGCTTACTTCACTTAGAATGACATTCTCCAGGTCCATTCATGTTGCTGCAAAGGCATTATTTTATTATATTTTTATGGGTGAATAGTAGTCTATTTTACAATTATACTAAAACCTCTTTATCCATTCATCTGTCAGTGGACATTTAGGTTGTTTCCATGTCTTGCTATTGTAAATAGTGCTGCTGTGAACATTGGGGTGTAGGTGTCTTTTTGAATTAGGGTTCCTTCTGGATATGTGCCTAGGAGTGGGATTGCTGGGTCATATGGGAGGTCAATTTTTTGTCTTTTGAGGAACCTCTAAACTGTTTTCCACAATGGCTCCACCAAACTGCATTCCCACTACAGTGTAGGAGGGTTCCCTATTCTCCACAGCCTCTCCAGCATTTATTGTTTGTGAACTTCTGAATGGTGGCTATTCTGACTGGTGAGAGGTGATACTTGATTGCAGTTTTGATTTGCATTTCTCTGATAATGATATTGAGCACATTTTCATGTGCCTATTGGCCAATTGTATGTCTTCATTGGAGAAATGTTTCTTTAGGACTTCTGCCTATATTTGGATTGAATTGTTTGTTTTTCTTTCTTATTACGTGTAAATCTGTTTACATATTCTGCGAATTAAGCCCTTGTCAGTCTCATTTATTGCAAATATTTTCTCCCATTTAATAGGTTTTCTTTTTGTTTTGCTTACTGTTTCCTTTGCTGTGAAAAAGCTTGTAAGTTTAATTATTTCCCACTTGTATATTTTTGCTTGTATTTCTATTGCTTGAGTAGACTGCTCTAGGAGAACATTGCTGAGATGTATGCCAGATGTTTTGCCTATGTTTTCTTCTAAGGGTTTTATACTATCTTGTCGACATGTTTAAGTCTTTAAGCCATTTTGAATTTATTTTTGTGTATGCTGTGAGGGAGTAGTCTAACTTCATTGATGTACATGCAGCTGTCCAGTTTTCCCTACACCATTTGCTGAAGAGGCTGTCTTTACTCCATTGTATGTTCTCACCTCCTTTGTCAAAGATTCAATGACCAAAAGTTTGTGGGAATATTCTTGGTAATTTTGTTTATCCGTTCATTGATGGATGGATATTGTTTGTAACCTTTGGCTACTCTGAATGATACTGCCATGAATGTTGATGTGCAAGTTTTTGTGAGAATATATTTTCATTCTGTTGGCTGTACATTTGGCCCGCCATATCTGCAGTTTCCACTTCATGGATCCAGATGGCTGTAAAGGGACTCGAACTTCCTTGGATTATGTTATCCAGGGTGGGGTTTTCCTGAACCAACCCCCGAGGATACTGAGGGATAAATCTATATGTAGGAGTGGAATTGCTGAACCATATAACGCTAACCTTTTGAGGAAACACCATAATTCTCCAAAGAAGCTACACCATTGTCCCTTTCCACTGGCTGCATATGAGGTTTCTCTGCCTCCTGAACGACACTTATTATTGTCCATGTTTTGATTATAACCATCCTTGTGGGTGTAAAAAGCGATCTCATTTTCATTTTGATTTGGCTAGTGATGATGAGCATCTTTTCATATGCTTATTGGCCATTTCTATATCTATTTAAATCCTTGGCAAATTTAAAAATTGGGTCTATTTTCTTGTATTGATCAGTTGTAAGCATTTGTTATATATCCTGGATACAACTCTCTTATTAGATACATGCTTTGCAAAATTTTTCTCCTATTCTGCAAATTGTCCTTTCACTTTAGATTTTTAAACATTAAAAAAGAATTCTTTATAGGGGAGGTAATTAGATGTATTGATTTATTTTATTTTTTTTGCTAAGCACGCACTCAATCACTTGAGATACCCCCTACCACTGTCATTTCACTTTCTTGATGATGTCCTTTGTAAGAAAAAGGTTTAATTTAGATGAAGTCCAGTTTATCTGCTTTTTTCTTCTATCACTTGTGCTCTTGGTATTGTATCTAGGAAACCAAAGCCTATCCTAGGACCACAAAGATTTATACTGTGTCTTCTTTTAAAAAGTTTATACATTTAGTTTTTACGTTTCTGTCTGTGATCCATTTTGAATTAAATTTATTTGTTATATAAAATATGGGGGTCCAGATTCCAGATTCATTCTTTTCCCTGCAGATACCCAGGTGTCACTGCACCATTTGTTGAATAGACTATACTTTCAATGAAGTGTTGTTGGCACCCTTGTTGAAAACTGAATGTAAATGTAAGATTTTCCCCCTGGGTTTTTTTAGTGTCTCATAGTTTATTAATCCAAAATATGCCAGTACCATACTGACTTGAGTACTATAGATTTTAGTACCCTTTAAAGTGAGTCCTCCATCTTTGCTCTACTTTTTCAAGATTGTTTTGTCTGTCCTGGGCCCCTTGCACTTCCATATGAACTTTGGGATCAGTTTTTCAATTTTTGCAAAGAAGTCCGCTGGAATTTTGATAGGGATTCCACAGAATTTGTAGATCACTTTGGGGAGTCTTAACATTTTTAACAATATTGTCTACCATTCCATGAACATGAGATGTCTTCCATATATGTAGATCTTGTAAATTTTATTTCGGAGATACTTGAAAATATTCAATGTACAAATCTTGTAAATTTTTGTTAAATGTATCTCTCATTTAATTTTTAATGCTGTTGTAAATGGAAAGGCTGAGCTTCTTAAGGGTGGGACTATATATCAATTTATTTCTAGGATTCCCACACAGCAAATACTCTAGGTTTATATTTGCTACATAAATCTATCCACAACTCTTCTGACCCCCATGTTATAAGAAACCAAGACTCAAGTTAAGCTACCTGAACACCTATCTGGAAGTGAGAAATGAGACCCTTGGTTGAGGCTTTGTGCAGTTGATACTGAGAGCTTATTCAGGATGGCTTTATCTTAATTTCTTTTAAACATACCTTTTGGTGTATTTAGTAAGATACAATAAGAACATGGCCTTTTGATGTGCAGAGGAGCTAAGACTATAATTTTCAAATAATTTCGAGTGAGAGTGTTGTTCTTTAAACCTAATATGCATCAGTCTTTGAAGATTTATGTTTCAGGAGCTTTGACTAAAGAACACCTGTCTTTATTCAATAACGACAACTAAATGCTCAAGCAACATGTAAGAGATTGAGCAAACTGCCCCCGTCCCGTAGTGCTGGTTGGCTGCAGCTGTAACTGGAGTCAGCACTTACCTCTCCCAGTACACTTGTGCTGATCTGCTCAAAGGGGTTCGTCCAACAGTTTGTCAGTCTGTTGGAGAAAGCCATAAAACATTGATTTAAGGTTGCTGGAATGCAATATATTCTTATTAATATTAAGTAAGCATATACTGAGTGCTTACTGTATGTTGGGAATTGTCCCTCAGCCTCACATGAATATTATTTCTCTTAAAACATCACATATTTCCTTGTTATTCACACTTTACAGATAAGGAGTCTGAGGATTAAGTCTTCTCTCTTTTGGGGGGAGCTCATTATCACTGATGGGAAGTTGTAACGAAAAAGATATTGATTCATTCTGAGAAAATGTTTTTCTGAGAGTCAGCAATGAAGAGGGTGACCACTGAAGAGGGTGATCATTGTTCGATTGAGATGAGCCCCGGGTTGTACAGAGTCAGCATCCCTGTCCTGGACACGGCTCGTGTAGGGCTGCGTGGTGTGTGAGTCGGTGAGGCCGCACAGGGAACGCGGATGCCGGGCCGTTGGGCTGTGCTCAGGCCGGTGGGACTTTCTCCTAAGGGCAGTGGACCGTCATTGACAGATTTTAAGTAGGGGAGTGGGGTGCTCTCGTAGATCACTTTTGTCTTGTAGAATGCTTAGAAACACTTAGAAGTCTCGGCAGGAGGTGATGTGATGAGTCAGAGTAGGGTGGCTGCGAGGTGTAGCAGTATTCAGTTTTCAAGTGGTTTTCAGTCCCAGTTTTGTGGCTCAGTAGCCGTGTCACTTTGGATGACGCACTCAAGGAAGTGAAACAATTTATCTAATCAATTAAAGCAGTGATGTACCGACTTCCCAAGACTGCTGTGGAGATCCAGTGAGATTACGTGTGTGCAGTGTGCAGCGTGGTCCCCAACACAGTGTCAGTGCTGAGTGAGTGCCATTGAGTACCTGGTAGGACAGGTTTGGGTGGTGGGACTCCATGACTGAGGAAATCTGGGCCCTGAACGAGGGGTCTAGTCACATCTGTGAGTGATGGGCCTGAGCTGGGATAGGGAGGGAGACCTTGTCCCCGGACCAGGGGCCCTGGGCAAGACTGCTATTGGAGGAGAACCGTGAAGTCAGCTCTTTGCAGGAGGAGTTTGAGGTGCCCTTGAGACATCTAAGTGCAATGTCACGAGCTCAAAGAGGAGGTCTGGGCCCGGGCTGTGCATTTTCCTATAATCTCAATCCCTGAGGATGCTGAGGTTTGATCACTGAACGTGAAGACATACTTTACAGGACAAGTGAATAGTAGTATCATCTCTGTCATCAAAGCTCACGTCTCTTTATTCATCACTCACTTTGTTAATTGGGTACTTACAGAGCTCACTTTACCGCCCTCACTTGGGTTCAGGCTCCACAGTAAAGAGCTGGTGAGCCTCCCTCTTTTCCAGAAGAAGACACATTTAGCTGGTAGCCTTCTGTACCTCACCAGACTTAGAATTTTAGTTTGTTGTATTTATTCTATTTTCTGTTGGCCATCTCCTGACAGGAGAGACGTTTTACCTCATGATCTTGTTTCAATTAGCTGTTACTGAGAATTGCTGATCTGATCCATAGTGTATGTATTATATTAATTTTGTACAGTATTTATCATTTTTCTGTCTTTGTCCTTTAATTTTGTATGCCCCTTCAATGTTCTATCCTATTTGGGGCGTTATTTTTTTTAATTAAAAAATGTATGTTAGCAGTTAAGAAAACAAAAACAAAGAAAAATGCACATGATATCTAAATTTAGAAAATATCTAGTGTGTTTTCTGTCTCGGCAATGGAGTGTTCTAGAATCTCGTGAAAACCTTCATTACACAAGTTCCTTGAAATGCTGATTAAGAAATAAAACCTTCCTTCCTCATCTTTCAAGCAATGCAGCTAATTGTCAAGAAAGTGAGGGGAAATCCTCAGAAGCCAAGACAAAGCAGAAAGCAGGGATTCTGGGAGATAAGCGAGCCTTAGAAGCCCTGGGGTGCCTGTTGGCTCCTGAACTGAATTTTAGTTGCCCTGACAGGAGGGCAGGAGGTGAGCCCGATTCCTCTCACACTGGGAGTTGGATGGCTGATCATATGTAAGACCAAGCCCATCCCGAGAAGCCTGGTTTACTAAAGGTTGATCTAGGAAAAAAAATCCTCAAGGCAAGAAAGTAAGGAATGTCAATATTTTTGGAAGAGGGGAAAAATAACAAATCCAAAGTAAGGATTAGTTTAAAGCTGTTCTGGCATGAGAGTGACCACAAACTCCTGGCAGAAAAGCACAGCTATTCCTGGAATGAGAAGTTGTGTTTTGAATGGATCAGTGAACAGCCATTCCGAAAAAGGCCTCCAGAGTATTGTGGATCAAGATACTGGACCGCAAACACCTCTCTTCCAAGGGTCATTTAAATAACCAGAAATTTTTTAAAGGAAAGAAGCCACAATCATATTTCTATTTATTGACATTACTATATGCTAGGAATTCAGAGGTAACTATGTGAAGGAAACTTAGCATAGAAGCTGTGGATGTGCCTGCACGCGGGACATTTCACAGAAGTGGCCGGACTTGTCTTCAAACAGAAATTCCTGCCAAGGAACTCTGCCCGTTCCCAGGGGAAACATTGCTTGCAGACAAGAATGTTTATTAGTTCCTCAAAAAGAACAGGCCTGGGAACAGGAGAGTCTGAATGTAATTAAGATAAGGAAGCCTTAGATGTAGTGCACATGCGTCAACCTAAAAAATGTTTAATCTCTGTGCTTGGCAAGAGTTACTCCTTTGTGTAGATGGTATAAAAAATAAAGGAACCCGAATCTCGGGAGACATTTTGCACCACAGCAGCTCTGTGATTCATTTCGTCGGCAACAACTATGGAGTTGTCTCCTATTTTATGGACCTTACTTTCTCTTTGGGGATACAAACTGACATAGTCGGGGAGCTTGGTAGAGGAAGGTGTTAGTCTGTTGCAATTAGCCAGGAGAGGAGATTAAGAAAGCAGTGAAGGGTGGGTGAACTTTTTAGCTGAGGACAGACAGCCTTGTTCAGTTGACTTTTAATTGCAGGCTCAATGAGTAGTCACTGGAGGGAATAGATCTTACGGAGGATGGACTTAGCTCAGGCCTCTTTAGAATGGACAAGCGAACCTGGAGAAAGACAGTCAAATCTGTGCAGACATTGAAGTTCACTTGAACATGCTGTATCCCTGAGCCAAAGATCGGACAAGTAGAAAGCACTTCTTGAGGACAGAGGAATGGTTTTTAAGTTTCTCCAAGAATGAATCCCAGGGAACCGGGATGGCCAGTTGTCAAACTGTGACTTTGCAATTTGGACGGTGTATCCACCAAGGATATTGGCATTTTATGGGTTTCCATTTCTCGTTAATACATGTCAGGTGATGAGGACGTGGACAAACGTGTTTGACCCCTTGTCGAGGTGACTTTGGGTTCCTGCCTAGAAGCGCGGTCACAGCTGCGGCTGCGTCAAACATCTTGCCGCCCATCCCCCTCCCCGGCTCCGTGATCACTGCAGAGTCGTCCCTTGTTAACCTGTCCATCTCCCCTGTGACATCATAACCCATGAAAAGACCGGAGCGTATTAACTTGGCTTTCTTAAAGTCAAAGGAACAGATCTACTATGGAGTCAGAATTGTTCTTTCCTATTTCAGTAGTGCCATGGAGAAGGAAGTTTGGGCAGCTTTTTGTAGGGTCCTGGAGGATTTCTCTCTCAGCGTCTGGGTGCCTCTATTGAAAACCCTTCATAGCTGTCTGGCGTGCTGTAAAACCACTCCACCTGTTTTGCCCTGAAGATGTGTTCAGTTTATAACTCATCTCTACTCCTTGGAAAACAATTCAATAAAAACTCAGTTGGTTTTCCACCAGCCATGGGCAGGGGTGAGGGATAGCATGTTGCTATTTTATAAAATAATAATAATAATAATAATAATAATAATAATAATAATAATAATAATAATAATAATAATAATAATAATAATAATATAAATAATAAGAATAAGAATAAGAATAAGAAAGAAATAAAATCAATAATAATATTATTAATAAAATCAATAATAATATTATTAATAATAATAAAATTAATAATAATAAAAGAAGTTTTAAAACAGCACTGGGCACATAGGAGAGAGTCAATAAATGCTTCCTGGCTGAAATCAAATTGATGGCTCAGTGAATCCATGGCTGCTGTATTTGCTGAGCTTGTTACTCCTTTGCTCCATTACACTTTTTTTAAACTGAAAAAGAAATACATGCATATGGTTAAAAACAATTCAAACAGCACAAAAATACACAAGTGAAAGAAGTTTTCCCTCATCCCCTGTTCTTCCAGCCCTCCCTGGAGATGCCACTGTTTACTATCCTTTGTGTGCTTTTCCAGATATGCTATGCACATTCCCACCTATGTATGTAAATTCCTTTAAAGTTTTAGTTATTTTTAACTTAAAGGGATTTAAATCCTCAAGTGGCTTCTGCCTCGGTAATAGAAAAAAACAAACCTGACTCCATATTAGATCTGTTCCTTTGACTTTAACCCTTTGCTCTGTCTCCTAGGCTTCATCTTGCTTGTAAAACAATGTTGCCTAGAGCCTGAAATATACAGAAGAGCCTATTCTGAAGGCTCTGACCTTTAAGGATATTTAACACTTTTTCATTCATAAAAAGATAACAAATTACAGAATAGAAAATAACGTTTGTTTTGTTGGAGGTTTACAGAGATTTGACCCAGGCACATAGCTGCAAGAACAAAGGATTCTAACAACAAGGAATTCCTACACCAGGAAGATTGCAACAACCAAGCACGTAGGAAAGGAGCCTGAATTCTGACTTGGGGAGATGGTTTTTCAGGACATTAGTTTGCCATCTAGCTCTACAGAAACTTGCTTTTCCATGCCCCAGCAGCGGGTCTCCCAACTTATTGGCCTGTCCTTCACTGAGGAGAATGAATTTGGACTCGGTAACACTCCTATCTACCTAGCAAGCTGGGCACTGGAATTGAGGACAGCTCTCCCACACCCAGGAACCTACTGTGAGCCCTTGATGGTTCCACTGGGGTTAGGTGTGTTTTACCCAGAAGGGATGGGACTATGCACCAAAAATCAGGCAGTCTGCTCTGTCTGGGGCTCTGATCTTGTACCTCCCACTCCCCGCAAGGCCAACACCTGGGACAGTGGAGCTAAGGCAGAGATCATGCCTGCCTTTTTCCCAGCCTGTAAAAGGGGAATATGTACACTTCCCAAGGTAGTTCTGAGAGACAACACCTCCTGGTGCTTGGTTCCCAGAGCAACAGGAAACCCAGCTCCACGTGGGGACAACGGGTGTGATCCCCGTAGGTGTTCAGCAGAGGCATCGCCTGGAGGGCTGGACCAGGGAGGTAAAACTTGAGCTGCGGGCCTTGAAGGGTTACAGAATGGTACAGAGGCAGGACTGCCGCCTCCTTCGGGGTGCCCCAGAAGTAAAGCTTTTTCTGTACATCTCCGCTACTCCCCTCCCCTCTCCAGATCCCTACCTACACTCTGCTCCTCCTGTCCATCTGTCTCCCTCCACTTTTCCCCTCCTCTCCTCCTCCCCCCATCTTCTCCCTCCCTCGATGCCCCAGCCTCTATCACAGAACCAAGAGAGGATCTCTGGCCCTCCTGCGCATGCGCAGTCGGTGCCAGCTGGACCGGGGGTTGGAAGCCCCAGCTCCGAGCTGGGAATCGGCCCCAAATTCTTCTCAGCTCTGTCGACCGGTAGGCCTTTAGCTCCTGCCCGGGGCCGGGGCCTCTGGCTGTGGAAATTCAAGGTGGGGGCTCACCGGAAAGGGGTCAAGCGTCTGCGGGAGGGCGGTCCTCGCGTCAAAGCCCGCGTGGGCGTGAGTCAGCCTGTGTTCAGCTGAATTTCTCAGGCCAGACCCCTCTGCCCGTGCCACCTACTCCGGCGTCCTGGTCACAGCTGTCGAGGGCCAGGTGTGCACCTGCTGCCTCACACACCAGCCGGGCTCCCCTCAGTCCGCGGCTGGCGACACCTTCCCCTATCCCGCCCACGAGTCCTCTCCTCCCGGGCTTCCTCTACTTGGCCGCAGGCTCGTCCCTGCCCCTGGGAGGGCTGTGTCCCGGGTGGGCGGGTTCTGTGGACCCGATCGGGGGCTGGCGGCTGGGGCTGGGTTTGGCCTCAGAGCGGGGCTGCAGCCCGCGACCCCACCCCCGCTTTCCCTGCCCTGCGACCCCGGGGCTGCCCTCCTCTCCCTTTCCAGCTCCCTGAGGACCAGCTCAGCGGCATGCGCTCTGCTTCCCGGGCTTAGAGCCTCAAGCTGTAAAGCCCAGTTTCTCCTGACGGAGTCTGGAAAAGTGAACGCCAGTGCTGAGGGAGTTTCCATCTCCCCCCTCAGTGTTTCTGCCCCAGGTAAGTACCTTGAACACTTTCAGGTGATATGATGGCGGTGCTTGTTGATGTCACTGTTTTTATAGTGCCAGGGATTACAGTGTTGAAAGCAGGGCTTGGTTCAGTTAAAAATGAGCTGAAGGCATGAGGCTGTGACATGATCCTTCCTTCCCTCTCCCAGGGTGAAACGTGTGACCGTCGATTTTAAAAACATAGTTACAGTCCCTAACTAGCCCAGCCCAGCTAGTGTGTTAACAGGAACAGCACCACCAGAGGCGTTGGAGACCCAGGGACATTGCAGTCCTAAAAAGCTCCTGGCACAGTTTAGTTTGTTTTGGTTTTTTGTTTTTCTTAAATTGTGGGGTAGACTAGTTGTATAGAGGGAAAAATATTTGTCAAGGAATATTTTATCATATAACAGCTTTATTGTGATATTGTTCACACACCATGAATTCCACCCATTTAAATGGTACAATTCAGCAGCTTTTAGCATATTCACAGTGGTGCAACCATTATTATTCCAGAACGTTTTCATCACTTCAGAAAGACCAGTGGAAATGAATGACCTATCCACCCCTCCCCAGTGGTGGTTCTAAAGAAGTTTCTTGGCTGTTCCTGACCATAAATTAACTTGTTACATTCCATGAAAAGTCTGGTAGGAATTCTAATCAGAATTGCATTGAATCTGTCTATCAAAACAGGAAGAATAATTGTCTTTATGGCATAAACTTCTTCTACCCTTGAATATATCTGGGACCCTAACTTTTCATCTCTCCAGAGCCTGGCCCATGGGAAGTCCTCACTAATTGTTGGGCTTGTGAATGATGAGATTCTATACATCATTAGTTGTCACTGTAGCTTTTCACAGAAGAGAAAAGTAACCTCAGTGTAGCCAAGTGACTGTCTGATGGTCAGAATGAGTGACAGTCAGTGCTGGAGTGATCCAGTGGACTTGGTGCTTGTAACCAGAATTCCCCACCACCTACGGCTAAGGGGATAAGAGTGTTCTTTTATTTTATCTTAATGGCGTTGATTTTATTTGTACTTATTTTTTAAAATTATTTTTAATGAAGTGTAGTCAATTTACAATGTTAGTTTCAGGTGTACAGCAGAGATTCAGTTATAAACATATGCATATGTATATAAATATGTTTTAGATTGTTTTTAGCACGACTCATTACAAGAAATTGAATATAGTTCCCTGTGCTATATAGTAGGTCCTTGTCATTTATTTTATATTTATTAATGTGTATCTGTTAATCCCCCTTTTCCTGCCTGCTAACCACAGTTTGCTTTCTAAGTCCATGAGTCCATTTCTAGCAGCATCATTTTTCCTAGTAACATACGCTGGTTGACTGCTTTCAGCTTCAGGAATTCCATCTTATCTGTGGGCACTTTTCTTCTGGTGGGCCTTTATGTGGTTTGCACACGTAATAGAGATTTATACTTGGGAGAACTCCAGGCCTCGTGTAGTCCCTGGAACAGAGTGCCCACTGAGTTGATGCTTGAACTGGGGAAAAAAGCAGAGTAAATGTTGGAATTTGCACTATGGTTGAGACTTCCTGGTTTCTATAACCTGTTTAGCCCACCTTAATATTGGCTGCACCCATACTGGGTAATTTGGTGGAATTTCATGGTATGGTGGTGTAGAGACAGGGCCTTGTATGCTTCTTCTCTTTCCTTTTTCTAACACTCATTCTCCTGGGCCTCACAGATCCTCCCCCAGCAGTGCCCAGGGCTGGCATGATGCTGCGCTGAAGCAATATTTGTTAATAAGGCCCTTTCCTCATCTCTTCTGAACTTCCGTTTCTTTCTCTGCACAATGAGGGCTTAGACTAGATAAGTGCTTTTCAGTTTCTTTTAAAGCCATGTTTCCTTTGAGAAACAGAAAATGCAAATCTCTCCTCCCATCCCAACCCTTTAGATTTTGATATGTCCTCCAGGGAGTGACATAGCTCTTTGTGGAAAATTGAAGTTATTGTGATTCCAGATGGCACAGAAAAGACTCTTCAGAAATTTATTGCAGGGAGAGGGCAGGAAAGGGGCAGCATGTCACAATTTCTAGTGTGAGCCCTGGAAAAGGGGCTTGGGTTTAAATACGGTGTCTGACGTGGCCTCTCTCTAATCTTGTACAATATGATAAACTTCTCTACCTCAGTTTCTTGATGTGTCAAGTTGGGGTCATAATATTTTAAGGCTTTTGTGAAACATTATACACATAAGCCATCTGTGTCTCAGTAGAAACAAGACCTGCTAGGGAGTCAGGGATTCCTTTAAAAAAAATCTTGTCCATAGCACTCTGTCGGTGTGTATTTTGAATTACCTGGAGGGTGAGGGTTGAGTCTAAAGTCCATCATGGGACAGGTGGCCCATAGTTCTCTGTGCCCCCAGATTGCCCCCTCCTCCCCAGTCCTCTTCCTCAGTCCAAGATGAAGTTCCCTAGTTGATTTACACAGAGGTCTTGTGGAAATGGCTTTTCATTATATTGTTTCAACAAGGAGGGCTGCCATCATGATCTCTGTGGTCAGGTTTTGGTGACCTGAAGGCTATGCAATTGGGGGTTTCTATTAAATAAAAAAAAATATTACAAATAGAAAATTAGAACAAGGGTGTTGACAGGGGCTCTTGGAAGTGGGGACCATTAGCTTTGTTAGCTTCAGGTGCAGTGGCCTTTGGCCAAGAGGACCCATCCTCATGCTCTGAAGTTGGAGGGACCAGTGGGTTCAGTGGGAATGTTAACTGAGTGTATCTCATGGGCTAGGCATTGTTGTACTTGTACTGTGTGTTCCTTATTTGAGACAATGAGCTCATTTAACCTCAATAGCCTCTTTAAAATATTAGACTTTTTATTTTGAGATGTAATGTAGGTTCCCCTGTACTTGTAGGAGATAATATACGGAGGGCCTATGGAACCTTTGCCCAATTTTCCTTAATGGATCCATCTTGCATAGTTGGGGTACAATTCATTACTGACTCACTAACCCTTTGAGGTTTGTGTTATTGCCCTCATTTCTATCTATCATTAAACTGGGGCTTAGAGAAACACACAGGCCTGCCCAGGTCACCCACATGTTTATTGTGTAGTCGGGTGTAACGTGGGCTTGGGATTTCCAGGAAGTACCATTATGATGTTCTGTGGCAGGGAGCAGCATTCACTTTGCTCGTTTATTCATTCATTGAACAAACTTTTATTGAGTAACCTCTGTGGGTCAGATGCTTTCACAGGCTTATCTGATTCTTCAGCAGTACTGAGAATCAAGTATTGTTTTGTTTTTTTAATCTGAGAAAATTAGCTCTGAGAGTTTATAACACCCCCCAAAGGAAATATAGCTCATAAAGGAGGGATAGGAATTTTGAACAGTCCCCCCTCTTTATGCAGGTGGTACCCTAGAAATTTTATATTTGCAAATTTCCATAATCCAGATATATTCTTGTAAGGCAAGAATTTTTTTTTAAATTGAAGTATAGTCAAGTTTACAATGTTGTGTCAATTGCAAGGTGTTTTTTGAATTTTGAATTAAAAAATATTTTTTGAGAAGGGTAATTAGGTTTTTTCATTTGTTTCATTTTTTAAAATGAGGTACTGGGGATTGAACCCAGGACCTCGTACATGATATGTATGTGCTCTACCACTGAGCTGTACCCTCTTCCCCAAGGCAAGTTTTCTTATCCATTATTCTGCAGTTTAGGAGTTCAAATAAATTGGTGTTGAAATCCAGAGCTTTTGATCCTACTGCGGTTCTTTTCTTTATAATCTGCCGAAGGGGGGTGGGGAAAGCATTTCCTTTGTTCATTTCTTTATTCCGCAGTGTTGAGCACTGCCTTTGCATGAGGGTCTTGCTAGGTGCTTGGAAACAGAAAACAAGAAATGACCCTTCTATGCAGGGGCAGGAAGCCTAGACCAAAAGCTGGGTAATGTGATCCGAGCTACGGTAGCCATGTACAGACTCTGAGGACAAACTGTACCCCCGGGTTTGCTTGTGCTTCCCTTTCCTTCTGGCTGGTACACACCAGGTCACCGCAACCCAGAGGCGCCCGCAGCCCACAGCACAGTATTTACCTTGATCTCCTCTCCCCTCTCGGCAGGGCCTGCAACATGAGCATCCCTGACTACGTGCAGTGTGCTGAGGAATACGAGACTCTACCCGTGGTCTTCCAACCCGTGGGGATCATTTCAGAGAACAATTTCTTTTGCATCTATAAACGAATCTCCTTGGTGAGCCAGATCAGCCCGTGCGGCTCCCAGTGGGCACTCTGTATCCACTACAGGCACCACTATGCGTTCGAGAATGCGTGGAGTGACTTCCAGACCCACCGCACGGTCGTGGGCCTTGTCACCATTACCGACTGCCTCTCTGCCAAGGCCTTCGAGAAGCTCCATGTGCAGAGGAGCTGTATGGCACCACGCTTAATGACTCTCAGCTCTTTGTCTTTGTGCTGCATGGGGAGGTAGCCGAGCAGCCGCGCACCAACGTGTCCTTCAAACTACGAGGACTGCCGGGTGGTGGAGAAGAGGATCGAGGACTTCACTGAGTCACTGTTAATCTTGCTCAAGTCCAAGTGGCTGGATGGGACCCTGACAAGTCTGGGGAAAGGATCCCCCTCCTCTGCACCTTGTTTGAGAAGGAGGACTTCATGGGACTGGACACAGACAACAGGTAAGTCTACCTGTAGGCCCGGCCACCCTGGCTGTGTGCCGGGTTCCTTCCCTACATCCAGGAAGGGATCAGCAAGGAAGAGGCCTGTCTTGTAGCCAAGGGCGGAGGGAGGTGCAGCCCGACGGTTTACAGACATTTAAAAGTGAATCTGCCTTTGTTTCAGAGAGATCATTTTAGGGTCAGTGTGGAGACTTCCTCCAGCTTTTCAGCCAAGACCCCTGGTGGGACCCCTGGAGTTGCTGTCCAATAGAGTAGCCACAGCCACTGATGCTATGAGCGCTGGGGAAGAGGCTGGTCTGGGCTGAGATGTGCTGTGGGTCAAATGCACATCAGACGCTGAGACTTGTCTAGTAAAAAGTATGTAAACTATCTTGTTACTTTCATATATTGATTACATGTCAAAATGATAGTATTTTACATACAGAAGATTAAGTAAGATCT
Source organism: Camelus bactrianus (assembly GCF_048773025.1). Taxonomy (NCBI): domain Eukaryota; kingdom Metazoa; phylum Chordata; class Mammalia; order Artiodactyla; family Camelidae; genus Camelus; species Camelus bactrianus. The sequence continues at coordinate 70,226,638 of NC_133553.1, forward strand.
GTTCTTAAAATTAGTTTCTAGTATCTGTTTTTTTGTTTGTTTGATTGTTTCTTTGTTTACCGTTTTAAATGTGGCAACTGGGAAGCTTTCTTTACATGGCTCTCATTTCAATTTTATTAGGCAGCCTGTCCTGGGACAGTCTCATCCCTTTGCTTATAAATGAGATGCTGAATCCCGAGAGGCAGAACGAGATGCTGGTTGAGCTGTGTCTGGAGCCGGTGTCTCCTGGCTCCCAGGCCCAGCACCTGCTGGGTTCAGGCCCTCTCTTCCTCCCCGACAGCCAGCATGCCAAGTTAGGACATCAGAAACACCTCCAGGGAATTCCGGATGAACTCCTTATGCAGGGAAAGGTGTATCACGGAGTATGAGACAAAGCAGGGAAAGATTCATCCTCACTTTGTCCCTGTGATTAAGTCAACGGCCCCACTTTTGCCTTGGAAGTGCAGACGAGCTCTCCTGGGCTTACTACCTCCCCACCTTATGCTCTGTTTCCCCGTGTATCTATCATGCTTTCCCTCGGGCAGAAGAGGTGAGATGCCTTTGCCCAGAGGTGGTCCCCCTTTGCTGGGGAGATTGAGGGAAGCTGTGCCCCCACGGCCTACGGCCTCGGGCCTTGAGTCTGGAGGGTGCTCATGGCGGTACCACAGGTGACGGTCGGAGGACCTGGCACAGGCCCGCTGTGGAGGCAGTGCTCTGTGATTCTTGAACTTACCTAAGATCAAATCCTACTTTCTGGTTGTTGGTAAGTTGGAGGAGAAGATGCCAGAGAATTGATAAAAAGAAAGTCCAGACCAGCCCTGTGAGTGAGAGGCACAGGGGGCCCGAGTCCCACCTGCGTGTGGTGCCTGGCGGGTTCTGGATGAATTTTCTGTTCCTCCCGGACATACCTCTATGACTTTAGTAAGGGGTGAGACATGTAGTGGACATGATCTTTATTTGTCCTCGCAGGGCCCTGTGATCTACACGTCCGCACCCCCTTCTGCTCCTTGGGGATGAGGTGGCAGGTTTAGGTGCCTGGGCATTGCTGTGGGCACAGCTGCCATCACCGGGCTACACCGAGGCTGGCTCCGTTCACCTAACATGTCACCTCCTGCTGAGCCCCCAGGCGTTAGTCAAGGTAGGTGCATCAGTGCAACGTAAGCAGGGACCATGTTCTCCCCCAGGACAGACTGGTGGGTGAGCAGTGGAAGCCTGGAGCCCTTCCCAAGCCCCATGGCCAGTGCCTCCTCTTTTCTCATAGGAGGCACTGGTGACATTTTTGCTCAGCAACTGCTTGGTTCTGAGTCTGCAGACCCACCAGAGATTTCCAGCTTGTATTTGCCTTTTGAAGTCTGCCCTTGGGATCTGGCGGAGTAGCTGGATGTGTGCTTAGCCCATAGTGTTGACACTGTCACCATTGTTTACCCAGAACCTCGTGTAACAGGCATGGCTCTCGGCATCAAAATACAGCAGCGCATTAAACTCCCTCCTGGTGGATCTGTCTGCTTTGGTACCATAAGGGCTCAGCCAGCATCTGAACGTCAGTGAGATAACGCGGAGAGTGAGCTCGCGTCAACACGTTCTCCTCCAGTCACTTTTACTCCATTGTTGCTTTTACTATTCCACAGTCATTAATTTTTAAAACAATGCTTTGGTGCAGGAGCAGAGACTAATTCTTTCCTGCTACTCTCGTTGGAAGTGCATAAAACTGTCCAGCCTGTAATGCGACCACATTTTGTGGCTTAAAAGCTGCCTAGACGCATGTATGTGGAGTTTTGGTTAGGGGCGCTGACCACGTTGGGGTCCCCAAGCAGCGTCGCTCCCCTCAGGCCCCTGCCTTCCCTGGAGAAGGAGGTGAGGGTGGGTCTCACCGTCCCCGCGTCCCTGGCCTCACACACTCACGTAAATTCTTGTACATGCTGTCAAAGTCATTTTTGTTCTTGTGTGTTTCTAATTTTCGCTTGTTCCTCCTTTCCTTTTTCTTTATTCCTTTTTCTCTTGTACCGCGCAGTTGCGTCTGAAAAGGTGGCTGTGCATATCCTGCATTGGAAATAGCTAGATCGCTCTCCGTGCTGTCTCCATCGCTTTAAAAAGCAGAAACTTTTCAGGTGCCTTGATCCATGCATTATCCTAGTCATCTTGTTATTTTCTAATTTTTTGGAATATTTGCTTTGTTAGCACATCATCCACTGGTGTTTGATATCTGTTAAAATCTTTGCTTTGAGGAACCTGCTTGGTCCTCCTTATATTTGGTGACAAATGCACCCTTATTCAATTAGTTTAATTGTTTTGAAGAAGTGAGATGCGAATTGATTTAGGCGGCTGTTGAGGGATTCTTTTCATGGAGTATTTAAACTTGTCAAGTCAAAGTCTGCAGCATCTTGCTCGATTCCTGCTTTTACACAAACGTGCTCAGCACGCGGTTCCTGGCTGTCTCTGTGTGACGTGCGTGACGGCGCTTCCTGACCGGCGGTCACTGGTGAGGAAGTGGCAGGCTTGGGGGTGAGCAGCTGCAGGGGACAATGTTGGAGGAATCAGTCACCGTTTGGTTATATAATTTTCTTTTTTTTGCATTCAACTTCCCCGTGCCATTTACTTTATTTTTCCTTCATAAAGGGGCAGAAGTGGGTCTAAAATCCATGCCACTCTTTTGTTCCCTTTACGAGGCTGGTTTTTCTGAGTATCAGGACAACATGTACTTCTCCTAAGTAGCTGGCTTACATGGATCTTGTGGACACAGGGACTGTTAAAGGGACCGTAGCTTCCTCTCTGCTCCAGCCAGTGGGCATTCAGAGCCGGGTCTGTGGTTTGCCTCAGCAGCCGTGCAGGCCTCCCTGCACCGGCCTTTACTTTTAACCCATGTTGGCATTAAAGAGCTGACTCCGTGTTTGTTGCTGCTGACGTCCCCCACTGACAGCCGTGTGGTTAGTTTGCGGTAGTGAGTCTCCAACCCCAAGTCAGCCATGAAGGAAGATGCTTTGTCCAATCTAAGACCTTGGATTCTCACCCCCACCCTTGTTCATCTCACCCAGGGGAAGTGTTTTGCCACCACGATCATGCTGATCATGAGGTCTTGTTTCTCCTTTCATGCTCTAGTCCAAATGTGAACACTTCATCCTTCACTGAGTTTGTCTCGCTTGAGACAGGCCAGATATTCTGAAAGAGTCCATCACATTCTCGGGGGGGAACAGAACAGAAGTAAGTCTCGCAAGTAGAAGGAGTATAGGCTGTCCGGGTTAGCAAATGCAGGCTGGGATCTGTGATTGTTGGGCTGTGCCCTGGACACAGGCCTTTCCCGTGGCTCACGAGCGCCCAGGGGTCGGAGTGAGGACAGCCTTGCTTGTGCTCCTCCATCCTCATCTGCTCAGTGGCAAGTGTGTCTGCTAATAGGAGCTCCACCAGACCTCGGGACCTTCAAAGCTCAGATCACGGGAGAACCTTGAGTCCCTTCTCCAGAGCCTCCTTTGTGAGAATCCATTGCCTTCTGTGGTGACCGGCGGCAGGAGATGCTTCCCCATCCAGGGAGCACCCTTCGGAGGACTGTGACTCAGTGCAGCTTGCTGTGAGCCTGTGGGGATCCGGCCGTGGTCCCTGCAGAACCAGACTTGAGGTGGGCTTAGCAACGGAAATGACAGGACTAATATTCCAGGCCAGGGCTGGAGGGAGGGAACAGGGGAAATTGAATGTGTCCTCAAACACATAGGTGAGTGCTGGGTCTGTTACTAAAATGGGGAACATGGGAGGTACCTGCCAGAAATTGAATTCCAGAGTAAATGGTGGACATGAGGCATTTTTAAGATGCCATTTTTCATCCAAGTTAGGACTTCATAGAGGCACTCGGGTCTATGAGCCTAGGGCTGAGGTGAAGGAGCCGGACTAGAGATACACGTTGGGAGTCGTCATTCTTAGCTGGTGTTCACAGCCGTGCATGTGAATTAGATCATCTTGAGAGCTGCAGACTGAGGCTGAGGGGGGGCAGGTCTGTGCCTGGGTTGGAGGAAAGCCCAGACCATGCAGCTTTGGTGTGTCAGTCAGTGGCGTTTAGGATTTTCAGGGCAATGTCATTTATCCTTAAGGGGCCGGGCCGTGGGCAGGGCCAGCCAGGAAGAAATTTGAAGGGAGGGTTCTGGCCACGTGTGTGTCTTGGGAAGTTGCAGAGTCTGCAGGGTCCGGGAGGGTAGACTCCTCAGAAGCTGGAGTTGGAGTGGGGTGTGTGTTGAAGGTAGTCACACTAACATATCAGGGAGGGAAGGAGGCCTAGGGAGTTCCCACTTTTCCTGACTCGCTTTCCAATGAATAGAAGGCAGACAGAGGATCTGAGGTGAGAAGGGATGGGCGCTGGGAGGGGAGCCAACCTGGAGAATGGTGCTTGAAAAATTCTGGAATAGTCTCCCTGCAAAATAGAGGTTAAAAAAATCCAGAATCTTAAGAATATTGATAGTGACTGGGGAGAAGGCAGTTGTTTTTCTGGCCTCCTAACGGTAAGGCATGTATCCTGGGATACACAGAATATTCGGGCAGTCTATTCCGGGCGTTTGGTACCGGGGAAGCAGCACAAGTTTAAAGGGGGACAAGGGCAGCGGAGGGAAACTAGCCAGGCCCCGTGTCAGGTACCAGTCGGCCGCCCTACTTGCGTGTTGCGTTCACATCCATGCTTCCCAGGTGGGCGGTGGCAGCCCCCTTTTGCGGATTGGCAAGCCTTCTCAGAGGGGTTAAGTTATTGGTCCGTTTAGAGGGTAGTAAATACTGTAACAGGATTCAAGCAGGGTCTTGTCAGACTTCAAGGGCGTGTTTTCTCTACTAATTCAGGTACCTCCCTGGTGTACGTGAAATGGTGAAGTGGGTCAGTTTTGGGGCCTTTCCGAAAAAGTACGATTTAAGTGCCTCAGGACTGATTCACACAGCTCAGTGTTCTTTGATTGTTCTGAAGCACCGCAGTGCTTTACGCCCCACAGAGGTAAGGTCTTACTCCTTTGACGATGAAGTGGTTGCAAATGATGTATAGGTGCAAAACCAGACTTAGCAGCTTCTGAAGGGAAACTCTCCAGTTCTCCCTTGATAGACTTTCTTCTACGGGATGTAGCTCTGCTGCAGCATAGGCCTGAGCTGTCCGTATGGATTGTGGGTTTGATATCCAAATTTAGCATAAAAAAGTCAGATGAAGAAAATCAACATTCACAATTTATTTTTGGGTTTCATTAGACAAGATATACTATCAGGTAATGGCCCATATAGCTAATGAAATTGAGTACAGAACATTGAATTTCTTACTTTTTATTTAGAGTTTTCTTACTGCATAAGTTTGCCTGCTTTGGAACATCAGCTCCTCCACAAGGGAACTTGTCAGTTTGTTGGTGTGATTGCATTTACACAGTGAATGTAATCTGGGCTTCCTCAGCTCAAACTCTCCAGTGCAGAATCACTGGCTGTAGCCATCTCTTAGTCACGCAAATACTTCTAAAATTATATGATGCCAGAAAAGAAAGAAGAGAGAGAGAGAGACATTGCCTTTATAAAAATTCCTTTCAATTCTGACTGCAAACTGTTGTTGAGCAGCTCTGGTTTCCTTTGGATATGAATATATACATTTCTTTGCATGTAACCCGGGTTTTGAACTAGAACACCAAGCCCTTGCTTTCCGCAAGCCACAAAAATAGTAGCCAAATTGCACTCGTGTGAAATATTTTATTCTTTTTCTGAGAAAGAATCCTTGAATTTGGGACTTCAGCTGTGATTTTTGCTTTTTGCTTCTCCCACCCCTCTTGTAATCTCTCACTCCTTCCCACGTGGCCCCCAATAGGTCGTGGTCCCAAAGGAGCAAGCAAACACCCAGTTGGTCACCATGCAGTGCTGCTACAGAGGGAGACATGCCAAGACCTAAAGGATATTATCAGAGAGGACTTCCTGGAAGAAATGGGCTCTACATTCAGTTGTGAAGACAGAGTAAGGGTCAGCCAGTAGAAAGCATGAAGACTGTGGCTCATGTGGCAGAGCAGCCCGGGTAGAGGCCTGGAGGCTTGTGCGTTGGGGAATCGGGGAGAGTGCCATGTGTGGTCCAGGGTTGTGGGTGCCCCTGCTGGGGAGGACACTGGAGAGGGCCTGGGGTGGAGGGCTTTCAAAGAGCTTGGGTTTTACTAGAACTGACACAGGAGGCAGTGAAGGGTGTCAGCAGGAAGTGACCCTCAGGAAAGGTACTTCTGGTTTTGCTTCTGATATTCTACAGCAAGAAAGGTCGGGACGGGCGAGAGCAGGTCTGGCTGTCCCTTTGAGACCCACCCCATCATTCATTTATTCATAACACACACACTTCGGAGTGTCTAGGGGAGAGAGGTTGGACCCACATTAGTAAGCAAAATGCTCCTTGGGAGCTTAGCAGTGTCAGAAGTTGACTTAGCCTAGAATGTTCTAGGAACAGAGGAACAAATTGCGGAGTTTGGAGGGAGGGAAGACTTCCTTGAGAAACAGTCAAAATGAGCCTGGAGGCAAGTGGGAAATAGGAGCAGGTCAGGGGTCCACTGAGGTCACTGGGGACCTGGGTACTGAGGTGAGGCTGGGTGAGCAGGGTCGGGGGTGGGGCTAGAACTCTACCAGGGAGCCTCTGAAGGGTTTGAAGTGGGGTGATGTAATCAAATTTATGCTTTGGGAAGGCTGCCTTGGCTCCGCGCGCGCGCGTGTGTGTGTGTGTGTGTGTGTTTGTGTGTAGCGGGGAAGAGGGGGAGGGTGCCACCAACTGGGGAGTGACATTAGAAGACCATTCACAGGCTGGGAGGCCACAAGTTTGAGAGGGGCATCGGGGCTGCTTGGGGACATCAGGGGCAGTGTGGATGCCGGATTTCCTTATGGGGAGGGCTTGTTAGCTGGGCCGCCCTTGCGGCGCCTTTTGGCTTGAAGAAAACAGATGGAGGCCGCCAGGTGGACTTTCCTCTTCTCTTCTTCCCTGCCTTGTGTGATGATGTTAGCTCAGCCAACATTTGGAAGAGAAGAGCTAAGTTCCAGGGTAGCCCAGGACTTTGTTGAGCTGGTTCGAGTGAGATCTGATAGGATTTATGTTTGTGTTCAGATCTGCATGTTCACTTAGCTAGAAACGTCCTGTCTTTTGAATTTCCATAGGGGTTTTTACTCTTGATAAAGATTGCTTTTTGGTGAGAGGAAATTTAATACAGCTGTTGTCTTTCTCAAAATAATCATACCTTTTAAGAACTTTAATATTCAAACAGTAGGAATATTTAAAAATCATAAAGTAAGGCTTTGGTGTAGTTTCTTTGGTTTCCTAGTTAATGTGGACTTAGTGCCTTTGCATTACTTAATAGCACATCCTTGTCAGTATTTAAAGGGCTGTTAGTGAGCGCCCCAGGCCCCACCTCTCAAAACATCATTAAAGTTTGCTCTGAAATAGTGAGGTCATAAAGGTTTTGTTTGCAGAAACCAAACACTTGGTTTATATTATGAAGCATTGCTCCATTTATAAAATAATAATAGGTACAAAATTAAGAAAGTGGAAGATAATTGAGTTTTTTAAAAGCTGAAACATAATCTTTCTTGTGCTAATTTTGAACTGGAAGTTTCGAAAATAAAAATCCTACTGTAATATCATCTACGTGGAATACATATATGCTTTCCCGTTTGAAAAATAAGTCCGCAGTGGTTTTTGAAGTCAGGAGCATTCCAGCTCAGATACTGGCATTGATGGTTGCTGGTTTTCAATGGCAGAGCCTAAATTTGCCGCCTTAGCATTTTTTTTTTTTTTTTGTAGTGAGAGGGTTGAGTAGTGCTTTACCAGCATGATTTTGGGAAAATTTGGGGGCAGATGTTGTGCACCAGCAGTGAGATATTTCCATGCATTTTACTTTCTGGATATCACCAAGGCACATGTGGGGTTTGTGCCTGCAGGCTGGGATGCTGCAGTACTCCCTGGTCCATCACAGTTTTGTCCTGGATCTGCTCTGGTCAGTGAATGATTTTCTGTGGCTTCAAGGTAAGTTGGTCTGATGCACATGATCAGATGTGTAGTTAAAGTGCTATTACATGAAATAAGAGAAGCCTAGAAACATGAGGGAGGAGAATTGGCTGAGCTGATTTCGGTGGGGAGTCTTCTTAGGTGACTCCCTCCCCGTGATTCCTGCCAATATCCTCCCCAGCCCTGCACGGTAGTCCTGCCGAAGAAAGCATGCACTTTGCTCAGAAACGTACTGAATTTCCTTGTGCCTCTGTTTGTTGGCTTTTTATTTTAAAGCACTTCTTGCCCTTTGCTTAAATGCCATCCCTGCTAGTCACCTCTTACACTCATTCTTCTGGATGTCATCCGTACATAGCTGCTGAATGGATGAACTGAATGTAGTATCTCCATTATTCATACGTAAGGGTGAATAAAAAGGAAAAAAAATAAAGGGGAAGATGAAAAAGGCCACCTGTTCTGGGAAGTCCACCCTGACTGCTCAACCCACCCTTTTCCCTTTGAATCCCCACTCCTTATGCTCCACTCTACTCTTTTTGATAGTACTTACCACCTTTTAATAAACTAAAGTTTTAAAAAAAAAAAAAAAAGAGAGAGATGCTGATACCACTTCAACATGGAAAAGCCTTGATAATAGCACGTTAAGTGAAAGGAACCAGACATAAACGGCCACATATTGTTGACTTCAGTGATCTGAAATGCGCAGAATAGGCAAATGCAGAGGCAGAGAGCAGGTGATGGTTGCAAGGGGCTGGGTGGAGGGGGATTAGGGAATGACTGATAGTGACAGGGGGTTTCTTCTGGGATGATGGAGTGTTCTGGAAATAGATGGTGGTGAGGGCTGCACAAACGTGAGTGTGCAGAAGACTGCTGAGCGCTGTATCTGGGAGTGCCTGTGGTTGGGGCGGCTTTATTTTGTTCTCACCCTGCAATGTGAACAGTCATCTTGTGCTGAGGCAGTTCTACTCCTGTGAGTGGTGAGGCTCAGAGACTTTGCAGATTCATGTTTCTTTTCTCCCCCTTGCTGAGTGTAGGCAAAAATTGTTTAAGCCTGAGAAAGTGCTCCATCTGCAGAAATGTCTTTCAGTTTTGCATGGTGTAAAAATCTTGAGAGCTTTTTAATCGTTGAGGACAGTCTGTGAGGGGAAACAGCCCGTGAAGCCTGGGTGCGACCTGGAAGAGCCGCTCTTCCCTCCCTGACAGGGGTAGGGATTTCACCGCCATTCAGGCAGTGAAGGGCCCAGACCCGTGAGTAGAGTTGACAATCGTGAATATTTACGTGTATTCGCTGCTTCATCTTGGATATTAATTTCAAGCTGAGTCAGTTTGTGGCGGCAGCCTCATCCTACATCAGGAATCTATATTATGTGCTCTTTGAGGTGGAGACCAGACAGACTTGATTATTTAACAGTATCCCTTGAATTGATATCTCAGATTCCTTTGTAAAAAGTAAAACAGCAGAAATACACACGTCCTTTAATGCCAGTGTGACCTGGATCGGGTTTAGTCTCTGTGCCTCAGTGGCCTTAACTGCGGGTGGGGAAGATGATAACAGTGCTTCCCTCAGAGGGCCTGGTGAGGGGGGAGTGAGAAGCACAAATTGAGGACTTACACGGGATGCTCATGAATGTCCGAAGTTAGTGCTCTCAGCCTGGTGAGGCCTCAGGGGCAGTGATGTCAGAACAGAGCATTCCTAGCCGGAGCTCGATCCGTGTTGGCAGCTGTTATAATCACTATCACCACTGTGGGTTATCAGGTAGTTTTAAGACTTGGTAATATGAATTCTTCAATAATGTTAAAAGACTAGACATCTCAGATCCAGTTTACATAGTTCTCAAGATTTCCTCTGAGAAATGGATGTTTTATTCCCTATCAGAAGTCTGAGTTGAGTCTCTAAAAACATTCTGCATTCCTCCATCTGTTTGCTTTAATTCTCCATTTCTTAAAAAAAAATTTTTTAAATGGAGTTACTGGGGACTGAACTGAGGGCCGCATACATGCTAAGAACATACTCTCCCAAATGAGGTATAATCTCCCCCAGAATTCTTTTTAAACTTTACTTTCTTAGTATTCAGAGGTTAGAGTCCTCTAATTCTTTTTCTGGAGACTTGTCCATGAACCTGTATATCTATTATTAATGGACAAATCTTGGTTTATTAAAAAAATCAATAGAATATTCTGCAATCCATCCAAAAGAAAATGCTCATTGATTTAAATGTTTCTCCTTTATGGTGATTTCTACTTTCTGGTCTAGCTTAATTTATTAACACCCATCCTCATCATCATAATGACCAAACTCGCTCTGAATGGACACCTGCCTAAGGCTAAAATGCTTTCCTCATGTTTTACTTCATAGCAGGTGTTTGAGGGTAGGTATCAGTGTCTCCTTTTTTGCAGCTGAGGGATTGAGATATGGAGCACCTTGTCCCAAATTACACACAGCTGGCAGTGGCTTGCTCAGTGCTGGAACCCTGGCTGCACAGAATGCATTTTTAATTGCTCCTCTAATCAGCCTCCCGTTGAGTGGATTCCCGAACTCCTGTGACTCCATAAATGGCCAATTTTAGTGATCTCAGCCTGATGAGGACTTCAAAGGAGAGACACCAGTGAGAATGTGAGACAGAGTGGCATAAATTAAAATTGTACATTTTTACAAAACTTTTATTCTCATGTAATGACTTAAAAAGTTAATTTTTTTTTAATTTTAGTGCTCTGTGAGCACTACAAACAAAACATTAAAAATAATTATAGTGCAAAAGAGAAGTGGGCTTTGAAAGTCCAACCATTGCTAGTGATGTTACTTGCTTTTCTCTAGTGGCCCTTATTGACAGAAATACTTAGAAAGACTGAATTGGTTTTATGTAGTCTTAGTATGGAAGAAAAGATTGTCAGTGAATATTGTAAGTAAAATCATTACTCTTTTCTTTCCTGATGATGAATAGGTAAGTTGTTTTTATGGCTTAAGTACATTTCCTCATTTGTGAAATTTGAGTAATATCGTTTTCCTTGTCTGTGAGATTTAGACGCCTTGTATACAAAGCACCCAAAAGGTGCTTAATAAAAATGTGCTGTCACAATGACAGGTATTTTAGAAGGATCAACTCTGAATACTAAAGGGGGTGGCTTATTTCTGATGCATATTCAATATGTATATATATGATATATATGAATATGGCTTAAAGTAACCAGGATTCATTTATTTTTTTTAGTGCACTATGAAGCTTTAATGAAATCTGTATCATTCTATTGAGACAGGGATTATTTAAATTGCCTTAAGCAGACGACCTTGAAGATTATTTACACAGAATGTGTATTGTTACAACTCAGAATTCATGTTACCGTGTAACATCCACTCAGATATTTAAATTCGTGGATTCTGACCAGATCCATTAAGTTTAAAAAAATCCACATTTATCATTTTCAGGGAATAATCTTCTCTCTTTTGTGATTAAAGAAAATTTTGATTTTTTTTCTTGCATTTTAACAGGTTTAAAATATCAAAACATTGATTTGACATGTAACTTTTTTAATAGAATAAATCTCATGCTGTTTTAATATGTAAATAAATGTTTTTGTATTTCAACAAACTTTTACGATTTCCTGGCTCTTTGAGAAGTATTTTGCAAGATACTTAGATTACCTACTGTTGGAAAAATACAGACGTTACTTTTATGAATATAGGCCTAGTAAAGGTCTGTTGGTATTTGCTACAGTGCAAGACATGAGGCCTAGGAGAGCTTTGCTGCCGATTGCCAGGAGGACATATCCCAGGTCTCAGTCTCCCCTCCTATAAACTGAAGAGGCTGGACTGGTTTCTTTCCTCCTCTAAAATGAGTTTACATAAGCCTATGTCTTTTGTTTATATTCAGGAGTATTAGCAATATCAGATTAAATATTGAATACCCGTCCCTTACCCTGAAACAAAGTGAAGTATGTGCTACAGAAGCTTTTAGTTATCTGATTCTCGTTTCTGATCCTACATGCAATTTTGTGTTGCATGTTTCCCGGCAACCTGGAAGGTCTTTTTAGCCATAGGTGGAGCTGTTGCACCTTCTTACCTTCTTAATTTTCCTATTTGTTAAAGAAAGCTTAAATAACGTTATTTATTTTGATTTCTTTGCTTAATGCTTCAGAATAGCACAGTCTACATTATGTCTGTCTACCTGTAAAAATTGTTCTGCTTATATCTTAGTTTTATTCTGTCATCTCGCTGTGAACATCTCAGACTTGCTGTGCAAACAATGGCAAAATCGGACTTTTCTTCCAGTGCTAGAAACCAGTGAGCCGGGAATTTTTAAAACAGCTAGAAGCGGCCTCTGGAGCACCTTAAAGCTGAACATTGTACTGGGTTCCCTGAGTATTGACCCCGCTGCTGTGTGTTAATTAGTGGTAGGAGATTTGGTACATATAGGAAGGGGTGTAGTTTTTTGACTTGGGTTTGCGTGCACACGCTGCCGCTGAGCCACGTGAGCCTAAGTCAGTTCGTTCTGAGATTTACCTCGTCTGTGAGATGGGGATGCTCATATCTGCTTTGTAGAATTGTGAAAATTAGAAATTATGTAAAGTGTTTACCACAGTGGGTATGTCAAGAGGGCTCATAAACTTTAGCTACTTTTTTGTGAGAAGAAATCTTTTGATAGTCTTTGGCAATTACTAAGAAACAGGAAAATAAGGAAAGCTGGTTTTATGATGAAAGATATTTGAGGAGGTTCGATAGTTCCTATACCCATAATTTAGCATCAGCAAAGTCAGAACTTTTACACAGTCGCCCTGAACCAACGTTAAGCCACAGAATTTTTTGTTACTTCAAATATGTTGGGGCTTAATGGGATCAAATACTTATACACATGTTGTCTCCAGCAGCCAACTGAGAGATGAAAGAAAAGAGTAAGCAGGCGATATATGTCTTCATTTTTACTGATGAAGCCACGTTCTCCATGAACTTCAGGGCTGTGGGAAAATGCGTGTCATTATACTGTGTCCCAGAATTAGAGACTCACCCTGTCCCAGTTAACACTGGGCCACAGCGAGCCTTCCCTTGAGAGGACCTGCCCCATCATGCACAGGGCTGTCCTGCCATGGAGCTGAGCATCCCGGGTGCTTCCCAAGTGTGGCAGCACTGGAAGGAAAGGAACGGTTTCTCATACCCTGCTTGTCTCTCCGGACTCACACCTCACTCTGTTAGTGTGATAAAGGCTAGCTGTGGGCCATGGGTCTGTGGTGTAGAGAAGCACTCTCCGTGGCCAAGAGGAGTGGGGAGGAGGCATCCCCTCCCTCAGTTTAAACAGGTGGTGGTATGGAACAGAAGGGTGCTCCCCAAGAGTTTATAAAAGGAGAAAGAAGGATTTTCTTTGGGACTTAGTCTAGCCAGGAAACACAGAAGATGATTAGAAAGGGGACTTGTAAATCACTTTAATATTAATTTGACATTTGTTGAGCACCAATAATGTGCTACATTCTTTTCTGAGAGTTTTACAGAAATGAATCCTTCAATCTTCTCAACAATGGAGTAAGGAATGTTTGATTTTTATCCCAGTTTTACAGTGTGGAAACTGAGGCACACAGAGGGAAAGTTGGCCAAGGTCACAGAGCTAGTAAGTGGCAGAGCTGGTATTTAAACCCTGGCTGTCTGGTTTTGAGGCTCCCAGGGATGGGCTTTGGGTGTTTATAGGTATCTGCATCCCTGGATCTCTGTACCTCTGTGCATCAGTTTGCCCAATAAGGACAGGGAAAGGAGAGTTACACAGGTGCTCACAGTCTAGTCTCAGCCACTGTCCACGAAGAGTGCACCGTGATTAGCGTTAATTGTTTTCCAGGCAGTAGATCTGTTGGTATAACAGAAATTTAGTCCATTGAGTTAATCTAGAAACCCTTCCTGCTCTGCTTCTGTCCATGGTTGCCATGTTACTGCCTGCCCGGGATTAGGCCGTGGAGGAGAAACTGTACTCATGGTTGAACTCTGATATTTCAGTCTGGTTCATAGTTTCACATATTCTGTTACATTAATAAGTTAAGTTTCTGGTTTTCTTGCATCAGTGTCTCGTGAGTTTGGTTAATGTGAAACCAGTCCATGGGAGCCCAGGGGTGCTGACGGTATAATTTCTGAGCACGTTCTGGCACTTCTACACATGCAGTCCTGACTTGAGTATGTCCGCCTTCCTCACTGATTTCTCCCAAGAGCAGGGTCCTCTCCCACCCCCGGATGTGAGGCTGGGAGCTCTCTGAGTAGGCCAGTCAGCGGCCAAGTCCACCAATCAGAAAATGATGAAGTACCCGGAAGTGGGTTTAATAAAAGAAAAGGGCTTCCAGGTAGTCCGATGGGCTGTTCGAGTCCATTTGGTGAAAAGCTGTTCACTGTCTGTGGTTGAGCTGATTCTTTGCTGTTGAAAAGTCTGGATTAGATGAAGGGATTTTAAAAAGCAGAAAGGAGTGATTTCAGGTGGTACGTCCACACCGGTGAGAAGTGATGGATGACCGCCTGTGTGAGGCATACACAGAGTCTTACAAACTTCATAAAACAGCTTTAAAAGCTCTGCCATCTGAGTGCACTTCATAAGGGGTCCAGATCATCACTGGTCATGCTGTGAGGGCAAATAACTGATGATGGCATAAAGGACACGGAGGCATCAAAAAGGTCTCAGTCATGTTCCCTGTTTAAAGAATGTGACACAGTGTAATATATTTGAGCTGGTTTTTCACTGAACAATTTTTCGTGTTTTCTGCGACTCCCAGCTCCCGAAGTTTCCACGCAGCTGCATGTCCCCTCACTGCAGCTCTGTCAGCAAGTGTCCTGGGCTGACGTGTTGTCACGGGGAGCAGGACGGTCAGCGTCCCCGGCTCCTCCGAGCTCCGTCTCCTCATCCGAAGTGCTGGGCTTCTCATCCGTGTCTACTTAGAAGGGTTGCTGAGAACCACACGTGATGGTTGTCAGGGGTGATTTGTGGTTGTCCCTGTGTTTGACATATAGTCAGTATTTGATAGAAACACATGTTTTTTTTATAGTTCTGGCTTCTACATTGCAGTGGTTTTTAGTCTGCATTTTTTTATAACTTTTTTCTTATTTTTAAATAAGCACTTTTTTGGGGGGGGAATACTGGGGATTGAAGCCAGCACATTGTGCATGGTAAGCAAGTGCTCTACAACTGAGTAATACCCACCCTCCTTGTCTTCACTTAAAAATAAATATTGCAATACACAAAATAGCTCTTAAACACCATCTTGGGACCTATTTTCTGTATAGACAATTGAATACATATGCTATTTCAATAAGAATAAAAAATGTTGGGACATACCTTTCTGAATCTGTTTACTTGTTTAAAAACGATAATAGCTAGTGATAAACACGAGTCTTGGATCCAGTACTTCTTAGGGTCTGCTTTGACATCATGGGAAATTACATTCTACAGAGAAGGCAAATTGGGTCTCGTTGATATTTGGATGATTTAGCAGATGATCATGTCTTTCAAAACTTGACAGTTTTGTATTTTAAACTAACTGCAAAGTTATCTTCTAGAAGTTGGAATTCCTAAGCTTGTGAAGTGCTCAGTAATTCAGTGTGTATGTGTTTGTGTCTGTGTGAACGTGTTTGTGTGTGACTTCAGGAAGGTAGAAATAAGTTCCATGTAGCCCTCTGATACCTTCCTCCTCCAGTTCAAGATGTAGGCATATATTTACACAAATAAATTGATATTCTTTTGTCATTTGGCATATTGGAAATAAGAGGTTGTCATACTTGTTTCAGAAGTGTTGGGGAGCATGAGCTTAGAAAACGGGAGGAGAAAGAGGCCGGGAGGCACTTCACACTCTGTGCAGGATTTGAGGAACAGTAGCTTTTCTTTTTTCTTCTAAAGCAAACTGGCGCTGAATTGTAACATACTATTACTCAGAATTGCTTTTCTGATCAGATACAAGTGCCTCAGAGTTTTCAAGGCAACATGAATGATGAAATCCGTTTTAGGAGTTATCTTTAAAGTAGTGTTAATTTTCAAGTAAAAGGCTATAGCCTGTTCTTTCTTCGAAGGGTAAAAGACGATCTCATTGATCCAAGTGCATGATCAATGTGCTTAGTTTCTTTGGGGTTTTTTTCTTTTTTTTTAAGTGCTTGTTTCATTGTGGTTTGAATGAATGTTTAAAATTTCTGAATTTTGTTCTTTAGAACATGCTGATTTATCAGAACTGTTAAAAACCTGATTGATCTTTCGTCTTTGTTTGGAGGGGCACCCTTTTGATTTATGTTGTCTGTTAAAGAGGGAAATTCTTCCTCTAGCCTGCAGATCATTAAGTGAATGGTTTGCAGTGTGCCTTTAAAATTCTTTGAATGCTTTGAGCATGCTTGTCTAGTGAATTTTGAATTGACTCATAGTAATGACTTTGCTTAGATTCTGTGGCTTTGCTCCTCTCCGCAAGAATTTGAATTCTCTGTTGCATTTTGTATACGTGTTTTTAACAGGGGAAGAAATTTTACATTTTTTACAAAGGTGGGTTTTCCAATCCCCTCTGAATGCCTTCTATAATTGATACAACAAAAATCTGTTATTGCAGTGCTTAATTATTTCATAAACTAATTTTTGGCTTAATCAGAAGCAATGAGAAAGGGTGATAATAAAAAATATGAAAACCTTCCTTCCTTTGAAGAATAGAAATGAGGTGGTCAGGCTCACGCATGCTTTGTGCTTGACACACTTACTTTCATGTCATTGTGTATCATGATTCGGAGATGGAGTTGCTTCAGGTTTTATAGATTTTTGTTTGAACATTTTTGTTGAATTCTTTCTCCAGGCTGATGTTTCCTGTTGGGTTTGTGGAAAGCGTAGAAGGGAAACAAATTCTTTGTTTTATTTTCAGGAGGCCTGAGTTGCTGATGAGAAAAGAGTTGAGGGTGGGCTGAGGAACAGAGTGACACTCCCTCTCCTCCCGGCTGAAAATGGTGAACAATGAAATCAATTAAGTGCATCAGTATTTGACCAATAGAATTCAGCGAGCCCAAACTGGCAAGTTATGCCCAATGGAAAGTAGTGAATTCACCTGCAGAATTAGGTGCTTTGCCAATTAGAAGCAGCTTAGAGCAATCAGAAAAATTACTTCATATGATGAGATATAAAAGAATGTAATATCTTCTATTTCTGAAACCTTTCTACGGTAAGTTGTGTAGAGCTAAAATTAAGTTTCAAGCGCCAGGAGTTAAGAGTCTGGGTGGTTCTGTGGGATCGTTAGTCAGGGATGTGTCTAGATCCTGCTAGAGTGTCTGAAGCTGGCAGGAAAAGACCCAGGGCTAGGATTTGTTATCCTAGGGTGTCCTCCATAATGGTTCCATAATGGTTACATGTGGGAGCCCAAGATTAGGTTAACAAATTTTAACAGATCCCAGCCGCCTGTCAATGTTCAGAAGAAAAATGTGTGCTTAGTAACTGCTTTGCAAGCAGGAGCCTGTGCATCCTCACTCCTGTCTCCTTGTCTTAAAAAGCAGAGACAATGCTTTGCTTGCATAGTTGATGCTTTAGATAGCACTCTGCTCATTTCAAAGCAAGGACCCAGGCCCTCAGCTATAAAAGCTGGGCTTGTGTGCTTTTAGATAGTCTATTATCCCCAAAACAAGGACCTGGCTGGTCTCGTGGTCTGCTTTGTAATTCACATATCTAAAGAATGTATCTTATTCTCCTCACCCCATGACTTCCCTAAAGATACACTAAGCCTTTCTACTCATTGTAGATTCTACAATCTCTGTCTCCACCCGTCTTTCCTCAAGTTCCTACTTACTATCACACAACTGTTAATGACTTTTTCCTTTCGTTATACACAGTAAATATAGGAGCATTTGAGAGGCTCGTGGAGTTGGCTCCCTACTCCTTCTCTTTTTCTGGACTTTTCCCACAGAGTCTTGAATAATCATTCCGTGTCGGTAGGACTTCTGCCAGCCATAACCCACAGTTCCAGGTGAGAATGATGCAGGCTTTATCTCTCCTACCCAAGGGAGAGAGAGAAGAGAATTGAGATCTGCTCCCTTGTGGTCCCTTTCTTCCCCAGGGCCACTCCAGTTCACCTGCAGCCTTCTGGGCTCTGATGTCAGGGCCTCTATCCCAGGACTGACTGCAGCCATTTTTTCCCTTGCCAACATTTCCTGTGCCTTTCAGAAGTTGGTCTCTTCTCTGCAATTCAACCCTGGCAGATGTGATGGTGGTCAGCGTGCTGGTGGGCAGTCACCTGGGGACTCCCAGGAGCCATGCTGATTCTCCTGAGTCTCTCATTCGGGGTTACAGAACTGTCGAGCACCGGAGGAAGCCCATTCACGTGAGGTCAGCGCAGCATTGCATCACTTTCATTTTATTTTTGAAATTTCAGTGGAGAAATTATTTGTAGCAAACTGTTCCAGTTTTTTGGCTGACTGCTTTCCTCACCACCATTTCCTTGTTGGATGTGGTGCTTGTTTTAAGAACCAGGTTTCTTCTCTGGTTATTTCTAGCAGGTGGGCTTGCCGAATCCTTGATCTGCATTTGAAGCAGAATTCTTCATCTTGATGTCAAACTGATTTTCTTCATTCTGAATATTTCGTATACACTCAGCAACTGTTTCAAGTGAACTGCTCTTATCCAATTTCGGTTAACTCACATTTGCTGATCTCCTGCTTTCATGCTGAGGGCAGTTTCTTCTTCCTGTAATAAAAGTTAGCAATTTGCATCTACTATGGGAAGGTAATGGCCCGAGGTGCTTTTGTTCTTAACAGTTTTAATACAATTCACCCATTAATATTTACACCGGTTTTTACTCTATGCCAAAAATTGTGCATCCCAGTCAATCTTAGAATATTTTCATCCTCCTAACAGGAAACCCCATATGCATAAGCACTCATTCCCATCTTCCCCATCCTCCCCCAGCCCCAGGGAGCCACTCTTCTCTCTCTGTGGATTTGCCTGTGCTGGACATTTCAAGTAAATCGAGTCAATTCATGTAAATGGAACCGTCTATTGTGACTGACTTCTTTCAAACTGAGTAACGTTTTCAATGTTTGTCCATGTTGTTGCCTGGGTCAGTACTCCATGCTTTGCTATTGCTGAATAATATTCCACTGTATGGCTGGGCCCCTCTGTTTACCCATTCATCAGGTGATAGGCATTTTGGTTGTTTCTTCTTTTTGGCTGTGATGAATAATGGCACCGTGAACATTCCTGTAGGAGTTTTTATGTGGACATTTGTTTTCAGTTCTCTTACGTGTGTGCCCACAGAGTAGAATTGCTGGGTCATTCAGAAACCAACTGTTCAACTCTCTGAGGTCCTGCCAGGCTGTTTTCCAAAGTAGCCACGCAGCGTTACATCTCACCAGCAAGGGCTGCTATCTCTGATTCCTGTGTGTCCTCATTAGTTCTTGTTATTCTTTTTTTAATTATAACCTAATGTAGTGAGTGTGAAGCGGTTTCTCCTAGTAGTTTTGACATGATTTCCCTTACAGCTAATGATTTTGAACTTCGTTTCATTGTGCTTATTGGCCATTTGTATATTTTCCTTTAAAAATACCGTTTCGGATTCTTTATTCATTTTTTAATTTAGTTGTCTTTTTTGTTGAATTGTAGGAGCTATTTTTTATTTGGAGATACAAATTCCTAATCAGATAAATTATTTGAAAATATTTTCTCCTGAGTGTTGTTTTTTTCACTTTCTGGATGGTGTCATTTGAAGCAAAGTTTTAAATTTGATGAACTCAAATTTATCTCTGTTTTCTTTTTTCCTTGTGCTTTTGGGGCAATATTTAAAATCTGAGGTATTTTATTTAAAATTTACATATAAAATATCTTAATTTCTAGGACCGTCCTAGGAGACGGGTGCTGTTGTTATACCCAGTCTATGGATAGGAGGCTGAGATGCAGAAAATTTCACTGAGTTATGAGTGTCAAAGCTTCCCAGTGCTGTGGGAATTCAGAGCCTCATGATTGTCCCCAAGCATCTGTGCTCTTCACCACCATGCTCCACTACTGCCTGGAATCGTTAATGAAAAAGTCTTTCATTTTTTGGTTTCTTGTTTGTTTGTTTTCTCATTGGGAACCTCATCTCCTCATTTTCCTTTCGGATATCAGTGTAGGTTTATTTTAGGTCTCATGTAGGCAGAAGAATTGCTATCATTTAACTTCTTTATTACTCACTCTCCGGTGATGATTGTTGCTATTTGACCTAATCAAGTCATGCTTAAGTCTTTCCTGCTCATGACACTGAAAAGAGTCATGACTTACAGAATGCTCAGAGAAGAAAATAATTGATTGATTTTATTTTGCTACCCAATCAAACCAATCAAATTAAAACCCCGGTGTTGACGCAGACGGTAAGCCCTCCAGAATAGGGTCACTGTCTTCCTTGTGTTTCGTTTGTTTGGTCACAGTGTCTGGATAGTGACTTGCTGTCCAGCAGTTTTGTGAGGATACGGTGTTCGTGAATCATTGTAAGGACAGAATTTTGACAACAGACTGTATTGGTCATTTCACGAGGGAAAAGATAATATAGAAATACTGCTCAGATCTATTTTAAAATTAAGTTTGGAATGTTGAGAAGAGTTCAAGAAACCATACAAAGATCTTTTTCACTTATTTTAGATCTATCTTAGGCATATTATGATTACATAGCAGAGTAACTTATCAACTAGATTTGACAAGAGGTGTGTATTATTGATTATTTGTTTTAGTTGAAATATTCTACCGGGAAAAAGTAATCAGTGTCCATAAATGAACAAATATGTTTGTATTTCTATGTAACATGGGAGCAGACTTCATATGTTTCTATATAATATATATGACTGTGTGTTTTAATCTGTCTGTCAGTGTTTTTATAGTTTTTCAGCAATGTTCTAACTTTAGAATTCTTCTAAGAAAATCACCCCCGATTCTAGCGCAGTTTGTACTGTGTATCCTGTCTTATGCATGGGATTCCACTGTCTCCTCAGTGAGGAATTTCCTCCCCTACTGAGGTAGTAGCAGAGTTAAAGGAACTGTGATTTCTAGGCCTTTGCTCTCCATGTGTTTGCATTTGGCTGTCAATCGCGATTTTCCCTTTCTTGAGTTTTCATTGTTCAATTAGAATTTTTGAAAATAAGTGTTAATATGTTGTATTTGTCTCCCTAGAAACTTGATGTGTTTGTGCTTTTCAGTTTTCAATTTATGAAAAATGTAAATGCACTCTTGTTTTTAAGTAGTCCTTTTTCACTAGATATTTGTTCACCCCTTTATAGTTAAAATACTTTTTTTCCAATGAATGAATCGGTGTGCATGTTTTAAAAGATACCTTACTTTTTATTTTCCTTATTATAACAATTATATTCATTCTAGAAAATTTAGAAAATAAGGATAAACACAGTAATAACTTAAAAATGGCCTCTAATCTCACCTAGAGATACAGTTGTAAAGTTTCAAATGGAGAATTACAAGTCCTCTCATGTTGTTCTTCTTTTTCAAGATCGTTTTGGTTACTGAGACCCTCGAATTCCCATATGAATTATAACAGCAGCTAATCAGTTTTTGCAGAGGAGCCCGCTGGGATTGTGATCGAGACCACGTAGAATATACGGATCACTCTGGGGAGCACTGCCATTCCAAGAGCACTGTCTTCTGATCCAGGAATGTACGTGGCGTGTCTGTCCAGGTATTTAGGTCTTCTTTAATTTTTTTTCAGCAATGCTTTGAGTTTACAGAATATTATTTTACTTTTTTTCTTTGCCTTTATACTGAGAACAAGTGTGCAAGGTACCGGGATCAGAAGTGTATTTTAGCCCCGCCCCTTGCTGCCAACATGGTCGCTGCGCTCTTGCTTTGCCTTGTGTACAATCTTGCACAAAATAGGACCTCAGTAACTCTCTCTTGAATGAATGATTATATGATTCTAGGATGATGCTTGAGAGTCCTTGTGATTTTTTCCTCCAGCCTTTCCCCAATTCTTAACTATGCCCTTTCTCTTCCTAAACTCCAGCCTGGGTTTCAGCCTGCCTGTGGCATTGATGTTCCCTATCTGTAGACTCTTCCTTTCACTGGTTCACGATAATGTTACATGTGGGCTGTGGAAACTTGCTAGATGTCAAGAAAGAACAAATCCATTTCATGCTAGTATTTTTACAGTGTGGTATTTTTTATCGATTGAAATTAAATCAGGCTGACCCCCTGAGCCCTCCCGTGAGCTCTCTTCACTTTCCTACATCTGATACTGCTCTGGTTGCTACATGTGCCCTTCCCCCAGCCTTGGTTTTTGGGTTGAGTAAGTCATCATCAGTGGAGCCCTCTCTTTAAAAGATGAAGAGAACATTGGCTCCTTCTCCCTGGTTGGGGACTTGGATGAGATGAGATACCAGATAAAGAATGGAGCTCCACCTCATTCTGACCCCCGCTTTTTCCGTTCCATTTTCCAGTGGAAAAGAGTACAATTCAACAGTATAAAGATTGATTGTGAGCTAATGAGATAGACAAGACAATGAATCATTTATTAAATATCCTTTCATGCCAGAAACAAATGTATTATACACACAAAAATCACACAAAGCATGATAATATCGTGCTTACAGACGTGTGTCCGAGTTCGAGTCCTGCTCTGGAGTGACCAGTCCTGTGAGATGGAGAACTGGTAGGTTGGCTTAGGCTCTCCAGGACTGGTTTTCTGTACTGCAGAGATGGGGCTCGCTAGGCTTCCCTCCCCCATAGAGGTGCTGTGGTGTGTAACTGTCACGCGTGCACAACTGCTCGTTCCTCGTAAGTGCAGGATAGCATAAATTTTGCGGTGATGGCTTTATGACTGCCCCGTGTAGACTCTCAGTGCTCCAAAGGGATGCCTTGTGGTTTGGAGATGGGATTCTCATTTCTGTAAATACCCAAGGATTGTGGTATTGGGCCCTGCTGATTTGAATCTATTCTTTAGAAAGTTCATATTGTAGATATATTTTTCAAGCATGTGTGCTTTTTTTCTTTTATTATTTATAGTTCTACCCTCTCATCTCTTGGTGTGACTTTTCATGGAATCTAGGAAACAGTCCTAAGTTACCTGCCTCTTCACTCTTCTCCGTGGTTTTTTTCTTCCCTGACTAGAAGAGGGTTTTGCACAGGAAATTTTATTTGTTCCCCTTTTCTTGGAGTCTCTCTTTCGGTCTGCCCATCTCTCACCTGCCCATCTGTCCATTTCTCTACCCACTCATTCTTCTGACTTGTTCCAAAAAGCATTTCAGGCAGCTTACAGAAGAACAGATACCAAATAAACAGGTTAGAAAATGGGGCTAAGTTCAAACTGTGAGGCTAGGAGGCGAGCCTGTGTGAGGGTTGCAGCCGTGAGACACACACCTCTGCCCTGTGACTTATAAGATCTACAGCAAGAGTGTGCCTGTGGCTCCCAGCAGACACAGTTTAACAGGGTTTGTGGGAGATGCTCACTGGCTGTGAAATAAATAAGTGGCTCAGGAGAAGCCCAACCTTTCCAGCTACAAAGGCTTAGGAGAATATTTTGAGTGTCTTCCAAAATCAGGGTATTGCATTGTTTCTTTTGTCAGAGTTCTACATATAGTTGGTTACATTCTATACCTGGAAATTTCTCCAGAACTTCTTACCAAGTGAGTGCCATTGCTCGGGAATGAGGTGGTTCTCCTCATTGACGGGGGTTGGCCAGAAACCGAAAGTGACATCTTCAAAGGAGCCTGGGATTTGTCAGTTATGTTTTGTCAGTGCTGTAGATTTCAGGAAATGCTTTCACACTTTCTCTCCATCTGAGGCTGCAGCGTGCTCTCTTAGCAGCATCAGGAGCTCAGAGCCACGGGATATTGGGGGCTGACTGCACTGCCGTCAAGACAGCCAAGCTAGTCACTGCAGGAGTGGTTCTTTCACATAGTGCATTTCATGTTCTATAGTAGAAAGTTTCAACAGGGAGTTAATTAACTGAGTTAATTAACATTTAATAAATATGAAGCTTTGATGAAAAGACGGTTATAGGCAGAATAAAAGTTGTGAACACTTTGAAAACGGTTTCATTACTGAAATTTCAGTAGGGAAGATACACAGTTTATCTTATTTATGCCTCTCTTTTAAAGTAACAAAGAAACAAGACAGAAAAGGCAGAGGATGATTTCTGTTATTCCTCTCGGCTTGCAGGTTCCCTCACATCCAGTGGCATCCATCCAGACACCAACACTGTCACTGGCCATGCTCAGAACTGCCTCAGCCCTGAAGACACAGGTAACAAATAGAAGGGGGCCGCGCCCTGTTACAGCAGGTGCTCTCACTTTGTGGGTCCTTATGTAACTGCGCGGTGTTAATCAGGATCGCCCGTTCTACATTGTGTGGCGCTGCTGCGGTGTCTCCTAGTTATTTGTTTCTGTAAGTACTCGTGTATTATTCTCCAATGTGTGGTACTACACATCTAAAAATGCTTTTTTCAGATGAAAAATAATGTATATTTAATGCAATAAGTCTGAAAAAAGGGACAAAAAAGTCTATCCAGGTCCCACTAGTCAGAAATAATAATTAACACTTTAACATCTACTTTCTGTTCTTTTCATCAGTGTGTATCAGCTCTGTCATAAAAACCAGTGAGCACTCTGTGTCTGTTTACTGTGTGGAGACCTCCATTTTCCATTCGGCTTATTACATGTTTTTCTACAATATTCTATCTCCCTTGGCATGATTTTTAATGACCAGTATAGCATTCTGTCTTGTGGAGGCATCGTCCATTTTACTTTGGGCTTAAATAAACTTTTAAATTCCAAGTGTACTTAACTGAAATACTGAAAAGAGAACTGTGGTGGTACCGAAAGAGCCCTACCTCCCTTCCCCTTATTTCCTGAGTGTAAAAGCTGTTGCCAATGTGGTGTATATATTTCATGACCTTTATGCCTATGACATATATATATACCCATACATACATACGTACATACATATGAGAAATCTATGTATATGTGTGTATATATGCTTTTTTGAAAAATGAAGCCATACTATATGTTTTCTGCAGCTCGCTTTATTCACTCAGGGGTATATCATAGACGTCCTCAAACTCCAGACCCACCCGGTCCTTTCAGATAGAGTGGAGGGGTCTCCTGATGTGCAGGTGTGGTCTCTTGTGCAAGGACACCTTTGGTGGGAGAATGCTGTTGACAAGGCCCTGGGCCACGGGGAAACGCCGGCCCCCTCAGTGCCCACAGCTCACCGTGATTTAGGCGCTTCATTGTCTTGATGGAGGACACTTAACTTTTCTCCATTTTCCACTGTCAGAAAGGATGTTTGACTGGCATCTTTCTTTAACAGACATTCCTGTGATCTTGTATGATCATGCCTTTAGTTAAGTCTTCTGGAAATTTAGTCCCTGGATGTGACATTTACTTTCATCACAGGCTACTTTCAAGTGACTAGAAATTCCTTCTCCTGTGTGGAATGAGAAATGTAGAATTACTTACGTAACCAATTCTCTATCGCTGGATATGATTTCACTTCAGCTTTTCTTCCCACCAGTGTAAACAGTACATCTATTTGAACTGATTTTTTTTCTAAACGAAACGATTCCTAGAAGTGGGGTTGAATCAGTGTGTACACACGTTTTTCAGAGTTTACATATCCATTGACATGTCATCCTCCAAAAAGGTCGCTCACAGTTTTTTCTCCCACAGATGGACACTAGCTACAATATCTTTTAAAAATATTTACCAATAAGATGAGCAAAAGTGCTTTTTCATTGTTTTAGTTTGCATTTGATGACCAGTGAGGTATTGAGCATTTTTCACTGATTAGCCATCTGACTTTTGAAAAGTGAATGATCCATTTTGTCCTTTGCACAAATTTAAGTGAGGAAACTTCTTTTTGCTTTGTGACAGCTCTTTGTATGTTATGAACATTAATCCCTTGTCTTCATCAACATCTATCACAGAGTTTTTCCTTGTCAGTTCTTTCATTTCATTTTGTTCAGTAGGTTTATATTTGTTGTGGCTCAAAATATTCTTAAGATAGTAAATGTCTTCCTTTTGTGTTTTATCTTTGTTATTATTCTTAGAAATACTTTCTTATAATGGTATAAATCTCTTATGTAGGTTTATTTAATGTCTAAATGGAGATGATAATAGTACTTGTTATAGTGAGGAGAAGTTGAATTAATGTGAGCAAAGAGTTGTATTTGCTGTTATTAGTATTTTAATATTTACATCACTATCTGTAATTATTTTTGTGGTCATTATGACAGGAATAGAATTTGTTCTTTCCAGGTGATTCTCTGATTGTCCCAGGACAATTATTGAATTCATACTTTGCTCTTTGATTTGAAATCCCACATGTATAAAATACTTATGTACACTAGAGTCTCTTTTTGAGCTCATGCTTTATTTCTGTCAATCTTACTTCCTTACTCCAGCGCTATATCTTACATATTGTAAAAATTAATTATTATCTGACAGTGCGATTTTTTTTTGTTCTTTTCTTCCATCCCAAACTTTCTTGGCTATTATTATGACTTTATTATTCCTGAAGAATTCTAAAATATATTGTTCAAGTTAAAAAAATCAGATAAGAGTATTCATGGGATTTTTATTAAGTTTTGAATTAATTTTAGGAGAACTTCCATATATACAAAACTGTTTTCCTCCATGCAATATGTTGATGTCTCTACATTCACACCTCTTATTTATCCCTCAGTACAGTCCTGTAGTTTTCTCCATGTACAACATGGGCATTAATTGTGAGTTTATTCCAGATTATTGTTGATGTTTTTGTTAATTTTGTAAGTGAGAATTTTTTGCTATTATATTCTTTAACTGTTTAAACTGACACCTAAGAAGGCAGATTCGGTTTGTAAATACTCACTTTGTAAGAAATCATTTAAAATTGTAAGTATTAAGTAATTGTTCGAGGATCCTTTCTTTTGTGTTTTTAAAAATTTGTTTCCAATATTATCAAAATGGTCATAGCTAAGAAGTATAGGTGTGGAGACAGATGGAGAGAGGTAGTGTGGCTCATGTACAAACTCTGAGCACTTTTATGGCTGCATTTACGCTGGAGAAGCCCCAGAAGAGCCCACGTTAGACCAGGGGTGGCTTTGTATGCACTTGAAAGCCAGCTTTCCTACCTGTATGGTGAAGCCTGTTGGGCGTGGCAGGTAGATGCTCAAGGTCTGATCAAGGTCATTGGCTGCACAGAGCACTGTGTCTGTGAGAACTGGAGTCCATCACCATGGGAAATGCTTGGTGCCAGGAACACTGCAGGGGAGCTGGGGAGTCTGTGTGTTAAGGATTTTCCAGTCCTGGGAGTGGGAAGATCAGACTCTGCATTCAGATCTGAGTTTGAATTCATCCTCTCTTGTTTACTGGTCCTCTGACTTTTGTCAAGTTATCTGCCCTCTTTGAACTCCTATTTTCTTGTCTCTCAAAGTAGGAGAATTACGGCCTGCTGCTAGAGTGTTTGATCAGGATAAATGATTTGTTTCTATAAGATGCCACGTACAGTCACAAGCTCAGTGAGAAATGGGCTGTCACCTCTTCATCTGCAACTCAGTGCTCGACAGGACATCGGGGCAAAGCCAGTCCGTAATTTGTTTGTGATGCAAGTAGGAACAAAATTAATGTCTTGCCTTTCCCTTGCAGTATTATTACTCCTTTGCTTCATTTACTTCTTTCCTCCTTTCCTTTCCCCTCCTCCACCAAAAGATCCTGAGACTCTCTCAGAACACTAGATTCAAATTACTTTAAAGGGTGTCTCATCCTCATGAAATGACAGTAACTTAAAAAATATCTGTACAGATCCCAGACGTCATTGTATTTGATTTACACACACACACGCACACCCACCCACACACTCAATCAGCCTACCTCCCACTTGCTGAGGGAGAAGGGCCAATTTTTCTGAGTTTTCATTCACTGAGCGTGAGAGCAAAGTCTCTTACGCAGATTTTCACCTTGCTTAGTGCATGGTGTTTTTAATTGGATTTCTGCTTTGTGGCCATAGAACTATTCTCCTTATAGAAGAGAGGATGTGGAGACATAGACATTCTGCTGAGATATTGGTGTCAACATATTTGAGTTGGAAAGGACTTAGGACAGCATAGAGTCGTAACTTTTTATGGGTGAGAATTCATGATAGTGTAACTTGGACAAGAACCTAGGTCTTCTGTCTTCGTGTCCACGTGGATGAAGAGGCAACAAGGCGGGAGATGGCAGGGATCCTTCTTGCTTGAGTTCCAGGGTCTTGCTAGTTTTCATTGCTCAGCTGCCTTTAGTTTAGGTCTGTGTGGCCTCTCATGGGAAGGTCACTCTGTCCTGATAGACTGAGTTTCAAATCAGCAAAAAGCCCTGGACCCACTCATATTTCCCAGAGTTTTTCTGCTGTCCTGCTGACAGTTTATATAAATGATACCTAAGAAACTACTGGATATAAAATCCTTATTGTTATCATTTGCCCTGAAGTTCCATAGGAATGGGGTGCTGTCTCAGGCTGTCTAAAGCTAGATCTGAACAAAGATAGGGTGATAGGCTGTGCTGCTGGACCCTCCCCAGTCATAAGGGATTTCCACCTTAGTTTTTAAAATCAGACAGATGAGTTCAAATCTTGCCTTTACCAGTTATTAGCTTTGTGAACATGGGGAAGAAACTGTACTTGTTTGTGTCTAATTTTCTTTATCTGTAAATAAGTTCAGTATTAACTTTAGGGTTTTTGTTTTAGAATTGAATGAGCTAATTCCCTCATTTATACCTAAAATACTGATCGCGTGGTTCTATGCTGGTGCCTTGGTAGAAGATTACTAAGGGACTCAGCAGTGAGAATGCAGGTGGGGGACCCCTGGATCATAGAGCTTATATTCCAGGATATGCTTTTAAAAGACTGGATGTGCAGTGGATTTTTAGTAAATGTCCATTCCTTTCCTTATCCACATTGATTGTGTATATATCTTTGTACAATATATGAACAATGTTTATTGCAATTTAAATCTCTTTGTAGTATTTAAATTATGTAGCTATAACAAAATACGTGAAATAAAATGATTTGTCTTTTATTTTCTTTTCAATATGCAAAACAAAATAAAATAGAAAAGAAAAAAGGTTTTGAAGGAGTAGAAATAATTTTATTTCTGTGGAATCAATTCCCTATGTTAGGTTTTTTAGTTGTGTTGTTAAACAGCATATAAAATTGATAGGTTGTGACTTCAGTGTTGATAGCTAGGTGAGTGTAGTTTCTTTTTGTGGTAGTCTTTGATGAATTATTTGCACTAGATCATAAATGATGTGCATGTTACATATTGGAAACGAGGAAAGAGTGGAGACATACTACCTCCAATGCAGTCATCTTGTTACCAAGTCAAAACTCGTACTGCTTGCTGCATGACAGGCCAATAAATCGGGAGATTGAGGTGTTGGAGCAAGGAATAGTGACTTTATTTGAAAAGCTGGCAGACCCAGAAGATGGCAGAATGACATGCTGGAGAACCGTCTCCCCCAAGTCAGAAATCAGTCCGCTTTTATACTAAAAAGGGGCGGGGATGTGGTTGGTTGTTGCAAACTTCTTGCGGTACGAATTGTTTCTCCTTGGAATTCTTTGTTCTTGCAGCTGTCCACGTGGGTCAAATCATGGTGCCCCTCTAAAACCTCCAAAAAAAAAAACAAAGTTGATTCTCTATTTTGCAACTTGCCATCTCTATATAAGTGCAGAAGAGTTAACATCGTGAAAGATCAGGTCCCGGAGAATAGGCTCTCCTGGTTATTTCAGGCTAAAGGCAACTTTCTTTTACAAAAGGTACAGAGCTACCAAGTCTGAGCCTAGAAAACAGCAAAGGTTTAAAGCCAAAGGAACAGATCTAACATGCAGTCAAATTTATTCCTTTGTATTACAATTTCTTTTTCCACCTCATAAATAATTTTAGTAAGAAACATGAGCAATTTTTTTTCTTTTGCTTCTGAGTAACGGATAAGTGGGCCAAATACATTTATGAGAGCAGAGATGCTGTGCGGGCATTGGGGTCACAGCAAACTCTTGTTGGGGGTGGTCGACTCTGCAACATGTCTGATGCCCTGTGGGTGTTGGTGAGGGACCCCATAACCAGGGGCTCTCTTCAGGAACCAGCATATGGGCTTTGAAATCTGGAGACCTCTTTTTCAGCTGCCGGAAATTTTTTCAGATACTGTGACTGAAAAACCACTTCAGCTGGTGATAATTAGGGAATAAAGGAAGAGGAAAAGGGCTTGGATTAGATTAGAAGAGAAGGACAGAATATCAGGGAACCTGGGGGCTTGGCAGTGGGTGCTTGGGAGAGAGGGGAGCAGAGGTGGGGTGGGGCACGGCTCTGGAACCAGCTCCAGCACCTGTCCCAGGGCCCAAGTCACACAGCTTTTAATTAGCCCAGGACACTCTCCTGTCTGGATGTCACCCTGGGCAGAACCTTGAGAATCGAAGCTAAGGGGTGGGCAGCACTCACCTAGGGGATCACTGAGGACTTCGTTCAAGTCCACGGTGCCTTTTCTGGTCATGTGTCTTCACTTGCCCTTTATCTTATTATCTGAGAAGCTGGAGCAAGGAACGCAGGGAGAGATCCAGGAAGACATCTGACTGTGTTAAGAGACGACAGTCACAGCCACACGGGGAGCGAGGACACTTGCAGCAAATTAAAACGACTTCACAACTATTGCATCAGAGCTGTCGTTGTGAGAGAGCCTAAGCCTGTCTCAGAGTGCAGGGGACAAGCAGAAAAGAATGGTAAATTTCCACTGACAGTTGAAATTTTGTTAAATAGCCTGCTACTGTTGCTTGTATCACTTGAATGAATGCAGGCATATTTCTATGGGCATTTATATGTTCACTCAAACCCACCAGCCACTCTTGCCCCCATCGGGGATGGGCTTTCTCAAGCCCAGTGCACCTCCTGCTTGGGTGGGCCACGCTGCGGTTCCTTGCCTGGGGCCGGGCTGCTGCAGGGCACTGAGTCCCCGAGGCACGGCCTGCGAGACACGACAGGAACACCTCTGCTCTTGACTGAGGGCCTCCGTTTCCCCCTGCAGTGTAAGAATGCTGGTGACTGAGTTAGAAGCATGCTTCAAAGCTGTCCGTGTCCTTGCCATCCAGAAGCGGAGCCTGGGAGCTTCCGAATTTCTCCAGAATGCGGTTTACATTCATCTTCGACAGGTGAGTTTATGTCCTTTTACAAGTGGAGGAATTACTGCAGTTTTCCTGGAACTTACTCACCACTAGTCCATCTGATTTTTCTGTGCTAGGATTCAATATGGCATGCTAAAAATTCTGGAGTCAGATCTTGAAACACTGATGAAGAGGATTATTTTATTTCTTTATATGATAGTATTTTACTTTCAAAATTCAGAGTTTTCGGTTCTTTCAAAAATTTTTTGGGGGGTTGGAGAAACAACTTTGCTCTTACCATCTTTGTGACCTGTTGCTATATGCCTGTCAGCTGTCTTCTGTCACTTGTGAGGCGGTTCCATTTCTGACCCTGTCCGGGTTGTTCATGGTATAAAACATATAGTCTGTAAAAGTACAGTCCCTTTTACTCTGAAGACATTCCACAAATACTACTTAAATCTGGGTGTGGTTTTAAGAAGACAGAAGCATTAGAACATGTACTTGCAGGTTGCTAGTGCAAAATCCCCAAATCAATAGTCTAGCTCAACATCTAAAATCTTTCTAATCTACCTTGGATTTGTATGGATAGTTGAAGCAGTTTCCTAAGAACTCAAGACCAGGGTTAGAATACAGGCTGGTGTAGCTCAGCAGGTCGTCCCAAGCTGATGCTCTGCCAGAGGGCAGGTCCTAGGGGAGAGGGCGTGTCCTCCCCTCCCTGAGCTGACAATTTGATGGCAAAGACATTCATCAGGTGAAGAACTTGGAGTTTCTTCTAAGAAAAGTGGGTTTGAAACAGTCCTAAAAGCGTGGGAGTGACACAATCCCATTTGTCTCAAGTAGGGGAGAGTGGCTTTGGGGCCACTTGGGAGACTCGTGAGTCCAGGTGGGCAGTGTTGGTGGCTTCCACTTGAGCGGTGGGACGGTCAGTGGGTAAAAGCGAACAGATTGAAGGCATGTTTAGATGGTAAAAAGGAAAGGATGAATGCTGTCTGTGAAGGTAGGATGGAGTAAGGAACAGGTTTCTGGGTGGATTAATGAGGTAAATGATGGTCCTGCTGTGCTCTGAGGAGGGAAATCTGTAGAGGGAGTTCTGGGGGATAACTGATGAATTCAGCTGTGGGTAAAGTGAAAGGCTGTTAGATGTGTGGTTTGGGAGCTCAGGTGAGAGCCAGTAGTGAGTAGGGGGAGGGGAGAGAGACTTTCAAATCAGTTTGTCTTGTGAACATACAAATAAGGATGAGTAATGACACAATTAAAACCTCTATATTCTGTATTTAAAGCCCAGTAACATTTTGCTATATTGACTGCAGAGGTTCTTAATTTTTTAAATAGAAATAAAATAAATAGAAACAAAATAGTGGAGTTAATGAATATCTTAGAGTTGATGTGTGTCCTTGTATGTATTTTCATACCACATCTGTTTATACCCATAATCTACAAAACTTTCGCTTGTTTAGCATAAGAGTTAAACAGAGGGACGTGACACACAGTGTTGGGGCTTGAAGCTGATCTTCTCGGGCAAATTATGTCACCTCTCTGTGCCTTAGATGCATCTTCTGTGACTGCTCCCGGGCCCCTCATCACAGCTGATTTCCTAGACTAGATAGATGTTGGGAGGGAGGCTGCTGAAGGGAATAAGAAGTGGCAACTTCTAGGGATATTGAAGAAAGAGACAAAAACAGATTGAAGCCGATAAACTGAGTAAAAATACCCTCAAAAGAGAAAGAATCCCACAGTGTTTTGAGCCCCTTAGCGTAAGGGAAACAAAATCAGGTTGAGCCAAAGCTCTTGAGCATGTGAGTATTGTGGGTGGGAGTGTGTCATCAGAAAAGTGTTGAGAAAAGGCCTCTTCATTTCCCTAGACGTTTCCAGTAAGGATGGGGAGCAAAAGAGAAAACCCCCTGCTTCACAGTGGAAGCTGCTGTTTTGTGCAAAACTGACCAAAGTTTGGAGACCAGTCATCAGCGGTGCTGGCAAATGAAGAGACTTCGGGATTGGGTGGGGCACCTACTGTGACTTCCTGGTGACCTGCTGGCTAGGGGCTGTATGGCGGGCAGTATGTTTGCAGGGTGACCCGGGCATAAACCCTGGCTCTGAGGCTGCTGGTCTGACTAGAAAACCTGGGCACCCGCAGTCCGAATGGGGCAGCTCGGGATGTGGCCTGGGACACCTGCTGAGCTGAGGGTGAGAAGAGGGCTTCCCTGAGGGGGTGTCATGCGGAGAGTGGGAACGTGTTCCTGCAGGGGAGGAAGAGCCTCTGAGCAGAGTGCTGGATGCACAGGCAAGACCAGCCTGAGCACGGAGGCTTCTGGGAGCCAGAAGTCATACAATGGCCCGAACCACCTTGCTCCTGCAAGACTGCAGGGAAAAGATGCTGAAAAGGTAGGCTAGGGTCAGACCCTGTGGTGTTGTTTGAGTGACAGTAAAGGACTGTTCCGGCAGGCAGGAGAGAACCCTGTGGGCGTCCCAGCTGGGGCGTCACGCCGGAGGGAGGAGCAGAGTTATAGACTTTGCCACTTATTAGCTCTGTGACTTTGAGCAAGATCACCCCACCTCTCTCTATATATATCTTCATCTGTAAAGTGACAGAGTGACAAGCTAGTGTCATCAGAAGGCTTAGTTTAGCTCTGATCCTCTGTGTCCAGTCCTGTCAGTGCTGCCCTGTGAGGTTCTGCAGCGGCTGCTCTTACCCTGAGATGGGAGGGCGTAGAGGGACATTGTAGTGCCCGAGGGCAGGAAAGGGTTGCTTTAAAAGAAGACATGTTGCCGCCTGCAGCTGCAGGCCTGCAGGCAGTTTGGTTGAAGGTCCTGCAGGGGACTTTGGAGGCCTTAGGTTGTGGAGAGTACTTTGGACGCCTTAGCTTCCTCTTAAGTCTTGTTTTCCCTTGCGGACCGGATTTGCCTTTGCAGATTGATGCTGAAGATTTGGGCATCTAGCAAAGCTGTTTTCAGAGATGGGTATATACGTAAAATATCCTATAAAATAAAATGATTTATTTAACGTGTGTGACTTCGCAGCTGTTGGTAACAGCTCTGTTGTCCTGTTCGTCATGGAGGACACCAAGATTCAGCAGAGCGTGCGGGAGGACAGGTAGCCTGCAGTGCTGCTGCGGGTTGTTATCCCGAGTAGAGCACTCTGCTGAGTTGACTCTTCTCTGAGTTTGGTTGCCAGATGAGCAGACAGCAAATTAATGAGTTCTGGTGGGATTGTATAATGACAGGAAGAAAGAGGAAACCGTAGTTTTTCCAGACTAAAACACGATTTTGTTTCCTGATCCAGTGTGTTCATTACAGAATTGATGAGTTCTTCTATTCTGGGACTTCATTGAAATAAACGTTCAGCCTAAATGTTAAGAGTTATGTTTTATTTGGCTGGAGGACTCGAGCCGGGATGGCAACCTCTCAGATCACTCTGAGGGACTGCTCCCAAGAGGTAGGGGAGGAACTAGGATATATAGAAGTTTTACAAGAAAGACCAGGTAGTTGGAACAATAAAATATTGCTTGTTATCTAAAGAAAACCAGATATCTCAAGATCAAGTATTTAGTGCTTTTCTATGTATGGGAGGAAGCAAACATTTGTGTCATTGAATTCATCCCTTTGGCAGGTACCTAGGTATCTAGGGCCAGTATCCTGTCCTTTCTTACTCTGAGTCCGCTCAGAGGGCACCACTGTGAGTGGCTGAGAGGCTGGGCTGCAGGCATGCACTCGCTGGGGGGTGGCAGCAGCCGCTGATGACTTGGTTTCAGCATTCTTTGTTTACTGACATGGTTGCAGTATTTTCATTCACATTGTAGTATTTTCATTCACGGACTGATTATGGGTAATCTGCAACCTTGGAAAGCAACCGAGATGGAATTACTGCAGGTAACTTCTACTTTAATAAGCCGTGTGCAAACATAAACATGGAGGAAGCATAAATTTTGATTTGGTGGTGTAGTGAAAGGTTTCTGCACATTACAGGAGAACGCAATGCAGAATTCCTTAAGTCCACCTTTCTTTTCTGTAGTGGTTTCTGAGAACAGTTTATGGTAATTAACCAACATTGACAAATGGTGGCACACATTGCATTTAAGAGCTGGCCAGCTGCAAACTTGTGTATAGGACAGGTGGAATTCATAGGCAAGTGGTCAGGTGGATGGGAGAGAGATGGAGCCAAAGCCTGGGCCCAGATTCCGGTTTAAATCGCCATTTCCTAACCATACGGCCTTGGACTAAAATGTAACCTCTCTTAACCTGTTGGTGAATCTGTGAAATGGGCATGCTAATATTCGTTTCTTCCTGGTATTGTTGTAAGTTCTAAAGAGTATTGTAGCACACATGAAGCACTTAGCAGTGTTCACTGTGTGTGGCCGCCCCGCTTGGCGTGTGTCAGAGCCATAAAGGCAGCATTTGTCTGTTGAGGATGCACTGGTAGCCCCTTGAATATGTTGTGAATTTGGTGATTTCCTTTAATCTTGGTAACTCTGTGTGCCATGGGCAGTTATTTTCATGGACAGATGAGGAATCTCAGGGTAAAGAAGACTGTAATTTGCCCAAAGTCATACCATAATTTTGGGTGCATGGGCCTCGGTTCAGCATGGGCCCCAGGGCCTTCTGCCCTCTCCGTTCAGCACCAGAGCCAGATGTGTGGTCGGCTGTTTCCCAGCCCAGAATATCGGGCAGGCCGCAAGACACACCTGGCCCTGCGCTGCTTGAGCAAAAACTCCGGAGGAGAGGAAGTTACAAAAGGGATAAACATAAAAACAGATGACAGCAAACTGTGATCAGCCCTGAGAAGGAAAGGAACACGCCTCACAATGCAGAGCTGCGAGCTTTCCCGTCGGGGCTGCTCTGGGGGCGTTCATCTCAGCTAAACAAACTCTGCTGCTGCACCAAGGCAGGAAGGCAGGGAGCGTGTGGCCAGGTAGACAGGGCCTTGTTAATCATACTCATTCCCCATTAAGCTGCAGCTGTCACGGGCACTTACCTAGTAAACAGATGTCTTCCATAATCATCACGCACTTTTCTTGGTAGTTTTATTGCCCCACCTTTGAGATGAGGTCATTGAAGCTGGGGAGTTTGCTGCATGCCCGTGATCACCATGGAAATACCCCCACTGGTCTTTCAACCTAGACTGGTGTGGCTGTCATGTCCCAGCCCTGTGAATGGCATCATGTTGCCTCTCCCAAGCAGCCCAAATGACTGACATTGATATTCTTAATTCATAGGAAATAGTATGTGACAATAGGAGAAAAAGGTATTAAGAAATTGTTTGGAAAACTAGAACAAAATCCAATTCTTCCCCAGCTGGGGGAGCGTACCCTGTGTCACTCACCCCACTCACTGTGTGTCACCTTCTCCCTGCCGACTCCACGTTCAGAAGCCACTCTGAGTCTTTGAAGAACATTTTGCCTCATGACACTCTTGACTAGGACCTGCGACCTCTCTGTCACTGGTTAACTCTCTCTTGAAAGCCATTTAAATTTCTTGCACGCTCCTCCGCTCAGATGTAAGAATATCCTCTTTCAACTTCTTGATGCAGCTCCTTAATGAAGATCTCGTGAAGGAAACTTAGTCAAAACCTGGGAGGTATGCACACAGTGACTACAACCTCAGCACTTTATGAAGTTCAGAATCAGATTTGTGGGTGACTCAGGAAAGGCTTTTTTATGGTAACAAGGGGAAAGTGAAAGAATGCAAGCTGTGTGAGACTGAAACATCTCGGTCCCAGCCAGCAAGGCACCTGCGTTCAGGATGGTGTGTGGAGAGTGCATAGTTCTCACAAAGAAAGAAGTGTTGGGATGGGAGGGAGGACAGTTAGGTACTTTACTGTGGAGGGAAAAAGTGGGTTAAGCATTTCCTGGTTGAACAAGAGGACTGTGACATGATGTGCTTGTATTTTGGAGAGAAGGGTTTTGTGGGGACAGGCCTAGGGAGAACGCTCTGTGGCTGGTGAGTCAGCACAACAGAGAAACACAGAGAACCGGGCAGACCCCAAGGCCCCTGCTGGGGAAGAGTTTGCCCGCCAATTCGAGCCCTGGGGGCGGCTTCTGTCCCTTAGCTGGGGCCTCAGAGCTCCCTTCACAACCCAGTCCTGTTGATACAAGGAAAAAAACGTGAGGCATGAGAAGGGCTGTGTCCCAGGATTTGGTTGAGCCCCTGGGATGTGTCCCACCAGATTTTGTTCCTTGGCTTCGTGCAGTAAAGTATTCAAGAGCAAGCCAGTGTTGAGAAAAGGTAGATTTATTCACAGAGACACATTGAAAGGCAAGAGAAAGGCCACGAGGTGTGGGGTTTGGGTGCTCAGATTAAAAGTAGGTACACACTCCACAGAGTGTGGGCTTTCCCCGAAGAGGGAGAGAGAGGGGTGACCGCGAGGTGGCGCTGTGTTGCTCGTTTTCTTGGGCTTGGTGGTTTCATTTGCTAATATGTAGAAGGACCAGCCTAAGGGCAAGGGGCTGGGATTAACAGGGAGTTGGCCATTTCCCACCCTGTGACCTTTTGTGGCTAGCCTTGGGACTGCCATGGTACCTTGGGGCATGTTATTCACCATGTTACTATTACAATGGGTGTATAATGAAGCTCAAGCTCTGCTAGAAGTTAAATCTCTTCATCCTGAGCCTCAAGGCCTACTGGGGGTTGAATCCTTCACCATTTTGATGTTAATTGCTGTGGCCTT
Source organism: Camelus bactrianus (assembly GCF_048773025.1). Lineage (NCBI taxonomy): Eukaryota > Metazoa > Chordata > Mammalia > Artiodactyla > Camelidae > Camelus > Camelus bactrianus. The sequence continues at coordinate 70,264,271 of NC_133553.1, forward strand.
CCTTGAATGGCTGTGCTCTGCCCCTTCCATCCTGTCTCACTGTAATGACACAGAGAGAGCAAAGGCCGGGCCCTGCCTGTGCTCCTGCATTTAACAGCGGGAAGTGTGGAGTGGGCTTATGATGACTCTGAGTGGTGAGAAGGATGTTTCAGATTTTGCCACGTGAGACATGGGGACCTGCCAGCAGCCATCACAGATTTATCTCAAGGGCATTATCGCTTGTGTTGTTACGGAAAGAACAGGCCAGCCAAGAAACAAGCACTGAGATTTATTACGCTGGCGGGATCAGAGGGGCTCCTGTTCCGAAGCTCTGAGCACCTCCAAGACCTGCACATGAGGTTCTATAGGGTTAATTACAAGTAAGGGGCTATTAGCCAATAAGGCTCAAACAACAAAAAGCAAGGAATCAGTACACTGAAGCTTATGAATTTGGAACAGATCACTTTACTGACAATTGTTGACCTTGGATTTACGAGTTAGCTTATTAGCCCATTCAACTGACACTAAACTTCAGATTTACGAGTTAGCCCAGCAATACTTAGATCAGTAAACCGACACTTATCACACTTAGATTTGTGACTTAGCTCGTTAGCCCAGCTGGGATTTTCCTTCACAGTGTCACTCATCTTTTCTATATTTCGTTTTTTTTTTTTAAGTATTTAATCCAAATTTAATATCAGGTTTTTTTGGAAAGAAATTTCTCTTTTTCTTTTCTTTGGGACTCTTTTGGGGGGGTAGGTAATTAGGTGTATTTATCTGTTAGTGGAGGCCCTGGGGCTTGAACCCGGGACCATGTGCACGCTACGCACACGCTCTACCACCCCCCGATGATCTTTTCTTTTTGCTTTAGCTGCCAAGAATCTTACAGCTGAATTTCTAGTCGGCCTTTCACACTTGCCCTGACTGCAGGGAATCCATTTTTACGACTTTATCTCCCCCTGGTTTCATTTAAGTATTGAATCTCCAATTTCCCTTCACTCTCAATTTTGCCTTTTTGTTGTTATGGTTGTTAAGGTGTGTTTAAAAAAATTGTTTAATTTCTCTTTTAGCAGGAGGCTGAAAGTAAATAAATATGTAAACAAACAGCACACTTAAATGCTTTTATACATTCTAAGTTGTTTAGTAGTTACTTAAAAACCGAATTGAATTTTAAAGTGATAACATTTTTAAATTATTTTTTATTTTTTTACAAAGATATAGCTGATTTAAAATGATATGTTTCAGGTGTACAATAGATGCTCCATTTATAGTTACTGTAAACATTGGCTGTATTCCCTGTGTTGTAAGATACATCCCTGTAGCGTGTTTAAATTACATGTTGCAGTTTGTATAAGAAAGTTGGGCAACCCAGAGTCTGGGGCATGGCTGTGTCTGACCCAGGGTCACGCTCACCCTGCCTGTCAGAGCCCAGGCCCTCACTCCTGTCTGCAGGGCAGCGAGTGGAGGCAGCCCTCATCAGCGCTGGCACCACCCTCTGAGCGGCAGTGACAGCAGTGTCTGTGTGTGGACGTGCAAAGTGTTTTTCCAGGAGATTTACATGCATTTCTGCATTTAATAATTAAAGCCCTCCTGTGAGGAAGCGTTTTATGATTTTAATGAATAATACATTTTATTTTGATATTGATAAACTTCAAACCTCCGGAAAATTTACAGAAGTAGTACAGTAAACGCTTAGATACAGTTCACCTTAAAGGGCACTATTTGTCCTTTTGTGTCTGGCTTATTTTAGCATAAAGTTTCAAGGTACATCCATATTGTAGCCTGAGTCAGTACTTTATTCTTTTGGTTTCATAATATCCTTTTTCTTTTTTTTCGTTTTTGGTCTATTTAAAAATATTTTCATTGAAGTCTAGTCAGTTTATAATGTTGTGTCAGTTTCTTGTGTACAGCACAACAATTCAGTTAAATAGGAACATACCTGTATTCATTTTCATATTCTTTTTAAACATAAGTTACTATAAGATATTAAATATATTCTCCTGTGCTATACAGTATAAACTTGCGGTTTATTCTATACATACTCAGTATCTGCAAATCTTGAACTCCCAATATATTCCTTCGCACACCCTCTCCCCTCTGGTAACCATATTTTGGTCTCTATGTCTCTGTGTCTGTTTCTGTTCTGTAGATAAGTTTATCTTTTTGTGTCTTTGTTTTTTGATTTTTTTTTTTTAAGATTCCACATGTGAGCGATCTCATATGGTATTTTTCTTTCTCTTTCTGGCTTACTTTTCTTAGAATGACATTCTCCAGGTCCATTCATGTTGCTGCAAATGGCATTATTTTGTTATTATTTTATGGCTGAATAGTAGTCTATTGGAGAAATATACTACAGTCTCTTTATCCAGTCATCTTTCAGTGGACATTTAGGTTGTTTCCATGTCTTGCTATTGTAAATAGTGCTGCTGTGAACATTTGGGTGAAAGTCTCTTTTTGAGTTAGGGTTCCTTCTGGATATATGTCCAGGAGTGGGATTGCTGGGTCATATGGGAGGTCAATTTTTTGTCTTTTGAGGAACCTCTGTACAGTTTTCCACAATGGCTCCACCAAACTGCATTCCCACCACAGTGTAGGAGGGTTCCCAATTCTCCGCAGCCTCTCCAGCATTTATCTGTGAACTTCTGAATGATGGCTATTCGGACTGGTGAGAGGTGAGACTTGATTGCAGTTTTGATTTGCATTTCTCTGATAATGATATTGAGCATTTTTTTCATGTGCCTATTGGACATTTGTATGTCTTCATTGGAGAAATGTTTCTTTAGGACTTCTGCCCATTTTTGAATTGAATTGTTTGTTTTTCTTTCTTATTAAGTGTAAAAGCTGTTTACATATTCTGGGAATTAAGCCCTTGTCAGTTTCATTTATTGCAACTGTTTTCTCCCATTCCATAGATTGTCTTTTTGTTTTGATTTTGTTTCCTTTTCTGTGCAAAAGCTTGTAAGTTTAATTAGATCCCACTTGTATTATTTTGCTTGTATTTCTATTGCTTGAGTAGACTGCTCTAGGAAAACATTGTTGAGATGTATGTCAGATGTTTTGCCTATGTTTTCTTCTAAGAGGTTTAGAGTGTCTTGTCTACATGTTTAAGTCTTTAAGCCATTTTGAATTTATTTTTGTGTATGCTGTGAGGGAGTAGTCTAACTTCATTGATGTACATGCAGCTGTCCAGTTTTCCCTACACCATTTTCTGAAGAGGCTGTCTTTACTCCATTGTATGTTCTCACCCCCTTTGTCAAAGATTCAATGACCAAAAGTTTGTGGGACTATTCTTGGTAATTTTGTTTATCCGTTCATTGATGGATGGATATTGTTTGTAACCTTTGGCTACTCTGAATGATACTGCCATGAATATTGATGTGCAAGTTTTGTGAGAATATATTTTCATTCTGTTGGCTGTACATTTGGCCCGCCATATCTGTAGTTTCCACTTCATGGATCCAGATGGCTGATTGTAAAGGGACTCGAACATCCTTGGATTATGGTATCCAGTGTGGGGGTTTCCTGAAACGAAATCCCGAGGATACTGAGGGATGACTCTATATGTAGGAGTGGAATTGCTGTGCCATATAATTCTAACCTTTTGAGGAAACACCAGGCTTTTCCAAAGAAGCTGTACCATTGCCCCTTTCCAACGGCTGCGTATTGAGTGTTCCCATTTCTCTGCCTCCTGACCGACACTTGTTATTGTCCATGTCTTGATTATAACCATCCTAGTGAGTGTAAAATCAGATCTCATTTTGATGTTGATTTCGCTAGTGATGCTGAGCATCTTTTCATATGCTTATTGGCCAACTGTGTATCTATTTAAATACTTGGCATATTTAAAAATTGGTTCGATTTTCTTTGTATTGGTCAGTTGTATGCATTTGTTTTATATCCTGGATACTAGTCTCTTATTATATATATGTTTTGCAAAATTTTTCTCCTATTCTGCAGATTGTCGTTTCACTTTAGTTTTTTTAAACATTAAAACAATTTCTTTCTAGGGGAGGTAATTAGATTTATTCATTTTTTTTTTCTTGCTAAGGACGCACTCTATCACTTAAGCTACCCCCTTCCCCTTTCATTTCACATTCTTGATGATGTCCTTTGTAACAAATGGTTTTAATTTTGATGAAGTCCATTTTATCTTTCTTTTTTTTCACTTGTGCTCTTGGTATTGTGTCTAGGAATCCATAGCCTATCCTAGAACCACAAAGATTTAAACTATGTCTTCTTTTAGAAAGTTTATACATTTAGTTTTTACATTTCCGTCTGTGATCCATTTTGAATTAATATTTTATTTGTTAAATAAAATACGGAGGTCCAGATTCCAGATTCATTCTTTTGCCTTCAGATACCCAGGTGTCTCTGCACCATTTGTTGAATAGACTATTCTTTCAATGGAGTGTTGTTGGCACATTTCTGGAAAAATGACTGTAAATGTAACTTTCCCCCTGGATTTTTTATTGGGTCTCATAGATTTATGCAACCAAACGTATGCCAGTACCATAATGACTTGAGTACTATAGATTTGTAGTAACCTTTGAGTGAGCCTTCAACTTTGCTCTTCTTTTTCAAGATTGTTTAGGCTGACCTGGGTCCCTTGCACTTCCATATGAATTTTGGCATCAGTTTTTCAATTTTTGCAAAGAAGTCAGCTGGAATTTTGATAGGGATTCCATTAAATTTGTAGATCACTTTGGGGAGTCTTAACATTTTTAACAATATTGTCTACCATTCCATGAACATGGGATGCCTTCCATATATGTAGATCTTTTAATTTTTTTTGGTGATACTTCAAAATGTTCAATGTGCAAATCTTGTAAAATTTTGTTAAATGTATCTCTCATTTTATTTTTAATGCTGTTGTAATTGGAAAGGCTGAGCTTCCTAAGGGTGGGACTATATATCAATTTATTTATTTCTAGGATTCCTACACAGCAAATACCCTAGATTTATATTTGCTACATAAATCTATCCACAATTCTTCCCACCCCCGTGTCATAAGAAACCAAGACCCAGGTTAAGCTACCTGAACACCTATGTGGAAGTGAGAAGTGAGACCCTTGGGTGGGGCTTTGTGCAGATGATACTGAGAGCTTATTCAGGATGGCTTCATCTTAATTTCTTTTAAACAATCCTCTCAGGGTATATAGTTAGATACATTAAGAAAATGCCCTTTCGATGTGTGGAGGAGCTAAGACTATAATTTTCAAATAATTTCTAGTGAGAGTGTTGTACTTGAAACTAATTTGCATCAATCTTTGAAGATTTATGTTTCATGAGCTTTGACTATATAATACCTGTCTTTATTCAATAACTACAACTAAATGCTCAAACAACATGTACGAGTTTGAGCAAACTGCCCCCGCCCCGTAGTGCTGGTTGGCTGCAGCTGTAACTGGAGTCAAGGCTTACCTATCCCAGTACGCTTGGGCGGATCTGCTCAAAGGGGTTCGTCCAATATTTTGTCGGTAGTCTTTTGGACAATGCCATAAAGCATTGATTTAAGGTTGCTGGAATGCATTATATTCTTATTAATATTAAGTAAGCACATATTGAGTGCTTACTGTATGTTGGGAATTGTCCTTTAGCTTCACATGAATATTATTTCGCTTAAAACTTCTCATATTTCCTTGTTATTCACACTTTACAGATAAGGAGTCTGAGGATTAGGTCTTCTCTCTTTTGGGGGGAGCTCATTATCAATGATGGGAAGTTGTAAGGAAAAAGATATTGATTCATCCAGAGAAAACAATTTTCTGAGAGTCAGCACTGAAGAGGGTGATCATTGTTTGAGTGAGACGAGCCCCGGGTTGTACAGAGTCAGCATCCCTGTCCTGGACACTGCACATGTAATGCTGCGTGGTAGGTGAGGAGGCGCGGCCGCGCAGGGAACGCGGATGCCGGGCCATTGGGCTGTGCTCAGGCCGGTGGGGCTTTCTCCTAAGGGAAGTGGAACGTCATTGTCAGATTTTAAGTAGGGGAGAGGGGTGCTCTCGTAGATCACTTTTGTCTTGTAGAACGCTTAGAAACATTTAGAAGGCTCGGCAGGAGGTGATGTGATAAGTCAGAGTAGGGTGGCTGTGAGGTGTAGCAGTGTTCAATTTTCAAGTGATTTTCAGTCCCAGGTTTGTGGCTCAGTAGCCGTGTCACTTTGGATGACACACTCAAGGAAGTGAAACAATTTATCTTATTAATTGAAGCAGTGATATACCGACTTCCCAGGACTTCTGTGGAGATCCAGTGAGATAACCTGTGCACAATGTGCAGCGTGGTCCCCAGCACAGTGTCAGTGCTGAGGGAGTGCCAGTGAGAACCTGGTAGGTGAAGTGTGGGTGGTGGGCCTCGTTGACTGAGGAAATTGGGCCCTGAAGGAAGGGTCCAGTCACATCTATGAGTGATGGTACTGAGCTGGGAGAGGCAGAGAGACCTTGCCCCCCGACCAGGGGCCCTGGGCAGGACGGCTATGGGAGGAGAACCGTGAAATCAGCTATTTGCAGGTGAAGTTGGAGGTGCCCTTGAAACATCTAAGTGCAGTGCCACAATCATAGAGGAGGTATAGGCCCGGGCTGTGCATTTTCCTATAATCTCCATCCCTGAGGACGCCGAGGTATTGATCATTGAACGTGAAGACATACTTACAGGACAAGTGAATAGTAGTATCATTTCTGTCATCAAAGCTCGTGTCTCTTTATTCATCACTCACTTTGCTAATTGGGTACTTACAGAGCTCACTTCACCGTCTTCACCTGGGCTCAGGCTCCACAGAAAAGATCTTGTGTGTCTCCCTCTTTTCCAGAAGAAAACACATTTAGCTTGTAGAATTCTCTACCTCGCCAGACTTAGAATTTTAGTTTGTTGATTTAATTCTGTTTTCTGTTGGCCGTCTCCTGACAGGAGAGACATTTTACCTCATGGTCATATTTCAATTAGCTGTTACTGAGAATTGCTGATCTGGTCCATAGTGTATGTTTTCTATTAACATTGTAGAGTACTTATCATTTTTCTGTCTTTGCCCTTTAATTTTGTTTCCTCTTCAATGTTCTATCCTATTTGGGGCCTTATTTTATTTTTTAATTAAAAATGTCTGTTAGCAGTTAAGAAAACCAAAGCAAAGAAAAAATGCACATGATAGCTAGATTTAGAAAATATCTAGTGTGTTTTCTGTCTCGGCAATGGAGGGTTCTAGAAACTCTTGAAAACCTTCATTACATAAGTTCCTTAAAATGCTGATTAAGAAATAAGACCTTCCTTCCTCATCTTTCAAGCTGCACAGCTAATTGTCAAGAAAGTGAGGGGAAACCCTCAGAAGCCAAGTCAAACCAGAAAGCAAGGATTCTGGGAGATACGCGAGACTTAGAAGCCCTGGGGGGCCAGTTGGCTCCTGAACTGAGTTTCAGTTGCCTTGACAGTAGGGCAGGAGGTGAGCCCCAGGCCTCTCACACTGGGAGTTGGATGGCTGTTCTTATGTATGTCCAAGCACATCCTGAATCCTGCTTTATAAAAGGGTGAATTAGAAAGAAAAGTAAAAAAGCATTCCTCAAGGCAAGGAAGTAAGGAAAGTCAATGTTTTTGGAAGCGGGGAAAAATAACATATCCAATGTAAGTATTTAGTTTAAATCTGATCTGGCATGAGAGTGACAAAAAACTCCTGGCCGAAAATCACAGCTCCTCCCGGAAAGAGAAGTTGTGTTTTGAATGAATCGGGCAGCCATTCCGAAAAAGGTCTCCAGAGTCTTCTGGATCAAGATACTGGACCCAAACACCTCCCTTCCATGGTCTCATTTAAATAACCAGAAAGGTTTTAAAGGAAAGAAGCCATAATCATAGTTCTATTTATTGACATTAATATATGCTAGGAATTCAGAGGTGACTATGGAGTTGTCTCCTCTTTTATGGACCTTACTTTCTATTTGACATAGTTGGGGAACTTGGTGGAGGGTGGTGTTAGTCTGTTGCAATTAGCCGGAGAGGAGATTAAGATAACAGTGAAGGGTGGGTGACATTTTTAGCTGAGGACAGTCCTGTTCAGTTGGTTTGTAATTGCAGAATCGTTGAGTTGTCACTGGAGGGAATTGATCTTATGGAATTTGGACTTAACTCAGGGCTCTTCAGAATGGACAAGTGAACCTGGAGAAAGACAGTCAAATCTGTGCAGACATTAAAGTCCACGTGAACGTGCTGTATCCCTGAGCCAAAGATCGGACAAGTAGGCAGCACTTCTTGAGGACAGAGGAGTGGTTTTTAAGGTTCTCCAAGATTGAATCCCAGGGAACCGGGATGGCCAGTTGTCAAACTGTGACTTTGCTCTTTGGACGGTGTACCCACCGAGGTTATTGGCCGTTTATAGGTTTCCATTTATCTTTAGTGCATGACAGGTGATGAGGACGTGGGCATACACTTTTGACACCTTGTCGAAGTGACTGGGTACCTGCCTAGAAGCGCGGGCACAGCTATGGCTGTGCCATACATCTTGCCGCCCATCCCGCTCCCCGGCTTCGTGATCACGGCAGAGTGGTTCCTTGATGACCTGTCCGTCTCCTCTGTGACATCATAACCCAACAAAATACCGGAGCGTATTAGCTTGGCTTTGTTCTTTTCCATCCTTCCCTTCGAATGATGATGACTGATAATGGACCCAGTTACGTTTGCAGATGATTTACACATAGGGCTTTCAGTACAAACCTTGTAATACCCACTGTGTGATCTAGAGAAGAAAGTTACATTCTTTCCAAATTGTTTTCATGCACTTATGTGGGAAAATGATGTACGTTTGAATATGTATTTCCACTCTGAATCATCATGGCTCGAGATGAATATTTGTAGACATGGAATGAGTTTTCTGTATTTGAACTGTATGGCCCCCTAAATTCTCCCCAGCTTTTTAAAGTCATCACTGGAGTGCTACCTCCAGAGTGTCCCAAAGCATCCACCACTGCCTGTTCTTCGGACACTGTGAGTTTCCAAGTTGGAGAAGGCTGCTGGCTTTTGAGGCATTCTCTGGTACATCTCTGGCTGGCTGATGTGAACTTAGTACACAAGATTTGGCAGACAGTATCTAACCATGGTCACGTCCATTTCTGGAACACTCATTGAGGATTTTACACCTATGCTAGTGGCATACGTTATTTCATTTAGTTTTCCCAACAATCATAATTAGATTTTATCACCTGTATTAATAAGGAAACTGTCAAAGCAAGTGATGTGCAGAGTTTGGACTGGAACACGGGTCTTTCTGATCCCTGTCTCTGTTCCCTCCCCAGCCTATCCTTCCAAATAGCCAGGAGACTCTTCCTCAGTCTTGAGTTTCCTCTGGAGAGGAAAACAAGTCTAAACTTACTTTCCAGTTGGAAATGGAATGGAGAGTTAACGTTGGAAGCCGGGAGAGTCTGTCCTGTGATGAAGCGGTCTCCGAGCCACTTCCATTGGGATGTCACGTCACTGTCTGGGCCCCTTGCACAGCCTGTGCACAGGTGATAAGCCAGATGTGCCAAGCAGTCCTCCCTGACAGGGCAGTGTGTTGGAAATGAGTTTGGGGATTTGGTTTCATTACATAGGTTCCTGAGGGCCTTGGCCTGGCACTTCAAATGGGACCACTCCCTGTCCCACAGACTCATGCTCTGGGCCCGTGCAGACCTGACGTGGCCTCAGCCTGAGGCTCAGGGCCCGTGGTGATGAGGAGCATTTTAGTCCAGGGTCTGCCGGAAGCTCTGACACTTCTGGGCCGTGGGAATTTGTCCAGGATGATAATAATTCCTCCCCGAGTTTCAGATTTCCTTGCCTGTGAGCCGGGGTAGTAATAGTTTCTGAAATGATTGTAATGATTCAGTAACGGGCACAGCGTGTGCTGGTAGGTAGCAGGTGTTTAAGGAGCAGAAGTCGCAGACACTCTGTCAGGCTCTCACTGTGTGCTCTGTGCTTTCAGAGGTTGTGTGTTTGGTGAAAGTCCCGCCCAAACCCTAGGGTCTAGATGAAATGTTGTTCCTTTACTTTCCCTTCCTTTTCCTCTTTCCCATCTCTGTGTCCCATGTTTAGGTAGCAGATTCCTCTGTTTCAGGGAATACGGAAATTTCTAGTAAAAGGAGAGTCGGAACTCGGAAAGGTGGGGCCCAGAGGGGGTCTGGAGCGTCTGCACAGCGCTGCTTCCCTGCATTTCTGCATCCGGTCCCATCAGTGCATGAAGTCAGCCTTCCTCTTCCTTCCTGTGTCGTTGGGTCTCTGTTTTAAGGGAAAATTTTTTACGGGTCTTTTTTCAATTACATGTTTCGTTCAGATGCTTGTTGCTTTTCTCCCTGTGCTTCAGCATTCCTAGGAGAGAATTCAGCAGTGCAGCATCCTCTCCGAGCTCTATGATTTGATCGGCTTCCACCGCAAGTCTGCCTTCTTCAAGCGGGTGGCCCCCGTGCAGCGCGCGGCCCCCGGCATCCCGGAGCCTGGCGGGAAGGCCTGCTACCGACTCCTGCAGACGCTTCCTGGCTACAGTCTGTCGCTGGATCTGCAGGACTTCAGCAAAGGTGTTGGAACTAAAACATTGCTTCAGTCCCATTAACCATGCCTGGTTTGGGCCCTGCTGTCCTGTCTCATCAGGGTGAATTCTGATTCGTTTAGAACAGGGCTCAGCAGACTTTTTCTGTCAAGGGCTTGGGAGTAAGTATTTCAGGGTCTGCAAACCTCCTGATCTCTGGTGCAGCTGCTCAGCTCTGCTGTTCAGACGCCAGAGCAGCCGGACATTCCAAACACCCACAGAGCATTATTAACAGCGGTGGCTGGGGCTGGATTCGGTGTATGAACTGCAGTTTGTCCCCACAGCCTCCTCACTATTGACGCCTGCACCAGAGCGTGCATTTGTGACAATGGGTGAACCTGCACTGACACGTCATCATCACCCAGAGCCCAGACTTGACACTAGGATTTACACTTGGTTGTGTGCACTCTGTGGGTTTGGACAGATGTGCAATGACATGTATCCACCGTCACAGCATCATACAGAGTAGTCTGTCTTAGTGACCTTAAAATGCTCCGTGCTGCACCTCATTCATTGCTCCTTCCCCTCTAGCCTCTGACAGCCACTGATCTTTTAGTCTCTGTGGATTTCCCTTTCCCAGAACACCATACAGTTGGAATCAGACAGTTGCGGAACTTTCCCAGATTGGCTTCTTTCACTTACTAATATGCATTTAAGGTTCCTCCGTGGCTTTCCATGCCTTGATAACTCATTTCATTTTAGCACCAAATAATAGTCCATTTTCTGGCTGGACCACAGTTTATCCATTCACCTACTGAAGAACAGCTTAGTTGCTTCTGAGTTCTGGTGATTATGAATAAAGCTGCTATTAACATATGTATGCAGTTTTGTGTGTGGACATAAGTTTCCATTTCGTCGAGTAAACACCAAGGAGCACAGTAGCCGGATCATATGTTAGGAGTATGTTTAGTTTTGTAAAAAATTCCCAGACCGTCTTCCAAAGTATCTGGGCCATTTTACATTCCCACCAGCAATGCATGAGAATTCCTGACGCTCCACATCCTCACCAGCATTCGGTGCTGTCAGTGTTCTGCGTTTTGGCAGTTCTGACAGGTGTGCAGTGGTACCTCGCTGTTTCAGTCTGCTGCCCCTTGATGACAGATGCTGTGGAGCATCTTTCCGTAGACTTCTTCGGCATCTAGATTTCTTCTTTGATGAGGTGTGTGTTCAGGCATTTTGCTCATTTTTTAATCAGGTTGTTCATCCTTCTTGTTGAGTTTAAAAAGATTTTGTTATATTCTGGATATCAGCCCTTTATCAATGTGTCCCTGCCCTTCACCTGCAGCACCGGAGTTGTCCTTTGGGTCTCAGTGGAGTGTCAGCTCTTCAAAGAGGTTTCCTGTCTTCCCTCAGCCTAAATACTCTCCTTGTATTTTTCACTTTCATTGACTCATTTTGTTCCTTTTAAATAGCATTTCCCATAATTTGTAAGTACATTAAAAAAGGGGGCAATGATTGAACACCACCTCCCCCACCAGGCTGTGTGCCCTGTGAGAGCAGAGGCCCTGTCCCCACTCACCGTTTCCCATGACAGCACATGGCACATGTCCATGTAAAAGTGTGTAACTTGGGGCCAAACCTGATGAGCAGCTATGATGACATATTTTGGCTACCATTTATTGAGTAGACTTTGTTTCTGATGTTAATTATTAAATCACATGAATGAAACTTGTTTGTTTTGAAAAATAATACAACAAAGCACACCTCCATTTGATTGGTAATTTCTACTTAGCCTTCTGACCCAGGAGGGGATGTTCACCATCATTTTGTGGAGGAGGTTGGGGAGGTAAAGTAAGAGAGTGAGATCAAATAAAGTAAAAATGATAACTATCAGTTGGCTTTATTTTCACTAAGACATAAAAGTTACTTTAAACCCTATCTCAGCTGTTGTTCTGTTGTTTTAAACATTTCTCATAGAATTAAATGGAAGCCCACTAAACCCTGAAAGGGAAATTGTGTGCTCAGGTCCTGAAAAGTGTTTATGTCTATTTCTTGAAATGCACATTATCCCTGCTGGTTACAGAAAGTCTAGGCGGGAACACAGCCGTGCACTGTGTATCTGCCGGCTTCACGGGCTGCTCACTGTCATTTTCATTTTCTTGTGTTGCAGTTTATGAAGGTTTTCCATGAGATATATTGCTCAGCCTTTTCCTGAATGAAGGATTGAATTTTCCACAGGAAATCTTATGAAAGAGAGTGACAAGGCACATGGGTTTCCCAAAAAGGAATACTTGATGTAATAAACTCTCACTGTGGTGAACTTTTTGAATACAAGCGAGTTGAAAATTTTATCACTAGGTCATAGGCCACAAATCTGTCTTAAAAATAAAAAGATTCAAATTTTATAGAAGAAGCAGTTTGAATCAAGAAGAAATTATGATTTGTACACTAGTTGGTGTTAGAAATTATACTCAGTCATCTCATAATTGCCTGTGGTAGGAACTGGATTATTATTTATTTATTAAAAAAAAATCCACCTGTGCTATTTGCCCCATTCTTGATGCAGCAGTGCTGAGGTTAGTTAAGTTGGGCTATTTAGGATTGTTAGCTAGGTTTTCCGGACATTGATTTCAGCCTCTTTATCTTTTTTACAATCTCTTCTTTAGTATCTGCCTTTGGTCTTTTGACAACGTGGAAATACTGCACTGATCTGCTTTGCCTTTTTTCTTGTCTTTGTGGGAAAAGATTTCTGAAAGACAAACTACTAGGATATTAAGGATTTTGTGTGGGGTAAGTTTGTTGAGTTCTAAGGTTTTCAATTAATACATATTAATACTTGCTATTCAGCTAATGATAAGAAAATTATAAACTAATTTAAGTATACAACAGTAAGTATAGTACAATCAGCCCATCACTCAAATTAAGGAATTCACAAACTTTTCCATACTTCCTTTATTCAGACCTTTGTTCTTTTATTTGTCCTTTGTTGAAGTATTTGACAGCAAATCCAAGAAGACATGTCATTTTACCCTATGTGCTCAAGTAGGCATGTCTGAAAAATGAGGGCCTTTTTTTGATCAGGTTTTTCCATTTGACCCATGTGCTCATTAATTACCAGCTTTATCAGGCATCTCACTAGGCATTAGGGATCCTTGGGGCAATGAGACAGTCCTGGCTCCCAAGGAAGTTAAGGGCTGATGGAAGAAACCAACACAGGAGCTTGGGTGCCTCACTTAAGGTCCCTACTGGATGACACCAATTGGACAAAATTGGTGCACAATACAGTAGGATTCACAAAAGGGACTAGTCAGACTTGTAGGGCAGGCCGTGAGAGAGGTGGTCAGCAGGGCTACAAGAGGAGGACTCATTTGATCAGAATCTGAAAACCTTTCTGCCAACCTTTCTACCAAGCCCCCAGGGCCCATCACAAACAACCTTGTGCTGTAACTGGTTTTGATTCCAGTTACCACATATCCTTCAGGAAGGATTTTAAGGTGGAAAATATTTAAAATCCGTAATTGTTGCCAGAAGGGACATAGAACAAGGAACATGTTAACAACACAAATGTCCATCAGCACATGACTGGATAAAGACAAAGTGATACATATATACAATGGAATACTACTCAGCCATAACAGATACCATTTGCAGCAATATGGATGGACCTGAAGACTGTCATTCTAAGTGAAGTGGGGTGGAAAGAGAAAGAAAAATTCCATATGACTTCATTTATGAGGAATCTAAAATTAATAGCAATAATAATAAGACCACAAATGAACTAAATATTGTTTTGATTTTTTGAATATATGCAAGCACATCTGACTGTCCTTTGTGATTGGAATACCATATTCTGTTTATTCTTTTGTAGATGTCCTTAATCCTCTGGTAATTAATTTTAAAAATCTAAAGCTCTAATCTGTTCTTAGAAACAATAATTAGTACATATATGTAAACTAAAAAATGCAGTATGCTCTATACATATATTTGCATGCAATATGTGTATGTGAAGTTGATCTGTAAAAATTCTACCTAATAAAACTGAAAAAGGAAAAAAATAAAAAATTTATTTTAAAAAATCACCCCTATTTATATATTAAAACGTTCATTTCTGGGATTCTGTGAAAGACAGCATGGAAGTAGGTTTTTAAGATTTTCTCCTTGCTCCTCGGTGAGCAGCCTGGGCTGCACAGCTTGGCGGCCTCAGGCACCCAGGACTTGCCGGCTTGCTCCTCACTTGTTGGGAGGAAGATTAGCTGCTTCAGGAATATTTATGTTCTTAGAAGTTGCTGAAAACCCCACAGAGCTTCTGTTTACATGGAGTGTATCTGTCAATATACCCCATTATAGAAATTAGAACAGAAAATTTAAACCCAAGAACTGACAAGCACACGCTGTCCCAGCACGTGGTCAAAGCAGTGCTGCCACGGTGGCGTGTGTTGGTTCTAGAAAAAATGCACAATACACTCAAGAATGAGGGTGAATCCACAGATCTCATCTCAGCAATGCTATGAAGAGGTGGGACCCAAAGCCCCTAAAATAGTGCTGAAGTCCTCAGATGTCTCAGAACACACAGAGCCATGGGTTCAAGAATCCAGTGTCTCACGGATCATCAGCTGTGGAGACCGCGTCCTGGGTCAGGAGGAGCAGAATTAGGGACAGAAGGCACACAGTCCTATTGACAGCAAAGCTTTAAAGGTTTTGAATTGACAAAGTTTGGCAAAGATTTGCATTTAGACTGCTACATTTCATCTCCTGGAGACGTTAGAAGGATAACACTGATTAATAGAGGATGATTGTAATGGATTAATTATGATACTGATGACATGGGCTGCGAACACTAACCCTGCACTCAGTGTAGAATAAGCCTTTTACGTACACAATTCATGAGGTCTCCACACCCCTGCAACGTGGCATTAAGCACTCATACAACCATGAAACCAGTGACTATAAAACAGTCACAAGCCTTCCTCTCCAGCATGAGGTAGCAAAACCAGCAAGGATTTTCAATGACAAAAGCCAAAATCATATATTTTTGGGAAAGAAAGCAAATGAAACACTGAAGAACAATAAACCAAAAGAGTAGATGGAATGGAAAATTTTATTGAAGAAAGCAATGATTGATTCAATTAAAACAGCTAATGTCCCTGGTATAATTGGACCATCAATGCAAATTTTTGGAAAAGTGGGTTGTGAAATTACTGTCTCATTTAATATTGGAATTCCTATTTGGACCAATTTGATATGCACCACTGGTATGAGGTTAGATATTTAGGTAAATAACAATATTCCTATTTTTTAAGTTAACAGGAAACATAACACAGGACTCCAGATTTAGGGAGAGAATGCAAAAAACTACTATCATACTCCATCCAGTAAGGACAAGTGTCCCTGCGTCACCAAAGCAATGAGAATTTGCACAAAGAAAACACAGTTCTCCAATTGTGACAAATACGAGACCGTGAGCCTGAGTTACGAGAATAAGCAACTGTTTAAATGCCATGGGCAAATTTTTTTTATCATCTTGAAAACATCACTGATGTTCTAGGTAAGAAAAAGAATTGTTTTACTAACAAATCCAACTGGCACAGGGGTTTTTCCAAGTGAGAAGGTGATTCCAAAAAGTGCAGTAAAATGAGTAAAGATGATATGCACAGTGACGGAGATGGTCTTAGACTAACCAGCACCACGATTCCTGGTTTTACACTTGCTCTCTGCTCGTCACCTCTGACACAAGAACTCATCAAATGATTGTTTTTTCTTTAGGGAAAAAAATAAATAAAATATAACTGCAAGATGTCGTGGTAAAGCGGTAATGAAGTTTTCTTACATTATGATGCAGCCAGTGTAATGTAGCACTTATTCGGGCACTAGAATTTTTAATTTATTTCTTTTATACCCTATTTCTATCCTAAAGGAGACACTTAAAGTTTTCTACTTTATTCAATGTATCTTGTGAGGGTTGTGATATACACTGGTATGGCAGTTTTCAGAGATTCAAAATCGCCTCTGTGGTTGTGGTCAGGAAAGGCAAGGCTCCCTCACTGCTGCGTCGGAGAAGGAATCCCCGGAGTCAGCCTCCGGGCAGCTTCCGAACCGCATTTGCTTGCACTTGGCACAGGACACCATCAGCAATTGTAACTCTGACAAGGAGATTTCCCCGGGGACATGGGAGGTGCTCTAACATTCTGAAGCCACTTGTTTCCCATTTAGGTAAGGCTTGGAAAAATAGTTTATTAGAAGTGACTCCCTTTGTATGTGCCTTTTGTCCTGAGAGGTCACTAATTAGCATAGAATATAAAATACCCCATAATATAAGAATTTAGGCACCACATCTTTCCATCTACCTATTTGTTTATCATATTTATAGTTAGGTTACATTTTCTATGACGTTCACTTCCAGGCACCAGAAAAGAAAGGTTACAAAATATTTATTATAAATAGGGGGGACTGGGTCTAAGGTTTAAAAACCACTACTGCTAACAATAAAAACCATATAATAATTTTAATCTCAGTTGCATCAGACTTTCCAGAATTAATCCCTCAATTTCACTGTTAAAACAGTAATGGAATCTCTGTTCTTCCAAGACTCGGGCCTGATCACCACCCATCCCGACATCTGTCTGTGGGTCCCTACTTGTCCTCGAGGCCCCCAAACACACCATATGGGGTGAACTTTCTTCAGTGTCCCTACTGTAGGGGAAACCTGGAAGTCCCAGGCACTGTCCAGGAGTCACACCTACCAGCAAAAATCAAAGTCATGTGACTGAAACGGGACAATACACATGGTGTGATAGGGCTGAAAGCTCACCAAAAACAGGTTTGGGGGCCTAACCCAAGCCCTCCGGCTCCTAACATGAAGAAGGACAGGGAGTCCCAATTAGCCACGAGACTGGGGGGCTTCATTACTCCATGAATAA
Source organism: Camelus bactrianus (assembly GCF_048773025.1). Lineage (NCBI taxonomy): Eukaryota > Metazoa > Chordata > Mammalia > Artiodactyla > Camelidae > Camelus > Camelus bactrianus. The sequence goes on from NC_133553.1 coordinate 70,281,638, forward strand.
AGGATTTGTGCCAGTGCCACCTTTAGACAGGGAACCCCAGAACCCAGACTTGGAAGCATCCTGTCCCCTACCCTCTGAACAAATATTCTCTCAAGATACGTAGTGAGAGTTGGGAGCCCCAGTGAGCTCTGGAATAAGATGCAATCTGAAAGACTGCTGGTAACAAATGGTTTGGAGCTCGGGCAGCCCCCAGGGCCACCAAACATTCTGGTACCACTGATGCCCACACTTCCATCCACAACAGCTTCTTCAGGACACTTACGCACAATAACCATCACACAAAAATGGTTGCTTAGACATGTTTTAAGAGAAATAACATTATGAGAATGCCAAATTCATGACAAGTCAGAGAAAAGACCCCAGAGTATTTACTGAATGAGATCTCACATGTGCTCCGCATGAGCTTTAAACCCTTAGGACACAGTCATGGAACAGTAGGCATTTTCTTTCTTTCCTCCAAGTTGGCTTTGCTGGAGAGCTCCGTAGACACAGGAAGACTCTGGATCCCACCTCTACTACTTACACAAAATGCACAACACATAGAGAGGTATCAGCACTGGTGTGACCGCCTCCAATGTGCGCACTCCCGTGTCCAGCTCCCCGAGGAGCAGAGCTCCCCCCACAGGAGCAGAGACCCCCAGGAGCAGAGCTCCCCCCACGGGCACTGCAGTGCCTGCGAGAATCAGGTGTCTCATGAGTGAGCCTGGGGCGGGCAAGACAAGAAGCAAGCACCGCTCCCTCAAGCTCTGCAGCTGATCTCTGTGTCATCTTGAATAAATACAGTCAGCATTAAAGATGTTTGACCAGAGGGTAAAAGGTAAGGCCTCCCCAAATCTCCTCGCATTCCTTTAGTGGGAGTCCTGTTAGAAAACAAGGTGACAAGAGACGCTGGCTTTACATGCGCACGTTGCCCTCAGGGCTGCAGGGGAGGCCACGGTGCTGCCTCTGCCCCACCTCCTGCCTTCGTCCCGCAGACCTCACAGTGGCCGCTGACTCGTTTCTCTGACATTCTCTCCTTAGTTGTGCTGCTCTTCCAGCTTTTAAGAGCTCATAAGAACCTCACCAGAAAATCTTTAACAATGAACGCAAATCAAATGAAATCAACCACAGAAACACACTGCCTTCATCATTACTTTACATTTTAGGAAGAAATTCTTGAAGACGACTCCCTGACCTGAAGGGATGGATGGAGGAGGAAAGTAAAGAAGACAAGCATCTTTGGCCCATAAAAAATGAGAGGTAACCAGATGGTGGCTAGTTTTCATTGCACCTCTCTGCTCTCCTCAATTTCACATGCCCCTCCCAACTCAACTCATCGGAACTCCACTGAAGGAGACGGCTTTGCAAATTTATTGGTAGTCAAAGAAATCGCTTGAGAAATAGTCTCCCAAACCCAGCAAGAACACTGAAAGCTGACCAGTGCCAGGATCTGAATACTAAAACACACAGATTCAAATTCCGACACCCTCCCTGGTGGGTGTACTTACAGTGCGGGTGTGGCCATGCAATTTGTCAGCATCCAACATATAAAAATGAAAGGGACACCAGTTTTCAACATCACAGTCCCTCTGAAACAACTGGTAGTCAATTAGCGTTTGTCGGCAGCAAAAGTCGATTTTCTCCCCTGCACGTGGAGGTGAACACACAGAAGAGACTGATGATCCCCGCTGCGAGTGTAGCTAAGTGTGTCTAAGCAAACTGGCTCCACCAGCCTTCTGATGAGCAGGGGAGTGTGTGAGCCGTGGGGCTCTGCAGACTGATGGCAAGGCAAAGAGGGCGCTTCCTTACTTTGGGGAGAAAAACACGGAAGCAGCACTCGCTGGAAATAAATTCTAATTAAAATTTCAGTTGCGCTTCCTGCAGCATAACCCACGCCAATAGATGAGGCTCCCTCCGTGCTGTCCAGTCATGTGAGCCAGGCTCATTACTGTACCTGTGTGTTTGGTTTAGCAAGTGAATAATGTCTGTTTTCTGGAAATTATAAGAGGGTGGAAAACCTTCCAAACATGTTCATTTATTTGCTGTGGAATTTGTTTAATCCTCTTGAGAGCATTTACAATGACAACCTTCTTAAATAAGCATCTTTGCCCGAGAGACCTTCCCAGGCACATGCGCCGAAACCTAGGACAACCCAGAAGCAAAATCAAAACCGTTAATAAATAATAATATGTCATAGCACTAACCACCAAAATTATATATATTAAAAAAAAAAAAAGCCAGGGCTTTATGCTGTCCAGGGTTTGAATCATTTATTTAACGTGTCAATTGTTACAAGAATAAACTTTTCTAAATGTAAAACCTCCTCAGAATTCTTCAACTACTATTCAAGAAAAATATCACAGAAAATTTCTGAAAAGTATTTAAAGGAAATTCATTTTTAACTGAATCATATTCTAGGCACACAGAATAAATTCTCTTTAGAGAACGCCTACTTTTTTTTTTAATAAATGTCCTATAAAAATACACCCAGCTTTAATCAGTAAATCTTCATTCCTTCTTTTTAAAATTTTTAGGGCATGCTATTTTTTTTTTAAATCAAATGAGGAGGTATTCGCAAGCCAATGGACAACGGAATTACCTAAGAAGACATTATAAAGAAGCAAGAGCAACTAGCACTTTGCCAAGCATTCTGCCTGAGAGTCACTCGTACAATCTCATTTTGACCTGGCCACTTGGAGGTGAGCTCCATCAGCCCATTTAACACATGAAGAAACTGAGGCTCTGGGTGGTCATGTTTCCAGTACCTAGGGGAACCAGGATCCAAACAGGGATCACTGTCTATAGAGCCTGTGCCTTTACCAGATCACACTTACATTTCTCACACTTCAAATCCACTCAGTCCCCGAGGTAACACACCTTCCTTGCGTTTCTAAGAGTTTTAGGAATTACTGAAATACAAAGACTTATCAGACATTTGTGTGGGCTAATTTTTTATTTTCTGATTTTCCTGAATCAGTTCAGGCTGAATTCATACTACTTACGAGGAGAAGTCCTGAGGCAGAGGAGAGAGGGGAAGATAGTCCAGACATAAACAATTTCAAGAGATCCACTTCATCAAGGAAGCAAAGTATTAAATAAACAACTTCAACAACACGCTTGTCAATAAACCTTGGTTTCTCTGTCTCAGCCTGAAGGAGGGTAAGCCCTCCAGCCCATCTGCCTTCCAGCCACATACCCTGGATGATCTTGGTTCCCTCACCTGTGACACGTGTGTTCTCCAGGGAATATTTGTAGAGATTAAACGATAAAACTATATGAATAGGGGATACTTATTTGTTAGGCAGTAGGCACTAAACAAATAATAAAATTATTTTATTTCATGAAAATGGGAGATAGGTCTCCCAATTAAACATTCCTGACAGAATCCCAACAAGCACTTTAATTTATCTTCCAGAAATTGTAAAATAACATTTCTTTTTAAAGGCTGTATCCATTCTCACTACTTTTTACCAATCCTGGCTGTTATCCTGAAAATCTATTCCCAGAACTTGGCATCCATCTCCCATATTTAAATCCTTTAAGTTTGAAATTATGATGAAGCTTGGGCACATAAAGATTCACACCATAATTCACAGAGTAAACAAAGACCACAGGAACAGGGCCACTTCCAGACCCCATGTGATCAGCACAGGCTCCAAACTTCATAAAATCAGATGCACGCTCTTTGAACAGAAAGAAAATTGAATGTGATCAAAGAGGCTGACATAGAGCACTGGCTGGCTGAAGAGACGACTCCTTCAACCCCTCGTCTGACTTAAGTCTTCTAACAGTTATCAGGTGATCTCTAACTAAAAGTAAAACAGGGGTAGGTTTGAAAAGTAAATTTTTTCCTACAATATATACATATTGTCAACTAAAAATTGGCACTTGTCATCTGCCTCTGATTTGATTAAGTCATGAGCCACTGCAGCTGCTGACCTTCAACACCCTCTGAAAGTAGTTCTGTGTGGAGATCAAGAATGGGGTGCTCTGTGCTCTGGGAAAATGGGCAGAAAATCTTTCAGATAGTTAGACATTTTCAGGAAATTTTATGAGCCCAAATTCTTGCATCTCCTCCTATCTAGAAAAGCACTAAAATCATTAACAGAGACACCTGTTCCTCGACTAGCCGCAGCCTCGGACTTAACGTATACTTGACTGCACGTCCCCATTCAATGAAATCTCATATAATGCTGAGCTCCCCCTCATCTTCAGAGCAGTTCCTCCGAGCTCTCTGAGATGCTGTCACCTGGGTTCTGGTCCTCATTTTGCCCCAGATAAAACTTAACCCACAACTCTCACGTTGTGTGGCTTATTGACAGTACCACAAAAATTAAGCTTACATACTTGAACTCATAGTAAACATTCAGTATCAAATATTTCTTGACTTAAATTACTTTTTAAAAGTAAATAATTATTCCATTTCTTAAATATAGCATCTTTAAATATAAAGTAACAGATATTTGTGAATCTTCAAAAAATATATTCTGGAAAAATTTTTAGCTAATTAATAAAAAAGCTATTGTGTGGAGTTTTAGAAATTCAGAAGTGGAAAAGAATAGTATTGTAACTCAATTTCTTGTTTTAATTGCAGAGATCCTGAGGCCTCAAAAGACATATAAAGTTTCCTGATTTTATACACTGTCCTTTAACAGAAAGCCTAGAACTAAGACCCTGGTCTTTGAGAAACCAAGACTTGCTCGGCTGGTGCACAGCTGAACTTTATGAAAATGGGTCATGAGAAAGAACCAGAATGCTGAGGCCTGGGCGAGGCAGCTGAAGGAAGGAGGGTCTCACCTGGTCGTGGGTGAGAAATAGGCTTCCGCAGTGCTGGTGTGATGGGCATCCCTCAAGGGCCTGAAAACTTCTATTTAGCACACCTGCCACCGAAATGCACACATGCTGTTTAACTAGAAGCCTGACCAGGAGGCTTTCTCAGTGACACAAGAAGCTATTTTCATGTTAACTCTACAACTACAGGAAGAGAAAGTATAGAAAGCTGATATTATTAATAATTTACAGCAAGAACCAAGGAATTTCCAGGAGAAATATAAAGACTTGTTGGAAGTTTCATTATGTGAACTTACTGCCAATTCAGTTGTCTTAAAAATTGTTCTATAAAATATATTGTCCTTTGCTGTTCCAAATCACATTTGAAAGAATAATGTTTCTTAAGGGTGTTTCGGGAATTTTCTTCTATTTCCTAACACCAAATCTCAGAGCTTTAAAGAAATGGAGGGTTGGAATTTCGTCCACTCTTTTCTAGGCAAATTATTGTTCCTGCAAAGAACAAGGGGGGAATCACACAGAAAAGCATTTGAGCATCAGGATGCTTAAATTTCCTCCGGAAGCCTTGGAAAATAACGTGGAAATGAACAGCAGGACAGAAACCTGGTGGGAGGGTCACTGGCTAGAAGGTGAGAACAAATGTGTTCTCCAACGTGCTCTGGTAGCCACTAGTTTAAATGAACCGAGCAATTGTTCCAGCATACACGCACCTCTACGTGAAAATCTCAACCGTTACCAACTGCTCAGTGCAACCCGAAGCAATGGACGGACTGCAGAGGCCCCCGGCGGCTCATCGTGGTGTCTTACACCATGTGCAGGATGATCGGTTCCTTCCCGCCCACTCCCTCACCTCCCCTCAAGGGAGATGGCTGGTCCTGAGTTGAGCTTACCTCATAGCAAGCTGTCTCTCAGCCCTCTGTCTAAAGCAAAATAAAAGCAGGAAAGCTACCTGGGACTTTACAGAACCATCCCAAAAGGGAACTGAAGCACATTTCTTTCCTCCTCTCTGCTCCTGGAATGTGGACATGATGGTTGACCCTCAGGCAGCCACTTTGAGCCATCAGGTTGATGGGCTGAAGATAACAGGCATCTTGTTCTCTGACCCAGGGGCCATTATGCAAACCAGCCCTGGGCTACCGATTGCTTGACTTCTTTATGTAAGAGGGAAATACAATTTTAGCATGTTTAAGACACCGCTGTTATCTGGGGAACTAGGTGTTGTGCATTGCCATGGTAAGACCTAATAATAAAGTTCAATATTCACCAAAAACTATTTACCAAATAGTTAATAAATGATAAAGAGATCTTGATTTTTGTTTTAATGCTATGAAATGTAAATCAAGTTTCAGCATATGCCAATAAAACAAGACACTGTGGAGATGAAGCAAAACAGAGTTTGTAGAACAGAGACCCAAAGCATCCTCCTCTCCAAGGCACAGGAGTACAGCCGTGACTATACATGCCAAGTCTGGAGTCACATGGGCTCCCTGTTTTCCATGTCTTGGGTTGTGTTGTGTTTCCAGCCTTGGGAAAAATGGTTAAGACTGCTGGTCAAATCATTTCAGGAGCAGCTTCCATCGTGTAGAACCCATGTCTCTTACTTTCCTCTGCCTCCTGGAATGTTCTGACACAATTAATCAGTCCAGCCTTCTAAATTGAGCAAATGGAGCTCAATCAATCTGCTTTTAGACAGAGCTAAAAATAGACATTAAAAAGCATAACTAGGAAATCTTACCTTCCAGAGGTCATTGCACAGATGAAATAGGAGAATATCTGTGAATCACTCTGTAAACACTAAGTACAATACAAACAATATTAGTACTGATTCTATGTTACATTCATCAATAAAGGAATACAGAACCCTTTCTTACCAGAAGGAAAAGTGCTTTGTAATTTTCTGTCACTTTAATTCTTCAAAAGTTTCTATAAAATTGATGTCCTTAAAAAAATCAGTATTTGGAACTAATTTTAATTCCTTCATCTCCCCTGGTTTAACACATATCAAGAATGTTACCATTTCTAGATTTTTATTTAGGAAAGCCTTTGGTATTCATGAGGCACAGAGCACGGCAAATTGTCAGTATCACTCAGGATAGGAAAAGCATTTTTGATACCCGAAATTGAAGACATGAAGAAGATGCCTGACATGTCCCACTGACCTTTCAAGCTATTCTTTTTCAAACACTTGTTTCTTCTTGGTCCAGAACAGACACGCATTTGTTGATGTGAGACTCTTTAAGTGAAAAGGTCAAACCATCATTACCACTTAAGAGACTGAAATCTTACCCTCCTCATCCATGTGGACATAGCATCCTTACTGATTCCTAACATGAAAAATGACCATCGATGACATCTCAGGATACTCCAATGCAGTGGTTCTCTGCTGCAGTGAGGAGGAAAGAGCCGTGTGCTTCAAGACTCACTTCCTGTCTGTAGCTCACTTGGCAAGACGCTACAACTTGTCTAAGCTAAAGCTTAAAATTGGAGAATACAGACAACATCCATGGCAAAGAGCAATCGGAGGCTAATTCCTTGCCCCCAATTCATCGCTTCTCAAGAGCCTTGGGCAATACCTTGAGAAAGGCAGCAATATGGTACCCAATTCATCAAAACCTGCACCTCCTACTAGTTGACAGTAAAGCAAGTGTCATCTGGCTCAACAGATCTCCCTGTGTCTCTACAGTGTACGGCTACATTTTCTTTATTTTCTCGGTTGGGGGACATTCCATTTCTGAAAATCCCCCTCCCTGCAGTAGAAGTTCTTAGTTTCCCAATCACAATGCAGGCTTGAAGGGGGGATAACAGATCTGACAAAATATAGATCACTATTTATTCCTTGATATATTTTTGGCACATGGACTAAAAATCTTTGGGTCAGTTGGGCACCAAGATCATATCTAATTTACACAATTGTCAACTGTCATTTTACTACCAGCTCCTGAAACAGTCACGTGGTCACTAGTTTTTTTTTCTTTTCTTACCTTGACCCATGGATTTGATGATTTCTAAACAGACACAATAGATTTTTGAAAAGAAATCTGGTTCACCTTTTGCTTTTAAACCTAATTTGTGTACCTGACCCTGACTTCACTCTAACATTCACAAAAAGCTATCCAAACACACCCCCTTTTGACATCATCTCTAGATGTCTCGAATACACTGCTGAGCTGATTCTTCCAGATCATTAAAATATATATGCACATTATGCTGTGGTCCTCTTCAATTTGTGGTGTTTTCAGTAATCATTACCTCTTTGGATACTTTATTACACATTTAGCATTTCTTTATCCAATTCAGTTACATTAGTATATAAGATTTCAAAAGAACTGCTTTCTCAAAATGATGATATTTAACACCTATGGCCTTTTCTTAATCAAGTAATTCTATAAGGCTGTCAAGGGCAGCAGTGAACTTTGTGTGTGGTGATTGCTGCTTCAGAGTCTCCGGTGCTGACCCAAGATCTTGCAGGTGTTTATGCATCCTTGTGAATGTCAACACATCAGTCTATTAGGAGCTAAAATTAAACTACCTGGATGCTAATTTTTCTTTTTAAAAACAATAAACTCAATTTCCCTTACTAATTCTTTATTGTTTCTTATACTGAGTCTCACTACTTTTCCTAATATATATGTTTGGTGGGGAGGGGGGCACAGCCCTGAATGGCTGCAGACAGCACCCACTCTATAAGATTAACCAGAGGTGGCCGTGGATGTTGTGTGACTTCAGCCACTGAGCACGAGCACCTGCTGTCCCTACAACTGTTCTGCCTCCATTGCTGACAGCCCTGAAGGTCACTGCCTCTTTTAAAATTCTACAACATTACAGTTCATATATTTTTAAAAGGTATCAAATTGTGAAAGTCGTCTGTGTAAAATGGGGGGTACTTGTCTTTTCTCATTTCAGGCTAAACTAAGTCCAGAAGGACACACACACACACACACTCAGTTCTGAGTGCCCCCCAAAAAAAGTATAAAAGGCTTCGGGACAGTGGTGGCACTCAAACCTTTGGAATTTTGAGCTCTATGAAAGTATCACTTATTCAGAAATTAAGCATTATAATTCTAGGCCAAGAGAATCAAAATCCCCCACAAGTTACTTACCAGAATTTTTTTAAAGAAACTATCTTCCCTAAAATCCAATGATAAATCAAATATCCATGGAAAGAATATAGATCAGTAATATCAAGCAACAATTTCTACACTAATGCTGATTAGCCATCAGCCCAAACCAAAGGACATAGAAATAAGACACCTGGAGATAAAGAGATGGAAGAGAGGTATTAAAAAGCAAGAATATAAAAGAAGTAATGGCCCTATGGAAACCTGCTCATTTTTTTGAAATAATTACTTGGTTAAAGGAACTCAGTCTTGAGGATTGGTAATGCACCAAGAGGAAATCTAGCAGGGAAAAGAAGCAGAAGCAGGTCTCAGTTTTCTCCGAGGCTGATCCTAAATGAAAAAAAAATCCTTGGCTTCCACAATACACAATCTGCATTGATGTCTAAGAAGAAGAGTGAGGAGGAGAGAAAACCGAAAGTGTGTGGAAGCCATCCTTCACCAACACTGCTGGAAACACAGAACTGTGGTGTTGGGGCACTGTCCGACCTATATATGTAACAGCAGGTATAAGCTCTAACTAGGTTTCTGAGCGAAAAATGCTTTTAGCTTTAAATCTACTCAAGTAAACATGCAGAGAAATCATGGTAAGTGCTTGAGATGAAGCCTTGCTGTTTAGGTGAGATAAAGGAATGCTTCTACACTTGTTCCATTTTGGAAACATATGTGAGTGGAAGCCAACCTTCACCAAGGTTTTTGAGAACCCAGAGTTTCTGGCCTCGGGCAATTACGGTACTTACATATATAAGGGGAGGCACAATCTCCAGGAGGCTTTTCCATTCCAAAGAGCTTTCACTTGAAACCGGCTTTCAGAATCATGCTGAGAAATCAGAGTTAGTGTTTCTATATGTCACTCCATCTTTTATGCTGTATGAAAGAACTCCACACCACATGCTCAATTTTTAGATATGTATGAGTTTGGAAGCCATCCTTCAACTAGCTAATTGGGAACCCACAGTTTCTGGGATAGGGAAACTACGCTACATACATATCTATTGGGATGCACTAGTACCAAAAAGGTTTTACACTGCAAACCGCGTTTACTTGCAACCGGCTCTGAAAAACATACTGAGAAATCAGAGTAAGTGTTTCTGTATGTCACTTAACCTTCAATGCTGGCTGAAAGAACTCCTCTCCACATGATAACTTCTGACATTTGAATGTGCGTTGGAGCTGTCCTTCACCTAACTTGTTGGAAACCCAGTGTTCCTGGTCTAGGGGAACTACGCTACTTACATACCTAACCGGAGGCAGTCGCTCCAACGCGGTTTTCCTAAGCAAACCACTTTTACTTTGAAACCAGCGTTAGCAAACACGCTGAGAAATCAGAGAATGTGTTTCTACATGTCACTCTGCCTTTTATGATGGATGAAAGAACGCCACTCCAAATACTCTATTTTCAAATCTGTATATGCATGGAAGCCGTCTTTCACCTATTTGTTGGGAACCATAGTTTCAGGACTAGGGGAACTACGCTGCTTTCTTATATTTGGGGACGTCCTAGCACCAACTCGCATTTCCACTGCAAAACGTTTTTACTTGAAACGGATTTCAGAAACATGCTAAGAAATCAGAGTGAGTGTTTCAGTATGTCACTTAACCTTCAATGGTGGAAGAAGGAACGCCTCCCAACATGCTCACTTCTGACATCTAAATGTGAGTTGAAGCCATTCTTCACATTACTTCTTCGAGAACAAGGGTTTCTGGTCTAGGGGAACTACACTGCTTACATATCTAAACAGAGGCTCTCGCTCCAAAGTGGTTTTCCACAGCAAACCACTCTTCCTTAGAAACTGGCATTAGGAAACATGCTGAGAATTCAGAATAAGTATTTCTGTATGTCACTTAACCTTCAATGCTGGATGAAAGAACGCCTTTCCACAAGATCACTTCTGACATTTGAATTTGTGTTGGAGACGTCCTTCTCCTAAGATGTTGGAAAACTGGAGTTTCTGGAATACGGGAACTACCCAATATACATATCAAAGCAGAGGAACATGATTCAAAACAGTTTACCAAAGCAAAGTAATTTTCTTTGAAAGCAGCATTTCACAGTAAACATAAAAGGCAGAGTGAGATGTACAAACACGTTCTCTGATTTCTCAGTATGTTTCTTAAACCCGGTTTCAAGTAAAAGCGGTTTGCAGTGAAAAACTGAGTTCGTGCTAGTACATCCCCATATATATGAAAGCAGCGAAGTTTACATTGGACTGAAAGTCTGGGTTTCCAACAAGCTAGGTGAAAGGTGGCTTCCACACTCCTACATTCCTGAAAATTGAGCATGTGGAGAGGCGTTCCTTCAGCATAAAAGGCAGAGGGACTTCTAGACACACATTCTCTGATTTCTGACCGTGTTTCTTATGCCGGTTTCAATGTAAAAGTGGTTTGATCTGGAAAACGAAGTTGGAGCGAGAGCCCCCCCTTACATATGTAAGTAGCATAGTTCCTCTATACAAGAAACTCAGGGGTTCCAACAAGTTAGGTGAAGGATAGTTCCAAGAGAAATTCAGATGTCAAAAGTGAGCTTGTGGAGAGGCTTCTTTCATCCAGCCTTGAAGGTTTAGTTACATACAGAAACAAGTACTCTGATTTCTCAGCATGTTTCTCAAAGCCGGTTTCAAGTAAAGGCGGTTTGCAGTGAAAAAAATCGAGTTCGTGCTAGTACATCCCCATATATTGGAAAGCAGCATAGTTTACCTTGGACTGAAACACTGAGTTTCCAAAAAGCTAGGTGAAGAACGGCTTTCACACTCATACAGATCTGATAATTGATTATGTTGAGAGGCGTTCCTTCATGCAGCATAAAAGGCAGAGGTATTCGAGACACAAATTCTCTGATTTCTAAACATGTTTCCTAACGCCTTTTTCAATGTAAATCCAGTTTGCTGAGGAAAACCACTTAGGAGCGAGTGCCTCCCCTTAGATATGTAAGTAGCGTAGTTCCCCTATACCAGAAACTCTGGGTTTACAACAAGTTAGCTGAAGGACGGCTCCAACACAAACTCAGATGTCAGAAGTGAGCTTGTGGGGAGGCGTTCTTTCATCCAGCATGGAAGGTTAAGTGACAGAAATAATTACTCTGATTTCTCAGCATGTTTCTCAAAGTCGGTTTGAAATAAAAGTGGTTTACTGTGAAAAACCTTGTTGGTGCCAGTACGTCCCCATATATATGAAAGCAGCGTAGTTTACCTTGGACTGAAACTCTGGGTTTCCAACAAGCTAGGTGAAGTACGGCTTCCATACTCATACATTTCTGAAAACTGAGCATGTTGAGAGGCGTTCCTTCATGCAGCATAAAAGGCAGAGGTAGTCTACACACACAATCTCTGATGTCTCACCATGTTTGCTAACACTGTTTTCAATGTAAAAGCGGTTTGCTGTGGAAAACCGCTTTAGAGCGAGTGCCTCCCCTTCCATATGTAAGAAGCGTAGTTCCCCTATACAAGAAACTTTGGGTTTCCAACTAGTTAGTTGAAGGACGGCTCCAACACAAATACAGATGTCAGAAGTGAGCTTTTGAAGAGGCATTCTTTCATCCAGCATTAAAGGTTACGTGACATACATAAACATTTACTCTGATTTCTCAGCATGCTTCTCAAGGCCGGTTTCAACTAAAAGCCGTTTGCTGTGTAAAACCGAGTTCGTGCTTGTTCATCCCTATATATATGAAAGCAGCTTAGTTTACCTTAACTGTAACTCAGGATTTCCAACAACCTAGGTGAAGTACGGCTTCCAAAATCATACAGCTCTGAAAATTAAGCATGTGGAGAGACGTTCTTTCATGCAGCATAAAATGCAGAGGTATTCTTCACACACACTCTCTGATATCTCAGCAGGTTTCCTACCGCCGTTTTCAATGTAAAACCGGTTTGCTGTGGAAAACCAAGTTGGAGCAAGTGCCTCCCCTTAGATATGTAAGCAGCTTAATTCCTCTATACCACAAACTCTGCGTTTCCAACAAGTTAGTTGAAGAATGGCTCCAAGACACATTCAGATATCCGAAGTGAGCTTGTGGAGTGGCGTTCCTTCATCCAGCATTGAAGGTTAAGGGACATACAGAAAGAAATACTCTGATTTCTATGCATGTTTCTCATAGCCGGTTTCAAGTAAAGGCGGTTTGCAGTGTAAAATCGAGTTCGTACTAGTACGTCCCGATATATATGGAAGGAGCGTAGTTTACCTTGGAGTGGAACTCTGGGTTTCCAAAAAGCTGGGTGAAATACGGCTTTCACACTCATACAGTTATGAAAATTGAGCATGTTGAGAGGAGTTCCTTCATGCAGCATAAAATGCAGAGGTATTATAGACACACATTCTCTAAAATTTCAGCAAGTTTCCTAATGCCGTTTTCAATGTAAAAGCGATTTAGTGTGGAAAACCACGTTGGAGCGAGTGCCTCCCCTTAGATATGTAAGTAGCGTAGTTCCCCTATACCAGAAACTCTGGTTTTCCAACAAGATAGTTGAAGGATGTCTCCAAAACAAATTAAGATGTCAGAAGTAAGCCTGTGGAGAGGCGTTTTTTCATCCAGCATTGAAGGTTAAATGATATACAGAAACACATTTTCTGACTTGTCAGCATGTTTCTCAAAGCCGGTTTCAAATAAAAGCGGTTTGCAGTGTAAAACCGAGTCCGTGCTAGAAAGTCCCCATATATATGAAAGAAGCGTAGTTTCCATTGGACTGAAACTCTGGGTTTCCCACAAGGTAGGTGAAGGATGGCTTCAACACTCATTCAGTTCTGAATATTGAGAATGTGGAGAGACATTCGTTTGTCTATAATAAAGGGAATGGTTTGCAGTAGAAACACCTACACTGGATTCTCAGTAAGCTTCCTAGTGCTGGTTTGAATTTCATGCAGTTTTCATTGTAATTCCCATTTGGAACTAGTACCTTCGCATTTACACAAGTGTAGTGAATTTACCCACTCATAAGAAACTGTGTGTTCCCAACAAGCTAGCTGATTGAAGACTTTCACACAAATTAACTCTCAGAATTGTGCAAGTGGAGAGACTTTCATTCATCTAGCATGAAGGGAATGGGTTGCAGTAGAAACACTTGCTCTGGTTTCTCAGTATGTTTCCTAGTGCCGGTTGGAGATTCATGCAGTTCTCACTGAAAAACCGAGTTGGAGCTTGTACCTCCCAAAATATATTTATTTAGCTTAGTTTTCCACACAAAAGAAACTGTGTGTTCCCAACAAGCTACGTGATTGACGGCATTCATACTCATTTAAGTGTCAGAATTGAAAATGTGAAGAGACGTTCGATAATCTAGCATAAAGGGAATGGGTGTGTAGAAACACGTACTCGGGTTTCTCAGTATGTTTTCTACTGCCAGTTTGAAGTTCATGCAGTTTTCACGGTAAAACCGAGTTTGAGCTACTATATCCATATACATATATAAGTAGTGTAGTCCCAACATAAAAGAAACTGTGTGTTTCCAACAAGCAAGGAGATTGATGACTTCACAATTAAATCTCATAAATGAGAATGTGGAGAGACGTTCGTTCATCTAGCTTAAATGGAATGGTTTCTACTAGAAAGATTTCTACTGGATTTTCAGTATGTTTTCCTCGTGCCAGATTGAAGTTCATGAAGTTTTCACTGTAACACCGAATTGGAGATTGTACCTCCCATTATATATGTAAGCAGTGAATTTCCCGGCTCTAACAAAACTGTGTGATCCCAACAAGCTAGGTGATTGAAGGTTTCCCACACTTAACTCTCAGAATTGAGCAAGTGGAGAGACATTCGTTCATCTACACAAAGGTAAAGGGTTGAAATAGAAACACTTACCCTGGACTCACATTATGTTTCCTAGTGCCGCTTGGAAATTAATGCAGTTTCCCTGTAAAACCGAGTTGGAGCTATACCTCCCCACATGTATGCATGTAGTGTAGATACCCAATGAAAACAAAATGTGTTCCAAACAAGTAAGGTTTTTGATGGCTTGCAAAATCATTTATGTCTCAGAATAGAGCATATGGTGAGACGATGTTTCATCTAGCAATAATGGAATGGATTGTAGCAGAAAAAATTACACTGGTTTCTCAGAATCTTTCCCTAATGCCCTTTAGAAATTCATGAAGTTTACTCTGTAAAGCCGAGTTGGAGATAGTAATTCCACATATATATTTATGCAGTGCATTTACCCACTGAAAAGAAAATGTGTTCCAAAAAAGCTAGAAGATAGAAGACTTCCCACACACTTAACACTCAGTATTAAACATATAGACAGACGTTCGTTCATTTAGCTTAAAGGGAGTGGTTTCTAGAAGAAAGAAATATTCTGGTTTCTCAGTCTGTCTCCTAGTGCCTGTTTGAAGTTCATGCGGTTTTCAATGTAAAACCGAGTTGGAGCTAGTACCTCCCCATATATATGTATGGAGAATAGATAGCAACTGTAAAGAATCTTTGTGTTTCCAACAAGCTAGGGGAAGGACGGCTTTCACACACAGTTATCTTTCAGAACTGAGCATGTGGAGAGACGTTCGCTCATGTAGTAGAAAGGGAACTGTTTTCAGGATAAACACTTACTCTGTTTTCTCAGTCTGTTTCCTACTGCCGGTTTGATGTTCCTGCAGTTTTCACTGTAAACCCGTGTTGGAGCTAATACAACATATTTATGTATATAATGTAGTTTCTTACTGAAATAAACTTTATGTTCCCAACAAGATAGTTGAAGGACGGCTTTCACCCACAATTATTTTGCAGAACTGAGTATGTTGAGAGACTTTCTTTCATGTAGCACAATGCGAACTGTTTGCAGGAGAAGGAAATACTCTGGTTTCTCAGGCTGTTTCCTAGTGCCGGTTTGAATTTCCTGCAGTTTTCACTGTAAAACTGAGATCTAGCTAGTACCTCCCCATATATATGTATGGATTGGAATTTGCAACTGAAAAGAAACTGTGTGTTCCCACCAAGCTAGGTGAAGTTCGGCTTTCACACACACTTAACTCTTACAAGTGAGCATGTGTAGAAACGTTCGTTCATCTAGCACAGAGGGAACGGTTTGATTGAGAAACACTTACTCTGGTTACTCAGTCTGTTTCCTATTTCCGGTTTGAACTTTAAATTTTTCACTGTAATACCGTGTTGGAGGTTGAAACACCCCATATATAGGTATGGAGTGTAATTTCCAACTGAAATGGAGCTGTATGTTCCCTATAGTCTAGGTGAAGGACGGCTTTCACACAAATTTACCTTTCGAAACTGAGCTTGTGGAGTGACGTTCGATAATTTAGCTGAAATGGAAGGGGTTGCCATAGAAACACTTACTCTGCTTTCTCAGTATGTTTCCTAGTGCTCGTTTGAAGTTAATGCAGTTTTCACCTTAAAACCCTGTTGGATCTTGTACCTCCTCACATATATATATTTTCTGTTTTTTCCAACTGAAAAGAAACTTTTTTTTTCCATCCAACTATGTGAATGTCGTCTTTCACACATACTTATCTCTTAGAACTGATCATGTGGCGAGACGTTCGTTCATCTAGCTCAAAGGAAATGGGTTGCTTTAAAATCCCTTACTGTGGTTTCTCAGTATTTTTCCTAGTGCCGTTTTGAAGTTCATGCAGTTTTCAGTGTAAAACCGAGTTGGAGCTTGCACCTCCCCACATATATCTCTGTCGTGTAGCTTCCAAATTAAAGAAAATTTATGTTCCCAACAAGCTAGATGATGGACGGCGACACACACAATTATACCTGAGAACTGAGCATTTGTAGATATGTTCTTTCATGTAGCACAAACGGAATTGGATGCTGTAGGATCACTTACTCTGTTTTCTCATTCTGTTTCCAAATTCCGTTTTTTAATTCATGCAATTTTCACTGTAAACCCAAGTTCGAGGTAGTAACGATAAATATATGTTTATGTAGTGTAGAATCCAACTGAAAAGAAATTTGTGTTCCTAACGAGCTAAGTGAATATCGGCTTTCACACACACTTATATCTCAGACCATAGCATGTGGAGAGACATTCGTTCATCTAGCTGAAATGAAGTGAGTTTCAGTAGAATCACTTACACTGGTTTCAGTATGTTTCCTAGTGCCTGTTGGAAGTTCATGCAGTTTTTACTGTAAAACAGATTTCCAGCTAGAACTTCCTCATATATATGTATGTAGTGTATTTTCCCACTGAAAAGAAGCTGTGTTCCCAACAAGCTACTTGATTGAATTTTTTCACACACACTTAAATCTCAGAATTGATCATGTGGAAAGACGTTCGTTCATCTAGCTTAAGGGAAGTGGGTTGCAGTTAAAACACTTACTCTGGATTCTCAGTATGTTTCCTCTGCCGATTTTAAGTTCCTGCAGTTTTCACTGTAATTCCCAGTTGGAACTTGTTCCTCCCCATATGTATGTATGTAGTGTTGTTTCCCACTTAAATGAAACTGTGTTTTCCCAATAAGGTAGGTGACTGACGGCTTTCACACACACTTAACTCTCAGAATTGAGCATGTGGGGAGACGTTCGTTCATCTAGCATAAATGGAATTTGAAAGTGATGATCATGACCTGTGCTTGTAAAAAAATCAATTAAGGGAGCATTAATTTAGAGCCTTTATAGTTATGGCCATGAGACATTACAGAATTTCGTTTTCAGCAGTTGATTTCTTTTTTTTTTAAACTTCAGAAAACTTAAGTCTTTCCTGTAACTGGATATAGATATTGAATATCTTAAAATCTT
This sequence comes from Camelus bactrianus, assembly GCF_048773025.1. Classification (NCBI taxonomy): domain Eukaryota; kingdom Metazoa; phylum Chordata; class Mammalia; order Artiodactyla; family Camelidae; genus Camelus; species Camelus bactrianus. Next base: position 70,299,206 of record NC_133553.1, read on the forward strand.
TAGTGACCGCTTCAAAGTAGACTAGTTACTTTGCTTTTGGTCTTTAACCTAAAGGAATATCCAGAATTCCATTGGCAGTTCGTAAGCAAGGGCATTATCCTTGCCTTTTCATTTTTTATGTGGAATAGTTATAACTGTATACTAGGGTACAGTGTTTATCTCAAGAGCTGCTTGGATATGTATATGTAAGTTATATTTTGAAAAATTATAATATTATGAAAATCAATTAACCTTGGTGATATATTGCATATATTTTATTCTTTAATAATATAGATTTAGATAGCCCCATTTTATGTGACCCTTATGAAAATAAGTTGTCTTTATATAACTCCTTTTTCAATAAATCATTTAAAAATTGGGTATTTTTTATCATTTGCTTCTTAAAAATAAGATATTAATTGCACAATATGTATTTTCCTTCAAGTTCATACTTTTTCTCTATACTATCTTGAGTTGCTTAGATAATTTTTCCCATTATATTATTTATTTTAAACACTCAGTATGTGCTTCTGTCTGTTGCTTTATTAGAGAGCAAGAATTCTTTATTATTTTTAATAAAATATACTTTCAGGAAACTATACTGGGATTCTTTCATTCACAGTGTTGAGCAATGATACCTGTTCTGTTATATCAATTGTCTAAGCCTCTCAACTTCCAAAAGATTACATGGACAAAGTATAAAACGTCATAAATGATCGACTAAAAAAGTTTATTGTGTTCCTTGATTAAAAGTACAAGTATGGGTCAGTCTTAAATTCGGAAGTAAACGTCTTATAAATTACATGAGTCTTCTCCAAAATTCTTTAATTTGGGCTTTAAACCCTCCAGTAAAAAACTGGTTTGAAGAAGAAGGAAGTCGAGAATAGATTCAATCCAAATTCTATGGGAATAAACAAAGCTAAATGTTTCAGTCATCTTTTGAAGCAGAATAGATATGTTTTCTGCACCATATGATTTTAATAGTACTCATCTGAACATACGGTTTTGACACCATGAGACCACAAGCCAACAAACAAGATCTCAGGCAAAGAAAGAAAAACAACTGAGGGGATTTTCCTCTGCAAAATTTCCCCTAACTAAAACTGTAATTGAGAACAAATCTGACGCCATATTGGATCTGTTCCTTCAGTTTGAAGCCCTGTGACCTGTTTTCCAGGCTTAATCTTGCTGGCTCTGCACCTTTTGTAAAACAACGTTTCCTTTAGCCTAAAACCTACAGGAAAGCCTATTCTCGGGGCTCTGACCTTTAAGGATGTTAGCACTTCTGCACTTACGCAGAGATGGCAAGTTGCAAAATAGAGAATAACCTTTGTTTTGTTGCAGGCTTACAGGGACACAATAGCCTGAGCCACATGGATGGCTGCAAGAACAAAGAATGCCAGCAGCAAGAAGTTTGCACAACCAACCACACCCCTTCCCCTTTTTAGTTCAAAAGGAGCCTTAATTCTGACTTGGGAAAGATGATTCTCCAGGATATTAGTCCCCCATCTTCTTGGTCTGCCAGTTTTCTGAATAAAGTTACTATTCCTTGCCCCAAAACCTTGTCTCCTGATTTATTTATTTATCACTGTTGTGCAGTGAGCAGAACAAGTTTGGCCTCGGTAACAGAACCAGCTTTGTCATTCCCTCTGATGTGAAATCTCTCTGGGTGTACAAGTGCTTGCCTGGTGGTGGTGGTAGGCAAAAACATTTCACTTCTCCTGATTTCAATAGGCTAAAATTTCCTGCTATTTAAGTCAACTCTAGACTTTTACAGAATCACCTGCTGATGTGCTTCTGGAAGCTACAAAAATTCCAACAATGAAAATAATTCGATTGTCTCCAGAAAAGATAATTTTCCTCAAAATTGAGCAGCTCTGAAACACACTTCAGGAGTACAGATAGATGCAGTGTTCTTCATTTCCCATGCTGTTCTGACACAATTTTCCACTTATATCAAAGTAAATTAAAATTGGTCTTCAATATCAGATGCTCTGCCATGATACAACAATGTCAATTCCACTTATTTATTGAGCCAGAGCAGCTTTAGAATAAATGACTTTATACCAAACTCCTGCTTGATATCCTGTCTTCTCCCTGGTGGCTAATTCCTTCTTCTTACTTCCTAAAAGTTCTCCTGTTATGGGAAGTTAGCCTTTACTGTGCACATTCAATTGGGAAGGCACAAATTAAATATGTGAGGGGATGACATACATATTTAATTCTTACTTATACATATATACAAACACATAGGACCTGTGTCTTGGAAGATGTCAATTCCTAATGTGGGCAAGAGGATGGTCTATAGTTCAATCAATGATCTAAAAGCAGTTTTCTAGGATATAATAAAGCAATGCTTGAGTTATAAGACAGAACAACTCCTGGATATGAATCAGTGGCACCATTCAGTGGGTGCACATGTGTGCACTCACACGCCCATGCACATGGAGCAGCCTTGGAGACACTCCATCTGTGCTGATGGAGCCAAGTCATGCTGGGGAGATGAGGAAAAAGTGCCTAATACAATCAAACCAGGACATCTGAGTAATGGGTAATAGGAGTCAATTGAATATTCTGGTTAGCTGAAGGTCAAACAAAAACACTTTTAGTTTCAAACGTCATTGTTAAAAACTTTCTTAAAGCACAGGAGCCTGTTTTCCTGCCTTGCTTAGTGTCACATGGCATATTAAACATGACAGATTCGTAGTTCTCTGACTGTGGAACGGGAAAGGCCTTGCTGTCATATTTCTGAACATTAGTCTATGTTTTGCAGCACAGTGGCTACTGAAAATGGGGCAATTTGAGTGAATGGGAATGGACATAACCTAGCAGCCATTGACTGTGATTTGCCAACTTTCTCCAAAAAGTAGGGGTAGCAAGCAAATCAGATAAATTGAGGGATCCTGGGGTGGGGAGTCGGGTGGGCTGACAGCTGGGTGGTCCCAGGTAGCTTGTTTTACTGTGTAAAATTGTGACTATGATCCAGACAGTAAAACATTGTCAAATTCCTGTGCCTGTAGCTTTGATACCTGGCCGAGTCTGTGAGCCAATTTTATCGATGGTGCATAATGAAGATAACTAACATTTCCTGAGGACCAGGTTATGTGACTTCCATGCATTGACTCACTGAATTCCCTAAGCACCCTTTGTGGTACATAACAGTCTTAAAATATGCAGCAGGGAATTATTCTGTTTGCAGATGATAAAATGAAACTCTGAACTGTTGAAGCCTGGCCCGAAATAATGCAGATGGGAAGACGCCGTGCTGGGAGCTCAGCTCGGGCCAGGCTACAGAACCAAGTCCCCTCACCCAGGAACCTGGCCCACAGCCACTGCCAGGCCCTGTTCTATTTCTATGAGTGCTCATGTGAAAATGCCAGGTACTCAGGGTCAATGCGACTTGATTAAGAAATTCAAACTGGGATAGCCTTTTGTTGGGGACTGTAACCTGGGAGTGAAACTGGCAGTGAAGTAAGGGAGGAAACAGCCCTGGTTGTAAGAATATTTCTAGGGAAGAAGGTTCCCTGATGGGCTGGCATGGGAATCGCTGTGGTTGTGAGCCCCCTGTTGCCCTGTGGGGTTGTGGGCAGGGAAGGAGAGAGGCTGTTCAGACTAGTTATAGTCAATAGAGTTTGTAAACAGCTGAGTTCTGTTCCCTCACAGCTCAGACACATGCAGAACATGAGGATGCTTAGCTAATGACCAACAGTGGGTAGCAAAGGCCAAGAGTGGGGTGGGGAGGAGAGATGGGGCCACCTTATGGAAGAAACTCTGCCCCAGAGGACAGGAAGGTAATGAACGATTGGGGAGGCACAAAGTGTTTATATGGCCTCATCAGGTAGTTCCTACTTTAAACTGATAGTCTGGAATATATGGTCAAATGCGGTGGAATGACTGCTCTTATTTTAGGTTCTACAAACACTTAAACAGATAGATTTCTATCTCCATTATACAAGCACTGCTGGGTGACTTTTAGAGTCATGTGAGGATCAAAAGAGTGAGTACTTATTAATGCTATTACCATGCTTCTACTGAATTAACACTTCAGCAAGAGTATAACTGCCACGCTTCTTAACAACTGCCTCTGTAAGGGTCTTGTAAGTCACAAATAATAATTATAAAGAAAATATATTAAAAATAATAACAATTACAGTTACAACAACTATGTTGTTTATAACGATGATAGTGTTAGCATCTCCCTCTCATATTAAACAGTACCCAACACTGGATTCCGTAGGAAGCAATGCCAATGCATTTTTTGACTTTTCTAAGTCTTCACCCAATGAAGCCTTTTTATTCACATTGGTCCACCACAGCCAGAATTGCTGTTCCTTGCATGGTTGGCTGCCATGCTGAGATGTTCTGGGCTTTTACTGGCACCATACGTCTATACTGGGTAGTCAAGGTTCCACGTACCCACTCTGATTTCCAATATATTGTTCTCCAGAGCCAACAGAGGGGCCACTGGAAAGAGGTCACATATACTGTGGTGAACCCAAACTGAATACCTGTTGAATGAATGGACACACAACATGGAGTGGTGGAAGGATGGAAGGACAACATAACTTCTTTTACTCCTGTAAAGAGAGAGGGGGAAATGGTGAACTAAATCCCAAAGAGAAAAGACATTCATGGTAATAATAATGTTCAACAGTGAAAGAATCCAAACAAAAGGCAAATATAAAATCTCTGGGAAGAAGACTCATTACAACCTGTTTCTTTCACATATATACCCTTAGTAGGAATAACATACTTAAAAATCTTCAACCAACCATAGTTATTTGCTCATAATAAACTTGGGAATCTTGAAGCATATTCACTCTCAGTGTTGAAATAATACAATCTTGGAAGATGATTTGTATTTGAGGATTAAAAAAAGAATATTGTGGATGTATCTAACAATTTAAATAGAAATAAGAAATGTACCTTTGGGAAAGGTATGCATAGAGAACGTTGGAAGAAATACACTGAATATAGGCAAGTGAGCAAGCTCCCTTGAGTCTGGGAAGGTGAGTGCAGCACATTCAGAGGGTCTATGAAGTTATTACAAGTCACAGAAAGGTATGCAATTAAAGTGTCTTCCTAAGCAAAATATTCTTCTTCAGGAATTTTTATCTTGATATTTCTATGGTCTGTGTGGTCACAGGAAGTCAAAGTTATGGTGGTGGCTTAGAAGTTCTTTTCTCTCTGTGTGTAATTTACAGGGCAATGCTACAGATGGGGCAGCAGAGATCTGTGGTAAGCTGTTCCATATGGTGGAGGACCGGTTAGAAATGATAAGGTCAGAGATCTAAAAGACTTTTAGACCCTCCCCTCCTAACTGGCAGACCTTTAAAGCAAACTAGCACATGTATGTAACTAAGAGAGTGGATGAGAGGCAAATTTATAGTCCCTTTAGTGTTAGTGCTCAGTCAAGGGGTAGGGACCACTCTGGCCAGGAACGGCAAGACCGTGGATGTTGTGGATGGGTAGGAGAAGCTGACATTTGCTTCTGACCTGAGAGGCAGGGTTGTGTTGCAGAAAAGCCGATAGTGCTGGAAAGATGCAGCAGGTCCACAGCCCAAAAGGAGCTGTCATATTCAGGGAGGTCAGAGAGCAAGAACCAGAGTTAGTGACGCCACAGGGTCAGTAGCATGGCAGCTGTGATGTCAGTATCTGCGTCCCATAACCCACCTAACCCTACATGAGTTCATCTGCCTAAGGGGGCAGGTAAGTAGCAGAAATGTGTGGAGTGGGTGCAGCCACTGGCAAATTGGCAAGTGGGCATCCAAAGGAAACGCAATGCTCACCGTCACCATATTGGAAATAGGGCCTCATGGTGTCAGATCTCCTTCTTATTCAAGAGAAACCAGAAATTAAGAGTTTATTAGCAATCAACCCAGATCAAAACCCAGAAAAGATATCATTTTATAATGACAAAGAAGGCACAGACTATTCAGAAATAAATTAATGAAAATATTAAGAAGATTGTGATAAATGATTTAAAAAAAGAAAAAAAAAAAGATGATTGAATGAACAGTAGAATGCACCACCCTCTTCAGTGGGCAGACTCAAATTTGGGGGACATAGAACATTTTTCCTCCAAAATAAATTTAGTATCTGAATGCAAATTTAGTTAATAATCCCAAATGGATTTAAGAAAAAAATCTGAAAGGTGATCCTAAATGTATTCCAGAAATATACCCATATATACAAATAAAATAATGAGGAGGGATGTTTGAATTTGTAGTATTAGAGACATTCTGGAAAAGGATAAAACAGGACCAACTCTAGGAGGTATTAATCTATGTTCATGGAAACAGTATAGAAATAGTGCACTGAGAGTATGAATGAAATAGATTACATTTCAAGAATAGACGTGGATATTTATGAGATTTTAGTAATATTATAAAACTGACACTTCAAATCAGTGGATTCAAGTACTGCAGTAATTAGCTAAATCATTGGAAGCCCTGGTACAGTGTCCTCATTTATGACATTAAAATAAATTCCAGATAATTTTTTAATTAAAAAATAAAACACCAGAAATAACCCAACATGATTTAATCTGTTCAGATTTTCAAGCGAGAAGAAGTTTCTAAAAAGCTTTTGGAACAAAGACCAAAAAGAGCAAAGGCCCAGCAACTCAGCAAGGCCAGAAACGCCCACTGTAAAACAAAACTAAACCTCGCCCAACCATCTCTCACGGTCCTGTGTTGCTCTCTGATACTTTCTACACTTTCTTCTTCCCTTTAAAGTCCAGTTTCTTGGAGAAGTACCTGCGCTGAAGACTTCTCCAGGGCTCAGAGCCCTGCATCCCCCACGGCCCTCATCGCAGCACTGAGACAGGAGTTGCACTGCCGGTGGCTGCGTGTTTCAAACTAGTCGGCACATTCAGCTCCTATTTATTTGATTACCAGTTAGCTTTTGCCGTGGACAAATATTTTCCTCTCAGTGGAATATTTTCCCCCCTTAATTTTTGTTTTACTTAAATAAATTTAAAAAGCCCAGACAGAAAATTGTGTGTGCACATATGCACACACACAGATACACACAGATCTGTTTTTTAAAGTCTACCTAAGTATAGTCCTCCTCTGCCTTTTCCCCAGTCTTGGCAATTAAAGCTGGGTTTTAGCTCTTGATTTTTTGCCCCCCACACACCCCCTTTCTCACTATGCTCCTTTTAGTCAGTGTTCAAATCCCTCTGAAGCCAGGTTACAGCCTTCTCTGTGTTGCCTCAACTAGTTTCTCCCAACTGCTCTGATATTATTCTTTCTCTTGCTGGATTTCTCTTCTCCCATGTGCCATGTACATGGCCCTTTTCCCCAGGGCCTCGTCCTCAATCCTTCACTTGGCAGGAATGAATCGCCCCCACGGCCTCACCCGCAGCTCCTCTGAGCTCCTGACTGTTGAATCCAGCTTAACAACGGGCATCACTCCTCAGATGTCCCATAGACACTTTGCAATCAAAATGCCACACACAGAACAATCTCCTTGAAACCATCTCCTCCCCTTACACTCCCCCTGCAGATCCGCTCTCCAGATGGGTCACTGGAAATTCACCTCAGCAGCTCTGTGGCCCGCCGCCGCGGCCCTGCAGTCCCCTCTGCAGCAGTCACCACTTCTGCCGCCCACGTCTCTCTCCCTCTGCCCAGGGCCTCTCTGCAGGCATGTGCCACTTGTCTGGATTACCTGGAGTGGCCCCCGAAATATCCTTTCCCACCAAAATATGGGCCTCCCCCCAAAAATATTATTTTCCATTCTGCTGCCAGTATAACCAGATCTTCTTTAACATAATCATTATGCAATTCTCTTGCTTACTTATATTCCAATATAGGGCTGTTTCTTTAAGGATACATTCAAGTCTAAGCACACAAGACCCATCGTGACAGAGGCCTTGTGCACCTGATATTCCCACCTGTGGATACTTTGTTCTAACCCTACTTGTTGTTCTTCAGTCTGGCCAAGCCGCTTCATGCCGTGTACTCTTATATGTCTCTACCTCTCTGCATGAAGTGTCCACTCCCTCTACCACACATTAGAGAGCTAACTTCCTTTCACCTTTCAAAATTCAGTTCAAATATTTCCAGCTCTATGAAGTCCAATGTGTGTTCACCTGCTTAGCAATCCATCAACTACTCGCCAAGTCTCGCCTGCCCTGCGGAGTGCAGACACCATGTCTTGCCTGTCTTGGTCTCCCCAGCAGTTGATACAGTGTTTGGCATAGCAGGTGCTCAGTGTTTGTTGGATAGATAAACGAATGAATCAGTAAAGAGATGAGAGGTCTACAATCCCCCCCAGTTATTCAGCTGCCATTTTGGAAAGTTCATTCTGCGGAGTTAAGGAAATGTCAGTGCAGGTGGTGAGCAGACAGAACAGAGGTGAGGGCGTGGGGGAGAAAGGTGGTCCTGGAGAGCGCAGGAGAGGCGTGGGTGGGAGAGCACTGGAGAGAGAGGGAATGGAGGGGGCCGGTGCAAGGAGATGTTGAAGAACAACTGATATTAAATGCAGTAAATTAAATAGAGAACATAATAAATGAAGGGAAGATCAAGTTAACACAGCAAGGATGGAAAAGGCAGTACCAGAGACGAAGAGCTCTCACTTCATCACTCACTGCATTTCACTTACGGCACCCGCCCTCTGGGAAGGCAGTGCCAAGTTCTTGAGAGACTGGTGTTTGTGCTGTGGGTGCTCTAAGTACAAAACGGTATCTTATGGCTTCCAGATTTTAAGACTGATAGATTATTTCTCTTATGTCCCATGTCTGAGTTCTCAAACAGCAGGATCTTTTGCTTCTGGGGGTGAGCTATTGTGGTTAATAACTCAGGGTTACTCTAATAATCTAAAAGGACAGTGGGAAAATCACTAAAACAAACAAAAGAGAAATTTCACTCAGAAAAAAACATATGCCCTATAGAACGTTGTGGGGGCCTTGGGGGTAATGTTACCGCCAACTCATCTAACAGTTGTATGTGAGTGTGTTGAAACTCCATGCTCAAGTCACTTAAACACGTATGACAAACAGGGTCCAGGCTGTGGTGCTCCAGACATGCACGGGAAGATGAAAAGCCTGACTACTGCCTCCGACAGGATCAGTCCAGCCGGGGAGCGCAATGGACACAGACACGATCACGCACCATCAAGGCAAGAATCAACTGCAATTCATGTTTAGAGAGGAGAGCAGAAAATCTCTAAAAAGTGGAGGGTTTCCTGCCAAGGCTTGGCAAGATTCCTTCCAGGCAGAAAAGCAGAGAAAGATACTTCTGGCGAAGTAGACTAGGGATGGTGGCTGGGTGTGAGGCCTAAAGAAGCAAGGGTGGAGGGCTCCAGGGTCATCTGTCAGAAGCTGTTCCCCTTCAGCAGCTAAGAGGCATAACTAAAAAGGCAGGTGGGGTGTCATTAATGATCATGGGGAAAACTGGGAGGAGGAAACTGAGGTCAGGAGATCACCATCAAAGGCACTTTATTTGAGAGGAACAAAAATAATTCAAAAAGCACTTGGAAATTCTATCTCCCATGAATGAAAAGAACACAAAATAAGTTTCACTCCAGCATTGAATACAGAATAACAGACTGCCTACTCTCAGAAATGGATTGAATTTTCTAATTCGTTAGGGATTATTTAGAGAATAGGAAAACGAATAAATCTGAACAATCTCTCTAGAATAGCTGTTACTCCATCCTGTTATGTAGGGTAGAGTTAGGCTGAATTATTTAATTAGTATTTTAATGAGACTATAAAGTTCTAAAAGTCCTATCAATTTCTCCCAAAAGCGTACAACTTTTCCTTTCAATGACCTTTATTTGACTTAACTAGAACAATAACTATTTTCCAAGGCTTTTTTCGTGTGTGTTAAAATACCAAATGATATGCTGCCCTCAGAATGTTGTTGTTATTATTAATGCTGATAATAGCCCCAATAAGAAATATTTACAATTATGACTCATTTTGGAATAACAGGTCATTGGCTTAAAGTCCTTCTGAAAATAAGCAGAAAAAACGAACATAATTTCTACACCAGCTGCACCCTTAATCGAACCTGGTCACTAAGCACAATAAAAGCAAAAATGAAACTCAAATCAGACACCAGACCACAAAGCATAGCTGACTGAAGATGCCACAAAATGACCTTTCATTCACCGAGGGAATCAGATGCTTTTCCATGTATATTATATGTTTTAAAACAATTATTATATATATAGAATGTAATTTAGGAAAAAGAAAACTCCCTCTTTCTGTAGACTTATAAACAGGAAGCACAAAGTGGTGTCTTGCAGACATGAACCCGCATGCATAAATGCAAAGCCTATTGACCAAACTCCTTTCCTGTCTCCTAAGCTTAAAAAAAAAAAAAAGTAATTCAAGGCAGTGGTGAGCTGAAAGGTCTCAGATACAAAACGTGCACATCATCAGCCTTCTAGTAGATAAAAGGGCGCCATACATAATAAAAAAGATGGTGTTTCCTATGGAAATCTATTTTGAGATGCAACAATTTAAAGGCAACCGAGAGCTCAAAACCAAGTTCAAACAAAGAGAAACAAAGGCCAAGCAAATTTACAGAAATGGACAAAGACATTGGAGAAGGAGGGGATCTGTGTTCTACCAATATCCAGATCAGCAAATTCATCCTGAATTCAAGCCATTGATGTGCCATGAGGTCACTCAAGGAACCAGGCAGAAACCATCGGCCAGAAGAAATAGGAAAAATGTCAAAGGCAGGTGTGATGTTTGGAAGGGGTGACCCTGTGACCCTTGTTTCCATGAGGCAGGATGCTCTTGCGGGCTTTCTGCACAGGCTGGCGGGCTCACATGACTCTGTTTAGAAGGATATCAGCCAACAGCTTTGCCACACGGGCTGCAGCCCGAGCTGAGTCACATCTAGTAACGGTTCTGAGTTCATCCTTAGACGACATGACCAGTAGGATCTGAGAATCAATGGTGGAGACGTACCTGAATGAATATTCCATTTCATTCCTTGGCAGTAAATCTTCAGCTTTGTACAACATAAATATTGAGAGAGATACACACAGGCACCCTAGTTGAAAGCCTGACTGCATAATTGCATCTAATTGAAAAAAGCGGGTTCCGTTTCGGTATGCTAGGTCTTTGTTTGGCTCAGTAACCGATGCTTTTGAGACCCAAAGCATATTCTAGTATAACCGACAGTACAGAAATCTCCACTGATGACTTACTCATATCAAGGTATTCATAAAATAGCACCAGTTTGCCCATGGGATACAGATGGTTGTCCCATTCCCATCGTGGGGTGGTCTGTTTTGTTCCCGAAACTGTGGCACCATTAGATTCATGACCCAGCTGCCAAACAGATCAAATTATAAGGCAGGATATTATCAGACCAAGGTCATAAAAGTATTTCTGACATTTCAAGCTGAACACATCATCTTCCTAAGAAATTAATTTCTTGTTTTCAGGATAAATTTCTTTATATTGCTGCATCCCTACCCTCAAGTATTGTGAAAACTAGTCCTGACTACATACCTTGGGTTTACCAAAATTGTAACGACTACTACTACTTTATCTCCTACCTCCTTTTCAGGTAGGCATTTTAGCTTTTAGAAGATACCTACCCTCATTTGTTTTTTCCCCCCATTTCTCTGCTATTATTCACCATGGCCTTTCCAGTCTGTAAATTGTCAGAGAAAATAAGTAAAAGAAAGAATTACAGGGTCTGTGAGCTGGTGATAAGTGCTGCAGAGGAAAATAAAGGAGGGCGAGGAATGTGTGGTATGGAGGAGTGTGGATGTGGAAGTGACCTTTGAATAAGGCAAAGACGGAGGCAAAGGGGTGGGCAGAGGGAACAGTGATCACAGGCCGGGAGGTCCCTCACGCTGGACAGACAGCATGGAGACTGGTGTGGGCCAGAGAGAATAGGAAATAAGTGGTGGTTTTGGGGGTGGAGCCTTAGAGGCTGCCTTGAGGATGTGGGCATTTTTCCCTCTGAAGGAATTGCGGAGCCATGGAGGGTCACCAAGCAGAAAAGTGATACTCTAATGTTGGATCAAACAGGTCCAAGACCCTAATTAAAGCTGAACAAGTCATGGGCCAAAGAAGTGACATGCCGCCTCAAATTCAGTGCAGAGCTTGAAAGAAACACAGCCTCGACTCGCAGCCCAGTGCTCTGCCCCCTCCTGGATGCTGTCCCACAGAGCTGTCCCTAAGGTTATGTTTTTTCCTCACTCAGAGGCTTGTGGGACAACTGAATGCTTCCCCCTTTTTCAAATGGCAATTTGTCCTGAAAGGAATTCGGAGTTGGCAGTGAAACAAGGCATGGATCTGTAGCCTACAGAGCTGTTGTCCCTGAAAGCAACAGCTGGCGCGTGGTTTACTCGTGGAGCTCAGCAGAAGAGACAGAGCAACAACAGACAACTTAGCGTCTGGCTGAGGTTCGGCTGACTGCACTGCACGTTTGGATGGATTTCAAATTTGGACAGTGAGGCGGCTTCACACGAAATGCAGGTGTATACATCATACATGCCCACACGTCTGTATGCACACACACGTGGACACACACAGAGTATATGATGTGACTTGTAAAGAGATTCCCCTGCTAGGTTTCCCACTGCCTCTGATCTCAGCGTTAACCTTTCCCTGGCCATGCTCCCAGGGTTGCTACGAGAATTCTTTGCAATGGAACATGCCCTTCGCTTCACAAACTTTCCCCAATTCTTTCAATGACATTAGGGGAAGAGCAGGGAGCTCTGTGAGGGGGTGGGGATATGGACTCGAGATACCCCTGAATCTGAATCCACACTTCATGGCTTATTTGTTATTTAACTTTATTTACATTCAAAATGCAATTGTTGCAGATCTCAGAAGTTGATTTACACTCACTGCTGTGGCAGAATGTTGCGGTCAGTAGACCCACCACTGGATCCTTTTATTCAACACGTCCTTCCAATAATTCAGATATTACTGTATCACAAATGCCCATTTCTATATTTTGATATCTGCTTTTCAGTATAATTATCTTCCTTCTTTATTCTCTAAATCTTATGATTTTTAAACATTTTTCTGAGAAGTGTTCCACAGGCACTATACATATGATAAGTTGATAAAGAGATCCTGGAGATCAAAACCACATTTAAATCCTGAGATAAACTCAACTGTGCCGTATACATGGCTAGGTTTAGTCTGCTTCCTTTGTTACTTTGTTTAGTAATTTTTGTTTCAAACAACAAGATCCTACTGTATAGCACAGGGAACTACATTCAATAAATTTTAATAGCCTATAGTGGAAAAGTATATGACAAGGAATATATATATATATATATATATATGTATGTATATGTGAATCACTATGCTGTATAACAAGAATTAACACAATATTGTACACCAACTATACTTTCAACAAAAAATGTTGAAATAAAATTGGGAGGTGAAACTTCGACTGCCCAGGCTGCTGTCAAGATGAAACGATTCAAAGCAGGCCAGGTATTAGCAAACCCCCTAACACATCATAACCCCATATGGGATCTTCTTTTTGAGCAGCACAGGCTAACCAGCTGTGGTCACCTGTAAATAAGGTTGAAGTCACTTAGACCCTTGGCTTGGGAACGCCGTGGCCACCGGGGTGGGGGTCACTGCAGCACCTACGAGAATGACGGGGACAGCCTGCTCCTGACGCCGCTCCCCAGGCCGCAGCCCGGAGCACTGCAGTCAGGTCTGAGGTCCGGCCGGGAGCGCACAGCTCCACAGCCACTCGGAGCCCTGCGGTGCGGGTGGAGCTGGGACCGCGCTCGTCCATCACCCTTCCAGGCACCCAGACTCGGGAGTCCCCTGGGGGAATTTTTCTCTGCCTCATAATTCCTGTCTCAGCCTCTTGTGGAATGCGGTCCATGCCCAACGGAAGCAGGGCTTTAACCCTCCGGGACCCAAATCCATCACGGCTTGGATCCAGGATGTAACTTCCATGTTAACTCACCTGGTGCTCCCTTCTTGTGCTGAACTGCCCTCCCCCGTCGATGGCATTAGGTCGTATTAGAAGTCCCGACTTGCTTGTCCTTAGCTAAGACTCTGAGCCTCTTGCTCAGTCTTCCTGACTGGAACCACTCTTCTGTGGCAGAAAAGCTTGGGCTGTCGGCAACCCATCATTGTCCTCGGTCTTTTGGGTTTTCTGTTGGTTTATGGTTCTCATGCAGGGATACCAATTTGCACATGAGAAACACCTGTAGACATTTTAAAAAATACAGACACTGGATCCTCCCCACTCTCCAGCCAAGGCTGGAAGCTTTCTCCCTCTAGCAGGGGTTACACAATAATTTGCTTGGGAATTGACCACACATATTGGCATAATCATGGTAAATTGCCCTTTACTCAGTGCTTCCCACGTGGCATTTTCTACTTCATGTTGTCTTTGTACGTTCATTATCACATTTAATCCCTGAATTATAGATAATCACCATTTCTTTTGAGGACACTCCTACTTGCTAATCTTGAATACAAGTATCTTTGATTCTCTTAATCTATTTCATTCCTGAGTTTCCTGTTCCTGGATTTAAAGAGTGAATTATGGACACATGTATTTAAGATTCTCTTAATATATCTATCTGACTCATCCTCTAACCAAATCATATCTGGAGAAGAGAGATTTTCTCTTTTAAATATTTGCATTTTCTTACTATATAGTAGTGCGTACACACGGTGGAAAATGTAGAAAGCATATAAAGTAAGAAAATTACAGCCATACATTATCTAAACACCAAAGGACAGTGCTATGTCATGTTGGGCATTTAACAATTTTTCTTAATATTTTATCATAAAATTTCCCTAGGGAAAGTTACTTAACCCTGGAATTGTACTAGACTTTTGTCAAGTACAGAATAACATTCCCAGAAATGACCCCAACATCAAAATAGTACGTGAGGCTGGGAAGGCCATAGGGCACTCAGCTTATTCTCTGAGTCCTACAAAGAATGCTGTTAATTCACTGATGTTACTCATTCGATGCCTGTGAGTCACTCACTCACTCAGCTGGCTCGGACTGAGACCTACTTTATACCAAGTGCCGATCCAAGTGCTGGGGAGACCCCAGAGAGAGCCTGGATCACGGCATCACTGTCCTTCTTCATTTGCTCCCAGAATCCTACTCAACAAACCCACATGGGATTGGGGGGTGGAGGCAGGTGAGATATGGTAAAATTCATTTCATTATGTTCCTTTAGACATATTTAAATAGCATGAAAATAGTCACTAACTTTGATAAGTTTTCTTTTCCCTTCCTATGTATTTTTGAGGATGGGTATAGTTTTGGGGCAGCAAGAGTAATTGATAGATCCTTAGTATGTTAGGATTTTATATGAAAAATTAAGAAGGAAACTGGCACCTTATACAAAGAGAAGAGGCAGTGAGGAAAACACAAGCCACCCTCGAACTTGGCTACCATTCAGAATTTCTGGTATTCAAAAAAGGGAAACATAATTCAAAATATTTTCCCTAAATATTTTAGCCCAGAGTAGAAATACATGTAGGCAAAGTTCAGCTCACTGGAACCTACAACAATGTGCTTACTTAAGCGAAGGTATAAACAGACCACAGATACTATAATGCATCCTTTACTTTAAACTAGTTCATGTGAGCAAGTTTCATTTCACATGAATTGCTCAGTACCAATTTAGGAAATATATCCTTCTTGATTGGTAAAAATAGCTCACTGATAACCAGATTCAACAAAATTTAGTGTTAAATAATTAACCTATTTCCTTCAGGAAATGCTTTTGAGTAATCTGAGTTAAGTATTTCCTCTATCTGATCTATTTCTTTTCACAGAGAAAAGTAGTATTATTTGCACATGAGCTACTTTTACTCCTCTGGAGAAGTCTGACTGTGAGCTCAGGGTAAGAGTTGTCTACTGCACAGTAGGGAAAAAAAGATTCATTTCACAGCAAAGATCAGAATCTTTTTTTTGAGGGGCATGGTGAGCTGGGGGACAAGGGAAATGCCTTTGTTTAGAGACAGACCACAGTAATCCATCCTGAAGCTGAAAGATGAAGACCTTGTGAAGAAATGTGGAAGGACACACTGACACACAAATGTGTTCACTCTGCAAAAACAGAAAGAAGGAAAGAAAAAATAATTTAACTGCCCTGTAAAGAGAATGGACAGAAAATTGGTAATAAGGGAGAGTGAAGGAAAGTTAGGGAAGGGAGGAGAAACAGTGAAAGGGAACTTGGATGCGGTGGGCAGAATAGCAGGTTTCTGGAGCTTACAATGAAGGATGATAAGAAAAAAGTAAAGTTTAAAAAAGTTACAATGTTTAAAATAGTTTAAAAATTAAAAAATGAAGTTAAAAAATAAATTTTTTATAGTGACATGGAAGATTGTAAAATGATGGAGGATTTTATTTCAAAATTCAAGTTGTTTGAGTTTCTCCTCCATGCTCCAAACAACAGTAAGATCTGCTTGTGTAATTGGTTTTGGGGGACACCACAGAGAGGGGTGAGCAATGCAGTTCGGTTGGCCAGGAGCAGAATGCTTTTGTGGAAGGCAAGACAGAAGAGAGATCAACAGTTTCATGAGGACAGAAACTCAAAGCCAGAAATTATCTTAAAAAGCTTATTGTGGTGGGCAGAAAAATGTTCCCCCCCCAATATGTCTATGTCCTTATCCCCAGAACATAGGAAGAGGTAAGATTCCCTGGCAAAGGGGGCCTATGGTTGCAGATGTGGTTAACATTGCTAACCAGCCTACTCTAAGAGAGATGAGCTGGATTATATAGGTGGGCCCATTGTAATCACCAGGGTAGTTAAATGAGGAAGAGGGAAACAGAAGAGGGGAGAGAGGAGAGGAGATTTGACCACAGGATCAGAGTCAGAGGCAAACAACCATGCTGACCTTGAAAGAAGGAAAAGAGGTCACAGGCCAAGAGACGTAGGTGGCCTCTGGAAGCCAGAAAAGTCAAAGATACAGTTTCCCCTGAGGCCTTCAGAAACAGCCGTGCCAATATTTTGACTTCAGCAGGCTCCTGCGTTCAAGAACCCTACAAGGTTAAATTTGTGTTGTTTAGTGGAGACTATTTCTTTTTTCTTCCTACTACCATGTCATTTGGGGATACTTGTTACAACAGAAAGCGAATACACTAAGCTCCTTGAAATGTTCAGAAATTGCAGATAACACTGGACTGTCCACTTTGATATGGGATTGGGCTTATGTGAAAATCCAAAGGACAGTGTGACCTTTGCTAACATCTGCTTTTCTCATTTTTAGGAAGAGAACAGTAAGTCAAAACCTCTGTAGTTATTATTTTAGACAAGTGTCTCTTAAAACATTATGTAACCCTTTGCCTTAGGACCCCAAGAGAGTCTCTGTTCTTAGAAGAACATGGATTCCGTGAGATAGGGTCTTACATCTGAGTCCCACAGTGGTCTCTTATTGGCAATGAGAACTTGGGCAAATCATTTACCTTCTTTAAGCCACAGGATCTTCATTTGAAAAGGAAGATAAGAATAAGGATTGTTTGGGTGATTAAATTCTACTCACAAACACACGCACACACACATATATGTACAACATTTAATACAGTGACTAACACATACTAGGCACTCAACAAATTCCTGTTATGGATTTTTAAATGCATGTATAAAAGGAGGAGAAAGTTGCGGGAAGTTGTGGGAAAACTTAGTTCACGGCCCCAAAAAGGGCCATCTCTCAACGGGCTCTGATCAGTCAGTCCCCAGTGATGGGCTAATAAGCAGAAACTATAGCACTTGAGGATTTAATTTAAACATAAAAAGGGAGGAATTTAAACATAATTATTAAACAGGAGGTATGTTTACACTGTTGGCTGGATCATCTTATCTGGAGAGCTTTAATAAGCAGAGAGTCTCCCCTGTTTTAGAGATGGGCATGCAGGAAAATTACTTGGATGGGTGGGCCGTTCTCACCCCAAGATCACATGACTTAGTACTCACGGAAGTAACACCTCTTGTATGTTATTCCAGATGGACTGTCCTCCCATGATTATTGTCAGCTGCATCATCAGTTCAAGGAGACAGCCACCTGGGTGACACTGGAATATTAGACAGAAAATCTCATTTAAATTTTAGATAGCTCTAACATGAAATAAAGTCATTATTTTATGCCTAAAAAAATCTAAGGAACAGAGAGTAAAGACACTCTTCATTGGGCAACTAAGAGAAAACATGAAACAGGTTAGACTGTCAGAACACAAAGCTGTATTCACACATCTTCATTTCTGTATTTTCACAGCCAATACACCAGATCTCCAGGATAAGTCACAAATCTGCCCTTAAAGAATGTGATGTAGAAACACGAGGAGTAGTAGTTGACAAACTGGAAGAAGAACACCTTCATGGCTAGGTTGTTCTCATAGTCAGTCTGGTCCTTGGGATCTCTGCAGCTAGAATAAAGAAAAGTTAAGTCTGTAAAACTGTGAACAGCCTTGAGACCCTAATCAAAGCCACGGACACATGAGTTAACACGCTAAATATGTATATAGATTTATATATATATATATATATACACAATTCACACTTTTTTCCATATAAGCTGTTTTGAATTCCTTAACATAGCTACTATATTAATTCCAACTGTACACACTGTTGTAAGAGTTTCTCCCACTATGAATGCAATATCACACAAGGCAAAAAAAAAAAAAAAGTCACCCGTTCCTTAAAATTTATAAGCACAACAGTATCCAATGGGCAAGAACTGTCCTCTGTCAGGTGAAAGTTGAAAGAAAGCTACTTCTAAACATCCTGCTAAATGAAATTCTCTTGTCTCCCTGAACAGCAGGAAGGTAGGACTATTGAAGAAAACAAACAAAACACGGGGCAACTTGCTAGAAGCATTTGGGGAACATAAAACATCCTCCTAGTTCAAAATTTGAATTGGTCTTAGTGTTTTCAGAAGATGACCACTGAGCAGACAACTGGGAGAATGACCCAGCCACATGCATTGTGTGGGAAGCAGTTAACTTGGGCCGCTAAGCTGCTGGCTGGGATACAAGCCAGAGAGAAGAAACATTTGTTATAGAAGCCACAGTTGATGAGAATGGAGCTACACTAACAAGAACAGCATGGGGGGAGGACACATAACAGTGTGATTACTTGTCCTCTCCGTAACGCACAAGCAAATTTGCCACTGGAACCACGACCCTCTTCCACTTATTTGCAATAGAGAGACTATTTACTTTCAACAATAGGGTACATGATCTAATGTAATTGAAATTATTATTAAGCACTGACATATTTACACAGAGCTTGGACATTCTAAAGCTTTCTTTATCCCTTTTACTAATGTAAAGCTGCAGCTAATTCACTTCTCATATAGGCTAGAGAAAATACGTTTACACTTGAAGTTTTCTAAAGACTGTAATGTACTGGAATTGAAGTGCCTAAAAGATAAAGTCTCTGTTTTGACCTGGTTCTAAAACTGGTGTAGAAATGACCTCAGCTGCAGAAGGAGCTTAACAGACTCAGTCATCTTGATTGCCACTTTCTCATATATGGCGTTCAGGGTCACGACGATGATAAAACTGATGAGGGAAGCAGTGATGGGCGTGGCCCACCTGCACAGTCAGGTACTTCTGGATTGGGTCTCTTCCATTCAGGTTCTAGGGAAGTTCTGCTGAAAATACAATGAACACTGAAAGTCCGTGGACAATGATCCCAATAACTGAAGCAATGGTCAACAAGACCTGACAACCCAAAAACCTAGCAGCATAAGGCTCACTAATGATCGTGTTTTTACACAGAAAACTTGCCCCCAATCCACGCTTAAACAGAAAACATGCACGTGCTGTAAACCTCACATAAACGTGAAAAGTGATGTAAATCGCATGTAAATGCCACAAGAGACGTGAATATCAGGCATGTTAAATTTTAGGGGAGGAGGAATGAAGGATGTCAAAAAGAATGAGTGCATCCACTAATGTAACATGCTGACAGCAGGAGCAGCTGTGTGCAGGGCATAGGGAATATATGGGAACTCCACTTTCTGTGAATTTTTCTGTAAACCTAAAACTGCACTAAAGAAGGAAGCCTGTTAAGTATATCATTAAATGGCTGAAAATGGAGTAACTGGTGGCATGTTCTTTTGGAGACAATTCTGTGATAGCAGAACCAATGAAAGTATCCCTTCTACATCTATAGAATTACTTAGGTTATGAACTAGTTGTAACCCATGAAGGGGATATGCTTCCTTTCAAGGGAGAACCTATCACTGATTCAGGGGTCAGCAGGTGCTAGCTGTCATCTTCATTCTTAATAGGACAAGTGAAGCTGTGGACATGCCCTGAGGGAAATAGTGGAAGTGACAGCAGGTCTCTGCTGATGAAAGCTTCACATGCTTTTCATACTCCTTGAGATCTTAAAATGGCAGGTATTCCTACTCCCTGCATTTGCACAAGATTCATGTCCCTGATCCATTGTAGTTCTGACTGTGTGGACCCAAGGACAACGGGAGTGTCTGAAGCATAATTTGCACGTAGCTGGTAGGGCTTCAGTTCCTCACTAGGCAGGTATTTTTCTGCCCACTGAAGAATGCACATTAAAGGTCCCATTTTTAAACTGTTTTCCTTCCATCTACCTTCTTGGTCATAGTACAGAAGCATGTACTCAGGGTCCCTGGCTGCTCCTGATGGCTGCCCCAGAGAGAAAGCTACAAAGAATGTGAATTTCAAGACTAAGTGAACCACATCATGTTATTTACAGTAACAGCGGGAAGCTGGCTTGCACCTGCAAGGGAGAGCAGATGGAGTGTTTACAAGCCCCTCCTGGAGCCACACTCCTGCATCTGGATCCCAGCTCCAATGCTAGCTGTGGGGCCTTGTGCAAATTTCTTATCTTCTAGGGGCTTCAATCTCCTCACCCATATAATGGGGGGATAATAATAGCAATTTATAGGACTATTGTGATGAGTCAATGATTTACTAATTGTGAAAACAATTAGAACATTAACCACAGGCATGTGAAAAACTCTACCTAAGTATTAGCTATGAATATGGTGACCAAAGTCTTAAAAAGGTGTTTTTCTTAGTTTTTAAGCCATCAGTTTGTAGAGAAAGCATTTTATTTTCTCCTCTACTCTCTTTCATCATCCTTTTCTTCACAGAAAGTCTTCATGATTGTGAAAGGAATAACTTTTTGGTGTGTGTGTGATTAAATGTGAAAATTAGTTAAGGCTGAGAAAAATGTATTATAGAAGGTATATAAAGCCTTTCCCACTTGTACAGCACATATAGGCCATTTAAATGCTATGCATTTTTAAAAAGTCTGCATAATATTTTTTTAATTATTTATTAAGTAATCTTAATAGTTAAGACTCTTTAAATGCTTACTATTGCTTCAGCACACGTCTGTTTTTCTAAATCCTCACAATCACCCTGTTGGGAAGGTAATATTATATCTCTTTTACAGATGAGGAAATAGAGCCACGTGGAGATGATGCAATTTCCCCAAATGAAGCAACTATTAAGTGAAAGAACTGAAATACTCAAAGAGCCCAAAGACACACTAACTGTATAGCACTGTCTCCAACATGGTCTGTGAAATTAATTGTAATTCATTTCAGAACTTTTACAAACTTGACACATTTCCATTTTTCTTCCAAGCACTTAATGGGTTCAATATTTCTTATGAAACAGGAAAGCTTTCCATTCTCCTTCCTCAAGTTTCTTTGTATTTACCATCTTTTCTGATCATAACTTTAACATTTGCTCATTAAAGAAAATTTGAAAGTACTCAGTAGTGGACAGAACTGTTGTCCTGGATCTGTCCCCAGTCTTAGAAGGGGACCCAGATTTTGCTTTAGGATAAATAACCTCCCTTTTGTTTTTAGTCCTGTGATTTAAGCTCGATTAACCCACTCTTTCTGAAGCACCAGAGGTAGATCTCAGTTGGTTTAAGACAAATAATACCCCTCATTGTATTGGCCTCGCACATGATTGGAGAATTGGCAAATAACCCAGTAAGAGCCACTATTATGTGAGGAGATACGTGCTTGTGCCCATGTGAATGATAAGCTTCCTCTATCAAGAGAGGAAGCTGCCAAAAGAGACCTCTCTTGGTTTGGATGGATGATCTGGGATGCTGAGTGCCTAGAAGCAGCATGCTGAGACATCATTGGACACAGAATGAAGACAGGACAAGACCAGCCCTTGACATCATCTGGGCTACAGTATCTCTCCTTGACTGAAGCCAGACCTCAGATCTGAGGTTTTCATTTACAGGAACCAATAAATCCCATGCATCCCCATTTTTTGGGTGTTGTTT
This sequence comes from Camelus bactrianus, assembly GCF_048773025.1. Lineage (NCBI taxonomy): Eukaryota > Metazoa > Chordata > Mammalia > Artiodactyla > Camelidae > Camelus > Camelus bactrianus. The sequence continues at coordinate 70,321,415 of NC_133553.1, forward strand.
AAACACATTGGAAATTGATTTTGTCACCTACAATGAAAAGACTCCAACTCTGAAAATGAATAAAAAATAAAATAAGAAAAATGCTTCTACCTATAGACATAATTCCTTCAGAAGGGTTCATTGTTTGTATATTACAAATCATTTTATATATTAATTTTATTCTCAAGCCTATCGTAAGCATAACATTTTGACATGTCATAAAATATTTTCATGGACACACTTTTTCATGGCTGCGTATTGTTCTACTTTGTGAAGGGTTGGAAGAATATTTTGGCTGAGATTTTATATATATATATATACATATAAAAGTATGTCTGTGACTTGCATCCATACTGACTTTTCCCTGCCATTTTGAAATACTTCCTGATTAAAAGTTTTTCAAAGCTGAATTAGTGGATTAAATCATAGGAATATTTTTGACTCTTGATATCAACTGCCAGACTGCTTTCTAAGAAGGCTTGAGGAGTACACCAGAAATTAACACAGCATTGTAAATCAACCATACTTCACAAAAAATATCCAGTAACCTAGGCATGGGATTGGTGATCACTGGCATTTCATCCTCATAAACAGAGCTGTGTCACTTGAGAGGGGGAAAACTACTTCATTTTGATGTGCACTGAGTGAATTACCATTGGAGTGTGACATCTATTTTTTCTTTGTGAATGTGTGTTCCTTTTCTCTGCCTTCTAAGCTCCTGAGATTTTTTGATGTTACCTTTGAAGTGATCTGAACTCTCTATGTATTGAAGGAATTAGCCCCTTGTTGGATTTGTAAACAAATAACATCCTCTGGTGTTTTGTTTAAAATTAGGATGCTTCTGATGCATGGAAATCTTTGTATACTTTCCTCAGAAACTTACTGCTCATCTAGAGTTTGTGTAAACATCCATATTTATTTCTAGTTTTTTTCTAATTGTGTTACTTTTTAAATGTTTCTGGAATTTATCACAATATATGGTTCACTGTATGATTTCAATCTTTTCTTTTCCCCCCAAGTAGCTAACGAGTGTTCCATTCACTGAATAACCTTTATTTATCTCCCTGATTTGTAATGCCTTCCATCTCTTATATTAAATTATTATTGATATCAGAACCCATATCTGGACTTCCTGTCCTATTTTCTAATCTGGCTATTCTTGAACTACTAAAAGTCTCATTATCTTATTAATTATTATATTACTAATATGATTTTATTCACAATAAACCCCAAATCAATTTTATAACTTCTGATATTTTGGAGATATGATATTTTAATCTAGAATCATGTGATTAAAGCTTCTTTTATATCTTTCAGTAGTTATTACTTTTATTTTATGATAGTTCCTACTATCCTTTTCTTAGGTTATTCTTAGACATTTTACCTTGGTTGTTACTCTTGGAAAATTTTAGAAATCTTAATGCCTCCATCTGGTCTCTTAATCAGACCCTGGAGAATCCTAAACCACTGATCTGATTTGAACAAATGAGGTGAAAAGAATTGGGGGAAGCACTGTGAGCAGAAGAGACTGTGGAACCTCAAGAATGGCGCCCTGCATTGGCTCAGATGTTCTCTGGAAAAAGTTTTCTCTATGAGACTTCATAGTTCCCAGCTTGATTTTCAGTTTTCTCAGGATTTCACATTAGATTTTAAAAAGTCTGTGGCAGGTTCTTACCCAGAAAAAGAGCACTTGCACAAAGGGTTATATGTATACACTTTCCCCAGGTGGTAAATGGAACACGCTCTTCTTCCTAATTAAAAAAACAAGTTAAGTCAATCAAGGGATTACACCTATGAAATGACTTTTCTCCTAACGGGTCAATAAATCCTAAACATAATTTAAAAAAAAATAATTTTCAGACATAGCCTCATTATTTGTAATTGCATGGGTTTTTTTCCTGTTTTTTTTTCTTTTCTTTTCTGTTAACGATGTCAAACAAACAACAAAATACGTACAGTGTTCATTTTAATACTATTTTTTGAAAATGCATATGTGAACAGTAAACTGTTTCCCTGCCATTGTCTGAGCTTGGGGATCTGGGTACCTGACGAGGCCAAGCTGTAAAGCTCTACTCCTGAGCTGGCCTTAGATTTCAGAAGTGACGCTAGTGACAGCAGAGTCCGTGCAGGACAGAATGTTTCACAGGTGTCGGCAGTTAACTGGTCTCCACTGTGTGTTCCTTTGTTGAGCTTTATGTGTTTATTGGCAACAACTATGAAGTTTTAGAGTTTCCATTTTAGAGTTTATATTTATATTTCATTTTTAGAGATGAAATCAGTAAGACTCAAGTTTTACCTGGATAATGAAAGCAGATAAAGTATAATAATAGCTGTCACTAAGTACATGGCCTTTCCCCTGTGCCAGGAAGTCTTCCAAGTAGATTCTGCACATAAATTCAACCCGTCCTTACCATAGTCATGAGGAAGCAACTCTCTTATTCTGATTTTATAGGAAACTATGGTACAGAGAAGTTAAGTTGTCCAAGATCACTCAGGAAGCAAGCTGCTGTGTTCAAATATGAATTTAGGCAACTTCATTTCCAAGCTCTCACTACCACAAAGCTGGCCTCTCTAAACAATGGATCATACTTTCACAAGTAAAGTAAAATGCTTCAATTAAAAAACTAAACAAAAAAATTAGGCAATTTTTTAAATAAGGAAGAACAATAAAGTGAAATGAGTTTTCATCTTCAATTTTTCAACAAGCATGTTCTAATGAAAATTTAAACTTATTAGCTGGCAATTTTAAATTTAAAATTGGCAGTTTAAATGACCAAAAAACTTTTATTCAGTATTTTTTTGTATACTGCCAATATGATACGTTTTTGTTTTTCAGGACTCAAAAGCATTATGAACATCTAATTTTGTCTAAGTTTCAGCTTTCAACTCTGAATGTACAGTCTTTTACCAACATATGCTTTGACTCACATCTTCAGTTGTAAACAATGGGAAATATTCATAATGGGGATTATTAGAAGCTTATTACATTGTAAAAGACAAATGTCACTTTCTATTGGTAGCTGAACCTCATTTCTTTCCATTTATAAAAAGAAGAGTTTGACCTGCTCCCTCCAGAACTTTTCAGTGCCAACATTCTGTAGATCTGTGATTCAATTTATTAAATCTATAGTTGGAGACATTTTCAGATGCTCCTAGTAAAAGCATTTTCTTTCCAAGAGTTATTCATGCTCACAACCTACTGTCCTGCTGCTGCTGCTGACTGCAAGTACCATTAGCTCTAAATTATCTCAGCTGATGGAAAGAAGCAATAATACAGATGACTCAAAAAATCATCTTTTCATAGCTCTGGAATGTTGATACAAAGATATATAGTTTTATTTTTTTAATTTTGCAGCAGGAGAGGCAGCAATATATTTACATTTTAATTTATGTAAAATGCCTAGCTCAAACACTGCTCAAACACTGATGGCACCTCAACAAATGTTTCCCTGCTTGTTCTACCCTTTCTCTGACTTTAGGATGAGAGCCATGCTGCTTTGTGCACATCCCAAACGGAAGGGGGAGCAGTGACCGCGACTTAGTTAAAGACAAAGGGGCACCAAGTCTACGATGAAAAGGAGGCGGCAATAATGAAGGCACATGTGAAAAAATGGGAGTCAACTATAAAAACCAATGTGTCTTTCCTCCTACATCTATGTCATAGCAGCTAATTTATATTTTGCATTTATTTATTGGTGTTATGAAAGGATACAAGTCAATGCCTCTTTTCTCATACACTTATACCAGACCTTTTCTTTTCCCCCTTTTTACTGTTAATATGAATGAAGGACCTCAGTTCTTTTCTGTGTCCACCATTCCAGGGAGTGCTCCTTCACCTTGGCTGCACATTATAATAACAAGAGGAACTTTAAAAACTTCCCTATGCCACAATGTACCCCAGGCCACTAAGTACCATCAGAGTTAGCAGTGATGGAATCCAGGCACCAATATTTTTTAAGGTCCCCTGGTGATTCCAACATGCAGCCAAGGCTGACAAGCCCAGAAGTAAACAGACTAAAGTGAATCTAAACAGCGCCCGCTTTTCCTGGGTAATCTCATCTGTCTCCACGTGGGGACACCGCTCCTCCTATTCTGACCGGACTTGTTCTTCCTGTTCAACCGTGTCCCATTTGTACTCAAGTTATGCCTGGTGCCGCTTCCAGAGCTCCAGAAGTAAGGTGACTAACAGAGAGAGAGAACAGCAGAATGTGGATCTTCAGTGATGACTGATGCTTCAGAAATCTGTACTTAATATTTATTACCCTTAACACTTTCGTAAACGGTTAATAAAATCACATTTTATTTATAGGCGATACTAAAGAGAAACATGAGTTAATGCCTTTTTTTAAGAAAAAAGAAAATGTAGATTATTTATTGAACTTTTGGAAACAGACTAGCTCTCTAGCTCATGGGAAAGGTATTAACGTGATGGTCAGACACAGGTGACTGTGTCTGATGCTAAAGTATCTGCTACCAGCACATTATGCCCGCTAAAAACACAAATATCGGGGGGATGGGTATAGCTCAGTGGTAGAGCACGTGCTAAGCATGTACAAGTTCCTGGGTTCAAGCCCCAGTACCTCCATTAAAAAAGAAAATTAAAAAAAGTAAAAGTAACTGTCACAATTTAAAAGCAGTGCACGGTCCACCCGCCAAAGAGGAGGTCCTTTTCCTCACATACCTCTGTCTCTTCTGTCCAATGGACCTGAGGGTGGGGAAGGGGATTAGAATGCTTTAGTAACCCCTCCATTTCTATTTTCCACCACCCCAGTCACACAAAATTAAAATAATATTCTTAAATATGAAAACTGCCATTTTCCTCAATCTTCGGTAAAGTAATTTTTAGAAATCGTCATTCTGTTTTAAGACTCGTCAATTCAAATAGACAAAAACAACATGAAATGTTTATTGAAAAATGTGGCTTCAGGGTAAATCCCCTAAGCCCTTCTTCCAACCAGACTGTTACTCCTAGGCCATAACTCTAGAGAAATTCCAGAATAACCACTGTTCCCTCCACCATTATACCTGAGTCTCTACCATGCTCTGAGAATAAAGAGAAAAAAGACACAGTCCCTGCTTCCGGGAGCTCCTAGGTGCACAGGACTCATCATGAAATGATGGCTGAGGAGGCATGTTAAGACGGCTTGGATAACAGTCAGCAGTGGGTGCTCGGGGCAGAGAGCCGGAACTGTAGCCAACGCTCTCCCAGAGGAGGGAACCACTGTGGTGAGTTCTGAGATGCCCTAGAAGTGATCAGGTGAAGTTATAATGTTAAGGCCATTTCTCCCTGGGGAGCTGCACATGCAAAGGAGGGAGGCCAAAGAGAGCCAGGTCACTTCCAGGAACTGCAAATAGTCTAGAAGTGAGAACAGGGTGTGGGAGGCAGGTGAGGCAACCAGGTGGAGAGATCACAGGTGCACATCACACAGGACTCTGTGTGCCTCCAAGGTAAAGGAGATATGCAAAGTGATCTAGAAAGAAAAAAGATAGAGGCAGGGAGACCTATTGGCAGGTTCATGTGAAGGCCTGCTGAGGCCCCGCTAGGAGGAGAGAGAAGAAAACATTTCAGCAGGTGGACGGATTGGCCACAGATGTGATGGAAGGGCAGGAAGAGGTCAAAGATGCCGGCCAGCTTTCTGGCTTTGGCAGTGTCCTAAATTATAGTGCCATTTCCTAAAAGAAGGGCAGGAAGAGGAGCAAGTCGTGAGAGGAGACAACTGATTCAGTTCTGGCTGGGTGCCTGTGGGCTCCAGGAGAGATGTCCAATAGGCAAATAAAAGTCTAGAAATCGGGAGAAAGTTCTAGACTGAGCCAAGTAGTTTTCCTGCTTCAAGAGGCTAATGGGTGTGAGTGGACAAGCTCACGAGAAGAGATGTAGAGGGGTAGCTCTCACCTTCCTGCACATGGGAAGCATCTGGGAGCCTTTAAAACATAGTGCGCCCCAGCCTGGTGTGGGGCCTTTGTACTGTTTATTGTTTTTTAAATACTTTCCTTTTTTGGGGGGGTAGTTAGATTTATTTATTTTAATGGAGGTACTTGGAATTGAACCCAGGACCTCTTGCATGCTAAGCAAGTGCTCAGCCACTGAGCCATACCCTGCCCACCATTTTTTTGTTTTTAGACATTAGCTCTACTGAGCAGTCATGGTTGAGTATCAACCTGTAGAGAGCAGAGAGCCTTGGGGTAGAGATCAAGGAGAAGCTTCCCAGAGCCCTGCAGACCCCAGCAAGGGCAGCCGGAGATGCAGGGAGCCTCGGATGGGCTGTGAGGAACGTGAACTCAACACTCCCCAATGACAAACATGTTTCAAGCACCCACTTCCCAGCAGTGTTTCTTCTGAGTTTACTACTTTTCCAGTAATACTGGGTGAGAATAGAAATAATCTGGACAAAGGGATCAAATTCAAATGCTCGTTCTGACCATTCTTAGCTGCGTGATTACTGATTAAAAGGTTACCGGTCTGCCACGTGTAAACTGGGGGACCTAGAACCATGCTCGTGGGCTGCTGTGAGCGTAATGAAATGACAACTATAAAGGCACTCCTGACTCTCAGAGGTAATTGCTACTATTGTCCCCATTTGGGACACCAAGAAACAGAGTCACAGAAAGCTTCAAACATTTGCCCAAGATGAAGGTTAGTGTCTGGAATCAAGCCAATGACTTCGTGGATCCAGAGCCCAGGATCTTCTTACGAATAACACGGCACTGCCCAGGTTCCCTGCTCCAAAACCCGCCTCCCTTTGGCTCAGTTCCATGGGCCCTGCGCTGCACAGATGTCGTCACTGCCTGCCTGCCTGCCCGGTGTCTGACCCCGGCACTGCTCCCTCCATCTCACACACCGCTTCCTTGGGCACACCAACCCTCACGAGGCCATTGCTGTGGGTACTCGGATGTTTACACGGAAACGCAGGTGGCAGCCCAGCTTTTTGCTATAGATGCTGCTGTCAGTGGAGGCAAAGAGCTCACAGTTGGTGGCGGAGGCCACTTCTGGTATCCTCCTTGGCTGGAGAGCTGGATGGAATCCAGTTTCCCTCTGCAACTTAGACATCCAGCATGAGAGTTATGTAAGGCCATCTTGCCTCTCAACATAGAAATGATGCCCCTGCAGTCGTACTTAATATTGTAATCTCCTGGCTCCACCAGGGAGCAGAGGCCATGGCCTGTTGTCCAACAAGTTTTGTTTCCTTACATGACAGCTACAATGGGGTGAGTAAACACCGGACCAGAAAATCTACAAAGCCCTCGTGTACTATTTCCTGACACTTGCAGGTCACCCAAATACCCCAGATCCTCCAAGTAAACAACTAGTAAGAGGAACTGAGCTGGCTCGTCTGTCAGATCCCTGATGGCAGGACGGATTTGTCCTCTCCTGCTCTCGGGATCATCCGTTCTCCTTCTGTGTGCCCTTCCCCGATTGAAGGAGACTGTTCTTTGTTTATGGGCTATGGAGTATTTGTGGCTGTCTGACGAGAACCTTCGAAACTAGAGCTCTTGGTGAGAATGGAAGCATGGCACCCACGTCTCATGAGCTCAGCTACCGAACAGCCTCATCTAGCCAAGACTGTGGCCAACACCAGGGGTCCACGCTGTTGAGTGTTGGGTCTGGAGAGCAATGCCTCCACCACTGAGAAGCTGCCCCACCACTTGTGCCCTTGTCCCCATCCAGGGGGAGGTGACGCATCCATGGGGTGAAAGCCTTGAGGGCACTAGGTGACCGTGGACCAAGCTGTGACTGGCTGGTCCTGCCCCCCAAGTGACCCATGTTACCCTCACATGCAGAAAATCCCCAAAGAGACCCCTGCTTGAGGGAATGGGTCACCTATAAGCCAACTGTCCTCGGGCCACCTAAGAAGCAACACAGTATACACAGTGAGCCACCCACTCACTACAGTATCCAAGGCTCACAGTTCCCTCATGTGACACCATGTACCCCCAGCAAAAAGAAGACCGTTACTTTGTAATTGACTTGAGAATTCTACTGAAAACACTGCCTTCCACCTTCCACTTATGAAGTTCTTTCCACTGTGTCCCCTGCTCTGCAATTGTGCAATCAGTCCAGAGCTCCCTCATGAGAAAGGAAGGAAGGGGCCAGGCAAATCCAATAAAGGAATGGCACAGCCTTTAGCACCAAGATGGTGGAAAAGTCAACTCCCAGTAGATCTTGAGCTTCAATACACACTCACCGAAATACAGCAGGATGTTAAATGGCACTCCCACAGGTCCCAGGACAGGTTCAAGGCTGACCATAAAATGTCAAAGGGTGAGTGGTGGCCCAATTTCTGGGAATCCCAACACCTTTCCCAAAGCAGTTGGAATATTCCTCCCACTTATTAGCATATGAAGATACTGAGTGCATAAAATCTAACAATCCCACACCTCGTGGTTGCTCTCTCTGCTGAGATAGACAGCCCACACACTGTCTGTGGAGTGTGTATCTACTTTTACTTTAAACTGGAGCACCCAACCCCCATGCCTCATGGCCTTTCTGTTGCCTTCTGAAACAGCCCACTCTGTCTATGGTGTATATATCTCTCTGAATAAATCTACTTTTACTGAACTGTGGCTCTCGAATTCGTTGCTGGGCAAACCAAGGACCCACACTTGGTGAGGTGCATCCCAGGGACCCAAATACGACCTGGGATATGGCCATCCTCTCCCCCACATTTTCCTGTATCATACATTCTTTCCCAAACGATCTCACCTTGTGCACTCCAAAATAGACAGCACTCATGTGTCCTGACCAGGATCTGCTCCTGTGTGTATCATTTCTTATTTCCACTAGAACATCAACTTCAGGAGGACAGGGATTTGGTTCTGTTCACAAAGGAAGCACCAGCACATCACAGGTGCTGGAGAAGTATTAGCTGAATGAATGAGCTGTGGGAAGTCCTGGGATTTCCACCTGGAACTCCTAGCCTCTTGGGTCCCAGCTGACTACAGGTGCTCCCTGCTACTCATGGCTGAACTCTTGCCACCACTCTCTGCTCTGCCATCACCTGAGCTGGGATGAGCTGAGATGGGCACACACCCCGGAGAGCATGGCGCATGGTTCATGCCGTTACAACACACTCGCCCCTTGACTGTTAGAGGTTACTTAGGGTGGACAAACTGAAGGCAGCACCATGTGCACCGCCCTACCCCACAACTCACTTGAAGCACCAGGACTGCACACAGGGGAAACGCTGGCCCTTTGCAAACTAAGGAGAGGGACTATGGGTGAGAAGAGGGTCTCTGTCAACTAACAGTCTCTTTACAAGCCCAGTCTTAGGAAAGCTCTTTAAAGATACTTTTTGTATCTTCCTTGTGTTTCTGTAATCCCTCTAGATTTTGTCATTTTAATCTACACATCAGAAATACAGATATTCTTGAAATCTCTATTGATTTTCAATGAAGAAAATCCTCAATTTCCTACACTGCTAAGAAAATTACTGCACTTTATTTAAAAAAAGCAGATTCCTTTCATGACTTCCTATCTTCAAACACCTAATTTCACAAGAATCAGTGAAGCAGGACATGAAAATCATGCTGTGCTTTATCACCTACAGGTGGGCAGGGATGAAATGAATGAGTACTGATCTCATGAGACAGGAAGGCTGGGTCTGTATTATTCCAGCTACAGATGGAAGGGTCCGTATCTGTGAGGGTGAGGAAGGACCAAGGATGAGAAACCAACATTTTCTAACCCATTTCTCTTTTTCAGAGTCCCAGACAAAACAGTGTGATTGTATCAACTAAAACAAGAACATCTGCACCCTTCTAAATGCACGCTACAACTTTACTACTACACACGGCACTCTGTCACTGACCTAAAGGCTGATGACAGCCAAGAAATTTGCAGGGATCTTATTCTGTGCTCATCCCTTTTTGTCTTTGGAACCTCAGGATATTTGCCTCCTCTCCCTGAGTGTCATTTTCCTCATCCTTCAAATGGGAGTGTAACAGTCATTCATTTGCTCAGGGTCTATTCGACAACTGGAGACGGCTTATGAAAACAACAACAACAAAAAAAGCAAAACAGCAATTCTGATCTGTGCTGTCTTCCTCCTCCTCCCTGAACATGAATGGCATCTTTCACTGAATCCCGAACTTAAGGAGTAGTTCTGATGAGGAAGTCACAGGACTGCTGTGTAACAGAGAAATGACCTGGTGAAAAAGAATGAGTTGCCAGCAAATCCTCAAAACCCATAAGGGTGCAAACCCTGGGAGCTACAGGCATGGATGGGAGTTCCTTGGTTCCCCATTTCACAAATGGGGAGAACTTTGCAGGGTCCATGAAAGACACAGATAGCCCAGTAAAACCACACCATGTTTTGGAGTACACCAGGGCCATGTCGCTGCTGACCTGTACTTCTTTGTGTCCCACAGCAAGAGCCCTGGGCAGGGGTGACTGTGCTTGAGGATGGACAAGAACTTTCTGTTCTGTCTCTATTGCTTTATCACTTCCTGCAATAAAACAACTGGTAGGACTCTGGTGGGGAGCAATATACCCACATTCTCTGGCAAACCACACACCAGGCAGCTCTAGCTGATCTGAGAGAGGACTCTTCAATGAACATATATACACCAAAGTCAGGCAGAAGGCTGCCTGTGACCTTGGGAATCCAAACCAGCTTGTCCTCTTAATCAGGATATTCGACATCTAAAGAAAGTGTGCACCAGATGAAGACAATGACTTAGACAGCGTTGGTGGTTATGGCCAGCAGTATCTAAGGACAAGTCATGCTCTGGCAGATGGGAGCATTTTGGTTGCTTTAAGAGTTTGCTACTGAAGGGCTGGGACATTTCATTGGGCCTTGAAACTCCAGACCTCTTTACTCACAAAGGCAGACAAGTTAGGTGAGCCAGCTCAGCCTTTATTCCAACTTCCTAACCAAAATGCTATGAGGTTGAAAATATATTTCTCAGACTCTTCTGCAGCAAGGGTTCCAGATGTGGCTTTAAAAATGCCCATCAGAGATTGAAATTTGCAAATATTAACTACTATATATAAAAATAGCTAAAAAAACTAAATTTCTTCTGTATAGCACAGGGAACTATATTTAATATCTTGTAATAACTTTTAATGAAAAATAATATGGAAAGGAATTCATACATATATATGTGTATATGAATGACCAGAACATTGTGCTGTACATCAGAAATTGACACATTGTAACTGACTATACTTCAATTAAAAATATATATATATATATAATGCCCATCAGCAGCATCTGAGTGTCACTGAAAGCAGAAACCCAGATGAGTAGAGGCAGAGGTGGTTGGAGGAGCTACGTTATTTTGCTGGGATGGATGCAGCTGGCATGGCAGAGATCTAGAAGGAATGCTCACAACAGCCACTTACTGATCTGCAAGTGAGTTAGGGTAATAGCTTCCTGAAATCCTCCCCACCCCTCCTGATGAGCCAGGTGTCTGGCGTTTCTCTGGAAATCACTAGGCACAGCCTGGGACTCAAAGGTAAAAATTAAAAACTGCAGTCAGGCAGTGAAGAGACTGGCAGGACATGTTGGACAAAAGTAGGTCAGAATCAACAAAGAATGAGGAGGGGATACAACGTGTGCTGAGGACCCTGACTACAGTGGTGGATTGTCTGTGTTAAGGACTCTGAGTCAGTATGAGTAGATGGATTGGTGTGGACTAAAATGGTGGCCATTGTTCAGATAAATATGTGATTTGGACTATATTTATTAGAGGAGGGCTTTTTTTCCCCCTTCAACGTTGATCATTTCTAGGGAGCAGAAAAATACTCTGCCACACAACATCTAAGTGCAAAAGAGATGCTACGGGATGGTGGTGGTGTGAAAAATTTCAGTTCTGCAGTTCCAAGGTTTCCTTAATGAGGTTCACAGCAGTTGGTACTTAAAATAAAATAAGGTACTTATAATAAAGACATCATCATATGTACATATCCTTAAAGATACACATACGGTGCTATACATGGGCCTGAAATGTGTTCTGCATTCTAAAATCCGATGAAATAAAATCAGTAGCTCAATATGCCTGTTGGCTCTATAAACATGATGTAGCTAATGATCACAGAAAACAAGATCAGCTAGTAAATTTGAAATTTGCCTTTTCCAGTGTCAAAGATAATATTTTTTGCTTTACTTAAAAAGCATTTTTTTAATTAGGACTGTCAGTGTCCATTGGTATATGGGGTTCAGTAGATGTGTTCAGATATTCTAGACAGTGAATCAGAGCAAAGACTGAGGTTTAGACAGTAGTTAAATGCCTCACCCTTGTAATCAGCATCCACATATTGCTATACTGAATATCCTTAAAACTGAGAACTTCATTAAAGCAACTAAAAGAAAGGGAAAAATTAGCCACAGACTATTGGAAGATTTGTAACGTGTAAAAATGACAAAGGGCTATTCATGAGCATATTCTTAAAAACCCCTACAATTTAATAAGTAAAACAACAAACGGACAACAGGTTGCACACTGATCCCTTTAGGAGAAGCCATGAAGATGAACTCTTATGTGAATGCGGCTGGAGCTGTAGAATTAGTTACTCTTGCAAGTAACTCAGTTAAAAACAAATGCAAATGGGATACACTTCTACAATATCTGAGTAAAAATCTTGGAAAACTTACTCCTCTGTTAAGCAATGACAATGGCAAAATTTGTCAAAATTAACCTCTGCAGAACTCTGGAAATTTAACCAAGGCTTCCAGCAATCCAGGGAGTGTTTATTTGAGAAAAAATAACAGCTAAATCTCCATAAAGATAATCAGTTTTGTCATATTGTAACTTGATCTACCACATCCGAGAATCCTCACCTAAATGGTGGCCTTTAAAAGCAACAGTCTCACAATCAAGGAAGGGGCAGAAGTGATTTGAAGTTACCCAAAAAATCCGCCCCCAGAGAGCTGTCACTATTTCACCTATCTCAAACTCATGCTGTGCAAACAGCCTGTCCCCAGAGTGTTTTTGGAAAACAATCAGCAGTGAGTAACATTACAACTGCCTGAGGCAGTGGTACCAGTACAGGCTAACTAGATGCTGACTAGGAAACTTAGAAGGCAAAATTGAGTATTGAGACTTTCTGGGGGTGGAGGTAGGGTTAAATAGCTCCAAAAAATTCTGAGAATTGTAGAAGGCCGTACACATGTGTGGCATATGGCAAGGAAAGATCTGAGAAAATCTTAAGCCTTCAACTCTGGCTGAACTTGAGGTTCTGCATAAGCAAGAACTAAAGGCTACAAAATAGCTGCAGAATGCCTGCCGGTGCTGAGGGCATCCGTCAGCATGCAGGCACACAGCCACCTGGCAACAGCTCAAACGATTGGCTCCAGGCATTGAAAGAAATCACTGTCCAATCATTATTACAGTGACGACAACTAGGCTTTCTGCACACATACAGATCTCATGGCCATGCATGATAAAGAATACAGACTTTACAGAATTTGTTCAGGAAAGTAACTACATAAATAGCTGCAGCAGCAATGACAATGGAAGCAACGATAAACCCTGGAGATGAGGAAAATCTGGCTTTCAGTTCTGCCATATTGTAATATTTTAAATGTCCAGTTTTCAACAGAAAATTACAAGATGTACAAAGAAACAGAAAAGTTTGGCCATAACACAGGGGAAAAAGTAGTCAATAGAAACTCCCTGAGGAAACGCAGACACTGGACTTACTAGACAAAGACTGAAATAAGGAATTACACATATGATCAAAGAGCTAAACGAAACCATGCCTAAAGAATTTAAGTATGTGAACATCTCATTGTACAGAGAATATCAATAGATAAAATTTATATTAAAAACCAACTGGACATTCTAGAGATACAAAAATAATGACTACAATGAAAAATTCAATAAGAGATTTCTCTGTAGATATGAAATTGTTGAAGAAAAAGTCAGTTAACTTAAAACTACTGAGATTATCCAGTCTGTGGAACAGAAAGAAAAAGGAATGAAAAAAAATGAACACTGTGTCAGAGATAGGTTGGACACCATCAACAATAACAATACACAAATAATTTGAGAGCCAGAAAGGAGAGAAGAGAAGGGGTAGAAAAAATATATAAAGAAATAATGGCTGAAAACTTCCCAAATTTGATGAAAACATTAATTTGTACATCCCAGCAGCTCAACAAACTCCACGTGGTATAAATGTAGAGACATCGAAAATAGGCACAACAGACTCAGTGTGTCAAAAGAGAAGAAGAAATAATCTTGACAGCAGAAAGAGAAAAGAGGCTCAACATATTCAAAGGCTCCTCAGTAAGACAGTTGATTTCTCATCAAAAACCATGGAGACCAGAAGGCAGTGGGAAGGTATCGTCAAAGTGATAAAAGGAAAAGACTGTCACCAAGTATTTTATAGCCAGCAAAATGATTCTTCAAAAAAATTAAAGGAGAAATTAAGACACTCCTATAAAAACAAAATCTGAAAGAATCCATTGCTAGCAGGCCTGTTTTACAAGAAATATTAAAGATAGTCCAGCAGCTGTAAATGAAAGGACACTCACCTGAAAAATAAAGAGCACTGGTAGAGGTAACTACATGAGTAAAAAAATAAAACAGTATAAATACAGTATTACATGTAAGTGTTTTCTTCTAATTGATGTAAAGGACAACTGCATAAAACAATACTTATGAAACTGTGTAGATGCACTTATAAATGCATAAAGGTGTAACTTGTATGACAGTGACAGCATGAGGAGGGGGAGGGAAAAGATTGATATCAAAGCAAAGTTTTTGTGTACTATTGAAATTAAGTTGGCATTCATGTGAACTAGATTGCTTTAAAACAAGATGTTAATAATAATCTCCAGGGCAATGGAGGAGAAGGAGGAGGAGGAAGAGGAGGAGGAGGAGAAGAAAAAGATAAAATAAACAACAAATTAAAATGGCACACTTGAAAATGCCTACTTTGTACAAAAAAGTGTAGTAATAGAGCATTGGGGAAATAAAAAGACATATAGAAAGCAGATAGCAGATGTAACTTCAACCTGATAAGAAATTACATTAATGTAAATGAATTAAATATTCTAATCAAAATAGTAAAGGCAGAAATAAATGGAATAGAGAATAGATGAATAACAGAGAATAATCAACAAAAAGAAAAGTTGGTTCTTTGAAAAGATCAAGAAAATTGACAAATTTTTAGCTAGTACTGAAGAAAAAAAGAGAGAAGGTTCAAATTACTAAGATGAGAAATGAAAGGAAGGATGTCACTACTGCCCTTACAAAAATAACAAGGAATATAAGGGAATACCATGAATACTTGTATAGCCAATAAATGAGATAATCTAGATGAAATGGATAAATTCCTAGAAGGATATGTGACTAAATCTAATTCAAGGAGAGATAGAAAAGTCAAATAATCCTACAATAAGTAGTGACTGAAATAGTAATTCAAAACATTCCCACAAGGAAATGCTAGGCCCGTATGGCTTTGCTGGTGAATTCCATCAACTACTTAAAGAAAAAACAAAAACAAAAAACAAACAAACAAAAAAATGCTTCACAAACTCGTCTAAAAATAAAGAGGTGGGCACACTTCCCAATTCATTCAATGACATGAGTATCACACTGATACCAAAACCAGACAAAGGCATCACAAGAAAACTAAAGACTATCTCTTATGGATATAAATGCAAAAGTCCTCAACAGAATACAAGCAAATCCAATCCAGTAACATATAAAATAGACCACAATTCAGTGGGATGTATCCAGGTATGCAAAGGCACCTCAACATACAAAAGTCAATTCATGTAATATGCCATATTAATAGAATAATAGATAAAAACTAGGAATAGAAGAGAACTTCCTCAACTTGACAGAGAACATCTATGAAAAACCTGGAGCAAAGATCATACATAATGGTGAAAGACTGCATTATTTCCTCCCAAAATCAACATTGTATTAGAGGTTCTAGTCAAAGCAAACAGACAAAGAAAATAAAGCCTCTAGATTAGAAAGAAAGAAATAAAACTATTTCAATTCCAGATGACATGATATTATACATTGAAATCACAAGGAATCCA
Source organism: Camelus bactrianus (assembly GCF_048773025.1). Lineage (NCBI taxonomy): Eukaryota > Metazoa > Chordata > Mammalia > Artiodactyla > Camelidae > Camelus > Camelus bactrianus. The sequence continues at coordinate 70,337,392 of NC_133553.1, forward strand.
CAAAGAAAAGAGAGAGAGAGAGAGAGAAAAAAAAACTATTAGAATTAACAACATAGTTTGACCAAAATTGTAAGACACAAATCAATATATAAAAAAGTAATTATATTTCTATACAACAGCAGTGAATAATCTAAAAATAAAATGTAGGAAACATTTTCATTTACAATAGCATCAAAAAGAATAAAATACTTAGGAATATTAAGAAAAATATGTGGAATACAGAGGAAAATGTCTGAAAGTTGTATATTGAAAACTAAAATACTACTGATAGAAGTTAAAAATGACCTAAAATAAATGGAAAGCTCTTCTGTGTTCATGGATCAGAAGCCTTATTATTGTTAGGATGGCATTTGTCCTCAAAATGACCTATAGATTCAATGCAAATCTGGCTTTTTGGGAGAAATGAGCAAACTGTTCCTAAAACTATGGAAATGCAAGATACCCAGAATAGTCAAAACAATCTTGAAAAAGAACAAAGTTTTGAAGTTTCCAAATTCAAAACTCAGTAACAAAATGGTAATCCATACAGTGTGGTACTTGCATAAAGGACACACAAATAGATTGAGAGAAAAGAACTGAGAGTCCATAAACAAACTCTTACATGTAGCCAGTTAATTTTTCATAAAGGTTCCATGACAATCCAATGGGGAAAAAGTAATTTTTACAAAAATGATGCTGGGACACCTGAACATACACCTGGAAAGAAAGAAAACTGAACTTTTATCTTAACACCATTTATGAAAATTAACTCAAAATAAATCACAGACCTGAAATTATAAAACTTTTAGAAAATTAACAATGAGAAATTCTTCAGGAATTTGAAGTACAAATTCTTCTAAGATATGACAGCAAAAGCACAAACAACAAAAGAAAATAAATCAAGTAAACTGGACTTCAGTAAAATTAAACACTTCTGTGCTTCAAAGGACTTCATCAAGAAAGTAAGAAGACAATCCACAGAATGGGTGAAAATATTTCCAATATTTTCCCTGATAAGGGACTTTTTATCCAGAACAGACAAAGGAGACTTAAAACATGACAATACAAAGACAAATACAATTAAAATGGGCAAAGAATTTGAATAGATGTTTCTCCAAAGAAGACATACGAATGGGAAATAAGCACATAAAAAGATGTTCAACATCAGTAGGCATTAGGGAAACAGAAATCAAAAGCACAATGACATGCCACTTCATACCAAATAGGATGACAAATATATATGATATATGATATATAAATATGTATCTATAAACCCGGTAATAAAAAGTGTTGATGAGGATTTGGAGAAACTGGACTCCTCATACATTACTACTGGAAATATAAAATGGTGCAGTCACTTTAAAAACTACTTTAGCAATTCCTCAAAATGTTAAAAGTAGAATACTTCCCAGCAATTCCATTTTTTGATATATCCTGAGGAGAACTGAAAATATGTGTTCACACAAAAACTTGTCCATGAGCATTTACAGCAGAATTATTCATCATCAACTGATGGATGGATAAGCAAAGTGGTGTATTTATAACAATGGCATATTATTTGAACACAAAAAGGGCTTTGGGTACTGATATATGCTACACCATGGATGAGCCTTGACAACGTCACACTAAATGAAAGACGACAATCAAAAAAGGCAGCATACTGTATGGTTCTACTTATATGAAATGCCCAGAACAGGCAAATCCATAGAGACAGAAAGTAGAGTGGTGGCTGCTGGGGTCTAAGGGAAGGAAGTTTAGGGAGTGACTTACTAAAGGGTACTGGTTGCTTTTGGGAGTGATGGCTACAAAACCCTGAAATGTACTTAAAACCCTAATGCACAATTTCAAAGGCTGCATTTTATGGTATGTGAATTATATCTCCATAAAGCTGTTACTTTTGAAGCTGAGCCCACATATGGAGCAACTGGCCCAGCACTGACTGCAGCATCTGGAGGGGGAGTGACCCACCCACCCACCACAAAGGAGAGGATCACCTGACCCAGTGTTGGAGGGGTGCAATCTTCTTGCCGACAGACACTGTGAGCAACACAGACAAGGGGGCAAACAGAGCAAGGTGAGTTTGTGAAACAGGGCGAAGACACAAAGGCCTCTCAATAAAACCATTAAGGGCACACAGTCTCTAGGAGAACACATCATTGTTTTTAAAATCTTTTTATATCTGTTTTATTCCTATTACATTTTTAATCTTCATTTTTAAACAGTTCTATATGTTTACAATTTTCATTTCATTTTTAATTCTCTTGGTTTTGATCTGTTATTTATTAGTCACAGGTTTCAAATATTGTATTTTGAATTTTCTCTTCTTTTTATTAAGATTCTTAAAAGATATCTCAACTCGATTCCTATTCTGCTTCAACTTGCTCTTCTATTATTGATTATACACTGTTTTCAAACCTTCTTTTTCTTCATTCTTTTAAAATTCTCTCTCTCTCTCTTTTAAGTTTTATTCCCACATAGGCTTTAGATAGATAAATAAATAAACTCCTTTAAGGACCACAATAGATAACTGATACTCCTTAAGCCACAGGGCCAGAGAGATATGAGCAGAATGAAGAAGCAGAGGAAGTCCTGCCAATTAAAATAGCAAGAGAAATCCCCTCAAAGAACGATCAATAAAATAGACATTGATGGCCTACTAGATCAAGATTTCAAAAAAGAAGTGATCAAATTACTGAAGGAACTAAAAGAGATAGTCTTTAGAGACAAAATATATCAAAAACAAAATAGAAGCTATAAAGAAGAGCCAAGTAGAATTGGTAAATTCATTGGCTGAAATGAGATCTGACCTAAAGGCTGTACAAAGCAGGCTAGATAATGCAGCAGAACGAATAAGTGACCTAGAAGACAGGACAACAGAAAGCACCCAATCAGAACAGCTGAGAGAAAAACAAATATAAAACAATGAAAACAATATAAGGAACCTATGGGAAAATATAAAGCATGCCAATCTATGCATAATAGGGGTTCCAGAAGGGGAAGAAAGAACAAAGGGGATGGAAAAGGTAATTAAAGAAATCATGACTGAAAACTTCCCAAACCTAAAGAAGGAATCAGACACCCAAGCACAGGAGGCTCAGAGGGTCCCAAACAGGAAGAGCCCAAAGAGAAACACGCCAAGATATATCATAAATCAAGATAGCCAGACTGAAGGATAAAGAAATGATCCTAAAGGCAGCAAGAGAAAAACAAAGAGTGAGTTACAAGAGAAGGCTCTCAGCTGATTTCTCTACAGAAACACTACAGGCCAGAAGGGAGTGGCAAGATATATTCAAAGTCCTGAATGAAAAAAAAAGATGCAGCCTAGGATACTTGCTCCAGCAAGGCTATCCTTTAGAATAGAAGGAGAGATAAAGAATTTCACAGAGAAGCAAATACTAAAAGAATTTAGCAACACTAAACCCATGCTAAAAGAAATATTGAAAGGTCTACTCTAAATAGAAAAGAAGCAGGATGCTGCAGAAATGAGAATTCATGACTGTAAGAGTATTTTTCCTTTCTTCTTTTTTTTTTTAAATCTTGTTCTCAGTAGGATGGGTTTGAGATTACATTAATATCTGTTTAGTACACACAGTTACAGTAATTGGTTAACAGACTTACAAAAAAGTGTAATCACAAGCCAAAATCTTACAAGTGAGTCACAAAAACTAAATACAATACAAAGGAAAATTACCATACCACAAAAGGAAGAAGAAAGGAACCAAGAAGAAATACCAAATCAACTGCAAAAATAAGTTCAAAATAGCAATAAACTCTCATCTATCATTAATTACTGTAAATGTTAATGGTCTAAATGCTCCAGTCAAAAGACAGAGTAGCAGACTGGATAATAAAGCAAGAACCTTCAATACACTGCAAACAAGAGACACACTTTAGGGAGAAGGACACATATAGATTGAGAGTGAATGGACGGAAAATGATATTCCATGCAAATGGAAATGCCATAAAAGCAGGTGTAGCAGTATTGATTTCAGACAAAATAGACTTTAAAACAAGGGCCATAAAGAAAGATAAATAAAGACATTTTATAATGATTAAAGGATCAATACAAGATGAAGATATTACAATCATTAATATATATGCACCCAACATGAGCACCTAAGTACATTAAACAACTACTAACAGAGATAAAGGGGGAAATTGATGGGAATACAATCATTGTCAGAAATTTTAACACCACATTAACATCACTAGACAGATCTTCCAGACAGGAAATAAATAAGGCAACAGAGAAATTAAATGATACAAGAGAATAATTGGATTTAGTGGATATTTTCAGAGCATTACAATCCCCCATAACAGAATAAATAATCTCTTAAAATGTGTGTGGAACATTTTCTAGGATTCATCATGTACTTAGTCACAAAAGAAGCCTCAACAATTTTAAGAAGATAGAAATTATCTCAAGCATCTTTACTGACCACAATGCCATGGAAACTAGAAATCAACTTCAGAGAAACAAAGGAGAAAGAAAGGAAAGCATTGAGATTAAACAACATGCTATTAGAAAACCAATGGGTCAATGATGTAATCAAAGTTGAAATTAAAGAATACCTTGAGACAAATGAAAATGAAAACACAACCACACAAAACATATGGGACACAGCAAAAGCAGTGCTAAGAGGAAAGTTTAGGGTAATGCAGGCCTTCCTCAAAAAAGAAGAACAATACCAAATAAACAATCTAACCCACCAGCTGAAAGAACTAGAAACAGAAGAGCAAAAACACACAACAGTCAGCAGAAGAAAGGAAATAATAAAGATCATGGAGGAAATAAATAAAATAAAGATTAAAAAAATAGAGAAAATAATCAATCAAACCAAAAGCTAGTTTTTTGAAAGAATAAATAAAATCGAAAATCCTCTGGCCAAACTCACAAAGAAGAAGAGAGAGAACAAATTTGCAAAATAAGAAAGGAAAATGGAGAAATTACAACAAATAACATAGAAATACAGAATATCATATGAGAATATCATGACAAACTACATGGAAAAAAATGGATAACCTAGTGGAGATGGACAAGTTTCTGGAAACATACAGTCCACTAAGACTGAATCAAGAAGAAACTATCCACTTCAACAAATGGATCACTAGGAATGAAATTGAATTAACAATAAAAAACCTCCCTACAAATAAAAGTCCAGGACTGGACAGCTTCACCGGGGAGTTCTACCACACATACAAAGAAGAACTCATACCAGTCCTTCTCAAACTCTTCCAGAAGATTGAAAAGAAGGAATATTCCCAAACTCATTCTATGAAGCCACCATTACCCTGATACCAAAACCAGGCAAAGACACCACCAAAAAAGAGAATTACAGGCCAATATCACTGATGAACACAGATGAAAAAAGTCCTTACCAAAATACTAGTAAATAAAATCCAACAGCACATAAAAAAGATAATACATCATGCTCAAGTGGGGTTCATCTCAGGGACACAAGGGTGGTTCAACATATGAAAATCAATCAATGTAATACTTCACATCAACAAGAGAAAGGACAAAAACCACATGATCATCTCAATAGATGCAGAAAACTTTTGATAAAATTCAACACCCATTTATGATAAAAATTCTCACCAAAGTGGGTATTGAGGGAACATATCTCAACATCATAAAAGCTATATATGACAAACCTACAGCCAGCATAGCACTCAACGGTGAAAACCTCAAAAGATTCCCACTAAAATCTGGGACAATCAAGGATGCCCACTATCACCACTCCTATTCAACATAGACTTGGAAGACCTGGCCACAGCAATCAGGCAAGTAACAGAAGTAAAAGGGGTCTAAATTGGAAAAGAAGAGGTAAAAGTGTCACTATATGCAGATGACATGACAATATATATAGAAAACCCTAAAAGGTCCACACAAAAACTACTAGAGCTGATCGAAGAATATAGCAAATTAGCAGGTTACAAGATTAATGTTCAAAAATCAGTTGCATTTCTTTACACAAATGATGAATCAACAGAAAAAGAAAGTAAAGAAACAATCCCCTTTAAAATAGCACCCAAAGTAATAAAATATCTAGGAATAAATCTAACCACAGACGTGACAGAATTATACACAGAAAACTATAAAGCATTGGTGAAGGAAATTAAAGAAGACTTTAAAAAATGGAAAGGTATCCCATGCTCTTTGATTGCAAGAAGCAATATTGTTAAAATGGTCACACTGCCCAAGGCAATCTACAGATTTAATGCAATCCCTACCAAATTAACCTGGACATATTCCATAGAACTAGAACAAATCACAATAAAATTTATATGGAACCATCAAAGACATAGAATTTCCAGGGCATTACTGAAGAAAAAAAGAAAGAGGCTGGAAGAGTAACTCTCCCAGACTTGAGACAATACTATAGAGTTACAGTCGTCAAGACAGCATGGTATTAGTACAAAAACAGACATATAGCCAAATGGAACAGAATAGAGAGCCCAGAAATGAACCCAAATATTAAGGTCAACTAATCTTCAACAAAGGAGGCAAGAATATACAATGGAATAAAGACAGTCTCTTCAGCAAGATAAACATAAGACAAGATACAATAAACCTCCTAGGAGAAAATACAGGCAAAATATCTGACATACATCTCAGAAATCTTCCCCTAGGGCAGTCTACCCAAGCAATAGAAATAAAAGCAAGAATAAACAAATGGGACCTAATGAAACTTACAAGCTTCTGCACAGCAAAGGACACCTTAAGTAAAACAAAAAGACAACCTACAGAATGGGAGAACATTTTTGCAAATGAAACTAACAAAGGCTTGATCTCCAGAATATATAAGCAGCTCATATGACTTACTAAGAAACAACCAAATAACCCAATCCAAACATGGGAAGAAGACCAAAACAAGCAATTCTCCAAGGAAGATATACAAATGATCAATGGGCACATGAAAAATGCTCAATATCACTAATTATCAGAGAAATGCAAATCAAAAGTACAATGAGGTATCACCTCAAACCAGTCAGAATGGCCATCATTCAAAAATCCACAAATGACATATGCTAGAGAGGCTGTGGACAAAGGGAAACCTCCGACACTTCTGGTGGGAATGCAGTTTGGTGCAGCCACTGTGGAAAAGGTATTGAGTTTCCTCAAAAGACTAGGAATAGAATTGCCATATGACACAGGAATCCCACTCCTGTGCATATATCCTGAAGGAACCCTACTTCAGGATGACAGCTGCACCCCAATATACATAGCAGCACTATTTACAATAGCCAAGACATGGAGATAGCCTAAATGTCCATCAACGGACGACTGGCTAAAGAAGTGGTATATTTATACAATGGAAAACCACTCGGCTATAAAAACTGACAATATAGGGCCATTTGCAGCAACGTGGATGCTCCTGGAGAATGTCATTCTAAGTTAAGTAAGCACCGTAACAAGGAATAAAGAGAAGTTACCTCTAAGTACAGTTATTTTGATTAAAATATACATACAGAAAGCAAGTCACCCCCACGACTGCTGCCAGGAGGAGCATCTGAATGTAATAGCCCAGCCCAAGCAAAGTAGATTCCGACCTTCTCTCCGTAGAATTTCCTGCAGAAAGACAGAAGGTAGTTTCAGAAGACACACATATTCACTCTGTAGCTTCATCCTCATGTTAATTTCTTTTTTCTTTGTTTTTTGGTGGGGCATAATTAGGTTTATTTATTTGTTTTTTAAATGGAGGAGGCATTGGGGATTGAACCCAGTACCTCATGCATGCTAGGCATTCACTCTACCACTGAGTTATACCCTCCTTCCATCATACTAATTTCTGATTCTAAATCAAGGGGGCTTTAAGTTTAAACCTCTGACTCAATTCACACTTAAAACATATGCGTTTTCACAGCAGCCCCCAAATTCTACCGTGAAATAAGAAGTATTTTACGTATCATAGAAATACAGATCACTGGTTCACCTGCTGAAGAGAGATAAATGAGAACAGAGCAAAGGAGGGGACGAGGCCGACTCCGGAGCAGATGCAGGGGATCATCACCACTCACTGGACAGTCTGGCACATTCAACAAATCCCACCAAAGATCATTCTTAACAGGCTTGACACAAGTGGACTTCAACTACTGGCTCAGTCATCTGAGTCTGCCTTATCTCGGGAACTTCCCTGGAGCAAATGCATCGTAAACCACAGATAATAAGGAAATGGCTGATAATGATAACAACTGGGAGTGCAATGTCTCTCTGACAAAATATTTATAAAACTCATGTGGGAATGGGAGAGGGCAGGAGGGATGTGGCTGAGTAAGGAACTGCCCTGTATTCTTTGTATCTAGCACGTCGGCTGTTCCTAGGTTTCAAAAACCCTTCAATGTTACTCAGTTAATCTGGAGTAGACGGAACAGGCCAGGGAGGCAAGATTAGAAGAAAGGAGGCAGGGCACGAAGCGGTGCCAGGCTGGTCCTGAAAGGGAGACAGACACAGACAGGCAGACACAGAGGGCTTAGGGATGAGGCGGAACAATGAGGCGGCGGCTCAGGTGTGTTTGCTGTTGCTGCTACTTCCCTCAGCTGGAGCACTGCTGACGCGGCAGTGCTGGGTAAAACCTGTGACTTTCCTCAGCTCTGAGTTCTCTCGGAAGCTTCCGGCTCAGTCTGGAGCTGAGATGAGCTCCGAGGGCTTAGCCTAGGGGGGACTCAGCTCTGAGAACAGCCTGGAGTCCTGAGAAACTTCACGCAGGAACCCCTAGGGCTGGACCAGCGCTCACAGGGCTGCTGTGAGACCAGCTCCATCGTCAGAGACCTGGGCGTGGACCATTCCATGGGGAAAATGGCTGAGCCCGATGCCAAATCAGATAGGAGGGACAAAGTGTGTTCATTCTCATGTGACTGGTCTTTGTGGCCTGGCTCACAGATGGCAGGCTCAGGATGGTGTCTGGCAGAGAAAACCCTGGCAATGGGTTTGAGATGTCTTGGACTCTTTCTTGTTAAGCTTTTTGTAATACATTCTTATCAACTATCCATCCTGAAAATGCCACATTCAAAACTGAAAGAATGTTAGAAGATGCTTGCTCCAACTGGCCAATGGTAAACACACCCTGCTACAGTTAGAGAGCTGGTCAGGCAGCCTCTGCCTGCATATTTACAATGACGGAGAGTTCATTACTTCCAAAGGTTACATGTCGGCAAGAATGTCAGAAAGAATTTTTGAACCTTAAACAGATGTCTGCCCCCTAGTCCTTGCTGAAAGGCTAGAAATAATGAGGATCCCTTCAAATGTAGTTTTGTCTGATTGTTATCTCTCTCTGTCAAAAACACCCCAATTCTTAACATCAATTTTTCAAAATTCAGCTTTGATTTCTTTTTATCAAACTTATACCATACATTCATTAAAGAGTCAAACAGTTCTCGAACACTGATTGTAAAAAGGAGCAGTTCCAAACAACCACCCCATTTCCTGGCCAGAAGCAAACACTTTCAGCTCCTACTGCTGACTCTTGGAATAAAAACTCCCTATCTCTGACTAATATCCTTCTAACATAGCCTTTTGCCTTTTTCAGCTTTACGTATCACCTATTTAACTTTCTATTTTGGAAAATGAGGATTAAGCTCTCTTTCAAACCACATCTCCTCTACACACCCAAACCTTCATTCTTCCAACCTTTTGATACAAATACATTATAATTTTGATCAGCTCAGTATCCTTGCTTTACATGATTAGGACTCTGTACAGACTGTTCACAGCTGTAGCAAGTTGTCTGCTAGGCTTACTTTTTTCTTCCCTACTTTGCTTTTCCTGGAGTTAATAATTGTCTTAGTGGTTCATAGCTTAGATTTCTCTGCGCTTAACAGTTCAACCCCAGACCTCCTAATGAATAACTTTCTCAATACTTTCCAATACATTGTCTACAAATTTCATCTCCTTGAATAAATCTCTTCAGATCTCCTTCAACCTGGATTAACGACATGCTAGTCTTGTCACAGTGCTCAAGGGGCCACTAGTGGGAAGCAACAAGGGAATACATGGACCAGGAGAAGGGAACAGATCAACATAATTTCCTTTACAAAACATACTTAAAACAGTGGGAAAATTGTTTTCTTTACAAACACAAGCACACACACCAACCCCAAAAGCACATAAAGAATGATTAAATAGCCATCAAACCCATTGCCCTGCCATCAAATTCTGTATAATATAAAACAAAAATAACAGAAGGAATATATCATATAAATATGAATCTCAAGGGGGATGGGGTACACTCAGTGGCAGAATATGTGCTCAACATGCATAAGGTCCTAGATTCAATATTCAGTACCTCCATTAGAAAAAAAAAATTAGAAACAATAGAAAAATGTATCAACTTTAAATATTTACAAATATATAAACTTCCTCTTTTAAAACTGTGTTCTACAGGATAACCCGGGTTAATGAGAAAGTGCCTCTTTATGACTGTGATCCTGCTGATAATTGAGGGAGGAAATTAGAGTATGACCACATGAAATAAAATCCCTTATGAAATAATGATCCCGGGTGACAATCATTATTGGCTGCTGTCATCACAAAAAAGAGAGTCAACTGGACATTATGTACCTTATGACAGGAGTACAAAACTTCATATAACAAATATTCTTGCACAAATTTGAACCTCGTTCAGATCAAGCTTTTAGGGGAGGATCAAATCACTTAGCTAAAGCCAATACATAGGATAGAGAAATAAGTCTAACCACAGGGGAGAATGAAATCAACCAAACAGGAAATAGAGAAACCCCTCAGCAATTTCAAGGAAAATGAGAAACAGGAAAATTATAGATTAGAACCCACTTGAGAGATATGCTAGCTGCAATGTGTGAACTTAGTCTGGATCCTGATTTCAACCCCAAAACTGCTTAAAAGTGTATTTTTGTGACAATCAGGGAATTATTTTGTAACCCTAAAAAAAAAAGGAATATTCCAATTGTATTTGAAAGAGACCTTGTCATTTCACTAATGAAATGTTAAGCTATGTAGGATTGCCTTCAAAATGATCCCGAAGTGGGGGAGGGGAGGAGGTGGAGATGAAAGTTGCAACAACAGTGACTCTGAGTTGATAATTCTGGAGATGGGTGACTGATACAGACAGGCTGGCTGTGCTGTTCTCTCTACTTCTGTACGTGTTTGAATCTTTCCATAAAATGTGAAACAAACAAAAAGACTTCAGTGATTTAAAACCCTCACTTGGAAGGTTAAGCGGTTTGCCCAAGTAGGTGGGCATCTGAATGGGGCACTGAGATTAGGAAGATCAGGCACCTCGCTCCAGGCCGACCTGGGGCTACCTTGACCCTTCTCTTCTCCTCACCATCCACAGCCAGCCCATAACTGCATCCTGTCAGCTCCACTCCCCAAACGCATTCTCCCTGGCTCCCACCATCTCTCATCTGGCCCACTCCAAGAGCCTCCGACCAGGCCTCCCTGCTTCCTGGGTCCCTGCAATTCATTCTCCACATTATCTTTGCAAAATGTGAGAGAAAATTACTTTAGTCCTTAAACTATCATGACTGCTTCTCACTGCACTTAGAGTCTACACTACTTTCCGTGCTCCTGATGCCCCTCTAAACCTCGCGTCTCATCACTCTCACCAGTGCTGGCTCCAGTGTCTCCTCAAACCTGCTGAGCACATTTGTGCCTCGGGGCCAATGGACAAGCTGCCTCTATTCCTGGGGTGACTTATCCCAGATCCTCAAAGTCCAGCCTCCTTATCACCATCTCAGCTCACATGTAACCTACTCAAAGATCGCTTTCTTGACTCACTTCCCCCCAAGTCTCCCATCTCAATACTGTATTATTTCCTTCATTTCAATCTGAAATTGTTTCCTTATTAGCCCGATTATTTTTGTTTGCTCAGTTGTCCTTGGCCTTCCTCCTCCCAGCAGCCTTGCCCAAACAGCATAAGCTCCCGGAGAGCAGCCGGCGCTGGTGCTCTGAGAATACACATGCTGAGAGCGACATTACAGTCACGTGGTGTAGTGAAACGGTGTCGAACAGCAGATACAGCTAAGCAGAGAGAATTCTTCTCTTATTATATAATTTAAGTGAAACCTAACATTTACTTCTGTTTAATGAAGAATTTGGTAGGTCTTTGTTCCCAGTTCCTGGACGGCAACCCCTAAAGCCTTGAAATTTCCCTAGATAGGAGTGTCTTTACTATTCATGGTGGACCCTTGGATGGCTTGTGTTCATGAGATGACTCAGGATGGGCACTGGCCAGCCAGAGACACCAAACATGTGATTAGAGGAGTGGGGCTTTGAGCTTTGTGACAAGTGAGTGACCATCAGGAGAGGTAGGGGCTCAAATGTTAGGGCTAAGTAAAGGTTTGACTTACAGTTAGGGTTTGGGTTAGCCATGTTGGTAGTGATCCAATAAGTCATGTCTTTGTAATAAAGCCTTCAGTAAAAACTTGGTGTAACAAAGCTCAGAGCTCCTGTGGGCTTCCTGGTTGGTAACACTCTTGGAGGACTGTCACACTCAGATGCCATGAGGGCAACCTTGAGCCCTTCCCACTGGAGTGCTCTCCACAACAGCTCACCTGATGAGATCTAAGGGCTGCTTCTTGTCTATGCTTCGAGGAGGAGCAAATTCTCTGTACAGAAGGTCCTGTTCACTGGGGCAGCTGAGGTCCTCTGATGGAGGCTGAAGTTGCACTGGGAAGCAGAAGCAAACAGGTGAGCGTCACTGTCACCACGTGTTCACATGTTCTGCTAATAAAATGTGGTGCTAACACTTTGTGGTCATTTGTAAATAAGCGGCCCTCCTTTGCCAGAAGGGATGGAGGTACCATATAATTTTTCATAATTCTCACCCAGGATTAATACTAACCCCTTGAGGGTCATTTGCAAACGTGGCTGGAAATGAACACTTGGATGTTACAGTCCGGGGACCACCGTGGGTACCTGGTGAGGGCCTTGCAGATGCTTAATGTCCTACAACCGGGCCAGTCTTCCACAGCAAAAAACTAGGCCACCCAAGTGCCCAAACTGCTGCAGTGGAGGCAGCAGCCCCCTCCTTGGACACCCAGAGGAACCTGGACTCTGGCTGTTTAGGGGCAGGGTCAATTCTAAAACCCAGGCTTTTTTGTCCCCACAATTCAGTAGTTATTCGGTGACAGCACATGGAATATAAACAATAAAGAAACTTGACATGATGTTATTATATTTAGCTTACTCAAGAAACAAAATTTAAATCCAGTCATTCTCCTTCCCACCTGACCTACTTTCCTTTCTCCAGTACTAGAACCAGATTATTACCCACCCAGCCTTAGCATGGGTCCTGACTCCACTTACCTCCCTCCCAAACACCACATGAGATGATTCCTCAGCCTGGATGTGGAACCAGCAATTACAACAGGCTTTAGTGGAAAAGAAATGGTTGTGTGCAGATGCCAACTAAACACTGTAGAATCCTGGTGTCCCACATTAGTAATCATGACAGCTGTTTGCAAGTGTCCCCAAAGTTCATTTCAGACTCTCACTGTTAATTTTGCTGGGATATAAATATAAAACATGTGGACTGCTGGGCCGGACTGCTATGCTGGTTCTCTGATCCAGGAAGCTCAGTGTCTGCTCCCTGCACCCAGCTCCCTGTTCTGTCCATGCATGTGCATCAAGCAGCTGTTTAGTGTCCATTTTAATATCTTAGACAGTGCATTTCATTATGGTCTTCATCCACAAATACGTGTACCACACAGTATTAATGATCAATCTCAGTATTTGCTTTCTTTTGTCTTACAGAGTCAGATAAACGGATAGCAAAGATAACAATGTCATAGAGCGCTATAATATAGTATTTCCTTTATTTCAATGACAGGATTTATTTAAAGAGCTTAGATATAACATCCTTGCATTTATGGCATCATTTAGCGTCTGAAGCTCTTACATTTTACAAACTTCATTTCATGCGAGATGTTGTCAGTTAGAGAAGTGCTTCTGAATTTGAGGGGTTGCTGTCATCTCAGACGGAGTCCCTGAAAAATGTGAAAACTCTGCAGTATTGTCATCATGACAAGAACTCAGACAGATGAAATTTGGAAAGCACTGTGACTTACTAGTGCACAGACAGAAAATGGTATTTCAGAGGGAAAAAGCCTGAATTACAGAAAATGATAAACGAAATGGTCTAACATTTATTTCCCTTACAAATAACTAATACTTCTTTGGTTGATAATAACATCTGTCCGTAATTATGAAAAGAGCTGACAGATGCATAGTACTTTCTATTAGCCAGGGCTGTTCTAACATTGACACAGATTCATTAATCCACATAGCAACTCTACGAGGTGGGTATTATTATTATCCACATTTTATTGATGAGGAACTTGATAAACACAGAGGCTAAATGACTTTTACAAGGTAGACAGCGAGAAACCAGCACAACTGTTCCAGCCTGAGTCTATGCTCTTGGCCACTTCTACCTTTTTTTTTTTTTTTTTTTTGGGTGGCAGGGAGATAATAAAGTAATTCTGGTGGGGGGTGGGGAGGTAATTAGGGTTATTTGTCTATTTTAGAGGAGGTGTTGGGGGCTGAACCCAGGACTTTATGCGTGCTAAGCATGCGCCCCATCACTTGAGCTGTACCCTCACCTCTTGAGTCTATGCTCTTAGCTGCTAATCCACACTGCCCCACATGGTAACTCTGGGGGAACTACAGTTCATTCATTCACTCACTTGTTAAACTCAGCCTTCCTGGTGCCTGGGATTCAGCAGTGAACAAGACAACATGTTTCCTGCCCTAAATGGGCTTGTCGACACCTGACATATCTTCATTTTACCCAGGAAATATCAAGGTCAAGAAGACTCGCCTTTTCCTGTTAACACCGGAGGATACATGAGGTGCTTTATTTCATTTCTGCCATTTGAATTACACCATGGGAAGGGAAAGATGCCTTGCAGATCCCGGAGCTCACAAGCCTGTTAATTATGAATTTTTTTTAAAACTGTCCCTTACTTGATACTTGATCTGAGAAAGGATGAAGTAAACCTAAATAGATTCTAAGAGAGCGTGTGGTTTATACAGGGTAAATAACCAGCCACTGTTTACTATCCTAACAGGAATCTGTAGGCATAAATCTTTTCTTTCTTTTTTTTCCTTTTTATGGGCAGCTTTTAAAAACCAAACCAAACAAACAAAACCAAATCACTTATAATTCAACAGCAGGTTCTAAATCACCCCCAAGACAGCAGCTAAACTCGGTTTAGACTTACAGTGCGGCTCCTGGTGGTTGGACTGATGAATGTATCTCTATCCTGAATATAAAAGTCGTTCACGCAGCTCTTCTCAAATAGGGCAATGAAAAACTCTTGTTCCGGTTGTTGACACTTTCATCCACTTGGAGGACTTTCATAAAACAGCTGAAGGTATCAAAGGCTGAGGACAGGGTTTTCAGATGATTGGGATTCAGAGGCAATTTTATGTACAGTATCTCAGCGTATGTACAGAGCACCTCCCACAGGGTGTGTACATTTGCAAATACAAGCTTGTCATCCAAAACCTATATTGGGAGAATGAAAACACAAACCAGGAAACTATTTTCACATTTTTAGTACACAGATTTTTCTTACATTGCTGGTAGTTAAAGCACTTGTGCAAACACACACAGATATGACACTGGTAAAAGTGAAGATATAATAAAAATAGATTTGCAAACCATCATACATTTTTGCCTTAAAGTTAACTTCTTTGTTGAAATTACTGAAAAGTTATTTAAAATCCTTACAATTCATTCATAAAATAACCAATGTTTTAGATGAAGGAAAGTAAACTTGTTAACTTTTAGTCCAAATTAGTAACTAAAAATAGAAACACGAAAAAATTCTTTGCAGGGGCATTGTAATGACAATTTTTTTAATTTCTTAAACCTAGGACTATTTACATATCTGTTCAATATAATGTTAAACAGCCATTAAAAGGGATTTAAAAGAATTATATTTATTGATATGGAATATATAATAAAAGGAAAAAGAAAAAAATGTGAAATAATAATTTTCATTTTTGGAAGGGAAAAATATCTACATTTGAACAAAAAAATGTTTAGAAGGATTTTAAGATTCTTTATGTATAACTAAGGTACAGATGATTTTTAATTCCACTGTTTTTAATTCCATTGGATTTTAATTCCAATGTTATTTCATTTTCAATTTTGGGGGAAATTTTTATAATAAAAAAACCTTAAAATTGTTCTTGCATAAATACATTAATAGATATATTTATGACTACATTCTCTGGCTATTAAAAAAGATCTCCTAGCTTTGGATCTGAAACATACATTCCATAATGCAGATTCTGACTGACTCGCCTCCCAGTCCAGAGCGAAGGCACGGCTAGGGTGACATGTTTCAAATATCATTCCAGGGAACATGCAGGCTCCCAGCCAACGGCTGCAAAGGGACTGACACTGATCTGCTTGCTCCCAGCTGCAGACCATCACAGATGAGTTTAGATTCATAGGCTCAAGTTTTCTCTGTCAAAAGAAATCAGAAAATGTTAGGCTTTTACTTTCACCAAGGGAACAAGAAGTTGTTTGATTTTCTTTTATTAAAAAAAAACAACAAACCAATTTGAACCTAAAGAAAAGACATTTGCTCAAAATACCACAGTAGCAATGAAGGTGCTCTGGCTGGCAGGGACTTGTTGGATTCCTGTGAGTGCTGGACTCCTCACATGGAATTCCCTTGGCACTCCAGAAGGCCTGTGGTTGTCCCCATGGGTTTGTGGCCATATGTGGTGCACAAAAGTCTCTGGCTTTGCCACAGTTTCAAAGCCTTTTTTGGCTTATGAAAGGCTTTGCACTCAAATGGAGTTTTCTTGAGTCCACTCACTGATGTCATTCACCAGAGTTATAGTCCAGATCTGACATTCTAGACCCTTAAAATCTTGCAGACATTCAAATGGTTCAGGTTTGGATGTGTATTCACCTCTGCAGGCCTGGACCAAATTCCATAAAGCCACCCGGACAAGTTCAGCAAAATGCAAAGACATTTTTCTTTCTGCAAGACTGAAATGTCTGTGAAGCTATAAAAACTTCTGCATCTACTAAAATAGGGAACCAACTCATCAATAACATATCTATCCATAATGCATGGACATTTGAAAAAATACTGTATTTACTCCTATTAAATTCTATCTGGCTTTTGCCAAATTGTGTCCTAAACTGTAAGGAAAGTATATAAATGTAGAGAATTTTTGACCTTTTAAGAGAAAAAGGAACCCTCCTACTCGGTTGGTGGGAATGTAAATGTTGCAGCCACCTTGGAGGACAGTATAGAGTTTCCTTAAAAAACTGAAAATATACTTCCGTGTGATCCAGCAATCCCATTCATGGGTATATGTCTGGAGAAAAATATAATTCAAAAAGACACATGCACCCCAGTGTTCACAGCAGCACTATTTACAATAGCCAACACACTGAAACAACCCAAATGTTCACTGGCAGATGACTGGATAAAGAAGTTGTGGTATATTATATATATATGTATATTTACATATATACACGCATATACACACACATATATACACATGAACACACACACACAATGGAATACTGCTCAGCCATTAAAAAATTAAATAATGTCTTTTGCAATAACATGGATGGACCTACAGGGTATTATGCTAAGTGAAATATGTCAGAGAAAGAAAAACAATTATTCTATTTATTAACTTATATGTATATCTAAAAAATAAAACAAATTAATTACTATAATAAAACAGAAATAGACTCACAGGTACACAGAACAGACTGGTGGTTACCAATGGGGAGAAGGAGGAGAGGGAGGCAGGAAGGGGCTAAGGGATTGAGAGGTAAAAAGTACTATGTATAAAATGGATAGGTTATAGGGCTGTATCATACAGCACAGGGAAATATAGCCATTATTTTATGGTGACATTAAATGGAATATAATATATAAAGATGTTGAGCCTCTGTGTTGTACACCTGAAAATAATATGATGGAAATCAACTACTCAATTATAAAATACTTAATCAAAGTTTTTTTCATATTATTTGCAATAAGTTAGAAGCCAGCTCTGTCAATAGAAACATAGTGCAAGTCACAATTTTCCAGTAATCCCATTTAGACAATAAAAAGGAACAAATGTACTTAATTCCAGGAATAATTATATTTATCCCAAAATATCCAATATACTATCATTTCAAAAGTGTGATTAACAATTTTAAAACTTATTAATAAATATTTTACATTATTTTTGTTGTACAAAGTCTTGAAAATCTATTATGTATTTTCCACTTATAGAACATCTCAATTCACAATAGCCACATGTGGCTGGTGGCTACCATACTAGACAGAGCAGATTACACCATTCACACTTCTGATAAATTACCTGCTCTTATTTATTTAAAAAACTTCCAGAAAAGGCTTTAGATATTCCCTATATCTAACAAAGCAACCTTGATGGGTGAGGAATATCTTCATTATAAAGTGAAAAAAAAAGGTAAGAGAGCCATGTTTACATGTAAGTTAATGTAACAATTCCTTCTTAATTCATTCAGGACTTTACAATCTTTCTTCATATTCCAAGGATTCACTGTCACTGTGCAATGTTTTTCACTATAATCATCTTTGGAATTGAGAGGCTTCTGATGACCCTGCTTTGTGCATCTGTACATAAAAGAAAATAACAAAACAGAGAAAAAGACCTTATTAAAGATAATTTAGGGGGTATAGCTCAAGTGAAAGATCATATTCTTAGCATGCACAAGGGCCTGGGTTCAATCCCCAGAACTTCTTATAAAAATAAAATAAATAAAAACCTAATTACCACCCCCTGCAAAAAATTAATTAATTATTTTAATTAAAATTTAAAAAAAGATAATTTAGAGAAGCCTTATCAGGCTACAAGAGCTACAATGAATGCCCCTCCCCCATTAATTTAGAAGAAGTTTCACAATATTTCCCAACATAAAGGCTAAAATATAATTCGGAACACTTCCTGATGGTCAGCATCATTTTAACAAAAATGTAGATAATTACTTCCCTGGTGTCAAAGCTCTGTCAGAAATGGGCACAGAAAAATTAGTAAAAATTATTTTGCAACTACCTTTGAAAGAAATGCTGAGAAATGATCTTTTCTGTTGGAAATTAGCCTGCTTTTATATTCTGCAGTAGGCATATGTGTTTACAAACCAGGCAGGAACTGGATCATATTTTACACATACTTTAGAAACTGATTTGAATTTTGCTCTCTACCTGCAAGGCTATTTCTTAGGTAATAACATAAGCTGGCCACTATACTAAATTTTGTTTCCCTGTTTGCTTAATCCTCACAACAATTCTGTAAGCTGCTATTATTACCCCCATATAACAGATAAAGAGCTTGAGGCAGAAAATAATTTGGGTAACTTGGTAAATGGTGGAGCTGGGTAATATCGCAGCCAGTCTGACACTCAAGTCCATTCTTCTCACCGATGTCTGATACTGCTGCCTACATTCAGCAATGACTCCTGATTTCATATTTAAGTGTGTCATTTCTAAAAGTGCAAAGCTATATTAGTACTGCTGTGTAAATTATTCTTTTCAGATGTGATTGCCAAAAAAACAAAAACAAATAAAATCAGGGTGCCACTGAGGGGAGGGCGAACTGCATATGGATGGACAAAAGGGGACTTTTTGAGGACACAGTTGCACAACTCTAGAAATAGCTAAAATGGCTGACTTGTACAATTATAATATGTGAATTGTATGGCCTGTAAATTACACCTTAATACAGCTATTAAATTAAGAAATTGAGATACCAAATTAAGACTAAAACACACACATATATATATATATATATATATATATATATATATATATATATATATATATCACACATAGTACAACAGGCAAATATCATTATTTACTGCAACATTTTCCTTCATGCAGCTTCCTTTCCTCACCTGTTCCTGAAAGGATGATTCATTTTTAAAATAGCCTTTTAATTTATTCAGCAAATAATTTTTGACGGCCTGCAATGTACCCAGGACTACTCTAGGCACTTGGAATAGATCAATAAACAAAACAAAAGTCCTGTCCTCACGGAGCTTGGTTGGAGTCTAGCTGGGGTGGGGGGTGGAGATGACAATTCACACAACAGAGCAGCAGAGGAGGTGGCATGCTAGGAAAGAGGAACCATGGAAAAAAGTAAAAAGGGCAAAGTAAAGAGAGTTGAGGGTATAGGATGAGGGTGATGTTGTATTAAATACCAGAGCAGGGCACACTGTGAACTGAGGTTAGAATTAAGACAAGGAGGTGAGAAGTCCCAGGTGGACGGAATAACCATCACCAAAGCCAGCGTGACATCGCATGTTCCAGAATGGGGGCACAGCTGGAGCTGCGGAGAAGGGTCAATGCAGATCCTGTATGGCCTTGGAGGACATTGTAAGGACTGTGGCTTTTACCCGGAGTGAAATGGGGAGGCACTGCAGAAAGACGACACAATCTAACTTAGGTTTCCAAGGCTCACTTGACTTCCGGGTGAGAATAGTGCAAACGGGTCAGAGATGAAAGGTGGAAAGCTACTGAGAAGGGCTATGGAGGAGGAGAGGACAGTGGCTCAGGGAAGGGAAGCAGCAGTGGAGGCAGGAGCCATGGTGAGAAGTGGCTTGGTTCTGGATATGTTTTAAAGGCAGTGTTAAACCAGATCTATTGACAGAATTCATGTGGTATGTCAGTGAAAGTCAGAATAACTCCAAGTTTTTTGACCCAAGCAGCTGGAAGGATTAAGTTTCCACTAACTGAATGGGGGAGGCTGCATAAAGAACCAGTTTGGGGGGTAGGAGGACCAAGAGCTCAGTTTTTACACACGTTGGTTTTAAGATATCAGAGTTCCAAGTGAAGATGTCAAATGAGCAGAATATTATAAGAGTCCAGAGTTGGAGAGAAAAAGTCTAACGGGAGACAGAACTGTGCGAATCATGGGTCACACAGGTGGTACAGGAAGCCATGAAACCCAGGTACTCAAACATTAAGATAACCTTGCATTAACCATAGGAGTTATCCTTGAGGGCCTGCCTACTAGGTGAGGATATCAGTCCTATTTCCCGACCACTCGAGTTTTAAAAAGGAACTTACAAATGAATTCGTGCAAGACACTGCCTCCAGTGGGTGGGATCAGAGCTGGAGTCGGAGAATGGGATGGTGCACGCTACTCCCTACGGCAGATTGTGTGTGTGTCTGTGTACGCATGTTTGTGTGAGAAGGGGGATGAGTTACACCTGTCTTAAGAAAAAGAGCTAGAAATTCTAGAAGCCGAAAGATGAAAGAACATCCAGATCTGGTAGAGGGAACAGGGGAAACACTGTACTGTAAGACATATCCCCATAATGCCATTTCCCACCATCCTTTCATCAGGAACACAGTTGGAAACTGGGGAATTATGTAGATATGTGTGATGTACACAAACTTTCTGACTATGTAACACTAAATATCTACATATGTAGCAAGTTAATGATATTTATATCTGCTTCAAGTTTAATAACAAGTTCACAACAGAGGGAAAATAAAATATTGAGGACTGGTAGAATTATCCTTGAAGGCCTTTCAATGCTCAGAATGGAAGCAAAAGCGGCTTCACCCCGCAAAGAATGTCATTATGAGTCAAGAATGTTTATATTTGCTTAAGAAATTGAGAGTTACAACTTCCTGCTTTAAAGAGTTAACTTTAAGACAGATACCATACTATAAGCAACATCTATACTGGTGCTTTCTTAAAGCTAATTTTAGTTCCTGCTTGTTCTGATGTACTCCAGAAACTCTGCAAAGAAAACCTTCTATTCAAAGGCTTAAAGGAATAAAAAAAGAAATAACACTGCATTCTTTTAAGTGTTCTCTGTACTGAAAGTCATTTGCAAATGCAGCACCCTGCCACATATCTACATTTTTAACAATAAAGAATTTTGTGCAATTTTTCAATTGCTATGTGACTTTGCATCAGTCTGTCACTCAGAAGCAGAATGGAGTACCAGAAAATGACACATCATGTCTAAAACTACAGATGTGGAATATGAACTTACACCAGGAAACAGCTAAGTGGGAGGGTAAGGTTTACCTTTTAAGTTACCGTAAGTGCAGTTACATCTTCTCCCTGCTTCCCCTGTGAAGTGAAGAACTAGTCTTTTCCAGGAAAGCTCTCATTCTGAGTACTGTTTTCTTTAAAATATTTGGAGATTCTTTTTTAAGGTTCTTTCACTTTTAAGTCTTTCCCCAACTCTACATCCCATAACAAGTGTTAAAATTATCCAATAGCCTATTGTTACAGAACATACTATAGAAAAGCTGAGGTTTCCCAGGGCTTGGATCCCACAACTCTGCTACCAGATAATCCTAAAGCCTTCCTTCCATAACTGACTCTTCTGCCAATTCCCAGCTGAGGGCAAATTTGGCTTCTCAGCACAGTTAACTTTCTAACTCTGCCTACGAACACTCTACTGCCAGTAAGGGAACTCTAAGGGAGCCAACAAAGCCCCTAGTGAGTGTTGCCTCCTTCAAACAATCAAGATGCCATCACCAAGCAAATATTTAAACCTGCTGCAAAACTTCTGAAGACATCTTACAAACAATATAGTTTATATAGATTCATACTATTTGCTCTGGAATAGTGATTTCCAATGGAGGGAACAAAGGACCACATGACCCAAGCAATTATTTAAAATTTCACATAACTATCCCTATTCACCTGAGGATTCAGGCAAGCCCGTCTTATAGGTCTAGGTGTAACAGAATGGCAGCACCTCTACAGTAGGGTGAAAAACAGCGAGGTAGACTTTTAGTGAAAGGGAGTGATGTAATAGGACCCACCGCCCACTTACCTCCCACCACAGGACAATCATCTCAGATCGAGAACAAACACTTTGGGAAACAGAGGTTGTTTATGTTTTTATGGTTTTCTGGTGGAAATAATGCCCTGAGTCACGTGAAGTTGTGGCTGCAAAATTGAACAGGAGACCAGACATTTTCACATTCAGGACACAAATAATCAGCCCCCGAGTGGTCACAATAACTGTTCTCCCCTTTGCCTGTTCACCCCAAAAGCTGCAGGACTCTCCTGCTTGCAGTGACACCCACCATTTCTCACAAATTCCTGCCAAGTTCACGTCAGCAGCTGGTGGTGTCAAAGTCAACATTTGTACTGCTCTGAAGTCTCTCCATTACTTTATATCCTTCTATTTTCTCTGTTGTCTTCCTAGCTACCCTTGCATTCAGAAGCTGGTTAACGCACTAACATTGACTCTGTAATCAGTCCAGGATATAGGAAGCAGAGATTCAACTGTAACCAGTCCCAGAATACTTGTCATGCCACTCTAGTGTCCCAACAAAATACTCTGGCATCCCTCATCTCACCCAAAGAACCACCGCATTTCTTAGAGGTTGTAAAAGTAGAGGGTTTCTCTACTGGGAAACACTGGCTTGTGGTAGAGTCTTGATTTCAGTTTTTGCAACTAGTTACAGGCAAAAAGACATGGTCCGCAAATTTTCTTCAAGCGTTTGGAATTTAAACTTTTATTAGATACAGAGCCGGCGGACTAACCGTAATCTATGAACATATGGTCATATTATAAAATAATGTCCATATCTGCCTTACAGCCATGTAAGAACTTGAATTACACCTGCATCCTGTAGGCCTTTAGAATTGGATGTGAAGCATCCTGTGTTAAAAACCTCCTATCCAGTCCCAGAACACCTTAAAGACAACATCACATTAATGCCACTGAATACATTAGTATAGAACTTGTATGGTTAAGTTACATCTCCAATTTCCCAGAGCTGGAAAGCAGATGCCTAGAAAGGCTGGAAAAGCCCAACTACCAAAACAGCTCAAAAGTTGAAGCAGACTCCTGCACCTCCCAGGGCGGAAGGCGGAGAGTGGAGGGGGCATTGCCAACCACACTGTCCTCCCCCAGGACGTGGCATGTGGGGAAGCAGGCAGGAGTGGGTAGCTGGGACTCAGAGGTGGAGAGGTGATGAAAGCAGGAGTGGAACTGCTCTGGTCCTAGAACAACAGAATTGTAAAAAGCTCGGCTTCAGTTCAACCCGCTTCCTCTCCCACTTCCCCTCCCACCTACGTGACAAA
This sequence comes from Camelus bactrianus, assembly GCF_048773025.1. Classification (NCBI taxonomy): domain Eukaryota; kingdom Metazoa; phylum Chordata; class Mammalia; order Artiodactyla; family Camelidae; genus Camelus; species Camelus bactrianus. Next base: position 70,361,435 of record NC_133553.1, read on the forward strand.
CAGAGCACAGTCAGGCACTTTCTGCCCATGACGGTGACTACTAGCAGGAAAGGGACCAGGATAAAAGCATGTCCTACAAAAGATCAGTCTGATTTTAAAGACTGTGTTATAATCAATGAACAGCAGTGTCAGAGTGGGACACTTGTGAGGCGCTCAAATAGGGAGGAAGAGGCTGAGGATCCATTTCCAGCACTTCCATGTCTTTTATCACTCCTATTTCTGACCTTTCCTTTGCCACGTTTTGTAGCACTGCCATCACTGGCAGGTAAAGGGGCAGCAATGAGACTTGGCCGTTTGGCTGATGGGGCTACATTTCCCAGCACTGGAATGAAAAGGCACTGGAAGAGGAGCAGCTGGAAGATGTGAACCGCGGTCCTGGCCTGTGCCAAACACTAAACAGGTGACCCTGGGTTAGGCTGTTAGTCTCTCTGGGCTTCCGGCTGTTTACTTATAAAAGAAGGTTTTGTCATTGCACAAATATATCCAATATGAAATGTAACGTGAAAGTCAAACATAATGACATCTCACCTGCTTGCCTCAGGGAACTGTACAAGCACTGAACACTATGTGAATGTAAACACAGAGTTAAGAAAACTGTTGAGGTAAAGCGCTAAACTGAACATGGAGATAAAGTTTTTCTCCATGGATTTTCTTGGCTTTCTTTTTTAATTGCAACACTGAATTAATAGTTATTAGCTATACTCCACACCACCACCCCTGCGAATAACTAAAGTAGTTTAGCACTGCCTGGATGCCTGCTATTGCCCGATGCTAAGCAGGGTGAGGGTATAAAGGAGGCTAAACAATGGAGTCTTCTCCAGTTACCAGCTCAGTGAGGAGACACATTGGAAACCACCCAGGAATGGTACTAAGTCAGTACTCAAAGCCAAGATAACAGGCTACCGATCATAAACAGTGCAGGAATACAAAGAGGAGCTAGAAGTATTTGGAGTAAATAGGGAAGATTCTATGAAGGGGATAGGGATTCAACTAGTTCTCAGTTCAATTCTAAGCTGTTTTAACTGAGGACTGGAGAGGAAAAGACTGGTGACTCCTGGTTTTTAATAAGGCACAGGTTACCCTCGGAGGCTAAGTCACATAATGATTGGAACACATAAGGTAAGGCCAAAGTGATGAAGGTTCGAGCCTACCTGTCTGAGATCTGGTTGTGGTAAGTCTTTGACTTGACTCTAGATGTTGGAACGTCAAAATGGTAGGTTGACTGAAAAGGGGAGGTGAGAGAATATCCAAGAATTCTACAGAAGGAAAAATTCATGTATCAGGGATGAAAGCTCTTCATCAGAGTATCAGCAATCAGAATAGACACTTGAAACCAAAAACATACAGTTCCAGAAGCTGACAAAATGTGGAGGGTGGTGAGAGAAAGATGAATCAAAGTCCATTCCAAGCCTTTGGCTATTCAAAACCAGAAGAATGATTATCCCACTGAATAAGTGGAGACGCTGCAAGAAAAAAGATTATGAAATCAGCTTTAGACATGTTGAATCTGACATATGAGCTAAGAGTAGGTGTTCTCTAAGAAGCTCAAAATTCAAAACTGAAGCACAGATCTAGAGTACAGGCTTAAGCTGCAGATGGACAAGACTTGATAAATCTCCTAAAAGAAAACATAGGCAAAACATTATCTGACATAAATCTTAGCAACGTTCTCCTAGGGCAATCTACCCAGGCAATGGAAATAAGAGAAAAAAACAAACAAATGGGACGTAATTAAACTTATAATTTCCTTCACAGCAAAGGCAACCATAAGTAAAAGAAAACATAAACCTACGAATGGGAGAAAATATTTGCAAATGATACGACTAACAAAGGCTTAATTTTCAGAATATATAAACAGCTCATACAACTTAACAACAACAACAAAAAAAAAAAACTCAATCCAAAAATAGGCAGAAGACCTAAACAAGCATTTCTCCAATGAAGACACAAATGTCCAATAGATACATGAAAAAATGCTCAGTATCACTAATAAACTGAGAAATGCAAATCAAAACTACAATGAGGTATCAGCCCACACCAGTCAGAATGGCCATCACTCAGAATTTCATGAATGATAAATGCTAGAGAGGCAGAAGAGTGTAGGGTACCCTCTTACACTGCTGGTGGGAATCCAGTTTGGTGTACTCATTATGGAAAGCATGGAAATCCCTCAAAAAACTAAAAGTAGACTTACACTATGACCCAGCAATCCCACTTCTGGGTATATAACTGGAAGGAACTCCAATGTGAAAAGATACCTGCACCCCAGTATTCATAGCACCACTGTATACAATAGCTGAGACATGGAGGCAAGCTAAATGTAGCAACAGATGACTGGATAAAGAAGTTGTGGTATATTTATATACTGGAATACTACTCTACCATGAAAAGGACAAAATAAAACCATTTGCAGCAACATGGATGTATCTAGAGATCGTCATTCTAAGTGAAAGCAACCAGAAACAGAAAAATACCAAATGATACCACTCAGATGTGCAATCTAAAAAAAGAGAGAAAAAGACATTGTGAACACATTTACAAAACAGAAACAGACTTGCAGACTTAGTAAACAATCTTAAGGTTACCAGGGAAAGGGGATGGGAAGGGGTAAATCTGGGAGATTTACAAATGTTAGCCACTATATATAAAAATAGATTTTAAATAAAGTTTCTTCTGTATAGCACAGAAAACTATGTTCATTATCCAGCAATAACCTATAATGAAAAAGCCAATACAGCCACCAACTGAGGAAGCAAGAGAAGAAAGGAGTTAGTTATGCTGGGCTAGAGCCCACTTCTAAAATCCTTCTCAGCCACTGAGGCTGCCCCGAGTAACCTGAACCCTCCTCCCAGGGACAGGCTGACATGACATATGTCCTGCAAACCTGAGGCAGCAGAGGCCGTATCCAGGTCTGGCCCTGGGGGAGATGGGAGCAAGTCCACCTGCTCCCCCTGGGGCAGCACCCCTCCCCGCAGACCCCGCCTCCTGACTGCACCGCTCCTGTCTCTCAGGAACCCACTGACTTGAAAACAAGTGGTCCACGAACCTGGGGCAGCGGCAGGGAGATGGGCAGCGACCTGGCAAGCTGGTCGATTTGCCCCCATCTCCCCCACGGCCTGTCCAGGGCTCGGCCTCTGCTGCTCCAGGCACGGTCCCCAGGTCAGCCTGCTCCCGGGAGGAGGGCGCGGTGTGGTCGAAGGCAGTGGCTGGTTATGGGGTCCGCCCATGTGTGCCTGTGGATTTGCTTCAAACTCCCCAGCACATGGCCTGAGCTTGGCCTCTGCTGCCCCAGGTTCGTGGAACTCAGGTTACAGGTCAGCCTGTTCCTGGAAGGCGGGTGCTGTGCTGTCAGGGAAAGGCGGCGGCTGCGATGGCGGGATTGGGGCTGCCTTGTGAGAGCGCAGGGGTTGCAACCACTTCCCGCTGCTGCTGCAGCCATCCCAGCACACTGATCGCACCGCACCCACCTCCCAGGAGCAGCCTGACCTGTAAACTGAGTCACAAGATCCTGGGGATTTAGAGGCCGCCCCCAAGGTCAGGCCGCGGGGAAGATGGGAGCAAATCCAGGGGCTCTCATGGGGCAGACCCCATTCCATCCGAGGCCCCGCGACCGCACCGCACCCACCTTCCAGGAGCAGGCCATTGTCTGAGGGCCAGTCGGAGATGCTCCAGAGCCGTCCGGTGCCCTCCCACCTCCCAGGGCTGTGCCTCCTCTCCTAAACCCGGACATAAGCGGCGGCAAAAACGCGGGGTTCAGGAACTACTAATAGCAGGATTACCACGAACTACAGCGGCGGCTGGGACCCGCCTCAGGGTCCTAACGGGACGCGCGGCCTGGACTTCACCTCCGCACCCCTCCCTGTACGCCTCCCCAGCCGCACAGCCCAGGTGTCACCCACCGGCTCCCCGAGAAGCGCGCCCCCACCAGCGCCCCCTTAACTGCCCAGCAGCGGCAGCCGAACCGAGGGCAAGCGGCGGCCCAGACCCCAGGCCGTGTTCCTCTTCCAGGAGCTGGTCCAGGAACCGGCTCCCGCCAGCTTCCACGCGTTCTGGGCGGGTTCCGGCGTCCGCGCATCTGTGCGTCTGCGCGTGCGCGCGCCTCCTCCTCCCGCCTGCAGAGCAAACTGCTCGGGTGGGTCTCCTGCTTTACCGGACCAGGCCACTGGGGCCGGGAGGAGCCAGGTGGGGCCCCTCCTGCTCTTCCCGCCGGGTTTCCATCCCCAGAGCCTTCACCCCGCCACCGACTGGGTCCTGGCACTGAAATAGAACCACGACTGCCCTGAGCCAGGCCACACACCACCAGGCCCACTTCCCCTGCTCACCTTCCCCTCCCTGTTACTACCCTCCCACCCCTGGCCAGGCCCAGTCTCCCACCAGAACTTGGGAAGACAGGGCTCCTTCTCCTCACACCGAGGTCCCTGCCCTGACACTCCAACCTGCTAGGTCCTAACCTATGGCCCCTACACCCACAAGCTTACCCCTCATGCCTCACCACAGGAGGACCAACATCCTGAAATTGTCACCCTCACCTCTCAGCCAGGTCAGTTCCATTCTAAGCGGGCCCCACACCCCACAACCTGTACCCCCTCACCATGGGATCCCCTTCACTCTGAGCGCACCCCTAACCTGAGCTCATTCCCTCACCCCTCACCCTGTGGTTGGGGTGGGGAAATCCGGGCTCCAGGAATGATGACTACTGCCACCAGTGGGGGATCCAGCCTAGTGTGCACCTTCATATTTAATGTTTGAGGCTACAGGGCGAGGCAGGCTGGGCTGAAGGCGGTTCCAATTCCTGCCCTGGCACCCTGATCCCCGCACTCTGTGTCTCATCTGACCCGATGGGTCAAGGTGATCCCAGGCTGCCAGCCACTGGCCTGTGGGCCTTGGGTGGTTGATGGTCCTGATGGTGGTCTGGACCCCTAGGGCGGAGGCACTGGGCAGGCGGACCTTTGGGGTGGGGGAGTTCAGAGGGTGCACTTGAGCCCAGGGGTAGACAGCAGATGGTGGGCTGTGTGCATGGGGCTGTGTGTGTGGCCTGGCCTCAGCCCAGGTGGGTGCAGGGATATTGTTCATTCACACCAGGCCAGAGGGAAGAGGGACGGGAGATTTTAAAGCGTCAAAGTTAGGAAGCTAAGGCTGGAGAGAAAAGTAGGAAGGTGCACTTGCCTGGCCACCATGGAGCCCGCCGGCGACGCTGGTCCCTTGCATCAGGGGAGACTGGCAGTTGACTGGCCAATGGGACATCCCCTGCTGTGGTATAGTTTACAGGCAATTGAAGGGATTTTGACAGGTAATTTTAATCCAATAATAGTCACTTTCTCTGCGGGAGATCAGGTCCAAAGTCATGGTGAATCTGGCAGGGTTCCTGCCTGAACTCCATCCTGGGACAATAGAGGACCCACCCAGGAATCATACTCTTAGCTCTCACCCAAAGGCACTGTAATAAAGAAGAACAAATCTGACTCCATATTGGATCTGTGCCTTTTCCTTTAACCCTCTGCCGTGTTTTCTAGGGTTACTCTTGCTAGCTCTGCACCTTTTGTAAAACAATGTTGCCTTTAGCCTGAAATAAACAGGAGAGCCTATTCTCAAAACTCTGACCTTTAAGGATATTAACACTTTTGCACTCCTATAAAGATAACAAGTTGCAGAATAGAAAAAGTTTGTTTTGTTGCAGGTTTTACAGGAACACCATGATCTGACCCACGTGGACAGCTGCAAAGGATTCCAAAGAACAAAGTAATCCTACACCAACAAGTTTGCAACAACCAACCACAGCCTCTCCCCTATTTACTAGAAAAGGAGCCTAAAGTCTGACTTGGGGAAGATGGTTCTCCAAGATATTAGTCTGCCATTATCTTGGTCTGCAGCTGTCTACGTAGACCAGGTCATAGTGCCTCTGTAAAACCTCTAACAAAACAAAAGTTATTTCCTATTCTGCAACTTGTCATCTTTATATAAGTGCAAAAGTGTTAATATCCTTAAAGATCAGAGCCTTGAAAACAGGCTCTCCTGTATATTTCAGGCTAAAGGCAACATTGTTTTACAAAAGGTGCAGAGCTAGTAAGATTAAGCCTAGAAAAGAGGGCACAGGGTTAAAGCCAAAATGACCGATCTTCTATGGAGTCAGATTTTTTTCTTTTTTATTATACTATATTCTATTTTTGTTTTAAGTTTATAAGAATAAAGTTTAGCCTTTCCCATTTTAAATTGTGCAATTTTAAGGAGCATTAAGTGCATTCACAATGCTGTGAGACCAATACCACTGGTTTAGACAATTGCCTTCTCAAACTAAAAGCTTGTATACAAAGCGCACCCCACATCCTACCTCCCCCAGCCCATGAGAAGCACTAATCCCCTTTCTCTCTCTATTTCTTTACCTATCCTGGAGGTTCCCTATCAATGAAATCATATAAAATGTGGCTTTTTTTTCTCGCTGCCCATATATCTTAAGTAGGGATGGGTGAATTTTTTGTTTACTTGTTTTCATGTTAATTAGCATTTTTGTATTTTGAGAGGAAAATCCAGATGGATTAAAGATGAGACGTACCAAATGACGCCCTTTTGGTAACTCTGTGCATAATCTCGTGGTAGGCACTGCTGTTCTAAGTGTGAAACCAGAGCCAGAAGGGAGATGCTTAGCTCTTCTTGTGGCAAAATAAAACCAAACTAAACAGAAAACAAAGGCCAAGAAAGACAGCTGGAAAGAAAAAACACAACCTGGAAAAAGCTTTCCTCAAGACCTAAGGTCGGAGTAAAGCTTCACATCGCTGTGGTGCAAAAACCTCTTGAAGCCCAGTGTTCTGAAAAGAAACAAAACACACACAGGCAGTTCCAACGAGAGGCAGTGCAGGTGGCCAGTGTGTGCTAGAGATGCTCGACCTGTAAGGTGAGGACATAGGCAGATGGACAGACTGCAGAGATAGCATTGGCCACCATCACACTGGCAGGTCTTTAGCCCGGTGACAACCAGCCCTTGTGACAACGTGAGCAGGCAGAGGCCCCAGGAGGTTCCCTGGAGGGAAGAGCAAATGGACGCTCCTCTCCGGCAGAACAAGGTACAGGATACATCAAAGTGCCACAGGAACATCCCTTCCCTAGCAGTGCTGGTCCTTAGATAAGATCCCACCAAAGTGTTTGCACAATTTTCAAAGATAATTTTTCTTTAGTAACATGAATTCAAAATAATCAATATGTCATCAAGGGATTTTCAGAAGTGACCTGCCCTGGGCCCGAAAAATACACAAACATAAATACACACATATACACATAAATATATACACACATACATACAGGAAAAGAGACAGACAGACTGAAACACAGAGAAGCAGGGGGACAGAGAAACAGAGAGAGAGACAAAACAGAGAGAGAGGCACTGAGAAACAGAGACAGAGAGAAGGAACACTGGAGCTGTGAAGGAGTGGAACTCACGCACATTTTCACAAGTCAGTCTGCATGTCAGAACCTGGTCTCAAAGTCCATCCACCCTCCAGAGGAGGGTGTGGGGATCACACAAGGGCGTGGGAACAGAAGGCAAAAAATATGAAGCCATTGTGGGGCAGCCCACCACAGAGGCCGAGATGGGACACTGGGCCTGTATGTCAACATGACAGAATGACCTAGGAGGTTGTATGCCAGAGCGGATGATGTCAGAGTTGTATTTAAATTTAGTCGCACGACTGGGAGCTGGGAAGCAAGCAATAAGGAAAGAGACTTTCTCCAGACCTCAGGGCAGACCCAGGCCTGTGTGGCATTTGCTCTGCACTCCGCCAGCCCTCTGTGGGGTCCTTCATTTGCTGAGTCTGTTCATGAGCTCCCTGTGATGCCAGCCCGTGTGGGTGACAGATGCAGTAGGTGTTTCTAGGTCTAGAGACAGGATGGCTTCTCTAGGAAACAGGGGCCAGAATGATCCCCAGTGTGCTGATGGGAGATTGGGGAGACCCTGAGAGGCACATGGCTTTTCCATATTGATAGCACTGCTGACTGTGGGGAGCCATGTCTGAACCCAGCTGTGTCTTCAGAGCTGCAGCCTTGGCTGCATCCAGGCCTCCCCAGGGCTATGAGGGGTCTGAGTTGGTGTCACTGTGTGTGGACATGGCATGGAGTGAGAAATGAGAGATTGGCAGCCCAGAAAGGCCCTTGGGGAGCTATGTGTCGGGAGGAAGCTTGGGTAAGTGGACCCCAGGAAGTGACCTCACTTCCCTGGCAATAGAGCCCAACAGAACTTGGAACCAAAGTCACCAGGCACCCACTCTGTAGAGAAGTCCCTACTCAGCTCACTTGATTGGAGACAGAGGCATGTTCTGCTGCATCCCATTATCCCGAGGCCGCAGCTCCCGGAAAGCCCGCAGCGAGGGGCTGTACCAACGCTGCCGGCGCTGGGTCATGTCTCACCCAAGATTCCTCTGGACTTTTGGCCAGAGAGACCCAAAGGTAACACAGGGAGGTCCAGAGCAGGCCCGCCCAGGCCGGGCCACCACTCAGATCCCACCCAGGTATCCCCACGGCCCCGTCCTGGCTGGTGGAGGTGGAGCAGTCACGCTGGGGATGGGTTTCTGCCTCAAGCAAGAGCGGTTCAGAGGCCTGGTGGGCCGGTCACATCCACAGCCCAGGGCAAAGCTGGCTGGCTGGGATGTGGAGAGCCAGGAAATGGTCCTGATGCCCAAGGTGGAGCCCATGCATTCTGGGTATGTCTTTTCCCTCCCGGGTGTCTGAGCTGAACAAAGTCTCGGTCTGATCTGGCAGCAGAGGGTCGAGTGGACAGAAGCTGGAGTGTTCCTGGCCGGGCAGGGCTCTGAGACTTCCAGGCCGGGTCAGCTGCTGGTCACTGTCATTGCAGAACTAGATACCACATATTGAACAGCAGCTGATGAATAAGAACACCAACGCCCCCTCCCCAAATGAAGGGCTGATGTGCCACTCTTCTGAGGGCCAGCGCAGGATCCAGGTGGGTCTGAATAATGACTGGTCCCCACCACCATGGCCCAGTAATCAGTGGGGCAGGCCTCCGACCCAAACAACACCCAGGGCTCCCCCCAGGGACCTGTCCGGGGCAGACGGGTTACTCAGCACACCCGGCTCTGACCTGGAGCACCGTGCCCACCTCGCTGCAAGTAAGGTGGAGGACCAGGAGCCCCCGAAGCAGAGCCCGAAGGTCAGAAAGGTAGGGCTGGCGCATGTGTGCAGGTAGGGGAGGGGAGAGGGCTGGGTCACACAGGGAGGTGTCCCCAGAGGCTACCGTTGGGACCAGAGCAAAAAATGGCCTCAGACCACCTGTCTGGAAGAATTCAGTCACAGAACACATCGTGTGGGCTCTTTCTGGGTGGGAGCTGTCTGGAAAGCTCTGGGAAGGTTTCTGTCTTTAAAGAGGCATATGGAAAAGGAGGCAGGTGGATAAATTTTTCCTCTCACAGCATAAGCTCTTCCACAAGACTTAAAACACTCTCCACATCCAATAGTTACAGAGGAGGCAGGGGCAGGGGAAGATGTCAGAGACCAAAAAAAGGAAGATCTGGATCCAGCAGGAGACCCCGAGCTCCCTCCTGCCACTCCTGCAGCTCATCCTGAACTTGCATCTGCACCTGGACTGCTGGGCAACGGAGAACAAGTTCAGGCATCACCACCCCCTGGGGCAGAGCCCCCTCTGCACCCACCCACACCTTCTTCTCCAAAATGTACTCCAAAATCCCACCGTCAGTCCCCCCCCCAAACTTGCCGTCCCTTCCGCTGGAGATGTTTTTGTTTGGTTTTCTTTAGTTTCCTTTCTTTGTTTCACATCATTTATGGCATTCTTTATTTTTCTTTTTAGAGTTTCATGTAATAAAATATAGACTTTTCCCCTTTTAAATTGTGCAATTCATGAGCATTATGGGCATTGACAATGTTGTGAGACCATCACTAACATCTAGTTTCACACTATTTCTTTCCTCAAAGTGAAACCATGGATCCAGAGAGCGCACTACCCTCCCTCCTCGCCCAGCTCCTGACAACCCCAAGTCCTCTTTCCTTCTGCGTGTCTTTACCTCTGCTGGGTGTTCCCTTTCAATGAAACTTTATGATAGTTGGCTTTTTGTGCCTTCCCACATGTTTTCAGCAGGGGCTGCTGGTTTTCAGTTTTCACTTGAAACAGCATTTTTATTATTTTAAGGGGATATACAGGGGGATTAAAGATGTGATGTACAAAATGAAGCCCTTTTAGTAACTCTGTGCATAATCTCAGGGTAGACACTGCTGTTCCCCCTGTGACACCACAGCCAGAAGACATAAGGGAGATGCTTAGCTCTTCCTGTGGCAAAAACAAAACCAAACAAATCAAAAAAATTAGCAAAAGCCCAGAAAAACTGCTTGAAAGACAAACCACAACCTGGAAAAAGCATTGCTCATAACTCAAGTTTGGAGAAAGGTTTCCCATCCCTGTAGTCCAAAAATCTTTCAAAACGCAGTGTTCTAAACAGAAACAGAACAGACATGGTCAGTTCCAATGAGAGGCAATGCAGGTGGCCAGTGTGTGTTAGAGATGCTTGACCTCTCAGGTGAGAACACAGGCAGACGGAAACACTGCAGAGACAACACCGGTCACCATAACACTGGCGGGTCTTTAGTCAGGTGACAACCAGCCCTGGTGACAATGTAAGCAGGCAGAGGCTCCAGCAGATCCCCTGGAGGGAAGAGTGAAGGGACACTCCTCTTCAGGAGAACAGGGTACAGGACGCATCAAAGGGCCACAGACGCATCTCTTCCCCAGAATTTCTGATCCTTACAGTTCATCCCACTAAAATCCTTACACACCTATTCAAAGATGCCTTTTCAAGGGTGTTCATCACAGCACTGGTTGCAACAGTCGGAATTAAAGCAACACTAATGTTGATGGAGAGGGGATTGGGTCCACTCGTTCTGGTTCATGTGGATGAATGAATGCTGTGCAGTTGGAAAAGTGGGTGTCTGGTCTCAACCCAATGTCAAGGGAGGCCTCAGGGTGGAAGTATGCAGACCCACTGTCTGCATCCAGGGTCCCATCTGCATGACCACATATGTGTGAAATCAGTATAGATGTAAACTGATCTGATTGTGAGTGTGCGAGAGACAGAGATGGAGAAAGACATACTGAGAGACACAGAGACTGAGACATAAGCACCAAATCATTCATGACAGTCACCTCTGTGGGTGGGAATTACAAATCTCTTCTCTTTTAGGCAGTATTTCAATTTTTCATACTGTGTCTTTATTACTCTACTAATTCTAAAAGGATTAAAATCCTATGTTAATGTGACCCATTCATTGCTCATCTATGGAGTAATTAAAGTACATTAATCCTATTTTTAAAAGAATATAAAGCCTTCTCAGGACTCAGTTCCATATCAGCTCCGTGGCAGTAGAGGTTCTCCAGCAGGTCGTGTCTCTTCTGAATCAGCATCCAATAGAGGTGAGGAAGAAGTACCAGACATGGACACTGAAGATTACAATAGATGAGAGATTCTGTCAAGAGAAATTAAGACCTACATTCACAGAGAATAATCCCATATTCATGGAGCAGAAGGCTTCATTCTACTAAGATGACAGTAGTCCATGAGTAGATGTAAGGATTCAAAGTATGCCTACCCAAATCCCAGGTGGTGTTTTCCAGGAATTGACAATCAATATAAAATTCACGTGGAAAATCCAGGGTCTCAGAATACATGAGTGAATCTTAAAAAAGAAGAACAAAGTTCGAGGAATGGAAAGTCAGATGGAACCCACGGTTAATACAAAAGCACTTTAGCTGAAGATACCTGAGATTCAATAGATGTAGAAGAAAACCTGTCATGGAAACCAATTTTCTCCTCTCCCTTTGCCCTATTAAGTTAGGTTGATAAAAAAAAAGCCTTCAAATTTCACCATTTAACATGGTAGTTACTTTTCTGGTTGGCTCCTACGTGTGTATAAATAAACCATTTCTTTCGTTCATCTCCTCTTTACTTCTGTGGGCTCTTTGGGAGGGACCCTGGATGTTGGGGACCTGCTCTTTTCTAACCTTCTTTAGTGATATCTTTTGTCCATGGTGAAGTGATTAAAAAAAAAAGAAAAGCTCATTGGTTTTGGGCCAGATTTGGAACATGTATACCTTTGGAGACCCCCTGGAGGAACAATGGGGTTCAATACTGCTGGGAGAATTTACTGGTTGTCTTGTCCAAATGCCTAACAAGACGCTATTTGCAAGTTTTTTTTTTTTTTAAAGATTCTTACCCTAAAACAAGTACCCTATCTAAACCTCTTGGATGATCAAATAGAAAGAAAAAAGGAGAATCATGTCTGGCCTAAGAACACTTCCTTAATAAAACGGAAGGACAGAATCAGATTCAGAGCAAAAATTAAAATCCATTTATACCATCAACCCTCCCACTCTTTTGTACACTGTCCTCATGTAATCTGCCAGATTGCGCCCTGGAGAAGGCCCTTTGCCCGGAACTCGTGCTCATTTTCAGAGCTCGGCCAAGCGGGAGGTTGGTCCCCAGGGCCTGAGAGGGGCTACTTGTGAAATCTTCTCTGCTGAGACCCCGTGGACTGAAGGGAACTGTGTGCTCTGAGTGAGAGAGAGCACACCGAGCCTCTGTGTAGGCATCTCTGAGATCATTCCAAAGGCACACAGCTCTAACTGTGGACACGGGAATTTTTGATAGCCATCTTAGTTGGAAATCTCCTCCTGGATAGAAAGAAGCAGATTCAAGATGTTGCAATTGGATGGGCAGGTCGGCCTCTCGAATTTGTCGATGAGGGAGACACGCAATTCTCTGCAGAAGTAGGAACACCCATCCCTGCTCTGCTGACTTCATCTACAGAGAAACAGAGACGCGGCTCTAGGGGGAATTAAACACCCACCAACCCTTCTTACCAACGTCAACGTCCCCACTTTATTCTCCTGTCAGGTCTCTGTACAAAAACTGTGGCTCAGCCCCAAATATCACATACCCATCACCCTGAACCACTCTGTGTCTGTGTCCAACTCGAGCATTAAGGCCTGTGACCGTTACTGTCAAATCGTGTCCCCATTTCAGCCCGTCTCCCACCATCATCCCAGCCCAACCTCGGTGTCTCTCTCCAGGTCAGCAGCACTCTTCCCAGTGCCTTCCCATCAGCTTACCTTGCCCTGCTTCCATTGCTTATTCCCCATATTTTACCCACAGCGGTCTTATTAAAGTATGAATCAGATCAAGTTGTTCTGCTTTGCAAAATTCTCTCGTGATTTTCCGTTGTATTCAGAAGGATATCCGGAGTCCCTACCAAGGCCCTGTGTGATCCGGTCCCTCACCCGTCTCTGCAGCCTCAGGTCTCACCGTTCTCCTCCAGCCCATCTTCACCGCCCAGATGGTCCCCACTGGGACAGCTGTGTTTGTAACTCCAAGTCTCGTACCTACACTTCTCCCGGCCTGGGAGGCTTTTCTTGTCTGTTACATACTTGGCTTATTCTTTTGCTTCATTCAGGACTTTGTTCAAATTATTTTACCCACAGAAAGGACTTATCTGACCACATTATTTAAAATAGCACACACATATTTCTTATTCAATCATTTTCTCTCCTAATAAGTTTTATGTTTCTTTGTGGCAATTATAAGCACCTGGCAGTACATAATATATTTATTTGCTTACTGGCTTATTGTCTATCTTTCTTACTAGACTTATATTCATGGAACCACAAATAACTGTTTTAACCAGTAACTTTCATGCCATCTTTAAATGAATTCTTTTATAAGGTGAGAATTTCAGAGGTTTCCACGGGTTGCTTAGGGGAAAAAAGAGAAAGAATTCAGGTTGAACTAGGTTATTAAGGACGTGGGAGTTGGTTATTTATTTTATTCATTGTAGTGTGTATCTGTTAATCCCAAACTCCTAATCTAGCAAAAGACTGAGCTGATTACTATGTAAAAAATGTTTTTTTCTTTTAAAGTTGGATTGTTTGAGATCTCTTTTCTTCTTTGTTCTTTTTCTTTTGTTAAAACAGAATTTTCCTTATTATTTTTTTACATTGAGGTACTGGGAATTGAACCCAGCACGTACTCTACCCCTTGAACTATACCCTCTCCTCCAAAGACAATTATTTTTATACTTTGACAATACCATACTGAATTAAGAATTTTTTACCCCATTTTCCCTTCAGAGAGTTTATAACTGAGGGAGAGAGTCAGAGGAAGCCCTGGGCCATCCCTTCATTCTCAGTGGGGTACTACACAGCACAGAAGCTAGGCTGTCGCCAGGCCCAGCTCACCTTTCTGCTCTGAGGGTAGACTCAGGCCACTTCTCTAAACAGAGACGTGTTAGAAGCAGCAGAAAGCCAACTAGCGAGCAACAATGACAAAACTGACCCACCTGCAGTTGGACATCATCTGATCTGAAATGACCGTCTTAAAGCTCTTCTTCCTATTAGTGGATTGTTTTCAAAAATATTCCCAAGGAGATGACTCTCACTCTATTTTTCTGGATTTCTTGGGCATTCTATGACTTTGACTGCAGGCTTGATTTTCTGCACAACGTCTGCAGGGAAGCCAGGCAGAAAACGTGAACAGACCCTGCAGGCCACAGCTGAGGCCTCCGGTCAAAGCATCCTTGTTGTGCAGAGCCTACGTTCATGGGACCATTTTCATTACTGCTGTAATTAGTTCTCATCCAATTGTCCCACTGAAAATGTTTATAGATGGAAGGTGGTCTGACGCAGGTGAACAGTGGGGATGTGGGATGAAGATGGCAGACAGACTGGAAGGAGAGACGGGAAATATTTCCTCAGGCTTCAGTTTGGAAGATTTCTGATTTTCATATGGACATTAAACTGGGTCAGGATGAAGCGCCGTTTACTCTATGATGGGGTGATATACACGTATCCCTACAACTTCTAAAAAATATGTTGAAGTTGGACGTGACAGCCTAGGGGACAGACAACTTAGAGTGACACCTCCGTTCCAGGCTGCCTATGATCTTGGGCTCACAGAGAGAAAAAGAATACACATATTTTTCCTGTGTAGCTCTATGTGAAATTATTTTGACCCTTGCTGAATGGTGTAAGATCAGAGATCATGTAGTCTTTCTTACGTCGCAAAGGCAACAATTCTTCTTGATGAGTCAGCAGACTGTTTCCGATGGCCAGGGGTCTGTGCCAGACATTAGCTGTCTAGACAAATACCACACAGCCCCCATCCCTCAAGGAGATCACAGTGTGTCATGGAAGAGACAAATTTAAATAGGTTTTCAAAACAATGTGTTAAGATTCACTTGGCATCATGTATACTGTATGTTCAGAGGGGCTCTTGCACTGCCTGGGGCAGGGTTCTAGACGGTAGGGAAGGTGTCAGAGAGGAAATGCTTTCTGCACTGACATCTGAAGGATTCCAGCAAATCTGTAGACCAGGAGAGTGCTTGGTGGGGACGGGATTCTCAGCAGCTTGCGTGTCTCGTGCAGAGATCTGGTCGTGTCTAACAGCACTTTGCAATTAGGGAAGGAAGGTCAGTGAGGCTAGAGGCTGTGAGGAACTAATGGAAGCTGAGGCTGAAAAAAAGCAGCAACTAGGTTATGAGAAGGTGTGACGTTAAATCAGGGAGCTTGGACTTCCTCACTTATGCAGCGGGGAATTCTTTGGGGTTTTAAGGAGGAGAGTGACACAGATTAGCCATTAAAAGTGAGCAAAGTGGATTTTTCACTCTAAAGAACAGCACTGGGGAGACTAGCAAGGGGTGGGAATTAATGCACTGGGGAGTGAGGGGCGTGGACTTAGTTGGGGGATATTAAGGAATAGAATTGTAGTACTGACGGGGGTGAGGGAGTGGAAAAGTAAAGGAAAACTCCCAGATGTATGGCACGGAAAACAGATGGGATAGTGATGCCATTGTTTGAAGAAGTAAACCTACTACTGAGCGAGTGTAAATTCAAACACACAGAGCTTGAGATTTTTATGGGCTAATCAATTGGGAATGTCTACTTGTCAATTATAAGTATATTTCTGGGACTGAACTGAGATGTCCTTGCTGGAAAAGATTTGACAGTTAATCAGTGGACAGAGAGCAGTTGAAGCCACGGGAATAAATGCCACCCACTGACATTTTATCAAAGAAAAGGGAAGGAGGGCACTTCTGGTTCAGAAAATATGGCAGACCGGAAACTTGAAGACCCACTCACTAAAGACACATAAAAACGTAGGACACAATGCCGCCAATCTTTTATTTATTTATTTATTTTTTTTTTTTACAGGCACCTTTATTGTGGTATGATTCCTGTATAGTAAATTACACATATTTCACATGTACTATTTGATGAATTTGATAGATGTCTACACCCAGAAAACCATCACCACAATCAAGATAGCTAACATTTCCGTAACTCCCCAAGAGGGACACTTTTCCAATTCCCATAATTATCCCTTCCCATCCACTTCTCTCCCTGGTAACCGTAAGTTTGTTTCTCTATGTCTGTGGGTCTGTTTCTCTTTTGTAGTTAAGTTCATTTGTGTCTTTTTTGATTCCACATATAATTGAAATCATATGGCATTTTTCTCTTTTTCTGGCTTACTTCACTTAGAATGACTATCTCTACGTCCATCCATGTTGCTGCAAATGGCATTATTTTGTTCTTTTTAATGGCTGAGCAGTATACATTTGTATAAATATACTACTATATCTTTATCCAGTCAGCTGTCGATGGACATTTGGGTTGTTGCCATGTCCTGGCTATTATAAATAGTGCTGCAGTAAGCATTGAGGTGCATGTGACTTTTTGAATTAGAGTTTTCTTCTGACATATGCCCGGGAGTGGGAAGGCTGGATCATGAGTTAAGTCTATTTTCAGCTTTTAAAGGAAATTCCACACTGTCTTCTCTAGTGAAAATGCAGCCCATTTTGTGAAAGCAGACCATGCTCAGAAAGTAACTGGTATTCCTACGGGCCAGATATTAAGCGCAGTGAGTATGGCCTGTTCAAGAATAAGAGGGCAGTCTGCCAGGTCTGGAGGAGAGTGACAAGGGAAGTGTGGTACAGGTAGGATTCAGACCACGTGGGGACATGACAGGCTGGGATAAGGAGCCTGGACTTCCAGTCATCCCTTGGTAATCATGGGGCACTCTTTCCAGGACTCCCCCGATGTCAACATCCATGGATGCTGACGCCTCTTGTATAAAATGGCATAGGACTTGCATGGAACTTATGTGCACCCTCCCATGTACTTTATATATATCTTCAAATCATCTCTGGATTACTCACTGTATCTAATACAACATGAATGCTATGTAAGTAGTTGTCAATGATGGCAAATTCAAGTGTTGCTTTTTGAAACTGTTTTTTCACGAATATTTTCAAACCACAGTTAGTTGAATCTGCTGGATAGGGAGCCCCTAGATACGGAGAACCCCCAAGCTCTTCCTTTCCACCTCCTAAATTTCCACTACAAGCACTGAAGGGGTCCAAACATAGAAGAGCGCCATGTACCTGCTGGAAACCCTGAGGAATTCCTTCAGCTTATGTAGCACAGGAGAGAAAGTATAGGGACATCTAGTGGGAAAGGACGGCCTGCCTGGAGAGGAAGGAGGAAAGACCACAGTGGAAGCCAGCTCGCACCCTACTGGAGCTAGCTGATAGCAGTGAGGGACGCCGAGGAACTGGGGACACGTCACGTGGGGGGCGATCCTGGCCGCCAGATGCAGGGTTCACATAGCTGGGGCCCAGTTTGCAAGATCAAAATAACAAGGGGGGAGAGGGGCTGCCTCAGTCCCGGGATCCTGACAACGGCCACAGCGCCGTGACCCCAGCTATTGCGGCTCCCCTAGTAAGCCAGAAAAAGGAAACTCTGAGCCAAGATATTGCAGATTCCACCACAGCCACACGGATAACTAGATCTCTAAGCTGACAAAATGTAACCACCAGAAACAGGAATCTTTCCTTTTCTCTTCATTTGGACCTTTGGACAGGGAGCCACAAATCTCTGACGGGAACCACCTTTAATCAGATAGAGAGCTCACTTTTTCAGGAATAAGCATGGAGCAAAAGAGTGGGGTGATGGTTTAAAGTGGAAGTCAAAGCGGAAGCCCATCTGAGAAATGGTAAAAACATGCATCTCAGTGAATCCGAGTTATGGCGAAAAGAAGGGGGAAGGTTAAGTAAATCTCTATCCACCAGAAAAGACTAGCCAGTCATAAAAAGACTGCAATTTAAATCAAGAAAACTTTTTTGTTTTTTTGGTGATGAAAAACAATGCCATATTTTAAAACAAGGCTTGGGCCATTAACAACACCCTGAGAGTTGTTGAGGAGGAGAACATAAAGCTTCATATAGACATGAAAGTGTTCCAAGTCCACTTCTCGAAAAAACTTAGCCAATCATGTGTCCAGTTGATTTGAAAATCCCGATAAGTAAATAACTCAAAAGTGGGAAAGACATAGTATTAAATAGTGGTAGTGAGCAATGAAATCCAGGAAGTTTATAGCTATATTTCATTGTTAATATAACAAACTGGAAGCAACTGTCTAAACATAGTAACTGGAGGACACACACACACACACACACACAAACACACACACGCGCGCGCGCACACACACAATCTGGAAGAGCAGAGAGGTAAAATATGCTAAATTTATCATTATTGAGGAACAGGATCTAATAGGTTATTTCAGTTTTGATAGTGTTATAGGAATACTGGTCCAATTACATATAAAGTTATGAACTTAGAGATGATTTATAAAAATTTAGAGAGAATTTTCATTAAAAGGCAATATAGCTTCCAAATCATTGAAGAGAAAATTAACAATAAAAAAATTAATCAATCCAGCTAATATGGAGTAACAGAGACCATATTTACCACCCTAAAATAAACCACAAAATGGATACAATATATGAAGCAATGATTTTTAAGAGAGGTGAAAACGATCATCCACTAGGACCCTGTCCTGCCACCACTATACCGAGGCTGCTAGGCCTCCTACTGCCATCACCAATAATGTCCACCAAGAGGTGACATTTCCTTCCTCTGCTCCTACTGCAGAGCCAGTCCTGAGCAGTCCTTTTGCAGGTTTTGGCAGGCAGCTCCCAGAAGTGCTCTCGTGGACCTTGGTCCCTTTTGGCCACCAGCAAAGGGATCAAGGATGAGCAGTGAGCCTCCTTACTCATCCAAGACCTAGGAACCTATCTAATTTCTGAGCAGGGCTTCACTCTTCTCTGCTGTCTGGTACTCTCTGCCCGGCTTCCCGTGTCCCCAGTTTGGGCAGCCTGCACGCTGGCCACAGCCCATCAGAATCTGTTCCCCCGCCAAGAGGCAACGCGTGATCTTGAGTAGGGCTCCAGGCCTCTGGAGCAGCGTGGCTTGGACTGCGTCCTGGCCCTGGGTGCGCGAGCTCCATGTCCTTGGTTGAGTCAGTTAACATCTCTAAGCTAAGTTTCTTCATCAGTAAAATGAAGACATATCAATATGGAAAAATAAAGTCAGAATCGGGGGGGAATAAATTTCTAGTGACTGAAGATTTTTTTAATTTTGAATTATACAGCAAAAGACATCATACAAATTTTACTACTTCATAATTCTAAAGGACAGCTTCTACTGTTAATACTAATGCATGCACATACACACAAACACACGTGCAGATGCACTGACTCTGGCCCACATACATTCCCTACACACACACGTACATGGACTCATGTACCACACACACACATACCATACACACAACCATACACGTCCTCAGACGCACACACACACATAGCATACACACAACCACACACATCCCCAGGCGCGTGCGCGCACAGCCACACACACACTCACAGTCATGTACCACACAATTCCCCAGGTGCGTGCGTGCGCACACACACGTCATACACACCTTTGGCGTTATTCTAAATCAATTTACAATTGAGGGTCTCAGTGTCCATTGTTTTATCCGCTCAGAAGATGCTGACTTCGGACTGTGAAGCAGGAGCCCCTCCTCTCTGGAGATGGTCTTTGCCACTTACAGTCTCAGTAGAGCCAACATAAATGCTCTGGACCCTTGGAAGTGCAGGGCCACAGCATACCTGGGAGCTCACATTCTATATATCTAAACATTTTAAGTGCAGTAGGTTCTAAAGTCCTGCCTTTACAAATATACATTCATTATAAGGGGGAAGGCCAGGTTCAAAATTAGAACAACCAGACTCAGGGGAGTCCTGCAAAGAAAGTGAGTGTGTGGGGAGAGCTGATTCCCAGACTCTGATCACTAGCCTGACCCTTTTCTTCCCAATGCTGGGTCCATCCCTTGCCATAAGTGGCCTTGGATGTGCACAGGGGGACACTCAGATTTCACGTCCGGGCTCTGCCTATAACCTCCATGCAAACAGCTGCCCTTTAGTCTCTCTGTGAGTCCTGGCTATCTGAAATCCGGGGAGAGCCGGTGCAGGCACTACAAATGGGTCAGGGGCTGCTGAGACAGGGCATTCGGGGTCCTGGGTTCCTAGAGCACGGGGTGGAGCCAATGACCATGTCCCCTTGGTCCTGCTGACGCCACCCGATGGAGGGGGTGGCCAGAGGAAGTGTCAGGGCCAGGGGGACAGTCTACAGTGCAGGACCAAGGGCAGCGTGTCCCCTTGCATGGGTCTAAGGCGAGAAGCCCTAAGGAAAGTTCTGAGGAGGCTGTAATGTATCATCATCCCCATTAATTAAAAAAAACAAAAGCTTACCACAGGCGTGCGTGGGAAGGGTTTTGTTCTAACAAGGGAATGCACTTGTCAAGGTCTGGCCATACAGGACTGGTGGGCTTGCCAGGTTGACGAGGAACCGAGAGGCCGTTATTCTCCACTGGGTCTAAACACTGCCTGAATCCCTCCAGGTGACACTTAAATGCAGTGAGACATGGAACCCTCTCAAGTTGTTAAAATATTCATGGTGAGCCATGCAACTCTCTCCTCATTCTTGGCTACGAAAGCACGATAAACACAGGTGGGAATCTCATCAGCCTGTTGGTTGGTTCACTGTCCATCTGGTGCCCCCTCTTGTAGGAGGCTTTATCACATCACCCAGGGCTGATCCATCTCACGATCACAGCTGATTTTCTGCAGGTGGCATCACTTGCTGGTGACACGAAGGAGACATGATAGACACCTCCCAAACACTGAGGCTTCTCCTGGGAGGAGCCTGCAGACCACCAGTCCAGCCTCTGCACAATGATGCTCCTCAGTGTCACTCCCGGCTTGCTGCCCTGGCCTCTAACTCTGGCCAGAACCTCGCTGGATTGTCGATAAATGTCACCCATGCAGCACGTCTAAGCTTCGCGTCCAGATGTGACCATGGTTCTTCTTTTCTTCCCATCGATGGATTGTTTGATCTTTGTGTAATAGTGTCGGCAGGAAGGCCAGTACCGCCCTCTTGAGGTCTCCCCTAACCGCCTCTCTCTGTAACTGTCCTAGCGCCCCAGGGGATCGGGTCTGAAGCCTGGCACTCAGACACGAGTATGACAGCTGGAGAGATAGGAATCCACTCCTGCTGTGGCTTCTACTGAGGCTCGATGTGGCTATACAAACGGATCCCACAGGCCCTGACTTCACTTGATTCACTGCAGGGATGCTACCAAACTGCCCCATTCCCCCCAGAGACGGAGGGCTTTCTGCTTGTTCCCGAAAGCCCCACCCCTGAGGGGGCACTGGGTCCAGTGGAGCATCCAGCCTGGTTCCCCGCCAGCCCTTAGGGCTTTTGTGGGGCCTGGAACATCAACTACCCTCCCCTTAGGGGCCCGTTTGTCCTTTCCAGCCAACAGACCTACGTCATAAGCACTTTAACTCACCTGAGGGTGTTTTCCTCACTTCAGGGGCAGTGAAGACGGGGCTTCTTCACACTCCAAGTGCCCCCGGTCTGGATGCAGACAGTCTGGCTCTCCCCCCAGTCCTGCAGTTCCCGGCCACACCTGCTGCTGGTCACTGAGTCTGTGCTGTGTTCTCTTCCAGGACAAGAGGTGCACTCTGCCCCCAACCCCGCCCCCACCAGCGGTGGCAGAGGTGGCGGACAGGCAGGTGAGATGGGGCCTGAGACAGTGCCCACAAATCAGTGCCCCAGAGGCCGCTGGTGACTAAAGGGACCACGCGGCAGAAGCCAGCATGGGAAGGGAGGAGGATGAAGGTTCAGGATAAGGAGATGAAAGGGGGAATGGATAGCACCGTGAGTACCTCGACCATGAAAGGGAAGAGAAAAGACAGTGACAGCTGGAGCGGTGTTGGTGTTAAAAGCTGAGGGCTTTTTTTAAAAATTTTATTAATTACAAATATATATTGACAGATTTCTTATTTTATTAAAGATTATGTGCCATGTCATATAACAAGATATAGTATGTTATTATTTATTAAATAATACATAATAGAAGATATACTAGCATATTATGTTCTGTTTATTTATTAGCAGATATTATATAATATATATGTAGGTGTTTATATACATAACATATAATTCATGCATCTATGTAATATATAACCCATAACAAATAATGTAAGATTATCATTAATATATAATATAACAAGATTACATAACAATAATGATGTAATATTACCCATTGTATGTCTTGGTTCATGACACATTCTCATCATAGATGCCTGTCAGAGGTATTTATGTATTAAAATTAATATTAAAAGACACAGTTATGAACATATCACCCAGCATCATAACAGGAATATTGACAGAGATATACTGTGTCCTCTTTCCCTATCCTGTTCTTGGCCCCTTCTCATAGGAAATAACCATCATCCTGAATCCTGGCTTACCCTTCTCTTGTGTTATTTTCACACACACAATATTTAAGATCAGTTAAAACAAATGAACTGCAGGTACATGCAATGAAATGGATGAATCATACACTCTATGTTAAATTGAAAAAGTAAGCCCTAGAAGGTGACCTATAGTGTGCTATGCTTTTAACTGTGTATATATATGACAACTAAACTCACTAAATTAAGAACTAAAGCTAGAGTCCAGGTGGGAGAGAGACAGATAAAATTTGAGGTGAGCAGATTTGCTGCAGGTGAGCGAGATCCTTTCCAGTAACATGTCATTCTCTCTGAAGCAGGAGGCAAGGCCATCTGCTGGGAGTCAGGGAAGAGACAGAGGGAAGCTTCAAGGTGTGCAGAGAGCAGAGAACGTTAACACCACTGAGTGATAAGTGGGGAAATGTGCTCACTAGAGAAATCCTGGAGGATTGCCTGGCAGCGGCAACATGGTGGGAATTGATTTGTAGTCTTAGAAACCTGTGCTGGGAGAGCCTGCTGCCTGCAGGCTCAGAACAAGTAGAGCTGGGTGAACCGAGATGGAAGTCGGCCTGGTGAGGAACTGAAAAAGTCAAGGCTCAAGGGGGTTTTGTCTGTCATAAAGAGAGTGCTGACTGTGGATGCAGAGCTGGAAGGTGGGGAAGTGGATGTAAGAGGAATGTGGACAGGCAGGAAAGCAGAGTCAGTGCATGATGCCCCAGTGAGGGTGAAGGAGTGCCAGGGAGGCTGGTGGAGAAGCAGCTGGACGGCTAGAGGTGGGCACTTAAAGGAGAGACCATGGAACTTGGGTGGAGACACGCCTGGGTATGAGCCCGGGGGTAGGGTGAATGGGGGGTGGCTGGCTCAGGCTGACGGAGAAGAAGACCCTAAAATGACCACACTGGGTGGAGGAGGGAGAATGAACTTTGACGTCTTGATGGTAGGAGGCGAGGCAATACAGAGCTGGTGGTCCAGGTGCTCCTGACTGAGGCAGATGAGCAGGGAGGCCAGGGTGGCAGGCACTGCTTGGAAAGGATCCGTGTTTTCCAGGTGCTCCCACGAGGGGAGGAGCAATCATCTGAAGGTGGAAAGTGAGCACAAGGAGGCCAACCCAGGCTCCTGGTCAAACTGGGGTTGTGAGGGGGCAAAGTGTCAACTCCACAGATGGTTACCCAGGAAGCAGGGACCACGGGTGAAGTGAGGGGACACTCAGAGAAGAGAGGGAGAAGAGTCTTCTGGGTATAGGGGGAAGACAGGCCCCAGGACAAAGGAGCACAGGGGCACAGTGATGAGGATGGACTGGCTCTATGGTGACACTGAAGGGATGGCTGGATCTTTGTCCTGAGGGCTTAGGTTGGGGGGACTACTGGCCTCATGAGGATCCCCTCTCAGCAGCCTGGACAGACGCTCCCGCTCCTGAGGTCTGTGTGGCCACCACGGTTCCCGGAGGGGCCCTGCCTCCATCTTTTCTTATCAGACTTTCCTGCCCAGCCCCCGACTGCCAGCGAGGGAGCCTGGGCCTCGAAGCTGCTTCCCGTGGAGGGACACAGGCTCCTCGGAGAAGCAGGCTGATCTTACTTTTCTCCGTAACCCAGAGCCTAGCAAAGCGCCAGCCCATGTGTTGACCATGTAGGGGCTCGGATACTTACCAAACTAACTCAAAGCAGTAGAATAGCAGAGCCAGAGGAAGTGATCACTGAGCCCACAGAGTTCACTGCCCACACCCTCATTCTACAGATGAGGAATCAGAGACCAAGCGGTGAAGCAGCCTTGGCCAAGGTCACGCTGCTCTTAAATGCTGGCCTGTGTCGGGCATGCCAAGGGATGTGCTGCAGTGAAGGGGCTGAGAGGGGGCTCTGGGGCCAGACATCTTGGGTTCAATTCCCAGCTCTGCCAATTATTAGCCGTGTGATTAATGAATGTCCTTACCTTTAAAGTGGAACTCATAGTGGTGCGAACTCATTGGGTTGTCATGAACACAGCGTTCATGGAACAGCAGGACAGAGTTCTGTAAGGGTTTGCTATTGCTTTGGTTACTATTATTATCACCAATTGAACCCTGAAATGAAGAACAAAGGCAGCAAGAATTTTTATTTTAAAGGATTTTAAAATCCTCTGATGAATGCTTCATTTCATCTATTCAAGTTTGCATTTGACACTTATTAACAACTACACAATGGATGACTTTTGAGGCACTCTTGCTTCATGTCTTTAATTCTCACTAATGACACAGGCTATTTAACAGGCAGCAGTTTCTTTTCCAGGAAGAGGGACAAAAGGTTAAAATGTCTCAGTGCCTCTCGGTCCCCAGTGAGTTGGTTGTGACCTGTCAACCCAGCTTTGGTGAAGTGCCCGCTCCCCCTGGGCTCGCTGAGCTGCCCCGCAGCCTCCGGGGGCGCCGTACCCCCACACGAATCCAGTCTCTTTGTTCCTATCTTTGTTTCAGATCCCTCAAGGATTGCCCATGCCCCAGGGCCCCATCTGCCCCGCCAGCCTAGCCTGCTGGAATCCAGGACACTATCCTGGGTCTCAACCATCCTCTGTTCATATGACCGCCCCACTACTCTACATTTTGTCCTACAAGTGTGGGCTCCTGTGGCTCGCCACACAGCAGGGGTCTCCCAGTCCTCCACCTTGGGTAACTGCATTGTCCTGCACAGTGCCTAGCGAACCCGTGTGGAGGCAGGAAGAATACAGAACAACAGGTGCTCAGAGGGGCTGCCTTTCCCACTGCAGGGGCCCTAGAGAGCTTTCTCCCGGCTGGTTATTCACAGGCGCTGAAGCTGTGGAATCTCGATCTCACCAATTTAAAGGGCACCATCACTAATTACAAAAGCAATCATTTCTTCAGTAGCAAAAGGAGAAAAGACTTTGTTCCCCACCTCCAACTTTTTTCCTCCACCTTCAGATGTTTCTCATCTCTGGACTAGGGTAGAAAGCAACTCACAGAATATTATTTTTCAATGTTTTTTCCCACTCTGAAGATTGCTTTCCCAGAACCGATGAAGGCTAGAATTGACTTAGCTTTCCTGGACTGAGTATTCAGAGGCCTGGGGTGGGAAGGGGAGGGGGGAGGGGAGATAACTCAGCAATATTGAACCTAACAGAGACATTACAATGTTCTATTCTAAACAGAAAGGAAGCAGGGTGCTGTAGAAACAGGAAAACCATAGTTGGAAATGCAATAACGAGTTACAAGAGAATAAACATAAAGATGTAAAAATGAAAAAGGACATCAAAATAAAAAACGGTGGGAATGGGAGAGGGGAACAAGAAAATATAGATTTTTTTCTTTCTTTTCTTCTTCATTATTCTTAGGATGTGTTGGAGCCTAAGCAATTATCAGTCTAAAGAAAATAGATATAGTAATGGGTTGATATATTTGAAGAATAAGGTAACCACAAATCAAAAGCATACAATACAGTCACAAAAAAACCAAAAAGAAACAAACTCAAAATGGCTTAAAGACTTAAATATTAGACAAGACACTACAAACTTCTCTCAAGAAAACATAGGCAAAACATTATTTGACATACATCTCAGCAATGGTTTCCTAGGGCAATCTAAGCAACCCAAGCAACAGAAATAAAAGCCAAAATAAATAAATGAGACCTAATTAAACTTATAAACTTTTGCACAGCAATAGAAACCATAAGTAAAACAAAAAGACAACTTATGGAATGGGAGAAAATATTTGCAAAAGATGAGACTGACATTGGCTTAATTTCTAGACTATATAAATTGTTCATACAACTTAATAAGAAAAAAATAAACAACCAAATCCAAAAATGGGCAGAACAGCTAAACAAGCAATTCTCCAATGAAGACACACAAATGGCCAATAGGCATATAAAAAAATGATCAGTATCGCTCAATTATCAGAGAATTGCAGCTCAAAACTACAATGTTATCATCTCACACCAGTCAGAATGGCCATCATTCAAAAGTCCACAAACCATAAATGCCGGAGAGGCTGTGGAGAAAAGGAAACCCTCCTACATTGTTGGTGGGAATGTAGTTTGGTGCAGCCACTGTGGAAAACAGTATGGAGATTCCTCAAAAGACAAAAAAAAAAAAAAAAAAAAAAGACTTATCACCTAGTCCAGCAATCCTGCTCCTGGGCATATATCCAGAGGGAACCTACATTCCAAAAGATACCTTCACCCCAATGTTCACAGGAGCACTCTTTACAATGGCCAAGACATAGAAGCAAACTAAACGTCCACTGACAGATGACTGGATAAAGATGTGGTATTTAGATATAACAGAATATTACTCAGTCATAACAAAGAAGGAATTAAAGCCATTTACAGCAACTTGGATGGAACTGGAGATTATCTCACTAAGTGAAATAAGTCAGACAAAGTCAAATATCATATGATATCATTTATATGTGGAATTTTAAAAAATAATGATACAAATGAACTTATTTATAAAACAAAAACAGACTCACAGACTTGTAAAACAAACTTAGGAGTTTGGGATTAACAGATACAAATTACTATATGTAAAACAGACAAACGACAAAGATTCACTGTAGAACACAGGGAACAGTATTCAGTATCTTGCAACTTATAATGGAAAAGAACCTGAAAAAGAATAGACTATGTATATTTACAACTTAATCACTATGCTGTATACCTGAAACTAACAAAACAGAACAGGGAGTGAGTCCTTCTGGGACAAGGCCCCTGTGGCAGTGGCCTCCTTGTCACCGCTCCATCTCATCAGGAGGCCAGGGTTTTCAGAGGTGAGCGGACATAGAGCTCATACACTTCAAATTGATTTCCCGAAAAAACTATGGAAAAACCAAATTCACCTGCAGTGTGGGAAACATGAGCAGGGCCCCTAAGCAGACCGACAAACCCAAAGTAAGATGGCCCGTTGTTCAGATCGGAACCAGAACAACGACCACCTGGCCCCAGTTAAATTACCACCTCACCTGCAATGAACTGCTAGTACTCAATGTCAGGGATGTTTCTGTTGAGACTTGGGAGATCAAAGGAGTCGGACCAGGGATCGGGGCTCTGCCAGTGGTAGAGGTGGCCCCAAGGGAATAGCACCAGTACCGGCTCCTCCATCTTCAGCAGGGTCTTCAGGAGGAAGGCAATGTGGATGCAGACGTTCCTACGGAGGCTGAAGCCCTCTGGAGGGTTGACGTCACACAGAAGGTACCTGGCAGGGAGCAAAGGAGAGCGGGTCATCAGGGCCAGGCCTCTGCACAGGAATCCCGGCTTAGATAGAACACATACAACGGGAATCCCTGCACAGCCCATGGCCTACAATCCAGACACATTCAGCAGCTTCTGGTTTGTAAAGTGGAGGCACTGCCCACCCATCTCCATGTGGCCAATTACTTCAAGTCCGGGAGCAGTTGTGGAAGACATCTTGGCATCCGTCTAACACCAAGCACCTGACTAGCACATGAGCACCCGTTCTCCAGGGGCTCTCAAACTTCTTGTTCTACAAAACCCTATACACTCTTAACAATTACTGAGAACTCCAAAAGACTGCTATTTATGTGAGTTAAATCTATCAATATTTCCTGTGTTAGAAGTTAAATAAGAAGTTAGAAAAAGTGTATGAATTCACTTAAAAATATTAACAATCTACTGTATGTTACCATTAATACTCTTAAACAAAATATAATTCTATTTTTCAAAAGAAAAATCATTAGTGAGAAGAATAGCAGTGATTTTAATTTCTGCAAATCTCTTTTGGACTGGTGAGAGCTGAATTCTCCTATCTGCCTCTGCGTTCCCTGTTTTGTGATATCACAGGCCAGGTTTTCCCTGGAAAACCCCACAGGAACTCGGGAGAGCAAGAGTGTGCAAAAGGCAGGTGACATCCCAGCTTTTCTATGAAAATGGTTTTGCACCTCAGGGGCCTTGGATACACTTTGATAACTGCTGCCCTATCCAAGGCGAGACTCTTCTACACAAGAGCCAGGCAAGGGTCCTGGATTCTGTAATGAGTTACCGCCACCACACCCCTCCCTTTTCTGTGTGTTTCTCACAACCTCCATTACTGCAGATGAGGATGTAATCCTCAGCTGGGGCCTCTAATCCCAGAAGGCTGCTAACTTCAAGAGAGAGGGTCCCATCTACCATCCCTACACCCTGCATAGTTTATTTTGAGTCAAGCCCTAGATAACTACTTATCGGCACAGACCTTTGTGTCTTATTCCTGAGGTTGACTGAAGGAACCAACATCTGGATGGAACTGAAATTTCCCTGCAGATAAACAAGGCTGATAAACCACCTCATTCCAACATCTAACTCTGGGGCTCTTCAAAACCCGGGTAAGGACCCGCTTCATCTAAGAGGGGTCCTCCGCCTGCCCGTCCCGGTGGGTTCTGGGAGGCCGCGGCCACCAAGGGCGACCCAGACTCGAGGCCCCAGCCCCAGGGCCTGAGGGGGAGGAAAGCTTGAGGCTGTGCCCAAGCCCTGCCCCGCCCCTCCCCAACACGCTCCCCGGCACCACAGCCCTCCCCGGCCACCACCCCAACACCGATGCCACCCTGGTTCATGTCCACCGGCCCCGCCGACGGCGCGGATGTACGTTTACCATCTGTGAGACGCCGCCCCAGACAAGATGTCGGCCGCCTACTGACCAGGCCAGAACTAGTCGCCTGGCCGAGCAAGCCGCCATCCCCAGCAGCAAACACCGCCATGGTCCCGGGCAGCTGCACACTTCCGGAGCCCGCTGCCCGCCCCAGAAGCTCAGGCTGGCCCGCGCGGAGCGCGGCGCCTGTAACCATGGCAACGCCGCAGGGCCATTCTCTAGCGCTTGCGTCGTGTGTCTTCCCGAGTCTAGATGTGCTAGGGCAGAACTTGCGAAGCCAATGGGAGCCAGGGCGCGGCCAGGACGGAGGTGGGGGAGGCTTATGGGGCAGCCGGGCGGGGCCGCTCGGAAGTCCTGACCTGCAGGTGGCGCCGGGCGGAGGCTGGGGCGGTGCTGCCACCAGTGGGCGGGGCAGCGGGGCAGCGGGGCAGCGAGACGGGGACACCCTCACCTGTCCCTGTGTGGGGATCAGCCTGGGCTCCGTGGCCTCCGCTTGCACCGGACGTGGACCCAGTCTACCAGTGGGCAAGATAGAGGACTGAGCCCAGGCACGCATGGCTGGCCAGGTAGGGCACCTGAAGTGCAGATCCGCCAGGCCCGCTGCCGGCCTTGAATACTCGCTGCTAGGCAGTTTCCAAGAAGACGGGATCTGTCATAAGAGGGGAGGTAGGGCTGGGGTGCCAGATGCCGGGTTGGGTGCAGTCTCACAGGAGAGCCATGGTGAGAGGACGCAGAGCGGCCCCTGTGTAGGCGCGGCTAAGAGTTTGGGGTATAGGGTGGGGGTGGTGTGTGCCTTGCTCTGTGTTCTACCCAAGAACCCTCACTCCAGAGCAAGGGGCTCTGCTTCCCCCCTCCCCTCACTGCACTCCCTGCCTTCCCCAGCACCATCTGGGGTGTGGTCATGTCGGGGCAGGGAAGGCCCAGGCAAGGGGCTCATTCAGGGGCAGGGGCCACTCTGCAGTGATGCTGGACCTGACAGCGATGTGGTGCTTCGGAACTCCCCTGGGCTGGGTTTCTAACCAGTGGGATGGAAGGGCCTTTCCTACCTGGGGTGCAGTTGGGGGAAATAGATCCATCATGAATGTCAGCCCTGAAAATGGAGGCTGCGCTACATCCATTCCTGGAAAGAAAAATCAGGCCCCTCCAGTCCAGGTGACTCAGAAAGTCATTCAGCAATGTTTGGGGTCCCCAGTTTACGCTTTCAACTAGAGCTGAGCTGCTCAGGAGGCCAGATCTCTGTCCGTGGCTCCAGGAGTAGGCTTTCTGTTGGGCGACAGGATCCTCACAAACACGTGTGTCTTTGTGGGTCACTCCCCTCTGACAAGCTGGGAGGCAGGGAGCAGTTGTGGGAAATCGTGTTTCCATGAGGAGAGGGCCACCAAGTGGTGGGGGCACAGGAGACAGTGAGAAAGAGTCCCGCAGCCTTTCTGGAATCAAAAAACTGGCAAATGTGAAGAAGTGCATAATTTGTTTTATTGAACAGGCTGCTTATGTACGTTTGGAGGGCCAGGTTCAAGGACTCTGCATCCCTCCAGGACAATAGCCTCAAGAGAAGAACAGAGAAGGAGGAGATATGGGGTTTCTCCCAGGAATGAGGCAGAACAGGGATTTCTGCAGATTTGCAAGGAGACCCCGACCACTGAGCATGGGGTTACAACCCCACATGACCCCTGTCGTGTTTGGCTTGGGCTCTGGGTCTGGCCTGATCATGTATTCTTCCAGCTGAGTTCCAGAAACTCAGAGGGTAGAGTTAGAGAGGCTGCGTTTGGAACCCGGTGTGGAGACGGAGGGTCGTTTATCCTGAGTCCCTTCAGCCTAATCACTGTAGCTCAGTTCCAACACCACCCAGGCCCCCAGGGTGGCCGTGGAGGGAGAGCAAGCCTGGCAGGTGACCCAGGGGTCCCACTGCTGTGCCCCTCCTTTATCTTTGTTCCCTTTCATCCCGGAAGGTGTGATTGTCTCATGTCATGGTGACAAGCCATCTCTCCTCTGTCAGGTGGGGTCCCCACCCCCGCTCAGCCTTCTTTCTGCATGGATGCTGAAGGACCAGGGTCACTTGAAGTTCTGAGTTTGAGCAGTAAGGTGGAACCAAAGAAATCAATGGAAACAAAGAAACATATCATTGTGGCAAATCTCCCCACCACAGAGAAGCTGCCCTGAGTGGAAGGGTGGGTGTGGGCATGCCCATTTGTTTCCTCTCTCCCAGTGCTCTTCGCTTTCTTATTGCTGACCTGCATGGTTACAACAAAATGATCTGCAAAACTGAAAATATTTACTCTCTGGCTTTTACAGAAAAGGCTGACCAGCCTCTGGTTCCCGTACCGGTCAAGTGATAGGAGTACCTTTCCAGTTTGGAAACATCTGGGCAGGCCCAGGTTTGCAAAATTCTTTAAGAGTAGTTATGGAGTTTTGCTTCTAAACATTATTACGGCTGTATACTTAACTGTGGTTGTGCTGTGTAATTCTGAGCCAGAATTTTCTCAAACTGTTTCTCATTTCTTATACCAGACACCCCTAAATTCCGAGGGGAATGGGATGTTAAGGAAGCCATGGAGTTTAGGAAAAAGATACAGATTTCATTTCCATTTAAGCATCGATGTATCTCCATCCTAGGCAGTATCGGTTCTGTGGTATTGATAGGGGAACTAAATAGCAACCAATTTTATAGAAAATAGTGGGTCATTGGGTACACAAGTTCTTCTTTTCAACATTTTTGTAATGTTTGCAGTTTAAGATGACCATTCCTGAGAAACAGGCAGCCTCTTAGAATGAAATAGCATTTTCCCTGAACCATACTCAATTTTTATTTCATAGACAGCAGGAAGGACAATCACACATTTAACAATTGGGGACCTCAAAGATAAAATGTAACTTTCTGAGAGCACACTCCCCCCGTCTCCCTCTGTTCTTTTCACTGTCCCATTGTCCCTGAAGGCTCTTTCGTATCTTCTGCTCATGACTCCAGTAACTCTTCCTTCTCGTCCCTCAGCTGGTAAGTTTACTTTTCTACTTTAACCAAGCAAACTGAAGCCAACAGAAGAGAACATTCACCAGCAACTCCTAGCACATCCGCTCACCTTCTGATGTCTGTGACCTCACTCTCGCTTCCCCACCTCTTATTACAGGTGACATTAAAAGCCATATCATCAAAAAGTCGCCAGGGGGCCCATCCATCCAATCTTCTCCGGGCTGTCTCTCCCACATCCATCGTCTCTGTCACTACCTCATCTATTTTGTTCTCCTGCTAGTTGACTCCCATCAGTATAAAAAAGTCCATCGTCTTAAAAGAAACAAACAGCACTCCTTGACCCTAATTTGCCCCCACCAATTGCCACCCCATGTCTTTGCAGCAAATCTTTAATGAGTAGTTTAAACTCACTGTCTACATATTTTCTTGAGCCATCCCCTTTTGCACCCACTCTGGCTTTTCCCCTGATCCCTCGCTCTATGGAAACTTCTCTGTCAAGGCCATCAGTGACCCCACGTTGCTAAATATAGTGGTCAGTTTTTAGTCTTCATCATGCTTGGCCCTTTGGCAGCATTTGACCCAGCTCTTCCATCCCTCCTCCGCCGTGTTCCTGCTTTACTTGACCTCCAGCCTATCGCTCTGCTTTCGATATTCTGGCTGGTCTTTTGCCAACGTCTCCTCTTTTTTCCAAACATTTACTGCGAATGTGCCCCGGAGTTGGGTCCTGGGTCTCTCCTCAATCTCTCTGCTATAACTTTGGTGGAAGCAACCAGACTTGGAAATTGACATGCCATCAATTTCTCGATTTGTCCAAACTCCCTGATTTGCCCTTTCCATTTGGAACTCTCTCCCTGATACTCATATTCTTTTTCTTTCATTCATCTTGCTTTCACATTCATACATATGTTCTACTGTGTAAATTACTTTTCCAAATTTTGAATCAGTCCATACATATCATGTAAAATGCTCAGATCTCTATTATTTCCACTAAGATGCTTATTCTACCTTAGAACCTTTCTGCATTTCTGTATTTATGTCAATAAAGTGAATAGTATTTCTACAAGCCTCATAGTTAAACAGTGTGTTTGTTTGGGGCTATTATGTAACATGAAATAATGATACATCAACATAATCCTTTTTCATTTAATTTTATGTAACACCAAGATGAGGTTTTTGCATGAAGACTGGTTTTATTGAAATTTTACCTACGTTATGGACAGTCAGTTTATGTGAAAGCCCTCATTTCTCCTCTTTTCTGATATATTTTCCATTTGGCTATTATAACATATACATTGGCATGAAATAAAATTCCAAACTAATTCACATAATAAAATCAATACATTTAAATTATATTTTTTAATGTTAATAAGAAAGAAAAAGAAATCCAAACTCCTCTACTTATTAGGCATTTCTGTGGCAATATCTAATAGACTCCTTAACCATGACATTGAAGAACGGAGCTGATTCCTACCCCTTTCCACCTGCTCAGAACCATCTTGTCCCATCCCCTGTGGATGGAGAGGACATCCATCCCATTTTCCAGGTCCAGATATTGGAACCATGTTCTTTCTCTCTCTTTCACTTACACACACACACACACACACACACAGCAAATACAGCTTGTTAGAAAATTCTGGCTACTCTGAATTCATTAACCACCTACTCCCTGTTCCCCACCCTCCTAGGAGCCACCTTCAACACCTTCTTGGACACCAAATAGCCTCCTTCTTCCATGTTTGCTTTTCTACAATCTCATCCACACAGAGTCAGAGGGAGCCTATAAAAGCATACATTGAGGGGGTGGGTGTAGCTCAGTTATACAGTGCATGCTTAGCATGCATGAGATCCTGGGTTCAAACCACAGTACCTTCACTAAAATAAATAAATTAACCTCCTCCCAAGAAAACCCAAAACAAAAGCATAAATTGGACATCACTCATCCCATCAAAACTCACTAAAAGGGTCACCATTCCATTAGGAGCCAAAGTCGTCCCAAAGTCTTCCAGGACCCGGCCTGCTCTGCCTCTCCGCCCACACTCTCCCCATCACTCTGGGGGCCTCTGGCTCCGGCTCTTCCTTCTTCCTCCGGATCTATTCTGCTTCAAGTTCATTACTCCTTGAGATCTGCCAGGATTGCCTTATTCCCTCCTGCCTGCCTCCCACCCCACCACCATCACCTGAGTTTGCTCATATCACTCTTATTTTTCCCCAAGCTCTTGCTACCCCCATCATGTTGCCTGTTTTCTCTGCTAAAACTCTGAGCCCCCAGTGATGGGGAGTCGTGTCTATTTTGTTGACTAATAAAGCCCAAGAGCCTTGGGAACGGGTATAGTTACTAGATTCCCATAAGTAGTAGGAGCTTATACAGATTTGCTGAATGAATGCAGAGGTCCTGGTCCAATTCGATGGAGCACTTCTGTGTCCTGCTCAAAGATTAACTCTCCTTTCCTCCTGAGAGGGGGTGACCACTTCCTTGGTGATCAAAGGCAAGATCTATTTTCTTTATGCTGTTAACCTTAGGCGGGGAGACTGGGGGATCTTCATTTATATTTTAAAATTTGATTCACTCTGCAGTTTGTCTCCTGTCTATGTATCCTTTTGAGAAACCGTTTATGAGTGATCATTCTTCCATCAGATTGAACAGGATCCAGGGGGAAGTACCAAGCCTGTCCCATCGGCCATCCTGTGTGTCATGTCCTGTGACCCAGTGGATGCTCAGCACGTAAGTGAACCAACAGGAGTGAGTGAAGAGATGGGAACATCTCATTATTGTGGTGGTTGCACTCTGTCCGATGCCTTGAGATTTGGGGAAGGGTTTACAACTGCGGAGGCGAGATGTCAGGTCCTCTGTGCTCTTCCTGAGTGCCCTGGCCTTACCCATCCCCCCAGCCCCCTCTGGGCAGCCAAGCCCAGGAGCTGGGCCACCGGCGATTGTGCTGATCAATAATCCACCTCACCCAAAGTCCGGGGGTAAGAGCGGCCAGCACAACTGGTTGTAGACTCTGAAGTCAGGTCCTTGGAGGAATTCCTCACTGAACAATGTTTTGGACCTTTTATTTTTCTCTATAGCCTCCAGCTGAAGAAACAGATTGCCTTAGGTACATGAAAGGTGAGGACACCTACTATCCCCATGGAGCCCAGGTGGGGCTGGGAGTCTGCTGTTTGTACAGCCGGTGGGCTCGTGTTGCTTTGGGCATCCCTGTGCCTGAATTCCTGCAGTACACACGGTGGTAAGAACGGGGGTGCCTGGCAGGGAGGGAAGCGGGTCGGGAGACTACACAGCTGGGGAGACGTTAACCTGGGGTGAGCGGGAGCCGGCTGATGCATGGAATCTCGGTGCAAGGAACTCTCCAAACTCAGAGAGGTTCCCACTCCCGCAGGGTCCCTTTGATCAGGGTGCTAGGCTGTCAGCACTGCAGGGTCCCTGTGAGGATCATGGTGCCTTCAGGCAGTGGGAAGTGAGGGGTCCAGTGGCAATTAAATTAACTGTGCACCCAAAGCCAGCCCCCGTCTCTTTCAGCATGTTTCCTAATCTGCAAAACTGGAATGATGTTAACCATCCCGCAGGTTTGTTGATGGGCTGGGACACACTAGACAGCCAGGAGCTGGAATTCCTCTGTGCCCTGAATGTTATCCTTCCTTCACACTATATACTCTCACAAGTTCAGTCTCTCTGTCTCTCTCTCATTCATTTGTAACTTTCTCTCCTGCTCTGGTTTCATTTGATTCCCACCCTCCTCCCAATCCCCAGATGAGTGAAATTAATTTCTGTGTGTCAGTTCCAAATTCCCGGGAAAGATGCTCTGTCCCCTCTGGATTGGTTGTCCAACCCATCAGTTGCAGTCAGAGGAGTGAGTCCCTCTGTGACCAGAGGATGGGCTCTGCCCAGCCCCCCAGCCACCACTATGGGAGAATATAGCTCTCCGAGGAGGAGGTACTGGCTGTGACTTGGTGTCACCAAGTGTGAATTTATCTCTCCTCTTGCCCCACCTTCATCCTCCTAAACAAAGATGAAAATTATACACTCCCGAGATTTGTGTCATGGAGCACTCAGGGTGGGGGCTAAGAGGGCTGGATTCCCTGCTGAGTGTAAGGGGCTACAGTGACTCCCAAACGAGAGCCTGTAAAGGAAACAGCACCGGCCCCACCGGACACTTAGGGTGCTGAGTCTGCGTGACATTGAGCCAGGCTTCTGACCACAGCTCAGGGGTCTGGTCCGACCGGTTAGTCTTTGAAACCAACCAGCTTTGGATTCCTCAATCCCTCCCTGAGGTTTTACCTGAACCACGAGCTTCTGTATCTCTGAAGACAGATGATGAGGACCCTTCACGTAAGGCATTTGCACTGCCCTGTGCGGGAATTTGTGCTGCACGGTCTGCCCGGCGAGCTGACCAAAGTTCGTATTTTACTGATCTTAGAAATAGTCTGGTTTCCTGATGCACTGTTTCACTGAACAAGCAACAGAAGCCACCTCTGGCTGATAAAAACCAAAAAGGGACTTAATGAAAAGATACTGGGAGGGTGCATGGAGTGGCCCAGACCAGAGCCGACCCTGGGGCCGTAGGAGATGTTGGGGAGCCCCAGGCACCAGGCTGCACAGGGTGCTACCAGGCCCCCTGCTGCCCCAGCAGGGAACCCCCTCCTCCTGACACTCCACCTCACTGCAGTTTCATGTCCCGGCAGGGCCAGGTCACACTGAAGCCACCAGCACACACCTCAATGGGGGAGTTGGCCCCTTCTCAGCTGAGGGCGTGCCTGGTTTGGGGAGAGGCCCAGTTAGAGGAAGACGGTTCCCCTACTGTTCCGAGTTAATGTGCAAGTCAGTGCCCATCACTCAGGAGAGCCGGGCTGGTCTGACCTCATTGTGGTGACTAGGCCGTCTGAGTTCACGTATTACTTTTTAAGTTGGAAGGCTCAAGAGGGAGAAAAAGTGGAGGTTCTAGTACTTATTTTATATTTCCCATGTACCAGGTGCGGTATGCAAGCCACTTCAGACAAGGCCCATAACAACCACATTAATAGGCCACGGAGAAAGTCATGCATTCAGGCCTCTGCAGCCCCGAAACGCGTGTCCTCATCAGTTCCGTAGTTACCAGTGGAAGTTGTAGGGATTTATGGGACTGTGTGCTCCTGTGGGGGCTGGGATGTGTGTGTTTAAATCCACATCTTCAGAAACTCGGCTAGAACCACAGCCACTGATTGTCTGCATGGAGGCAGAGGAGGGGAGGCTTCCAGCCTCTGGTCCAGCTCGTGTGGAGCTCAGAAGTTGCTCCTTCTGTCCTGAAAACACCAGAGCTGGGGGAGCTGCAAACCCACTGCTCTTCTTAGATCCACAAGAAAACTGAGGGGGAAAGCTGCTCCCAACCCAGAGAGGCAGCCGGGCAGGCTTGGAGAGTCACAGCTCCCAGGGCAGAACCCGCTTTTGTAAGAAACTCGGGGGCAGGCAGATTTAACAGGTCCCTGAGGCCAGCTGGAAACTCAGCGTGGGGAAGTCTGAGTGTGACAACTTCAGGGGGCCAGGCAGAGGGGCCCCCTGCTCTTTTTCATGCATTTTACTTCGAGGACAGTACCCTGTTCTCAGAGTGAAAATCATAGGAAACTCCTCATGCTTCCTGCCAGGAAAGGATAAAATAACTCTAATGAAATACACCCAAAACATTCTCTTCCATTGTGGGGGGTTGTTTTTTTTTTTAAATGAGAAATTATTTTACCAGAGCCTAACCAGCCTGGGGGTAGGGAAATCCCTTCTGTCTCACCCAAATTGGGGTGAGGGGAAAGAGACACACTTGTGGAGGTCACAGCTCAGGGCACAGGCTCAATGAGAACTAATCACAGGAGTATAGATGCCCTGCTCTGTTCCGCTACCCCAACACCTTACCTCCATGTCAGTAGGGCCTCTGTGTAATAACAGGAATAAAATTAAAAGAAGTTAATATCTCAGGAGTGTCTAGGGAAAACCCAAAGACAGCGGGCGGATGAAAACAAGGACACACAGGCAGCTTTAGCCTCTCACACCAATGGCTGTAGCAAACTACACACAGCCCATCCCAGTAGATAAACAGAAAACCTCACAGAAAAAACTATTTATTTTGATTCTCTTACCCAGTGCATTCCATGGTGCATCCTCACCTAGAATTGAGTGGAAGCAAGTCCATTTCAGAAGGGACATAACTGAAGAGGAATGGCTTTCCAGACTCTGAAGGGCAGAGAAACACCAGCCTGGGTTAGAGAAAGGTGAGGGGTGGGGTAGGGGGTGGGCTGCCTTCCCCAAATAAGGAACCTTCCTGAGGCCAGCACAGTGGGAGGGAGGGCCATGGGGTGGAAGCAGATAGACTTCTTCCTGAGAACTGATGGGATGCCTCAAAGGGACCATTCAGGTGCCCATTCAGGTGTCTTGACGGTGGGAGCCAGTCGGTCTTCCTCAGAGCCCAGGACTGAGGTGGGTGCATAGCAGGCAGGTCTTACTTGGCCGGATCCATTTAACTTCTCCGAAGCCCTGTGTAAAACATGAAGCGTGAACGGCCTGGTGAGCACAGCTCTGCCCTCAAGACCGGTTTCTACTCCTCTCTTCCCAGAGAACAGCATCTCTGAGCCCGTCCTGGGTGACCTCACAGAGATCACTCTAGTGGCCCAGGCTAGTGACCGGGAACATGTACCTTCCTGCAGCCAACCCCAGACGTCCATTGATGCATCATATACTGGCAAATATGTGAGTTCATGTGCATTGGTCTAACAGCAGAGACTCTGCCACAGGCCCAAGAGGTGGTGTGTGGGACATACAGGGGTGCAGGACTGTAAGCAGTGCAAAGGTGTAAGTGGTGGCAGGGGTGCAGGGGCTGTGGAGGGTGAAGGCAGTTCAGGGGTTGTGGGGGTGCAGGCAGTGCAGGGAGTGTCAGGGGTGCAGAGGTACAGGGAGTGTAGGGGTGCAGGGAGGTGCTCAGGCAAGTGCACATCCTCGCAGTCAGCCTGACCACGGGAGGCTAGTGCAATGGTTTGGGGCGGCGGAAGCGGCGGCGGCGGTGGGTGGGAGGCTGCCCGGGCAAGCCGGTCGATTTCTTCTCTTCCCTGCAGCCTGGCCTGGGGGGGCCTTGGCCGCCGGAGATTCGCCAGATGTTGGACTCCAAGTAAGCTTGCTCCTGGGAGGTGGGGCGGTTAGGTCAGCAGGCGGCGGCAGCGGCAGGGGGGCGGAGCGGGGCTGCCCCTGGCGAACTGGTGGAATAGC
Source organism: Camelus bactrianus (assembly GCF_048773025.1). Lineage (NCBI taxonomy): Eukaryota > Metazoa > Chordata > Mammalia > Artiodactyla > Camelidae > Camelus > Camelus bactrianus. Next base: position 70,400,887 of record NC_133553.1, read on the forward strand.
TGCCTTCTCCCTGCTGCCGGGCCTGGGAGCAGCCTCTGCTGCCCCAGGTCGCCGGACACACCTGTCCCACTCAGCTTGCTGAGTGGGGAGTGGAGGCGGTGCCGTTAATGTGCGGGGACCACGGGGGTAGGGGGCTGCCGCGGGGGAGCCGGTCAATTCTCTCCGCTCTCCCCCGCGGCGGAGCCTGGGGGCGGCCTCCGCTGCCCTAGAGGCGGGACGCCGGTCTCCAGGTGAGCTTGGTCCTGGGAGGTGGGAGTAGCGGCGCCAGGGGGAGGGGGTCCTTTCCAGGGAGCTGCTCCATTTCTTCTCTCCCCCGCGGCCTGGCCTGTGGGCGACCTCTGCCGCCGGAGATTTTCCTGAGGTCCGACTCCAGGTAAGCTTGCTCCTGGGAGATGGGTGCGGTGCGGTCAGGGAGCTGGTAAGGTGGTGGCTGCGGGGGTAGGGTGGCTGCCCCGGGGTAGCTTGTGTATTAGCTCCATGTCTGCACCGCATGGCCTGCAAACGGCCTCTGCTGCCCCAGGTCCCGGGACACCCCTGTCCCACTTAGCTAACTGGGGGCGGGAGGCAGGGTAGTCAGGGTGCAGGGGTGGCGGGGTTCGGGGGCCTGCAGCTGGGAAGCTGGCCCATTTGCTCCCATCTTCCCCGCGGCTTGTCCTGGGGGCGGTCTCTGTTGCCCTGGGTTACGGGACACGTGTATCCTAGTCGGCCTGACCCCGGGAGGCGGGCGTGGTACGTTGGGGGTGGTGGCAGCAGTGGCGGGTTTTCCCATGAAGCTGGTCCATTTGCTCCCATTTCCCCTCATTGTTTGCTCTGGGGGCGGTCACTGTTGCCCCAAGTTCACCGGACGTCCATCTCCAGGTCAGCCTGCTCCCTAGAGGCGGCCACCGAGAGGTCAGGGGGCAGGAGCGGTGGCTGATGCGGGGGGATGGGGATGCCTTGGGTTGTTGGTGGATTGGCTCCTGTTTCCCTGATGGCGTGGTGTGGGAGTCGTCTCTCCTGCCCTAGATCACCAGACACACCTGTCCCATTCAGCCTGCTGGGAAGGGTCGCCTTGGGCGGTGCCTTTGAGGTGCGAGGGTGGCAAAGGCGGAGGTAGAGGACATGCAGCGCGGAGCTTGTCAATTTGCTCCCCTCTTCCCCGTGGCCAATCCTGGGGGTGTCCTCTGCTGCCCAAGAAGCTGGATGCCCGTCTCCAGGTCAGCTTGCTCCTGGGAGGCGGACGCGATGAGGTCGAGGGGCAGGGGCAGCCGGCCGTCGCAGCTTCCTAATGGGGCCACTTCTTCTCCTTTCCACTGACCTGGCCTGGGGACGGCCTCTCCCGCCCAAGATTCGTCTGACACACCACACCAGGTCAGGTTGCTCCTGGGAGGTGGGCGTGGTGAGATCAGGGGGTGGGGAGGAGAGGGGTGCTGCCTATTGTGAGCTGGAGGATAACCTCCCATCTCTCTGGAGGCCTGACATGGGGGCGGCCTCTGCCGCCCCTCGTTCCCAGGTCACACTTTTCAGGGTCATATTGCCCCGGGGGTGCGTTAAGGTGCGAGGGTGGCGGGGTGATTTCGAAGGTATGGAGCCTGCCGCTTGGGAGCTGGTGGTTTAGCTCCCATCTCCCCAGCAGCTTGGCCTGGGGGCAGCCTCTGTTGCCCCAGGTTGCAAAGCACAGTTTCCCTGACAGCTTAGCCACTTGAGGTGGGCAGGATGTGCTGAGGGGGCAGAGGCAGCTGCCAAGGCAGCGACGGAGGGGGCTGTCCCAGGCCAGCTGGTCTATTTGTTCCCATCTCTACCTTTGCTGCCCTAGTTTCACAGGACGTCCTTCTCCAGTATTTCCTTCTCCTGGGAGGTGGGCGAAGTGCATGCAGCCCAAGGTCTGGGCTCTCCCCTGGGGAGGGGCAGAACTCTATTGTTCTCCTTTGTCTTTATTCTTCAGCGAAGGGGTTACTGGACCCAATTCTTAATTCTGAGAAAGTGTAGCCTATGTTAAGGAAGAGCTGCTGGACAGTGTGGTTTCTAGGTGGGTTTTCACATCAGCTGATGCCCAAGGCAGGCAGGAAAGCTATTACTCAGAGCTCCTTAGTGTGGAGTTGGGGGGTGGCCCTGCTGTCCTCACCATACTTTTTAAAAATGTGTCACTCCCCTTTTTTTCCTAGGTGACATTTTAGGTTATTGGGTCACAGATTCCTGGCACAATCATCCCTGTTCTCAAACATCTTTTAAACTTGGATGAAGTGATAAGTAGGGGAAGAAGATGATTTGCTGAAAGGTAAGAATACTTAAATTTGCATTAAAGCTACATTCTGTCAATCTTTCTCAAATGATTTTTCTCGGATTCAAAATCCACGACCTAATGAATGTTGTACTCCTGTGTAAATCATTGATCTTCAGATCATCACATTTGTTAAATGGTCAATGAGATTTGTTAAGTAGATTATTCCTGAAAGGAAAAGCTCAGGCTTTTGAGAATTCCTTGTCTGATGTCACCCAGGCAGTCACAGTAGAAGACACAACTGATATAAAAATCCCTCAGCTGCCTGAACTGCAAAGCTTCTGGGATTACTGATCCCTGAAATGCAGGTGACTCTTGATGATATTCTGGGGCTTGGTTTACATGATCAGATTCTTCCAGTCCTGTAAATGGGTTCCGTGGCCCCAGCCCCGGGAGAGCTGGTCATAAGGTCCATATCGTGAGGTGTGGGATGGGAAGGCAAGGTCTAAGAGCTGGCATCACTGAGATTCCACACTCGCTAAACACAGACTCCAGAGCCTAATTGTTGTCAGGTTCTGTTCTGGATTTGAGAGTGTGTTCAGACATGATTCTTGCCCTTCAGGGGTCACTGCCTGGGTGGAAGTAACCTTTACACAAATCTGGGAAGGATGGCAATTAAGTAGATGGGCTGTTATGGTCCTCAGTATGCCCAGGCTCACTCTTCCAGGCACTCTTGGGACTAACGAGAGTCATGTTATTCACTCATTCACTGATTTATTACCCTTGAATTGATCATTTGTCCCATAGTAAGTGAAACAAGGGATCAGGAACATGAATTTTGTCCCCTCTCCCATCACTGATTGTATCTGTCAGTCGGGCGCCCTGTGTATGCATTGTGAAATGGTGGTATTTTTTGCCCAATGGGGCAGCACTGACAGTTCTGAGAATCAGGGGAGTCTCGTAGGTAGGACAGAACCGTGACACACAAGGCAACACGCCACCATGTGAGACTGCATTGTCGATGCTCAGGTGACCCGATGTAGACCGCGGTGCTAAACCTGAGCGTGTTCAGTGATCTTGGCTGCTCTAAAAATACAGACTACAGGTCCCAAACTCTGGAGACCCTGAGGGTCTGCACCTCAGTATTCTGCATTTTAAGAAGCACTTTAACTAATTCTGATGAAGATGATCTGAGTGTCCCAATGAGAAACACTGGTGTGCGATTCAGCAATACTGAGGATTCTCAGGGAACGATGTCTTTTCAGGTTGGTCCAAGGTCCCTCACTTGAGACTTTTGCCTTGGGTTTAATTGTATGTGTTCAGAAGTGATGTCTCTCATTTCCAGTGCTTGTCAGCATGCTCTGTGCAGGGACTTGCACTCAGTAGATGGCAAAAACTATGATTCTTCAGGTCACCGAGCTAGAGTGTGAGTGATCTTTTATTTTGGTTTTCTTTATAGCAATGCAGAGTCTCCCGAGAAGAGATTAAGACTGAACAGCTTTGTGTCAGAATTTGGAAGACCGCTGGTGCCCAAGGTGTTCTCTGGCAGGGCAATGACGAATTTAGGTCCCTCTTTCACTGCTACATCAATGATGTGGGCCACTTGGACAAGGCCAAATTTGCTATCCCAACCATAGCCCTTGACAGAGATATTCAGCTCCAGGAAGCCATCAGATGCAGCAGGTGGCCAGAGGAGGAGGCGAACGGGCTCATGAAATGTGACATCCCCAACTTCATCAATACGGACCAGAACTCTTCCTTTGGGGAAGATGATCTCCTGATTTTGGAACCACCAATTGTTCTAGAATATAAGCCAGTTGCTCAGACCTCACACATAGACTTGAATTGAGAAACGTGCTTTGTCAAGTGTCTTTCTGAAGATGTGAAGTTTGTCTTTGTATGGCAGGAATTCCCCTTTCACAAAATTGTATGTGTTTGTGTCTGAGAGAGAGAAATGGAGACAGACAGAAAGACGGAGACAGAAGAGCACCCCCTCAGAAGAGAGCTAGTTAAGGTGAGTTTTGTGCCTTTAAAAACATTTGGGGTTTTGGGGGGAACAAAGTATTTACATTGTCTCATTCTCCTAGTTGGAAACCTTGGCCCCATACTCAGTGTTAGCGGCCTTGAATGGGGATTGGCACGGTGCATTTCATCTGGCGCTGCCACATCCATGCTCTGCCTTTAGCACGTTGCTTTGCCTCTCAGGGCTGCCACCCTTTTAACTGTAAAGAGAGGAGTCTGGAGTAGGTGATCCATTCCAGCTCTGCTGTTTTGCAAATTTCTGATTTCGTAATCGGATGAGGCTGGGATACACCCAGAGCAGTATAAACCAGGCCCTACCTCCTGTCTCTTGCTGGGGCATCCCTTAGGCCTGTGCCTTCTACCCAACCCTTTACTGAGTCCAGCTTTTGTCAGGAGCCCAAGAGCCTACCGAGATGGCAGGGGACGTCTCTCGTGGTCACGGTGGCCATCATTTCTATTGGTTGTGCTGAAACAGCTCTTCTGAGATCCTCCGGCCACCCTTGCTCCAACCTGAGGACAGCCCTATCGTTTCTTTCCTAGGAGGAGGATCAATCCATGGTGCATTTTATGACAATCCTGTCCCCAGGAATGCACGGAAGGTTATCAGCTGAGTGAGGTGAGGTGCCTCTGTTTCTCTGCGTCCCTGTATCTCTGTCTGCTCACAGTGCCCTGCCACCGGCTACTGAGCAAGAAAAGTGCTATTCACCATGATGGGTGTTTTGCAGATGTGTAGATGATGGTCGTGTAGCTCATGTGTGGGCTTTGAGCTGGGGTGGTGAAGAGCTTATAAATACCTCATCAACATTTATTCGAGGTGGCCTGGTGCCACACAGACTTGATTAATGAAGGCATCAAGCCTACACACTGGTTTGGAAACAACTTGATTTTGATCAGTCACACTGCATGCATGACTCGCTGCTAATCTCTGGGTGGTTTTTTCATTTTAGATTTATTCACCCAGTGTCTTGCTTAAGCTGAAAAATACTTTTATTTCACCAGAATATTCTCTGATTCTTTGTTTTCACTCATCCAGTTTTTTAATTCCTTTAAAAATTGTTGTGTTTATAATGCCTCCTTATTTCTATCATCTCTAGGTTCCCAGTGGCCTGAGCCATGCAGCAGACTTTATGTAGGAACTGTACCACCAAAAGAAATCCCCTCGCCATAATATCTTTTGAGGAAAATATTATTCTTTAAGACTCTAACACTAAATCGTAGAAGAAAGCATGGAACATTTCTTGTAGATAATACATGTTCATGCAAAAAGAAATTTGATATTTTCATTGAAAAATGTTGACTTTAATAACTTTTACTAATGTGAATATTATTATTCATTATTTAATTAACCAAATAATACCACAGTTATTTATTATTAAGATTGAAAACTATTTACACAGTCTCTCAATTAGAAGACTGAAGTGTATTTAAAAGATGGAAAAATACCCATGATGACACCATCTTTTTTATTAACTAAATATCAAGAACTGTGCAGGGTTAAGATTTGACCCCCTGCAAGCTGCCAGGTTAGCATGAGGTAGTCTGTGGATGCTGCCAGAACACAGGACACTCCCCCAGGATCAGAGACAAAGGACTTCCTGCCGGCACAGCAGGCAGCCTGGGGTTCATGTTCATGTTGCTTCCTGAGCTCTTTTCCTATTGTTGTTGTAACTAAGGACCACAGACTCAGTGGCTTAAAGTAACACACATCAATTGTCTCACTGTTCTAGGGTGCAGAAATGCAAAGTCAATGTCAGTGGGCTAAAACCAACGTGTGGCCAAGGCTACGTTCCACACTGAGGCTCTTGGGAGGGATTCATCTTACTACCTTTCCAAGCTTGCAGAGGTGCTCACACTCCTTGGCCCAGAGCCCTGTGTCACTGTGACTTCTGCTGCCACATCACATCTCTGTCTCTGACGAATCTGCCTCTCTCCTCTAAGGACCTCCGTGATGACGTTTGCTTCCCACAGTGATCTGCCATCCCAAGGTCCTTGACAGTCACACCTGCAGAGTCCCTTTTGCCATGCACAGTGACATTCCTAGGTTCTAGGGATCAGACCGTGGACATATTGGGGGCCATTATTCTACCGAGTTCTTCCCTTTGGCCCCACTGGTTCTTGTCCATCCCACATGAAAAATGAATCCACCTCATCCCAACACCCTCCAGAGTCTCATTTACTACACCATCAACTCAAAGTCCAACATGTAGTCTAACTATTATCAGCTCAAAAGCCTAAGTATTTTCATCCTCAACACCTAAGTCAGGCATGATTGAGACCCTGGGTGTGATCTTCTCTGTTCAAAATCCTGCAATGGCTTCTCATTTCACTCAGTGAAGAAGCGAGTGTCCTTATGGTGACCTTACAGCTTTCCTCCCCCTCCCGAAGCTGAGCTCATCTCCGGTTTTCTCCCTGGCTCACTCCGCTCCAGCCACACTGGCCTCCCTGCTGTCCCTTGGGAATATCAGACATGCACCCACAGGCCTGTTGCCCTGGCCGGTCTCTGTCCAACTCATATGCTGAAGTCCTGAACCCCAGGACTACAGAACATGACCCCACTTGGAAATAGGGTTGTTGCAGATGTCATTGGTTAAGAAGAGGTCATTAAGTTGGGCCCTAATCCAGTATGACTTGTGTCCGGATAAATAGGGGCAATGTGGACAGAGAGACACGTGTACATGGGAGATGACGTGATGAGATGTGGAGAGAAGACGGTCGTCTCCAAGCCAAGGAGAGAGGCCTGGACCAGCCTGTCCCTCCCAGCCCTCAGGAGGAGCCTGCCCTGCTGACACCCTGCCTGCAGACTCCCCGCCCCCAGGGCTGTGAGACAGTGAGCTCTGTGGTTCATGTCACCCAGTGTGCGGTGCTGTGTTAGAGGGACCTCAGCAACTAGCACCGCGTTCTCAAGGTCCTCAGTGAGCCCAGCTCTGGCCATCTCATTTTAACCTGGAAACTGCCTTCCCCTTGTCTCTGCCCCAGAAACCCCCTCTCCCTGATCATATTATTTCTATCACCTTCTAGAATACCATATATTTCACATGACTGTCAAGACTGTAGTTTATGTTCTGCTCCTCCTCAGTCCTACAGGGACAAGGATCCTTATTTGTTCACTGACGGACCTCAGGTGGCTTGACCTGTACCCGTGGCACAGCAGTCAATACAAATTGGCCGGATGGAAGGAGGGATCGTTCCTTACATTCACAGGTGAGTGAACGAAGATTCCGGGGGACTGAGAGTTTAGCTCAGGCACAGAGCTTGTAAGTGTCAGGCCAAGGTGGGTTTCAGGTACCTATGAACCTGAGGGAGGCTTGAGTGATTCCCTTTCCATTGATTAGTATTTCTCAGGTGTCTCTTTTTCTGGCTCTAACTTTTGACTTCTTTCTGTTATTCTTCTAAGCTTTCAACCAGTTTTAAGTTTTAATTCTGCTTTGTTTCAGGTAAACAAATAAAATCTGTAAATCTTTCAACTCATTATATATTTCATCTAAATACATTGTGATTAGTGATGATGTTTTATTTCTGGCATCTTGTTTTGTGATTTCTATTTGCTTTGCTCTGCTTTTCTCCTGCCTGTTATATACCTTGCAGTCATGGTTAAGAGCATGGCGTCTAGAGACAGCCTATCCGGGCTTGGTTCCCTCCCTTGCTAACCATGTAAACAGTATATGTAATCCCTTTGAGACTCACTTTCTTCATGTACAAAAAGTGGTACTATCCGCCTCAAAGACTGTGAGCATTAAGTGATAAAATAGATGAAGAACTTAGAATAGTGACCGGCCTATTTTGCGTTCTTCATTTTGACTTCTTTATTTTTATTCTCTTTTTAAACAATTACTTTAGAGATTACTGTTGAATTTTAATGAACACCCTAGATATTGAAGATTAAAATGTTACTTAACCCATTCATTGAATTTTATATACCAAATGATATCTGTGTTTTATTTCCATAAGTTCTGTTTGGTTCTTTAAAAAATTGATCTGTTTTCTTTTTCATGATGTCCTGATTGTTCATTATGTTATATAAGATTCATTTTATCTTTTAATGATTCAGTCATACTTCTTTTATGCTCTCTCTTAGATTGTTTCATAATTTTAGGCTCTGGAATATTAATCATCTTGTGTTTTACGGTTAGATCTTTCTTCCCAGTGGCACTGATTTCCTTCTGTTTTTAGTTGTGTGTCTGTGTGTGTGTAGAGTTGTGGGAGCTTCTCTATAGTGAGTACATATTTTTTCCTATGATTGTCCCTTACATCTTGGTTTTTAAAGTTTCCCTAGAGAACAATTTTGTGTTGCTTATCCTAAGGCTCCAGGTGATATGATCAACCTTGAATTATTATATTTTTGGTTTGGGAATTCCGGAATCTTCAGTGGAGTATCAATTTGGATTCCACATTAATATAAAGCAGGGGGGTGGAGATTAGATTTTTTTAAGGGAGACTTTGTTTTTCCCTAGAGAACCGGTTGTTACACACCTTTCCTGTGTGCACATGTGGAGAACTTTGAGTCTCCCTTTCAGTGAAGAGGGAAGTCTTCCAATACGTCTTATGCAGAGGTTTCTATAAAGGAAGACTCTTCTACATCTGGTATGGACCCTGTTTCCTAAATGGACATTGTATCCCTATTTATGTGCAGATGAAAACCCCTTCCCTCCAGGGTGCGGTGGCATCAGCTCACAAGATTACCATTTTGGCGTTAAGTGTCCTCTTTGTATTGTCACCTGGGAACTTCTCTTTCCATAGTTAGCTCTGTGTTACTTTTGTTGTATTTTACCCGGCATTACTGAAAGTTTTACTTAAAAGGGATCCTAATTAGCTCTGTTTACCTGTTTCCAGAGCTGAAAGCTTCAGTTCTAAAGTATCTGTTTGATTTTTCTTAAAAATACATTCCAGTATATTTCTCTGGTGAAAGTCTTGACCCTGTTATATATTCTCCCATCATTTCCTTATTTTCTTGAATGTGTTAAAAGTATTTTATAGCCTTTATTTTTAACTCTGATGCCTACATCACCTGGGGTTTGCATCCTTTGTCTAATATTTCTTATTCTCATTTTATCCATCATATAGTCTTGACATGTTGCATGTCTAGAAATTCTTTATTACATGGAAGACATTGCAAATGAAAAATCCATATCTTATCTTCCATAAGAGGTTTTCTACCTTCCCGTTAGGCAGACAGTGTGAGGGACTGATCATCTCACTCCAATCAGGCCCTGAGTTGTGTCAGGACAGAAGTGCCGTTTTTCTTAAGACAGCTTTGAGGTATACTTGACAAAATAATTTTCACACATTTAAAGTGTACAACTTAATACATTTTGACATGTGTATCCCCAAGAAACCATGACCACATTCAAGACAGTGAACATACCCATCACCCACAAAACTCTTCTCCTGCATTTTGTTGTCCCTCCCTCCCTCCCCATCTATTCCCCTGGAAACCATTGATCTGCTTTCTATCACAACATACTGGTTTGCATTTTCAAGATCGTTGTATGAATGGATTCATGCAGTATCTACTCTATGTTCTCTGACTTATTTTATTCAGTGTAATTATTTTCAGAGTCATCTGTGTTCCTGTATTAATAGCTTATTTTTCTTATAGCAGAGTATTGCTTAGTGCTGAGTTTTTGCTGAATAGTTTATTGTGAGCAGTGTTTGGATAGAACATCCTTTGTTTCTTCATTTACTTCTTGATGGATGCATGGGTTGTTTACAACTTGAGCTATTATAAATAATATTGAAGTGAATATTTAGTTACAAGTCTTTGTATGGACATTTGCTTTTATTTTCTAAAGCATCAGATGAGGAATATCTGGCTTATACGGCAGATTGGTGTTTACCATTTTTAAAGAAACTGTTAAACAGTTTTCCAAAATGGTTGTGCTATTGTAAATTCCTCGTGGTGTGTATCAGTTCTGGTTGCTCTATTTCCTTGCCAGCACTTTGTAAGGTCAGTCTTTCTAATCGTATACATTCTAGTAGGTATGTGTACTACTATCTCACTGTGGTTTTTAAAAGCATTTCTCTAATGACTAATGGCATCTTTAATCAGCATCTTTCCATATGCTTATTATCCATCTGGATATCTTTACTGAAGTGTGTTTTCTGGCCTCATTCATTCATTGAGGTGTTTGCATTATTATTGAGTTTTGAAAACTTTTTATTCTGGATCAGACACAAAGAAAGACCTTTACCAGATATATGATTTGCAAATAGCTTCTGTCTATGGCTTGTCTTTTCATTTGCTTTGCAGTGTTTAGAAGAGCTTTGAAGAGTCTTCATTTTTGTAAAGTTCACTCTATCAGTTACTTTTTTTAAAATAGATTATACTTTTGGTGTCATAGCAAAGAAATATTTGCCAAACCCAAGATCATAAAGCTTAAGCCTATGCTTTTTCTCCTAGCTGTTTTATAGTTTTAGATTTCCTATTAAGATCTATGATCCACTTAGAGTTAATTTTTGTATATTTTGTGAAGTGTGGATCAAAGTTCATTTTTTTTTTGCATATCACTATCTAACAATTCCAGCACTACTTGTAGAAAAGATCCTTTTCTCCACTGCAACCTTTTGAGAATCAATTGTCTATATAAGTGTTCGTTTAGTTCTGAACTTTCTATTCTGCTCCATTATTCTACTTCCCTGTTTTACATCAACACCATACTTTCTGATTACTGTAGCTTTATAAAAAAAAGTCTGAAAATCAGATAGTGTAAGTCTTCCAAATTTGTTTTTCTTGTTCAAAGTTGTTTTGGCTATTTGGGATCCTTTGCATTTTCATGTGAATTTTAGAATCAGTTTTTAAATTCCTTACATCCTCTTCTGCCAAAATTCCACCCATGTCTTTGGCCATCTCCAAAGCCACATTTTCTGAAGAGGTCTCTCTAGATCCTAGGTGAAAGTAATTCCTCTTTCATCTGTGCTCCATTCACATTTCTTAATATTTGATTATATTTATACATATTTGGCTTTATGCACTTGTCTGATCTTTCCTGCCATATAGTAAACCTCTCAAGATTAGGAATCTTGACTTGGTTCCCTCTGTCTGCTGAGAAAACTAGTTCTATGCTTTGCAGGAGTGAGCCCTGCAGTAAGAGGTATCTGCAGCACACGTCTATCTCATTGTTTGCATATTGTCAAGGAATCCTGCAGATTTGGAATTGTTTATTGATTGTTGTCTCCAAGACGGCTAGGTCTTTTTTATTTCTATTACTACTGCTGCAGTTTCAAAGAACAATGGGCTAATTATTTTCCAAATATGAAAACATACTGTAATTGAGTTGTGATGCAAATTATGTGCTGCTGTGTCTTAAAAACCTGCTTAGTGTTCACAGGCCCCTTCACTCATGGAACTTTTGGGAGAATGACATATCCTTAGAGATAGCACTGCTGACTTTGGCGACTTGAGCAGCAGTATCTGAACTCACTCCTGCTGTTTTTCCAGTGTCCCCTCTAGCCCTCCTCCAGCCCTCCATGCCCGAACCTGCAGTTCTGCCCTCGAAATGCCTATTACTTCTCAGGAAGACTTCCCTATGAAACATAATCATATCCTTCTTGTGGGGACATTCAGTCCAGTGACCTGAGAGCAGGGGAAAATGTTTAGTCTGCTCTTGGTAGAGCCTAAACTCTTCCATACTTATTAGAAGCAAATCCAATGAGGAAACTGTGTTGGCATCTAACAAATCAGCATAAATGTCTGATGAGGAAGATCAGCTTCCCCATCCCACTCAGGCGTCATGTTGGTGTGACACTCACCATGGCTAACATTTTCTCCTGTGTGCAATGTAAGTTTCAAGACATTATGAATGGCATTTTGTTTTTCTTCCTTGGTCTTTCCACATTTACTGTGTCTGGTGAGATTATATGAATCGTGCTTATTTTCAGCCCAGCACTTACCCTTTTTAAAGGATCACGTGTTTAAAAGGCTAGTGGAAAATTTGTTAGAAGATAGAAATCCTTAGATTTTGGTCCTAGAGTTGAATCTTGGTTAGGGGTGAATGAAAATTCCCATTAAAATTTTAAATTCAGTGTTACAATGTTTTAAAAATAGTTAAATATTAGCCAATTCCATTAAACACTTTAGCAGTTATTTACTTTTAATCCTGCTTCTGGGGCAATTTTGCAATGATTCCCTCCCTTTGTTGATTCCCTCTTTGTCAGAATCCTTGAGAGGCCCCTGTCATCACTGTCAGTATCATCATCATCATCATCATGGAACTGATTCCTCTGGAAAATTCTAGGAAAATAAACAGATGGGTGGGGTTATGTGTAGGTCAATGTGTGCATATACAATAAGAACAGTTATCAGACATTAGATGCAAGATATCCATTTTATTTAGAGAAGAATGTGGTCATGAAATCCTGATGTGGTGAATGAAGGAGCAGTGGGAACAGGATAGTCAGTGGAAAGGAGGAGGAAGTGAGTGAAGCGGGGAGCATAGATCCTTGGTTAGCCGATCATCAAATTGGTGTGAATGAGGGGAGTGTGGTGGCAGAATCATGTTCCTCCCCTGCCACAGGTTAGCCAACAGTGACATGTTTCTGTACATGGCAAAAGGGATGACAGATATATTAGGAGAAATATCTTAGAGGATTTCTGTATTCTAAATTCTCTATTAGCCTTTTAAACCCATGATACATTATTAAAGTTTAGTGGAGGGCCACAAATAAAAAGGATTCATATAATCTCACCACACATACTGAAGGTAGAAAGACTAAGAAAAACAAAAAGTCATTCATAAGTGCCTTGAACCTTAAATTGCTCAAGGGAGGAAATGTCACACAAGATGAGTGTCACAGCCACATACATAATGCCTGAATGGGAGGGGAGAAGGGGATCCTGAGATGAGACAATAGGGTGAGTAGCCTGGATTGTCCAGGTGGGCCCAATGTAATCACAGGGGTCTTTAAAATTGAGGACGTAGCCCAGCTGAGTTTAAAATCAGAGGGAGGTGTAGCCATGGAGCAGTGTTCAGAAAGGCTGCTGGCCATGAAAATGGAGGAAGTCGTGGGACACAAGCTAAGGAAGGTGGGTGACCTCTGGAAACTGGAAAAAAAAACAAAAACGAGGAAACATTCTCTTCTAGATCCTCTAGAAGGAAGGAACCCTGCTGGCAACTTGAATTTAGCTCAATGAGAACTGTGTTGGATCTCTGACCTCCACAGCCATAAGCTGATAAATCTGTGCTGGTTTAAGCTGTTAAGCTCATGGAAGTTTGTTACAGTGGTAATAGAAAAATAACATAGTGAGCGGTAGTGTAAGGGATTAAAGTTCTAGGCTGGGGTGTGGAGAGGATTCTGACATTTACACCTAAAAAACAACCAGGTGCAGTGGAAAGGTGTTTTAAGGAAGACCTACCTGGCAGGGCTGTTAATAGGACTGTTTGGTGTGAGGAGAGCATTGGAGTAGAGGAATCAAATAAATCTCTACCAGAAAAATAAGGAATAAAATATAACAGTGCTTCAGTGTTAGTGGATGCAGGAATGGAAATGGGCAGAGAGATATAAACATTACTTTGAAATTAGCTACAGGTTTGATGATTGCATGTTGGGGAGAGTTAGCCGATGTGTGGACTGAATGTTTGCATCCCCTCAAAATCCGTATGTCAAAACCCCATCTCCCAGGGTGATGGTATTGGGAGGCGGGGCCTTTGGGAAGTGATTACTAGGATAAAATAAGGTCATGAGTGTAGAGCCCTCATGAATGGGATTAGTGCCCTTATAAAGGGCCCCAGATTGCTTGCTTCTCTCTGGCCCATGAAGATAGTGGGAAGACAGCCATCTTCGAGTCATGAAGGCTATCATCTCCCAGATGCATTGACCTCAGCCTCCAAAACTTAAGGAACATGCTGGTTGTTTAAGCCACCTGGCCCATGGTAATTTGTTACAGCATCCCAGACTGACGAAGACAGTGGAGAATGCCTCTGAGTTTGACACTGATTGCCTGGAGAATGCTGAAACCCAGGGAAGTGGGCAGCACAGACGTTTACTCATTTAAACCTTGCAACACGGTACGAGATAGAGTCTACATATTCCTCGCTATTTAAAAGGGAAGGAAAAAGAGGCACAAATAACAACAACAACAACAACAACAACAACAACAACAACAACAATTTTTCCAAGATTCACACAGAACCCCTGGAGGCAGAGTGAGAATTTATACTCAGGCAGGCTGACCCGAGAGCCCCTGCTCATAACTACTAAGTCAGATCACCTTGCTTATGTGGATCAATTTTTTTCAAGTGTGATATGAGGGTACTGTGTCCAGTAACTTATAATTTCAAAATAACTCACTGTAAGGGAAACATTAGTTGCAGGCATTGCAAACCACAGTAAGCTACACATAAAAAATAACTCGTTAGGGCAAGATAACCAATAATGTTTTTAAATATTATACTTTCTGTACCTTTGCAATAAAATGTGTATTTATAATTCTGTCTGCCTACAGAATAACTTCATAATCCTGAATGTGGCTGGTGGCTCCCATGGTGGACAGCACGGGCCTAGAAAATTTAAGTGACTTGTCCAGCCTCGCCCAGGAAGCTAGTGGTGGGATCAGAGATATAGGTTGTGACTTTTCCTTCCTATCCAACAAGTCCCTCATGGAGGCTTAGAAGCTTCTCCTTTGGTGCCCAGCTGTCTATTCGTACTTATGACATCTTGTCAGGTGTCCCAGCCTGCTCCTGAACATAAGCCAGTAACAACATCTGCTCTTTTCTGGCCAGGTAATACATTCTAGCAGCTTCCATTGACTTCTTGGCATCAGTTCTTACCTGGAAGGGTAGTGGCTAGAGATGCAAATGTGTCCACATGACAGGGTTTTCATAAACATAGCAGGAGTTGTCAAGAGAAGAAAACGTCAGGAAGACAAGTGGAAGCAGGTCATTTAATATACCAAATGGGTACTTTCAATGAATGTTTGTGTTTCCAAGTCCAGACTTACTCTGCTCGTGCATTACAGGCCAATAAATCGGGAGACCAGGTTTTGGGGCAAGAAATAGCGACTTTAATTTGGAAACCCAGCTGAGAAGATGGAAGTCTAATGTCCTGGAAAACCATTCCCCAAAGTCAGAATTCAGGCTCTTTTTATATTAAAAAGGGGAAGCAGGAATGCTTGGTTGCTGCAAACTTGGTTTATGAATTCTTTGTTGTTAGAGCCTTTTGTTCTTGCAGCTCTTAGCCTGGGTCAGATCCGTGTAAACCTCCAACAAACAAATGTTATTTTCTATTCTGTAACATGTTACCTTATATGAATGGAAAAGTGTTAATATCCTTTAAAGTCAGAGCCTTGAGAATAGGGTCTCCTGTATATTTCAGGCTCTAGGCAACATTGTTTTACAAAAGGTGCAGAACAAACAAGACTAAACCTAGGAAACAGGGCACAGGGTTAAACTCAAAAGAACAGATATAACATGGAGTCAGATTTGTTCTTTCCTATTTCAGTAGTGCCATGGAGAAGGCACTTTGGGCAGCTTGTTGTAGGGTCCTGGAGGCTTTCTCTCTCAGCCTCTGGGCGCCTCTATTGCAAACCCTTCATAGCTGTTTGGCCTGCTGGAAAACCACTCCGACTGTTTTGCCCGTAAGATGCGTTCTGTTTATAACTCATCTCTACTCCTTGGAAAACAACTCAAGAAAAACTCAGTTGGTTTTCCACCAGCGTTGGGCAGGGGTGAGGGATAGCATGTAATTATTTTATAAAATAAAAATAAAAATTAAAATAAAAATTAAAATAATAATAAAAATAATAAAAGAAGTATTAAAACAGCACTGGGCACATAGGAGAGAGTCAATAAATATTTCCTGGCTTAAATTAAAAGTGATGGCTCAGTGATTCTATGGCTGCTCTATTTGCTGAGCTTGTTACTCCTTTGCTCCATTACAATTTTTTTAACTGAAAAAGAAATACATGCATATGGTTAAAAAAATTCAAACAGAGCACAAAAATACACAAGTGAAAGAAGTTTTCCCTCATCCTCTGTTCTTTCAGCCCTTCCTGGAGATGTCACTGTTTATTATCCTTTGTTTGCTTTTCCAGATAAGCTATGCACATTCCCACCTATGTATGTAAATTCCTTTAAACTTTTACTTATTTTTAACTTAAAGGGGTTTAAATCCTCAAGTGGCTTCTGCCTGGGTAATAGAACAGAACAAATCTGACTCCATACTAGATCTTTTCCTTTGAATTTAACCCTGTGCTCTGTCTCCTAGGCTTCATCTTGCTTGTGAAACAGTGTTGCCTAGAGCCTGAAATATACAGAAGAGCCTAATCTGAAGGCTCTGACCTTTAAGGATATTTAACACTTTTCCATCCATATAAAGATAACAAGTTGCAGAAAAGAAAATAACGTTTGTTTTGCTGGAGGTTTACAGAGATTTGACTCAGGCAGATAGCTGCAAGAACAAAGGATTCTAACAAAAAAGAATTCCTACACCAAGAAGTTTGCTACAGCCAAGCACGTAGGAAAGGAGCCTGAATTCTGACTTGGGGAGATGGTTTTCCAGGAGATTTGTTTGCCATCAAGGTCTACAGAAACTTGCTATTCCATGCCCCAACACCTGGTCTCCCAACTTACTGGCCTGTCCTGCACTAAGGAGAATGAATTTAGACTCAGTAACACTCCTATCTTCCTAGCAAGCTGGGCACTGGAATTGAGGGCAGCTATCCCACACCCAGGGACCTACTGTGAGCCCTTGATGGTTCCACTAGGGTGGGGTGTGGTTTATTCAGGAGGGATGGGCACTATGCACCAACACTCAGGCAGTCTGCTCTGTCTGGGGCTCTGATCTTGTACCTCCCGCTCCCCACCAGCCCAACACCTGGAAGAGTGGAGCTAAGACAGAGATCATGCCTGCCTGTTTCCCAGCGTGTAAAAGGGGAATATGAACTCTTCCCAAGGTAGTTCTGAGCGACAACACTTTCGGGTGCTTGGTTCCCAGAGCAACAGGGAACCCAGCTCCGCGTGGGGTCAACGGGTGTGATCCCGTAGGGGTTCTGCAGAGGCCTCGGCTGGAAGGCTGGACCAGGGAGGGAAAATTTGAGCTGCGGGCCTTGAAGTGTTAGTGAAGGGTACAGAGGCAGGACTGACTTCTGTTTCAGGATGCCACCAGAGGTAAACCTTTTTCTCTCCATCTCTGCTACTCCCCTCCCCTCTCCAGATCCCTCCCTTCTCTCTGCACTTCCTGTCCATCTGTCTCCCTCCACTTTTCTCCTCCTCCCCTCCTCCTCCCATCTTCTCCCTCCCTCACTTCCGCAGCTTCTCTCGCAGAAACCAGAGGATCGCTGGCCCTCCTGCGCATGCGCAGTCAGTGCCAGGTGGACCGCGGTTTGGAAGCTCCAGCTCCGAGCCGGGGATCTGCCCCAAAGTCTTCTCAGCTATGTCGCCCGGTAAGTCTTTAGCTCCTGCCCCGGGGCCGGGGCTTCCGGCTGTGGAAGTGCAACGTGGTGGGCTCACGGGAAAGTTTCAGGCGGCTGTGGGAGGGCGGTCCACGTGTCACAGCCCGCGAGGGCATGATTCAGCGTGTGTTCAGCTATATTGCTCGGGCCAGGCCCCTCTGCCCGCGCCACCTGCCCAGGCGCCCCGGCCACAGCTGCTCAGGGCCAGGTGTGCACCTGCCGCCTCTCGACCCAGCTGGTCTCCCCTCAGTCTGCGGCTGGAGTCCCCTTCCTCTCTCCCGCCCACGAGTCCTCTCTTCCCGGGCTTCCTCTCCTCAGCCGCCGGCCCGTCCCCGTCCCTGGGCGGGCTGTGTCCCGGGACGGCGGGGTCTGCGGACCCAGACGGGTCAGCTGGGACTGGGGCTGGCCTCCGAGCGGAGCTGCAGCCCGCGTCCCCAATCCCCCGCTTTCCCTGCCCCGTGACCCCTGGGCTGCCCTCCTCTCCCTTTCCCGCTCCCTCAGGACCAGCTCGGTGGCGTGGGCGCTGCTCCCCAGGCTGAGAGCCTTCGGCCGTAAAGCCCAGCTTGTCCTGGTGAAGTCTGCAAAAGGGAGCGTCAGTGCTGAGGGAGCTTCCGTCACCTCCCTCAATGTTTCTGCCCCAGGAAAGTTCCTTGAACACTTTCAGGTGTCATGATGGCGGTGCTTGATGATGTCACATGGTTTTATACTGAGAGGGATTACAGTGTTGAAAGCAGGACTTGGTTCAGTTAAAAATGAGCTGAAGGCATGAGTATGTGACATCCTCCAGGCTTCCCTCTCCCAGGCTGAAACGTGTGACCGTCGATTTTAGAAAGATAGTTACAGTCCCTAACTAGCCCAGCCCAGCTTGGGTGTGTTAACAGGAACAGCACCACCAGAGGCGTTGGAGACCTAGGGACATTGCAGTCCTAAAGAGCTCCTGGCACACAGTTTGGTTTGTTTTGGTTTTTTCTTTTTCTTAAGTTGTGCGGCAGACTAGTTGTATAGAGGGGAAAATAATTGTCAAGAGATTATTTTTCATATAACAGCTTTATTGTGATATTGTTCACACACCGTGAAGTCGATCCATTTAAATGGTACAATTCAGCAGCTTTTAGCATATTCACAGTGCTGCAACCATTATTATTCCAGAACGTTTTCGTCACTTCAGAAAGAACAGTGGAAATCAATGACCTATTCACCCTTACCCAGTGGTGGTTCTAAAGAAGTTTCTTGGCTGTTCCTGACCATGAATTAACTTGCTACATTCCATGAAATATCTGGTAGTAATTCTAATCAGAATTGCATTGAATCTGTCTATCAAAACAGGAAGAATTAATGTCTTTATGGCATAAACTTCTTCTAACCATGAATATATCTGAGACCCTATCTTTTCATCTGTCCAGAGCCTGGCCCATGGGAAGTCCTCACTACTTTTGGGGCTTGTGAATGATGAGATTCTATACATTGTTAGTTGCAAATGTAGTCTTTCACAGAAGAGAAAAGTAACCTCAGTGAAGCCAAGTGACTCTCTGATAGTCAGAAAGGGTGACAGTCAGTGCTGGAGTGATACAGTGGACTTGCTGCTTGCAGCCAGAATTCTCTACCACCTACAGCTACGGGGATTACAGTGTTCTTTTATTTTTTTAAAGACTTGCTTTTATTTTTCTAATTATTTTTTATTGAAGTGTAGTTAACTTACAATGTTAGTTTCAGGTGTACAGCAGAGATTCAGTTATAAACATATTCATATGTATATACATACGTTTTAGATTGTTTTTAGTACAACTCATTACAAGAACTTGAATATAGTTCCCTGTGCTATATAGCAGGTCCTTGTCATTTATTTTATATTTATTAATGTGTATCTGTTAATCCCCCTTTTCCTGCCTGCTAACCACAGTTTGTTTCTATGCCCATGAGTCCATTTCTAGCAGCATCTTTTTTCCTAGTTAATATATGCTGCTTGGCTGCTTTCAGTTTCAGTAATTCCATCTTATCTGTGGGCGTTTTTCTTCTGGTGGACCTGTATGTGGTTTGCACACGTGGTAATAGAGATCTGTATTTTGGAGAACTCCAGGCCTCGTGTAGTCCCTGGTAGAGAGCGCCCACTGAGCTGATGCTTGAACTGGGAAAAAAGCATAGTAAATGTTGGTATTTCCACTATAGTTGAGACTTCTAGGTTTCTATAACCTCTCTAGCCAACCTTAATTTTGGCTGCACCCATACTGGGTAATTTGGTGGAACTCCATGTTATGGTGATGTAGAGACAGGGCTTTGTATGCTTCTTCTCTTTCCTTTTTCTAACACTCATTCTCCTGGGCCTCCCAGATCCTCCCACAACAGTGCCCAGGGCTGGCTTGGTGCTGCACTCAGGCAATATTTGTTAATAAGGCCCTTTCCTCATCTCTTCTGAGCCTCCGTTTCCTTCTCTGCACAATGAGACCGTAGACTAGATAAGTCCTTTTCAGTTTCTTTTAAAGCCATGTTTCCTTTGAGAAACAGAAAATGCAAATCTCTCCTCTCATTCCAACCCTTTAGATTTTGAAATGTCCTCCAAGGAGTGACATAGCTCTTTGTGGAAAGCTGATGTGATTGTGATTCCAGGTGGCACAGGAAAGACTCTTCAGAGATTTATTGCAGGGAAAGGGCAGGAAAGGAGCAGTATGTCACACTTTCTGGTGTGAGCAATGGAGCAGGGGATTGGGTTGAAATACGGTGTCTGATGTGGCCTCTCTCTAATCTTGCACAATGTGATAAACCTCTCTCCATCAGTTTTTTCATGTATGAAGTTGGGGTGATAGTATTTTAGGGTTTTTGTGAAACATTATACACATAATCCATTTGTTTCTCGGTAGAAACAAGACCTGCTAAGGAGTCAGGGATTTCTTTAAAAAAAAAAAAAATCTTGTCCATAGCACTCTGTCTGTGTGTATTTTGAAGTTCCTGGAGGGTGAGTGTTGAAACTAAAGTCCATCATGGGACAGGTGGCCCATGGTCCTCTGTGCCCCAGATTGCCCCCTCCTCCCCAGTCCTCTTCCTCTCAGTCCAGAATGACGTTCCCTAGTAGATTTATACAGAGTTCTTGTGGAAATAGCTTTTCATTTTATTGTTTCACCAAGAAGGGCTGCCATCATGATCTCTGTGGTCAGGTTTTGCTGACCTGAAGGCTATGCAATTGGGGGTTTCTATTTAATAAAAAGAAAAAAAATTACAAATACAAACTTAGACCTAGGGTGGTGACAGGGGCTCTTGGAAGTGGGGGCCATTAGCTTTGTTAGCTTCAGGTGCAGTGGCCTTTGGCCACGAGGACCCATCCTCGTGCTCTGAAATTGGAGGGACCAGTGGGTTCAGTGGGAAATTTAACTGAGTGTATCTCATGGTCTAGGGATTGTCCTATTTGTGCTGTGTGTTCCTTATTTGAGACAGTGAGCTCATTTAACCTCAATAGCCTCTTTAAAAATTAGACTTTTAATTTTGTGATGTAACTTAGATTCCCATGTAGTTGTAAGAGATAATATGGAGAGGGCCTATGGACAATTTGCCCAATTTTCCTTAATGGTTCAATCTTGCAAATTTCGGGTACAATTCATTACTGAATCACTAAGCCTTTGAGGTTTGTGTTATTGCCCTCATTTCTATTCATGATTAAACTGGGGCTTAGAGAATCACACAGGCCTGCCCAGGTCACCCACATGGTTAGTGTAGAGTCAGGTGAACGTGGGCTTGGGATTTCCAGGCAGTACCATTATGATGGTCTGTGGCAGGGAGCAGCATTCACTTTGCTTGTTTATTCATTCATTCAACAAACATTTATTGAATAAACTCTGTGTGTCAGATTCTTTAATAGGGTTATCAGATTCTTCAGCGGTACTAAAAAATCAGGTAAAGTTTTCTGTTTTTTAATCTGAGAAAATTAGCTCTGAGAGGTTATAACCCCCCAAAAGGAAATATAGCTGATAAAGGAGGGATAGTAAATTTGTACAGTCCCCCCTTTTTATGCAGGTTGTAACCTAGGCATTTAACATTTGCAAACTTCCGTAATCCAGATAATTTCTTCTAAGGCAATGATTTTTTTTTAATTGAAGTATAGTCAAGTTTACAATGTTGTGTCAATTTCAAGCTGTTTTTTGAATTTTGAATTAAAAAATATTTTTTGAGGAGGGTAATTAGGATTTTTTATTTGTTTCATTTTTTAAAATGAGGTACTGGGGATTAAACACAGGACCACATACTTGATAAGCACGTGCTCTACCACTGAACTGTACCCTCCTCCCCAAGGCAAGTTTTCTTATTCATTATTCTGCAGCTTAGGAGTTCAAATAAATTGGATAGAAATCCAGATATTTTGATCCCACTGTGTTTCTTTTCTTTATATTCTGCTTAAAGGGGTGTGGAAAGCAGTTCCTTTGTTCATTTCTTTATTCAGCAGTTTTGAGCACTGTCTTTGCATTAGGGTTTGGTTAGGTGCTTGGAACAGAAAACAAGAAATGACCCTGCTCTGCAGGGGCAGGAAGCCTAGACCAAAAGCTGGGTAATGTGATCCGACCTACAGTAGCCATGTGCAGGCACTGAGGACAAACTGTACCCCCATCTTTGCTTGGGCTTCCCTTGCCTTCTGGCTGATACACACCAGCTCACCGCAATCCAGAGGGGCCCACAGCCCACAGCAGAGTAAGTATATCGATCTCCTCTCCCCTCTCGGCAGGGGCTGCAACATGAGCATCCCTGACTACGTGCAGTGTGCTGAGAACGACCAGATTCTCCCCGTGGTGGTCCAAGCCATTGGGATCATCTCAGAGGAGAATTTCTTTTGCATCTATAAGCGAATCACCTTGGTGAGCCAGATCAGCCCCTGTGGCTCCCATTGGGCACTCTGTATCCACTACAGGCACCACTATGCACCCGAGAATGGGTGGGTAATCTTCCAGACCCACAGCAAGGTAGTGGGCCTTGTCACCATTGCCGACTGCCTCTCGGCCAAGGCCTTCGAGAAGCTCCACGTGCAGAGGAGCTGTATGGCACATCTTTAATGACTCTCAGCTCTTTGTGCTGCATGGGTAGGTAGCCGAGCAGAAGCGTACCAACGTGGCCTTCAATCTACGAGGACTGCAGGCTGGTGGAGAAGAGTATTGAGGAATTCACTGTCTGTCTCTTCATCATGCTCAAGTCCAAGTGGCTGGATAGGGCCCCCAACAAGTCTGGGGATAAGATCCCCCTCCTCTGCACCTTGTTTGAGAAGGAGGACTTCATGGGATTGGACACAGACAGCAGGTAAGTCTACCTGGAGGCCCGGCCACCCTCGATGTGTGCCAGATTGCTTCCCTATATCCAGGAAGGGATCATCAAGGAAGAGGGCTGTCTTGTAGCCAAGAGTGGATGGAGGTGCAGCCCGCTGGTTTACAGACATTTAAAAGTGAATCCGCCTTTGTTTCAGAGAGATCCTTTTAGGGATATTGTGGACACTTTCTCCAGCTTTTCAGCCAGGAACCCTGGTGGGACCCCTGGAGTTGCTGTCCAATAGAGTAGCCACAGCCTCTGATGCTAGGAGAGCTGGGGAGGAGGCTGGTCTGAGCTGACATGTGCTGTAGGTCAAATGAACATCAGATGCTGAGACATCTAATAAAAGGAATGTAATCTACCTTGTTCCTTTCTATATTGATTACATGTCAAATTGATAGTATTCTACGTACAGTAGAATAAGTAAGATCTGTTCTTAAAATCACTTTCTAGTATTTGTTTTTTGTTTGTTTCTTTGTTTACTTTTTAAATGTGGCAACTGGGAAACTTTCTTTACATGGATCTCATTTCATTTCTTTTGGGCAGCCTGTCCTGGGACAGTCTCATCCATTTGCTTAGATAAGAGATACTGAATCCTGAGATGCAGAACGAGGCTCTGGTTGAGCTGAGAGTAGACCCGGTGTCTCCTGACTCCTAGGCCCAGTACCTGCACGGCTCAGGCCCTCTCTTCATGCCCGAAAGCCACCATGCCAGGTTAGGTCATCAGAAACACCGCCAGGGATTTCTGAATGAACTCCTTACGCAGGAAAAGGCGTGTCACGGAGTATGGGACAGAGCAGGGAAAGGTTCATCCTCACTTTGTCCCTGTGATTAGGTCAAAGGCCTCACTTTGCCTCGAAATTGCAGACGAGCTCTTATGGGCTGCCTACCCGCCACCCCCACTTTCTGCTCTGTTTCCCCGTGTGTCCATTGTGCTGTCCCTCGGGCAGAAGAGGTTGAGATGCATTTGCCGAGAGGTGGTCTCTCTTTGCTGGGGAAAGTGAGGGAAGTTGTGTACCCCCGGCCTACGGCCTCGGGCCTTGAGTCTGGAGAGCACTCATGGTGGTCTCACAGGTGACGGTCGGGGAACCTAGCACGTGCAGCCGGGTCCGCTTGGAGGCGGTGATCTGTGATTCTTGAACTTGCCCAAGATCAGATCCTACTTTCTGGTTGTTGGTCAGTTGGAGGAGAAGGTGCCAGAGAATTGAAAAAAAGAATATCCAGACCAGCCCTGTGAGTGAGAGGCACAGGGGACCAGAGTCCCACCTGCGTGTGGATGCCTGGCGAACTCTGCATGAATTTTCAGTTCCTCCCCGGATATTCCTCTCTGGCTTAAGGAAGGGGCAAGGCATGTCGTGGCAATGATCTGTACTTGTCCTCACACGGCCCTGCGATCTACATGTCCGCAATCCCCTTCTGCTCCTTGGAGATGAGGTGGCAGGTTTAGGAGCCTGGGCACTGCTGAAGGCACAGCTGCCAGCACCGGGCTTCTCCCAGACTGGCTCCATTCACCTCACCTGTCACCTCCTGCTGAGCCCCCAGGCGTTAGTCCAGGTAGGTGCATCGGTGCAACATAAGAAGGGACCAACTTCTCCCCTTGGACAGACTGGTGGGTGAGCAGTGGAAGCCTGGAGCCATGCCCCAGGCCCATGGCCAGTGCTTCCTCTTTTGTCATAGGAGGCACTGGTGACATTTTTGCTCAGCAACTGCTTGGCTCTGAGTCTGTAGACACACCAGAGAATGCCAGCTTGTTTTTGCCTTTTCAAGTCTTTCCTTGGGATTTCGCAGAGTAGTTGGATGTGTGCTTAGCCCATAGTGTTTGACACTGTCACCATTGTTTACCCAGAACCTCGTGTACCAGGCATGGTTCTCAGCATCAAAATACAGCAGCGCATTAAACCTCCCTCCTGGTGGGTCTGTCTGTTGTGGTACAAAAAGCACCCAGCCAGCATCTGAACGTCAGTGAGATAACGCGGCCTGTGAGCTCGGGTCAAGCACGTTCTTCTCCAGTCACTTTTACTCCATTGTTCCTTTTAGTATTCTACAGTCATTAATTTATAAAACAATGCTTTGGCGCAGGAGCAGAGCCTAATCCTCTCCTGCTACTCTTGGTGGGAGTGAGTAAAACTGTCCAGCCTGAAATGTGACCATAATTTGTAGCTCAAAATCTATCTAGACGCATGTAGGTGGAGTTTTGGTTTGGGGCTCTGACCACTTTGGTGTCCCCCGGCAGCACTGCTCCACACAGCCCCCTGCCTTCCCTGGAGCAGGAGGTGAGGATGGGTCTCACTGTCCCTGCATCCCTGGCCTCACACGCTCACTTAAATTCTTGTACAGGCTCTCAAATTCATTTTTGTTCTTGTGTGTTTCTAATTTTCGCTTGTTCCTCTTTTCCTTTTTCTTTTTCCCTTTTTCTCTTGTACTGCCCTTTGAGTATGTTGTTGCATCTGTAAAGGTGGGCTGTGCACACCCTGCATTGGAAATAGCTGGATCACCCTCCGTGCTGTCTCCATCGCTTTAAAAACCAAAAACTTAACAGCTGCCTTGATTCATGTATTATCCTAGACATCTTTTAATTTTCTAATTTTTTGGAATATTTGCTTTGTTAACACATCACCCACTGGTGTTTGATACCTGTTAAGATCCTTGCTTTGAGGAACCTGTTTGGTCCTCCTCATATTTGGTGATGAATGCACACTTATTAAATTTGTTCATTTGTTTTGAAGAAGTGAGATGGGAATTGATTTAGGCGGCTGCTGAAGGATTCTTTTCATGGAATATTTAAACTTCTAAAGTCAAAGTCTGTAGCACCTTGTTCGATATCTGCTTTTACACAAAAGTGTTCAGCACGCGGTTCCTGGCTGTCGCTGTGTGACGTGCGTGATAGCCCTTCTTGGCCGGTGGTCACTGGTGAGGAAGTGGCAGGCTCGGGGTTGAGCAGCTGCAGGGTACGCTGTTGGAGGAAGCAGTCACTTTTTTTTTTTGCATTCAAATTCCCCTATGCCATTTACTTTACTTTGCCTTCATAAAGGGGCAGTATCGGGTCCAAAATCCATGCCACTCTTTTGTTCCCTGTACGAGGCTGGTTTTACTGAGTATCAGGACAACATGGCCTTCTCCAAAGAGGCTGGCTCACCTGGATCTGGTGGACACAGTGACCTCTAAACGGGACCTTATGTTCCACTCTGCTTCATCCAGTGGGCATTCAGAACCGGGTCTGTGGTTTGCCTCAGCAGCCGTGGAGGCCTCCCTGCACTGGCCTTTGCTTTTAACCCACGTTGGCAGTAAATGGCTGACTCAGTGTCTCTTGCAGCTGACGTCTACCACTGACTGCCGTGTCGTTACTTTTCGGTAGTGAGACCCCAATACCCTAGTCAGCCGTGAAGGAAGATGCTTTGGCCGACCAAACCTTGCATTCTCACCCCTACCATGGTTCATCTCACCCAGGGGAAGGGTTTGGCCACCACCATCATTCTGACCTTGAGGCTTTGTTTCTCCTTTCATGCTCTGGTCCAAATGTCGACACTGCATTTTTCACTGACTTGGTCTTGCTGGAGACAGGCCAGAATTTATGAAAGAATCCACCACATTCTGGGTGGGGAACAGAACAGAAATAAGTGTCACAAATAGAAGGAGTCTAGGCTGTCCGGGTTGGCAAATGCAGGCTGGGATCTGTGATGGCTGGGCTGTGCCCTGGACACAGGCCTTTCCCGTGGCTCCTGAGAGCCCAGGGGTCGGAGTGAGAACAGCCTTGCCTGGGTTCCTCCATTCTCTTCTGCTCACTGGCAGGTGTGTCTGCTAATTAGGAGCTCCCCCAGACCTCGGGTCCTTCAAAGCTCAGACCATGGATGAACCTTGAGTCCCTTCTCCTGGGCCTCCTGTGTGAGAATCCAGTGCCTTCTGAGGTGACCAGCGGCAGGAGATGCCTCCTCCTCCAGTGAGCACCGTTCGGAGGACTGTGACTCACTGCACCATGCTGTGAGCTTATGGGGTGACGGCCATGGTCCCTGCAGAACCAGACTTGAGATGGGCTTAGCAATGGAAATAACAGGACTGATTCCAGGGCAGGGCTGGTGGGAGGGAACAGGGGATATTGAATGTGACCTCAAACACCTAGGTGGGTGATGGTTCTGTTAGTTAAATGGGGAGCCTGGGAGGTACCTGCCAGGAATCGAATTCCAGAGTAAATGGTGGACATGAGGCATTTTTAAGATGCCATTTGTCATCCAAGTTAGGACTTCAAAGAGGCACTCGGGTCTATGAGCCTGGGGCTCAGGTGAAGCTGCCGGACTAGAGACACACGTTGGGATTTGTCCTTCTTAGCTGGAGTTCACAGCCTTACATGTGGGTTAGCTCTTCTCAAGAGGTGCAGACTGAGGCTGAGGGAAGGCAGGGCTGTGCCTCGGTTGGAGGAAAGCCCAGATAATGCAGCTTTGGTGTGTCAGTCAGTGGCATTTGGGATTTTCAGAGCAATGCCATTTATCCTTAAAGGGCCGGGTGGTGGGCAGGGCCAGCCAGGATGAAATATAAAGGGAGGGTCGTGGCCACGTGTGTGTCTTGGGAAGATGCAGAGGCTTCAGGGTCTGGGAGGGGAGACTCCTCAGAAGCTGGAGTTGGATTGGGGAGTGGGGAGAAGGTAGTCACACTTACCTGTGATGGTGGGAAAGAGTCCTAGGGAGTCCCGACCCTACCGGACTCTCTTTCCCATGAACAGAAGGCAATTAGACAGAGGATCTGAGATGAAAAGGGATGGGTGCTGTGAGGGGAGCCAACCTGGAGAATGGTGCTTGGACAGTTCTGGAATAGTCTTCCTGCAAAATAGAGTTAAAAAAACACAGACTCTAAAGAATATTGACAGTAACTGAGGAGGAGGCAGTTTTTCTGGCCTCCTAAGGGTAAGTCATGTATACGGGGATACACAGAAGGATCGGGCGGTCTCTTGCGGGGGCTTGATCCTTACCAGAGGCAACAGTGCAAGTTTAAAGGGGGAGAAGGGCAGCGGAGGTAAACTAGCCAGGCCTTGTGTCAGGTACCAGTCGGCCGCCCTAATTGCGTGTTCCATTCACATCCATCCCTCCCATGTGGGTGGTGGCAGCCCCCTTTTGCGGATTGGCAAGACTTCTCAGAGGGGTTAAGGTATCGGTCCATTTAGCGGCTAGTAAATGCTGTAGCAGGATTCAAGCTGGGCCTTGTCAGAATTAAAGGGCATGTTTTTTCTACTAATTCCGGTGCCTCCCTGTTGTACCTGGAATGGTGAAGTGGGTCAGTTTTGGAGCCTTTCAGAAAAAGTGCGATTTAAGTGCCTCAGGACTGTTTCACAAAGCTCAGTGTTCTTTGATTGTTCGGAAACAAAGCAGTGCTTTACGCCCCACCGATGTAAGGTCTTACTCCTTTGACGATGACGTGGTTGCAAATGACATACAGGTGCAAAACCAGACTTAGCAGCTTCTGAAGGGAAACTCTCCAGTTCTTCCTTGATCCGCTGTCTTCTGCGGGATGTAACTCTGCTGCAGCGTAAGCCTGAGTTTTCCGTATGGATTGAGGGTTTGATAACCAATGTTAACATAAAACGATCAGATGGAGAAAATCGACGTTGGCAATTTATTTTTGGGTTTCATTAGACAAGATGCACTATCAGTTAATGGCCCATATAACGTATGAAATTGAGTACACAACATTGCATTTCTTACTTTCTACTTAGAACTGTGTTCCATTGTAAGGTTGTCTGCTTTGAAAATTCAGCTCAGCCACTAGGGCGCCTGTCAGTGTGTTGGTGTGATTGCATTTACACAGTGCATGTAATCTGGGCTTCCTCAACGCCAAACACTCCAGTGCAGAATCATGGGCTGTAGCAATCACTTAGTTATACAAATACTTCTGAAACTATATGATTCCAAAAAAAAAAAAAAAAGGAGAGAGAGATTGCCTTTATCAAAGTTCCTTTGGAATTAAACTGCAAACTGTTGTTGAGCAGTTCTGGCTTGCTTTATATATGAATATATACATTTCTTTGCATGTAACTTGGTTTTGGGACTAGAACACCGAGCTCTTGTTTTCCATGAGCCACAAAAATCGTAGCCAAATGACACACGTATGAAACATTTTATTCTTTTTTTCTGAGAAAGGATACTTAAATTTTGAACTTGGGCTCTGATTTTGGTTTTAGCTCTTCCCTACCCTCTTGTCATCTCACTCCTATTTCCCACGTGGCCTCCAAGATGTCATGGTCTCAAAGGAGTGGGTGGACAGACACCATTTGTTCGCCATGCACTGCTGCTCTAGAGGAAGCCCAGCCAAGAACTAAAGGACATTATCAGAGAGGACTTCCTGGAAGAAATGGGCTCTACATACAGTTCTGAGGACAGAGTAAGAGTCAGCCAGGAGAAGGAGTCAAGAAGGTGGCTCAGGTGGCAGGTGAAGCCCGGGCAGAGACATGGAGGCTTGTGGGGTGGGGACCCGGGGAAAGTGCCCTCTGTGGTCCAGGGTGAATGGTGCCCCTACTGGGGAGGACACTGGAGAGGACCTGGGAGGAGGGCTTTGGAGGAGCTTGGGTTTTACTAAAACTGACCCAGGAGGCAGTGAAGGGTGTCAGCAGGAAGTGACTCTCAGGAAAGGTACTTCTGGTTTTGCTTCTGATATTCTACAGAAAGAAGGGCAGGGATGGGCGAGAGCAGGTAAGTCTCTCCCTTTGAGACCCATCCCGTCATTCATTTATTCATAACATGCGCACATCTGAGTGTCTAGGGGAGAGTGGGCCCACATTAATAAGCAAAATTTATTAGCTTCTTGGGAGCTTAGCAGTGTCAGAAGTTGACTTAGCCTAGAATGTTCTAGGAACAGAGGAACAAAGTTCGGAGGTTGGAGGGAGGGAAGGCTTCCTTGAGAAATAGTCAAGATGAGCCTGGAGGCAAGTGGGAAGTAGGAGCAATTCAGGGGTCCCCTGAGGTCACTGGGGACCATGGTACTGAGGTGAGGCTTGGCGAGCAGGGTCAGGGTCAGGGTCAGGGGTGGGGCTAGAACTCTACCAGGGAGCCTCTGAAGTGTTTGAAGTGGGGGTTGATGTAATCAAATTTGTGCTTTGGGAAGGCTGCCCTGGCTATGTGTGTGTGTGTGTGTGTGTGTAGCGGGGAAGAGGGGGAGGGTGCCACCAACTGGGGGGGCATTAGAAGACCATTCTCAGGCTGGGAGGCGACCAGTGGGAGAGGGACGTCGGGGTTGCTTGGGGAAGGCAGGGGCAGTATGGATGCCGGATTTCCTTTTGGGGAGGGCTTGTTAGCGGGGCCGCCCTAGCGGCACCTTGTGGCTGGAAGAAAACAGATGGAGGTCGCCAGGTGGACTTTCCACTTCTCTCCTTCCCTGCCTTGTCTGATGATCTTATCTCAGCCAACATTTGGAACAGAAGAGGTAAGTTCTAGGGTAGCCCAGTACTTTGTTCCGCTCGTTCGAGTGAGATCTGATAGGACATAAGTTTGTGTTCAGATCTGCATGTTCACTTAGCTAGAAACGTCCCGTCTTTTGGATTTCCATAGGGGTTTTTATTCTTGATAAAGATTGCTTTCTTGGTGAGAGGAAATTTAATACAGCTGTTGTTTTTCTCAAAAAGAAATCATATCTTTTAAGAAATTTAGTATTCAAAAGAATCGGAATATTTAAAAATGATAAAGTAAGGTTTTGGTGTAGTTTCTTTGGTTTCTGAGTTAATGTGGAGTTAGAGCCTTTGCATTACTTAATAGCACATCCTTGTCAGTATTTAAAGAGCAGTTAGTGAGCGCCACAGGCCCCACCTCTCAAAGCATTGTTAAAGTTTGCTCTCAAATAGTGAAGTCATACAGTTCTTGTTTGCAGAAGCCAAACAGTTGGTTTATAATATGCAGCATAGCTCCCTTTATAAAATAAAAATAGGATCAACATTAAGAAAGTGGAAGATAATTGATTTTTTTTAAAGCTGAAACAAAAACTTTCTTGTTCTAATGTTGCAACTGGAAATTTTGAAAAGAAAAATCCTTCTGTAATATCATCTACGTGGAATACATATATACCTTTCACGTTTGAAAAGTAACTGCGCAGTGGTTTTTGAAGTCAGGAGCATTCCACATCAGATACTGGCAGTGATGGTTGCTGGTTTTCAATGGAAGAGCCCAAATTTGCCTTCTTAGCTTTTTTTCTTTTTTTTTTTTTTTTTGTAGTGAGCGGGTTGAGTAGTTCTTTGCCAGCATGATTTTGGGGCAATTTGGGGGCAGATGTCATGCACCAGCGTGAGATATTTCCATGCATTTTACTTTCTTGACATCAACAGGGTACATGTTGGGTTTATACCTGCAGGCTGGGATGCTGAAGAACTCCCTGATCCATCACCGTTATGTCCTGGAGCTGCTCCGGTCAGTGAATGATTTTCTGTGGCTTGGATTTAAGGTGGTCTGATGCAGATGATCAGATGTGTAGTTAAAGTGCTATTACTTGAAATAAGAGAAACCAAGAAACATGGCTCTAAAAATACAGGATGAGGGATGAGAATTACCTGAGCTGCTTGCAGTAGAGAGTCTTCTCAGATGACACCCTCACCGTGATTCCTGCCAATATCAGCCCCAGCCATGCACGGTAATCCTGCCGAAGCAAGCATGCACTTTGCTCAGAAACGCAGTGAATTTCCTTGTGCCTCCATTGGTTGGCTTTTTTTTAAAGGTACATCTTGCCCTTTGTTTAAATGCCATCCCTGTTATTCACATTTTTCACTCATTGTTCTGGACCTCGTCCATACATAGCTGCTGAATGGATGAAAAGAATGTAGTATCTCCATGTAGTGGAATATTATTCAGACGTAAGAGTGACAAAAAAGAAAAAATAAAAATAAAAGGGCAGAAGAAAAAGGGCTCCTGTTCTGGGAAGTCCACCCTGTCTGCTCAACCCGACCTTTTATCTTTGAAACCCAATCCATTATATTCCACTATACTCTTTTTGACAGTACTTACCACCTTCTAATAAACTTTAACATTTTCAAAAAAAAAAAAAAGAGGGAGATGCTGATACCACTTCAACATCTACGAGCCTTGATAACAGCATGTTAAGTGAAAGGAACCAGACACAAACGGCCACATATTGTTGATTTCAGTGACCTGAAATGCCCAGAAAAGGCACATGCAGAGGCAGAGAGCAGGTGATGGTTGAAAGGGGCTGGGTGGAGGGGTGTTAGGGAGTGACTGCTAGTGACAGGGGTGCTCTTCTCGGGTGATGAAGTGTTCTGGAGATAGATGGTGGTGAGGGCTGCACAACCTTGAGTGTGCAGAAGACTGCTGAGCGCTGTCTCTGGGAGTGCCTGTTGTTGGGGTGGCTTTATTTTGACCTCATCCTACAATGTGAAGAGTCATCTTCTGCTGTGGCCTTTCTACTCCTGTGAGTGGTGAGGGTCAGACACTTTGCAGAGTCATGTTTCTTTTTTCACCCTTGCTAAGTGTAGGCAAAAAAGGTTTAAGCCTGAGAAAGTGCTCCATTTGCAGAAATGTCTTTTAGTTTTGCATGGTGTAAAAATCTTGAGAGCATTTAATCGTTGAGGACAGTCTGTGGGGGGAAAGAGCCCGTGAAGCCTGGGTGAGACCTGGAAGAGCCGCGCTTCCCTCCCAGACACGGGTGGGGACTTCACCCCCGTTCAGGCAGTGAAGGGCCCAGACCCGTGAGCAGAGTTGACACTCGTGAATATTTACGTGTATCCGCTGCTTCATCTTGGATATTAATTTCAAGCTGAGTCAGTTTGTGGCGGCAGCCTCATCCTACATCAGGAATTTATAGTATCTGCTCTTTGAGGTGAAGACCAGACAGACTTGATTATTTAACAGTCTCTCTTGAATTGATATCTCAGATTCCTTTGTCAAAAGCAAAACAGCAGAAATACAGACGTCCTTTAATGCCGATGTGACCTGGAACGTGTTTAGTCTCAGTGCCTCAGTAGCCTTGTCTGCGGGTGGAGAACATGATAACAATGCTTCCCTTAGAGGGGCTGGGGAGGGGGGAGTGAGAAGCACAAATGTAGGACTTACACGTGATGCTCATGAATGACCGAATTTAGTGCTCTCAGCCTGGTGAGGCCTCAGGGGCAGAGATGTCAGAACAGAGCAGTCCTAGCCGGAACTCATCCGTGTTGGCAGCTGTTACGATCACTATCACCACTGTGGGTTATCAGGTAGTTTTAAGACTTGGTAATATGAATTCTTGAATAATGTTAAAAGACTAGACATCTCAGACCCAGTTTACATAGTTCTCAATAATTCCTCTGAGAAATGGATGTTTTTTTCCCCATCTTAAATCTGAGTTGAGTCTCTAAAAAAATTCTGTATTCCTCCATCATTTTGCTTTAATTCTCCATTTCTTAAAAAATTTTTTTAAATGGAGTTACTGGGGACTGAACTGAGGGCCTCGTGCATGCTAAGCACATACTCTCCCAAATGAGGTATAATCTCCCCCCCTTTTTTTTTAAACTTTAGTTTCTTAATATTCAGAGTTTAGAGGCCTCTAATTCTTTTTCTGGAGACTTGTCCATGAAACTGTAAATCTATAATTAATGGACAAAACTTGTTTTATTAAAAAAATCAATAGATTATTCTGCAATCCATCCAAAAGGAAATGCTCATTGACATAAAATGTTTCTCCTTTATGGTGATTTCTCCTTTTTGGTCTAGCTTAATTTATTAACAGCCATCCTCATCATCATAATGACCAAACTCTCTGTGATTGGACACTTACCTAAGGCTAAAATGCTTTCCTCATGTTTTACTTCATAGCAGGTGTTTGAGGGTAGGTATCAGTGTCTCCTTTTTTGCAGCTGAGTTATTGAGAGATGGGCCAGCTTGTCCCAAATCACACGCAGCTGGTGGTGTCTAGCTCGGTGCTGGAATCCAGGCTGCACAGGATGCAATCTCAATTGCTCCTCTAATCAGCCTCCCATTGAGTGGTTTCCCGAACTCCTCTGAGTCCATAAATGACCGATTTTAGCGATCTCAGCCTGATGAGGTCTTCAAAGGAGAGACACCAGTGAGAATGTGAGACAGACTGGCATAAATTAAAATTGTACATTTTCACAAATGTTTTATTCTCAGGTAATGACTTAAAAAGGTAATTATTTTTTATTTTAGTGCTTTGTAAGCACTAAAAACAAAACATTTAAAATAATTATTGTGCAAAAGAGAAGTGGGCTTTGAAAATCCAACCGGTGCTAATGATGTTACAGTTTTTCTCTAGGGGAGCTTATTGACTGAAAAATTTACACAGACTGAATTGTTTTTATGTAGACTTAGTATGGAAGAAAAGATTGTCAGTGAGTATTGTAAGTAAAATCCTTACTCTTTTCTTTCCTGATGATGAATATGTTAGTTGTTTTCATGGCTGAAATACATTTCGTTATTTGTGAAATTTGAGTAATATCGTTTAACTTGTCTGACAGTGAGAGTTAGACTCCTTGTATACAATGCACCGTAGAGGTGCTTAATAAAAACGTGCTGTCACAATGACTGATACTTTAGAAGTATCAACTCTGAATACTAAAAAGTGTAGCTTATTTCCGATGCATATTCAGTATGTATATATATGATATATATGAATATGGCTTAAAATAACGAGGATTCAGTTTTTTTTCCTTAGTGCAGTATGAAGTTTTAATGAAATCTGTATCATTCTTGTGAGACAGAGAATACTTAAATTGCCTTAAGCAGACGACCTAGAAGATTATTTACACAGAATGTGTAGTGTTAAAGCTCAAAATTAATGTTGCCTTGTAAACATCCACTCAGACTTTTAAATTCGTGGGATTCTGACCAGAAACATTAAGTTTAGAAAAATCCGCATTGATCACTTTCAGGGAATAACCTTCTCTCATTTGTGATTAAAGAAACTTTTGATTTTTTTTCTGCACTCTTAACAGGTTTTAAAATATCAACATTTTGATTAGACATGTCACATTTTTAATAGAGAGAATAAAGCTCAGGCTGTTTTAATATGTAAATAAATGTTTTTTTATTTCAACAAACTTGTATGATTTCCTGCCCCTTTGAGAAGTATTTTGCAAGATACTTTGATTACCTGCTGTTGGAAAATTACAGACGTGACTTTTATGAATATAGGCCTAGTACAGATCTGTTGGTTTTTGCTACAGTTCAAGACATGAGGTCTAGGAGAGCTTTGCTGCGGATTGCCAGGAGGACATATCCAAGGTCTCAGTCTCCCCTCCTGTAAAATGAAGTGGCTGGACTGGATTCTTTCCTCTTCTAAGATGAGTTTCCATGAGCCTGTGTCTTTTGTTTATATTCAGGAGTATTAGCAATATCAGATTAAATACTGACTACCCCTCCCTTCCCCCAAAGCAAAGTGCAGTATGTGGTACACAAGCTTTTAGTTACCTGATTCTCTTTTCTGATCTTACAGGCAATTTTTGTGTTGCATGTTTCCCGGGAACCTGGAAGGTATTTCTAGCCATAGGTGGCGCTGTTGCACCTTCTTAGAGTCTTAATTTTCCTGTTTATAAAAGAAGGTTTAAAAAACATGATTTTACTTTGATTTCTTCGCTTAATGCTTCAGAATAGCACAATGTCCATTGTGTCTGTCTACCTGGAAAAATTATTCTGCTTATATCTTAGTTTTATTCTGTCATCTCGCTGTGAACATTTCAGACTTGCTGTGCAAACAATGGCAAAATTGGGCTTTTCTTCCAGTGTTAGAAATCAGTGGGCCGGGATTTTATAAAAGAGCAAGAAGCGGCCTCTGGAGCAACTTAAAGCTAAAAAGTGTGTGGAGTTCCCTGAGAATTGACCCCGCC
Source organism: Camelus bactrianus (assembly GCF_048773025.1). NCBI lineage: Eukaryota > Metazoa > Chordata > Mammalia > Artiodactyla > Camelidae > Camelus > Camelus bactrianus. The sequence goes on from NC_133553.1 coordinate 70,436,569, forward strand.
GATGTGTGTTAATTGGTGGGAGATGACTTGGTACATATACAAAGGGGTGTAGTTTTTTGACTTGGATTTGTGTGTACGTGCTGCCACTGAACCACGTGAGCCTGAGTCAGTTCGTTCTGAGTTTTTCCCTCGTCTGTGAGATGGGGACGCTCATATCTGCTTTGTAGAATTGTGTGAATTAGAAGTTATGTGAAGTGTTTACCACAGTGGGTATGTCAGGAGGGCTCATAAACTTTAGCTGCTGTTTTGTGTGAAGCATTCATTTGATGGTCTTTGGCAATTACTAAGAAACAGGAAAATTAGAAAAGCTGGTTTTATGACGAAAGATATTAGAGGAGGTTCCATAGTTCCTATACCCATAATTTAGCATCAGCAGAGTCAGAACTGTTACACAGTCGCCCTGAAACAATGTTAAGCCTCAGAATTTTTTGTTACTTCATATATGTTGGGGCCTAAGGGGATCCAATAATATACATATGTTGTCTCCAGCACCAACTGAGAGATGACACAAAAGAGTAGACAGGCGATAAATGTCTTATTTTTTACTGATGAAGCCAAGTTCTCCATGAACTTCAGGGCTGTGGGTAAATGAGTGTCGTGATACTGTGTCCCAGAAGTAGAGACTTACCCTGTCCCAGGTATCTCTGGGCCACAGCGAGCCTTCCCTTGAGAGGATCTGCCCCATCATGCACAGGGATGTCCTGCCATGGAGCGGAGCATCCCAGGTGCTTCCCAAGGGTGGCCAACCCTGGAGGGAAAGGAAGGGTTTCACATGCCCTGCTTGTCTCCCTGGAATCACACCTCATTCTGTTAGTGTGAGGAGGGCTAGCTGTGTGCAAGGGGTCAGGGGTGTGAAGGGAGATGCACTCCCCATGGCCCAGAGGAGTGGGGAGGAGGCATCACCTCCCTCAGTTTAAAGACATGGTGGGATGGAACAGAACGGTACACCCAAAGATTTTATAAAAGGAGAAATAAGGGTTTTCTTTGGGACTTAGACTAGCCAGGAAACACAGAAGATGATTAGAAGGGAGACTTGTAAACCACTGTAAAATTAAGTTGACAGTTGTTGAGCACCAAAAAAGTGCTACATTCTTTTCTGAGCGTTTTACAGAAATGTATCCTTCAATCTTCTCAACAAGCGAGTAAGAAAAGTTTGATTTTTATCCCAGCTTTACAGTGTGGAAATTGAGGCACACAGAGGGTAAGTTGGCCAAGGTCACAGAGCTAGTAAGTGGTAGAGCTGGTATTTAAACCCTGGCTGTCTGGTTTTGAGGCTCACAGAGACGGGCTTTTGGTGTTTAGATGTATCTGCATCCCTGGATTTCTGTACATCTGTGCATCAGTTAGCCCAGAAAGGACAGAGAAAGGAGAGTCACACAGTTGCTCACAGTCGTGTCTCGGCCACTGTCCACGAAGAGTGCACCGTGATTAGCGTTGTTTTGCAGGCAGTAGATCTGTTGGTATAACAGAAATTCAGTCCATTGAATTAATCTAGAAATCCTTACTGCTCTGCTTCTGTCCACGCTTGCCATGTGACTGCCTGCCCGTGATTGGGCCATGGAGGAGAACATGTACTCATGGTTGAACTCTGATATTGCAGTCTGGTTCATATTTTCACGTCTTCTGTTACATTAATAAGTTAAATTTCTGGTTTTCTTGCATCAGTGTCTCATGAGTTTAGTTAATGTGAAATCAGTCCATGGGAGCCCAGGGGTAAAGACAGTATAATTTCTTAGCACGTTGTGGCACTTCTAGCAGTGCACACCTGACTGGAGGATGTTCGCGTTCCTCAATGATTTCTCCCAACTGCAGTGTCCTCTCCCATCCCTGGATGTGAAGCTGGGAGCTCTCTGAGTAGGCCAGTCAGAGGCCATGTCCACCAATCAGAAAATGATGAAGTACCTGGAAGTGGGTTTAATAGAAGACAAGGGCTTCCAGGTAATCCGATGGGCTGTTCAAATCCCTTTGGTGAGAAGCTGTCCACTGTCTGTGGTTGAGCTGCTTCTTTGCTGTTGAAAAGTCTGGATTAGATGAAGGGATTTTAAAAAGCAGAAAGGAGCGATTTCAGGTGGTATATCCACACCGGGGAGAATTGATGGAAGACCGCCTGTGTGAGGCATAGACAGAGTCTTACAAACTTAATAAAACAGCTTTAAAAGCTCTGCCATCTGAGTGCACTTCATAAGGGGTCCAGATCATCACTGGTCTTGCTGAGAGGGCAAGTAACTGATGATGGCAGAAAGGACACGGAGGCATCTAAAAGGTCTCAGTCACGTTTCCTTTTAAAAGAATATGGCACAGTGTAATATATTTGAGCTGGTATTCCACTGAAAAATTTTTAGTGTTTTCTGGGACTCCCCAGTTCCCCAAGGTTCCATGCAGCTGGGTGTCCCCTCAGTGCAGCTCTGTCAGCTCTTGCCCTGGGCTGACGTGGTGTCACGGGGAGCAGGACGGTCAGCGTCCCTGGCTCCTCCGAGCTTCCTCTCCTCATCCTCAGTGCCGGGTTTCTCATCTGTGTCTACTTAGTAGGGTTGCTGAGAATCACACGTGATGGTTGTCAAGGGTGATTTGTGGTTGTCTCTGTGATTGGCATAAAGTCAATATTTGATAGAAACACTTGTTTTTTTAATTCCAATTGTGGCTCCTAGATTGAAGTGGTTTTTATTTGAATTTTTTTATAACTTTACTCATTTTTAAATAAGCACTTATTTTTATTTATTTTTTTGGAGGTACTGGGGACTGAAGCCAGGATATTTTGCATGCTAAGCAGGTGGCCTACAACTGAGTAACACCCACCCTCCTGGTCTGCACTTAAAAATAAATATTGCAATACACAAAAGAACTCTTAACACCATCATGGGACATAGTCTCTGTATAGGCATTTGAACATGTATACTATATCAAGAAGAATAAATGTTGTTGGGACAAACCTTTCTGAATCTGTTAATGTGCTTAAAAACGATCATAGCTAGTGATAAACACGAGACTTGGATCCAGTACTTCTTAGGGTCTGTTTTGCCATCATGGGAAATTACATTCTACAGCGAAGGCTAATTGGGTCTCTTTGATGATTGGATGGTTTAGCAGATGATCAAGGCTTTCAAAAGCTGACAGTTTTGTATTTTAAACTAACTACAAATTTATCTTCTAGAAGTTGGAAGTCCTAAGCTTGTGAAGTGCCCAGTAATCCAGGGGGAATATGTCTGTGTCTCTGTGAACGATTGCGTGTGTTATTTCAGGAATGTAGAAAGAAGTTCCATATAGACTTCTGATATATTACTCCTCTAGTTTAAGCTGTAGGCATATATTTACACAAATAAATTGTTATTCTTTTGTCATTTGGCATATTGGTGGGAATAAGTTGTTCTCATACTTGTTTCAGAAGGGTTGGGGAGCATGAGCTTAGAAAACGGGAGGAGAAAGAGGCAGGGAGGCATTTCACACACTGCAGGATGTGAGAAACAGTAGCTTTTGTTGTCTCTTTTATTCTAAAGCAAACTGGCACTGAATCGTAACATACTATTACTCAGAATTTCTTTTCTAATCAGATACAAGTGCCTCAGATTTTTCAAGGCAACATGAATGATGAAATGTGTTTTAGCATTTATCTTTAAAAGTAGTTTTATTTTTCAAGGAAAAGGGTATAGTTTGTTCTTTCTTCCAGCGGTACATGAAGTTCTCATTGATCCAGGTACATGATCTATGTGCTTAGTTTCTTTGGGATTTTTGTTTTTTTTTTAAGTGCTTGTTTCATTGTGGTGTGAATGAATGTTTAAAATTTCTGGATTTTAATCTTTACAACATGCTGATTTATCAGAACTGTTAAAAAGCTGATTGTTCTTTGGTCCTTGTTTGGTGGGGCACCCTATTGATTACTGTTGTCTGATAAAGAGAAAAATTCTTCCTCTAGCCTGCAGATCATTAAGTGAATGGTTTTCAGTGTGCCTTTAAATTTCCTTGAATGCATTGAACATGATTGTCCAGTGAATTTTGAATTGACTCATAATAATGACTTTGCTTTGTTTCTGTGGCTTTTGCTCCTCTCCACAAGAGTTTGAGTTCTCTGTTGCATTTTGTATACGTGTTCTTAACAGTGGAAGAAATTTTGAATATTTTACAGAGGTGGGTTTTCCTAACCCCTCTGAATGCCTTCTGTAATTGATACAAAAAAATCTGTTATTGCACTGCTTCATTATTTCATACACTAGTTTTTGGCTTAATCAGAAACAATGACAGAGTGATAATAAAAATAGGAAAACCTTCCTTCCTTTGAAGAATAGAAATCAGGTGGTCAGGCCCACCCATGCTTTACTCTCATGTCATTGTGTATCATGATTCGGAGATGGAGTTACTTCAGGTTTATAGATTTTTGTTTAAACATTTGTGTTGAATTCTTTCTCCAGGCTGATGTACCCTGTTGGGTTTGTTGAAAGTGTAGAAGGGAAACAAATGCTTTTTTTTTTTTGGTTTCCGGAGGCCTGAGTTGCTGATGATAAATAGTTGAGGGTGAGCTGAGGAAAAAATTGACACTCCCTATACTCCCAGCTGAAACTGATAAACAATGAAATCATAAGTGTATCGGTATTTGACCAATAGAATTCAGGGAGACCAAACTGGCTAGTTATGCCCAAAGAAAGTACTGAATTCACCTGAAGAATTAGTTGCTTTACCAAGAAGAAGCAGCTTAGAGCAATCAGAAAAATCAGTCCTATGATGAGATATAAAATGTATATAATACCTTTTATTTCTGAAACTTTTCTACGTTAAGTTGTGTAGAGCTAAAATTAAGTTTCAAGCACCAGGAGTTAAGAGTGTGTGTGGTTCTGTAGGATCGTTATTCAGGGATCTGCCTAGACCCTGCTAGAGAGGCTGAAGCTGGCAGGAAAAGGCCCAGAGCCAGGATTTGTCACCCAAGGGTTTCCTCCATAATGGTTCCATGTGGGAGCCCATGATTGGATTAACAAATTGAAACAGACCCCAGCCGCCTGTCAACTTTAAGGAGAAAAAAAAAAAGCTTAGTAACTGCTTTGCAAGCAAGCGCCTGTGCATCCTCACTCCTGTCTCCTTGCCTTAAAATGCAGAGACAATGTTTTGCTTGCATAGTTGAGATTTTAGATAGCACTCTGTTCATTGCAAACCAAGGACCCAGGCCCTCAGCTATAAACGCTGGGCTTGTGTGCAGTTAGATAGTCTATTATCCCCAAAACAAGGACTTAGCTGTTCTGGTGGTCTGCTTTGTAATTCACATATCAAAGAATGTATCTTATTCCCCTCAACCCATGACTTCCCTAAAGATACAGTAAGACTTTGTACTCATGGTGGATTATACAATCTCTTTCTCATCCCTTCTTTCCCCAAGTTCCTGCTTACTATCACACAACTGTTAATGACTTTTTCCTTTGATTATACACAATAAATATGGGAGCATTTGATAGGCTCGTGGAGTTGGCTCCCTACTCCCTATCGATTGCTGGGTTTTTTCCACAGAGTCTTGAGTAATCATTTGCTGTAGCTAAGACTTCTGCAAGCAAGAAACCACAGTTCCAGGTGAGAAGGATGCAGATTTATCTCTCCTACCCAAGGGAGAGAGAGTAGAGAATTGAGATCTGCTCCTTCATGGTCCCTTCCTGCCCCAGGGCAACTCCAGTTCACCTGCAGCCTTCTGGCCTCTGCTCACAGGGCCTCTGTCCCAGGACTGACTGCAGCCTTTTCTTCCCTGGTCAACATTTCCTGCGCCTTTTAGAAGTTGGTCTCTTCTCTGCAATACAACCCTGGCAGATGTGATGGTGGTCAGTGTGCTGGTGGGCAGTCACTTGGGGACTGCCAGGAACCATGCTGATTCTCCTGAGTCTCTCATTCGGGGTTACAGAACTGTCGAGCACCAGAGAAAGCCCATTCACGTGAGGCCAGCACAGCATTGCATCACTTTCATTTTATTTTTGAATTTTCAGTGGAGAAATTATTTGTAGCTAACTGTTCCAGAATTTCGGCCACCTGCTTTCCTCACCACCATTTCCTTGTTGGCTCTGGTGCTTGTTTTAAGAACCAGGTTTCTTCTCTGGTCATTTTTAGCAGCTGGGCTTGCCGAATCCTTGATCTTCATTTGAAGCAGAATGCTTCTTCGTGATGTCAGACTGATTTTCCTATTTCTGAATATTTCGTGTACACTCAGCAAGTGTTTCAAGTGAAATGCTCTTGTCCAATTTCAGTTTACCCACATTTGAAGATCTCCTGCTTTCATGCTGAGGGCAGTTTCTTCTTCCTGTGATAAAAGTTAGCAATTTGCATCTACTATTTGAAAGTACTGGCCCTAGGTGCTTTTGTCCTTAACAGTTTTAATACAATTCACCCATTAAAATGTACAGCGGTTTTTACTCTATGCCATAATTGTGCATTGCAGTCAATCTTAGAACATTTTCATCCCACAACAGGAAGCCCCGTACGCACAAGCAGTCATTCCCATCTTCCCCATCCTCCCCCAGCCCCAGGCAGCCATTGTTCTCTCTCTGTGGATTTGCCTGTGTTGGACATTTCATGTAAAATGAGTCATTTCATGTAAAAGGAACCGTCTATTATGACTGACTTCTTTCACACTGAGTAATCTTTTAAATGTTTGTCCATGTTGTTGCCTGGGTCAGTACTCTATGCTTTGCTATTGCTGAATAATATTCCACTGCATGGCTGGGCCCCACTGTTTACCCATTCATTAGGTGATAGTCATTTGTGTTGTTTCTGCTTTTTGGCTGTGATGAGTAATGGCGCCGTGAATATTCCTGTAGGAGTTTTTATGTGGACATTGGTTTTCAGTTCTCTTACGTGTGTGCCCAGAGAGCAGAAAGGCTGGGTCATTCATAAACCAAATGTTCAAATCTCTGAGGACCTGCCAGGCTGTTTTCCAAAGTGGCCACACAGCGTTACATCCTCACCAGCAAGGGCTGCGAGTTCCGCTTCCTCTGTGTCCTCATTAGAGCTTGTTACACTTTTTTTTATTATAACCTATTGTAGTGAGTGTGAAGCCGTTTCTCCTAGTGGTTTTGACTTGATTTCCATTACAGCTAATAATAGTGAACATCGTTTGATTGTGCTTATTGGCCATTTGTTTATTTTCTTTGAAAAATACATTTCCAGATCCTTTATTCACTTTTTAATTGAGTTCCCTTTTTATTGTTGAGTTATAGGAGTTTTTGTTTTTAATTTGAAGATAAAAATTCCTAATCAGATAAATGATTTGAAAAAAATTTCTCCTGTTGCTTTTTCACTTTCTGGATGGTGTCCTTTGAAGAAAAGATTTACATTTTGATGAATTCAAATTTATCATTGTTTCCTTTGTTCCTTGTGTTTTGGGGTAATATTTATAATCTGAGGTATTTTATTTAAACATTTATATATAAAATAACTTAATTCTTAGGACCGTTCTAGGAGACGGGTTCTGTTGTTGTCCCCAGTCTATGGATAGGAGACTGAGATGCAGAAAATTTCACTGACGTATCAGTGTCAAAGCTACCAAGTGCTGAGGGAGTTCAGACACTCATGTTTGTCCCAAGCATCTGTGCTCTTCACCACCATGCTCCACTCCTTCCTGGAATCGTTATGGAAAAAGTCTTTCCTTTTTTGATTTCTTGTTAGTTTGTTTTCTCATTGGGGACCTCAATTCCTCATTTTCCTTGCAGAGATCAGTGTAGGTTTATTTTAGGTCTCATGTAGGCAGAAGCATTGCTATCAGTTTACTTCTTTATTACTCACTTTCCAGTGATGATTGTTGCTAGTTGAACTAATCAAGTCATGCTTAACTCTTTCCTGCTCATGACACTAAAAAGAGAGTCATTACTTACAGAATGCTCAAAGAAGAAAGTACTTGAGTGATTTTATTTTTCTAACAAATCAAACCAATCAAATAAAAACCCCTGTGTTGGAATAGATTATAAGCCCTCCAGAATAGGGTCACTGTCATCCTTGTGTTTCATTTGTTTTGTCACAGTGTCTGGATAGTGCCTTGTTGTCCAGCAGTTTTGTTAGGATACGGTGATCGTGAATCATTGTAAGGACAGAATTTTGACAACAGACTGTGTTGTTCATTTCACGAGGGAAAAGATCATATAGAAATACTGCTCAGATCTATTTTAAAATTAAGCTTGGAATTTTGAGAAGAGTTCAAGAAAGCATATAAAGATCTTTTTCACTAATTTTAGATCTATCTTAGACACATTATGTTTACATAGCAGAGTAACTTATCAACAAGATTTGACAAGAGTAGTGTATTATTGATTATTTGTTTTAGTTGAAATATTCTACCTGGGAAAAAGTAATCAGTGCCCATAAATGAACATATATATATGTATTTCTATGCAACATGGGAGCAGACTTCATATGTTTCTGTATAATATATATGACTGTGTGTTTTAATCTGTCTGTCAGTGTTTTTATAGTTTTTCAGCAATGTTGTAGCCTTAGAATTCTTCTAAGAAAATCACCCCCTATTCTAGTGCAGTTTGTACTGTGTATCCTGTCTTATGCATGGGATTCCACTCTTCCCTCAGTGAGGAATTTCCTCTCCTACTGAGGTAATAGCAGAGTTAAAGGAACTGTGATTTCTAGGACTTTGATCTCCATGTGTTTGCAGTTGGCTGTCAATCACGATTTTCCCTTTCTTGAGTTTTCATTCTTCAATTAGAATTTTTGAAAATAACTATTAATATGTTGCATCAGTCTCCCTTGAGACTGTACAAACTTGATGTGTTTGTACTTTTCAGTTTTCAATTTATGAAAAATATAAATGCACTCTTGTTTTAAGTAGTCTTTTTCACTAGATATTTGTTTACCTCTTTATAGTTAAAATATTACTTTCCCAATGAATGAATCTGTGTGCATGTTTTAAAAGATACCTTACTTTTTATTTTTCTTATTGTAACAGTTATATTCATTGTAGAGAATTTAGAATATAAGGATAAACACAATAATAACTTAAAAATGGCCTCTAGCCTCACCTAGAGATACAGTTGTAAGGTTTGAAATTGAGAATTACAAGTCCTCTCACGTTGTTCTTTTTCAAGCACATTTTGGTTACTGAGACCCTCGAATTCCCATATGAATTGTAGCAGCAGCTAGTCAGTTTCTGCAGTGGAACCCGCTGGGATTGTGATCAAAACCACGTTGCATGTATGGATCGCTCTGGGGAGCACTGCCATTCCAAGAGCGCTGTCTTCTGATCCAGGAATGTGCGTGCTGTGTCTGTCCAGGTATTTAGGTATTTAGGTCTTCTTTAATTTTTTTCAAAAATGCTTTGAGTTTACAGAGAATTATTTTACTTTTTTTTCTTTGCCTTTATACTGAGGACAAGTGTGCCAGTTCCGGGATCAGAAGTGTATTTAAGCCCCGCCACTTGCTGCCACCATGGACGCTGCACTCTTGCTTTGCCCTGTGTAAAATCTTGCACAAAATAGGACCTCAGTAACTCTCTTTTGAATGAATGATAATATAATTGTTGAATGATGCTTGAGAGTCCTTGTAATGATGTATTTTTCCCAGCCTTTCCCCTATTCATAATGAGGCCCTTTCCCTTCCTTTCCTCCAGCCTGGTTTTCAGCCTGCCTGTGGCATTGATTTTCCCTGTCTGTAGACTCTTCTTTTCACTGGTTCACGATAATCTTACATGTGCTCTTTGGAAACTTGCTAAATGACAAGAAAGAGCAAATCAATTGCTTGCTAGTATTTTTAGAGTGTGTTATTCTTTTATCGATTGAAATTAAATCAGGCTTACCCCCTGAGCCCTCCCATGAGCTTTTTCTGCCTTCCTACAGGTGATACTGCTCTGGTTGCTGCATGTCCCTGCGCCCAGCCTTGGTTTTGGAGTTGAGTAAGTCACCATCAGTGGAGTACTCTTTAAAATTTGAAGACAACATTTGCTCCTTCTCCCTTGTTGGGGAATTGGATGAGATGAGGTACCAGATAAAGAATGGAGCCCCACCTCATTCTGACCCCTGCTCTTTCCGTTCCTTTCTCCAGGGGAAAAGAGTACAATTCAACAGTATAAAGATTGATTGTGAGCTAATGAGATAGACAAGACAACCGAACATTTATTAAATATACTTTCATGCCAGAAAAAAATGTATTATACACACAAAAAGCACACAGAGCACGTTAGTACCGTGCTTACAAATGTGGGTCTGAGTTCGAGTCCTGCTCTGGAGTGACCAGTCCTGTGAGATGGAGAAATGTTAGGTCAGCTTAGCCTCTCCCGGACTTGTTTCCTGTCCTGCAAAGACGGGCTCGCTAGGCGTCCAACCCCCATAGAGGTGCTGTGGGTTGTAAATGACGTGCATGGGCAGACCAAGCACAGCTTCTCGTTCCTCGTAAGTGCAGGATAGAATGGATCTGCGAAGACGGCGTTATGGCCGCACCGTGTAGACTCTCAGTGCTCCAAAGGGAAGACTTGTGGTTTGGAGATGGGATTCTCACTTCGGTAAATACCCAATGATTGTGTTATTGGGCTGTTCTGATTTGAATCTATTCTTTGGAAAGTACATATTGTAGATATATTTTTTCAAGCATGCGTGCTTTTTTTCTTTTATTATTTACAGTTCTACTCTCTCATCTCTTGGTGTGACTTTTCATGGAATCCAGGAAACAGCCCTAAGCCACCTGCCTCTTCACACTTCTCCGTGGTGGTTTTCTTCCCTGACTAGAAGAGGGTTTTGCATAGGAAATTTTCTTTGTTCCCCTTTTCTTGCAGTCTCTCTCTCTGTCTGCCCATCTCTCACCTGTCCATCTGTCCATTTATCTACCCACTCATTCTTCTGACATGTTCCGAGAAGCACTTCAGGCAGCTTACAGAAGAACAGATACCAAATAAACAGGTGAGAAAATGGGGCCAAGTTCAGACAGTGAGGCTAGGAAGCGAGCTTGTGTGAAGTTTGCAGGCATGAGACACACGCCTCTGCCCTGTGACTTATCAGATCGACAACAAGGGTGTGCCTGAGGCTCCCAGCAGACACAGGGAAATAGGGTTTGTGGGAGATGCTCACTGGCTGTGAAATAAATAAGTGGATGTGAAGAAGCCCAGCCTTTCCAGCTACTAAGGCTTAGGAGGATATTTTGAGTGTCTTCCAAAATCAGAGTATTTCATCTTTTATTTTGTCAGAGTTCTACATATTGTTGGTTACATTCTATACCTGGAAATTTCTCCAAAACTCCTTCCTACATGAGTCCCATGGCTCAGGAATGGGGTGGTCCTGCTCATTGACGGTGTTTGGACAGAAACAGAAAATGACAGCCTCAAAGGAGCCTGGGATTTGTCAGTTATGTTTTGTCAGTGCTGTAGGTTTCAGAGAATGTTTTCACATCTGAGGCGGCAGTGTGCTCTCTTAGCAGCATCAGGAGCTCAGGGCCACGGGATGGTGAGTGCTGACTGCACTGCCGTCAAGGCATCTAAGGTAGTCACTGCAGGCGTGGTGCTTTTACATACGGCATTTCATGTTCTTTAATAGAAGGTTTCAACAGGGAGTTAATTGAGTTAATTAACATTTAATAAATATGATAATTTTTTGAAAAGACAGTTATAAGCAGAATATAAGCTGTGAAGATATTAAGAACGGTTTCTTTACTGAAATTTCAGTAGGGAAGATTCAGTTTACCTTATTTATGCCTCTCTTTTACAGTAACAAAGAAACAAGACAGAAAAAGCAGAGGATGATTTCTGTTCTTCCTCTCGGCTTGCAGGTGCCCTCACCTCCAGTGACATCCATCCAGACACCAGCACTGACACTGGCCGTGCTCAGAACTGCCTCAGCCCTGAAGACACAACTGACAAATAGAAGGGGGCCACGCCCTGTTACAGCAGGTGCTCTCACTTAGTGGGTCCTTATGTAACTGTGCGGTGTTAATCAGGATCACCCGTTCTACATTACATGACTCTGCTGCGGTGTCTCCTAGTTACTTGTTTCTGTATGTACTCGTGTATTTTCTCCAATGTGTGGTACTACACATCTTAAAATGCTTTTTTCAGATGAAAAATAATGTGTATTTAATATAATAAGTCTGAAAAAAGGGGCAAAAGAGGCTATCCTTATCCCACTACTCAGAGATAATAATTAACACTTTAACATCTATTTTCTGTTCTTTTCATCAGTGTGTATCAACTCTCTCATAAAAACCAGTGAGCACTCTGTGCCTGTTTACTGTGTGGAGACCTCCATTTTCCATTTGGCTTTTTATATGTTTTTCTACAATATTCTAATTCCCCTGGCATGATTTTTAATGACCAGTATAGCATTCTGTCTTGTGGAGGCATTGTCCATTTTACTTCGGACTTAAATAAACTTTTAAATTCCAAGTATATTTAACTGAAATACTGAAAAGAGAACTGTGGTGGTACTGAAAGGCCCCTATATCCCTTCCCCTTTTTTTCTGAGGGCAAAACTGTTGACAATGTGGTGTATATATTTCATGACATTTATGCCTATGTATATACACATACATACATAGATACATACACGAATCTGAGAAATCTATGTATATGTGTGTGTATATATGCTTTATTGAAAAATAAGGCCATAATACATGTTTTATGCAGCTCGCTTTATTCACTCAGGGGTATAACATAGACGTCCTCCCACTCCATACTCACCCGGTCCTTTCAGATAGAGTGGAGGGGTCCCCTGATGTGCAGGTGTGTTCTCTTGTGCAAGGACACCTTTGGTGGGAGAGTGCTGTGGACAAGGCCCTGAACCATGCCGAAACGCCGGCCCCATCAGAGCCCACAGCTCGCCGTGATTTACCGCTTCATTGTATTGATGGTGGACACTTAAGTTTTCTCCATTTTCCACTGTCAGAAAAGATGTTTGACTGGCATCCTTCTTCTGTAAATATTCCTGTGATCTCGTATGAGTATTCCTTTAGTTAAGGCTTCTGGAAATTTAGTCCCTGGATGTGACATTTACATTCATCACAGGCTCTTTTCAAGTGACTCTAGAAATTCCATCTCCAGTGGGGAATGAAAAGATGTAGAATTACTTATGTAAACATTTCTCTATAGCAGGATTTGATTTCACTTCAGCTTTTCATCCCACCATTGTAAACAGTGCTGTGAAAATATCCTGATGAGTACATCTTTTTGAACTGATTTTTTTCTACACGAAACGATTCCTAGAAGGGGAGTTGAATCTGTGTGTACACACGTTTTTCAGAGTTTACATATCCATTGACATGTCGTCCTCCAAACACGTTGCTCACAGTTTGTTCTCTCACAGATGGACACTAGCTAGAACAACTTTTAAAAATATTTGCCAATATGATGAGCAAAAGTGCTTTTTCATTGTTTTAGTATGCATTTGATGACCAATGAGGTATTCAGCATTTTTCACTTATTAGCCATCTGACTTTTAAAAAGTGAATGATCCCTTTTGTCCTTCGCACACAGTTAAGTGAGGGAGCTTCTTGTTGCTTTGTGACAGCTCTTTGTATGTTATGAACATTAACCCCTTGACTTCATCAATATGTATCACGCAGTTTTTACTTGTCATTTCTTGCCTTTCATTTTATTCAGTAGGTTTACTTTTGTTGTGGCCCAAAATATACTTAAGATAGTAAATGTCTTCTTTTTGGGTTTTATTTTTGGTATTATTTTAGAAATACTTTCTTATAATGGTACAAATCTCTTCTGTAGGTTTTTTAATCTCTAAGATGGAGATGATAATAGTACTTGTTATAGTGAGGAGAAGTTGAATTAATATGAGCAAAGAGTTGTATTTGCTGTTATTAGTACTTTTTAATATTTACATCACTATCTGTAATTTTTCTTGTGGTCATTATGACAGGAATAGAATTTGTTCTTTCCAGGTGATTCTCTGATTTTCCCAGGACAATTATTGAATTCATACTTTGCTCTTTGATTTGAAATCCCACATGCACAAAATACTTATGTGCACTAAAGTCTCTTTTTGAGCTCATGGTTTATTTCTGTCAATCTTACTTTATTACTCCAGCACCATAACTTACATATTGTAAAAATTTATTTAATATCTGACAGTGTGATTTTTTTTTTGATTCTTTTCTTCCATCCCAATTTTTTTTGGCTAGTATTATGACTTTATTATTCCTGAAGAATTCTAAAATACTTTGTTCAAGTTAAAGAATAAAAACAGATAAGGGTTTTCATAGGATTTTTTAGTAAGTTTTGAATTATCTTTAACAGAGCATTCATTTTACAAAGCTGCTTTCCTCCATGCAATATGTTGATGTCTCTACATTCACATCTCTTACTTTACTCCTCAGTATAGTCCTGTATTTTTCTCCATGTACAACATGGGCATTATTTTTGAGTTTAGCCCAGATTATTGTTTATATTTTACTTAATTTTGTAAGTGAGAATTTTTTGCAATTATATTTTTTAACTCTTCAAACTGACACCTAGGAAGGCAGATTCGGATTGTCAATACTCACTTTGTAACTTGTCATTTAAAATTGTAAGTATTAACTACTTGTTCCAGAATCCTTTCTTTTCTGTTTTTAAAAATTTGTTTCCAAGATTATCAAAGTGGTCGTAGCTAAGTAGTATATTTGGGGAGACTGATGGAGAGAGGTAGTGTGGCTCATGTACAAACTGTGAGCATTTTCATGGCTGCCTTTAGGCTGGAGAGGCCTCCGAAGAGCCCAGGTTAGACCAGGGATGGCTTTTTATGCACTTGAAAGCCAGCATTCCTGCCTTTGTGGAGAAGCCTGTTGGGCGTGACAGGTAGATGATCAAGGTCCGATGGAGGCCATTGGCTGCACAGAGCGCTGTGACTGTGAGAACTGGCGACCGTTAACATGGGAAATGCTTGGCGCCAGGAACACTGCAGGGGAGCTGGGGAGCCTGTGTGTTAAGGATTTTCCAGTCCTGGGAGTGAGAAGAGCAGAATCTGCATTCAGATCTGAGTTTGAATTCATCCTCTCTTGTTTAATGGTCCTCTGACTTTTGTCAAGTTATATATCCGCTTTGAACTCCTGTTTTCTTGTGTGTCAAAATAGGAGAATTACGGCCTGCTGCTAGAGTGTTTGATCAGGGTAAATGATTTGTGTCTATAAGATGCCACGTACTGTCACAAGTTCAGTGAGAAATGGGCTGTTGCCTCTTCTGCAACTCAGTGTTCGACAAGACACCTGGGGAAAGCCAGTCCCTAATTTGTGTGTGATGCAAGTAGGAACAAAATTAATGTCTTGCCTTTCGCTAGCAGTATTCTTACTCCTTTGCTTCATTTACTTCTTTCCTCCTTTCATTTCCCCTTTCCCCTCCTCCACCAAAAGAACCTGAGAATGTCTCAGAACACTAGATTCAAATTACTTTAAAGGTTGTCTCATCCTCATGAAATGACAGTAACATAAAAAAATCTGTACACATCCCAGAATTCATTGTATTTGATTTACGCACACACGCGCGCGCACACACACACACACACACAATCAGGCTACCTCCCACTTACAGAGGAAGAAGAACCACTTATTCTGAGTTTTCATTCACTGTCCATGAGAGCAAAGTGTCTTACGCAGACTTTCACCTGGCTTCATGCATGGTGTTTTTAGTTGGATTTCTGCTTTGTGGCCATAGAATTATTCTCCTAACAGAAGAGAGGAAGTGGAGACATAGACATTCTGCTCAGATATTGGTGTCATCATATTTGAGTTGGGAAGGACTTAAGACAGCATAGAGTCGTACCTGTTTATGGGTGAGAATCCATGATAGTGTAACTTGGACAAGAACCTGGATCTTCTGCCATCGTGCCCACGCGGGTGAAGAGGCAACTTGGTGGGGGATGGCAGTGATCCTTCTTGCTTGAGTTCCAGGGTCTTGCTAGTTTTCATTGCTCACCTGCCTTTAGTTTATGTCCATGTGGCCTCTCATGGGAAGGTCACGCTGTTCTGATAAATAAAGTTACTAATCAGCAAAAAGCTCTGGACCCACTCATATTTCCCAGAGTTTTTTCTGCTGACCTGCTGACACTTTATATAAATGAGACCTAAGAAACTACTGGATATAAAATCCTTTGTGTTATCCTCGAGTTCCATAGGAATGGGGTGCTGTCTCAGGCTGTCTAAGGCTAGATCTGAATAAAGATAGGGTGATAGGCTTTGCTGCTGGACCCTCCACAATCAAATGTGTTTTCCACCTTAGTGTTTAGAATCAGGCAGATGAGCTCAAATCTTGCCTTTACCAGTTATTAGCTTAGTGACCTTGGGGAAGAAACTGTACTTAATTGTGTTCAATTTTCTTTGTTTGTAAATAAGTTCAGTATTTATTTTAAGGTTTTTGATTTAGAGTTGAATGAGTTAATTTCCTCATTTATACCTAAAATACATATCGCGTGGCTCTATGATGGTGCCTTGGTTGTTGATTACTAAGGCACTCGGCAGGGAGAAAGGGGGTGGGGGACCCCTGGATTCTAGAGCTTATTATATTCCAGGATATGCTTGTAAAAGACTGGATGTGCAGTGGATTTTTAGTAAATATCCATTCCTTTCCTAATCCGCATTGATTGTGTATATATCTTTATATTAATATATGAACAAATTTATAATGCAATTTAAATCTTTCTGTAGAATTTAAAATATGTAGTTGTAACAAAAATACGTGAAATAAAATGATTTCACTTTTATTTTCTTTTCAATAAGCAAAACAAAATAAAATAGAAAAGAAAAAAAAAGGTTTGAAGGAGTAGAAATAACTTTCTTTCCGTAGAATCAATTCCCTAACAAAGGTTTTTTGGTTGTGTTGTTAAACAGCATATAAAATTGATAGGTTGTGACATATTGGAAATGAGGAAACAGTGGAGACATACTACCTCCAATGAAGTCATTTAGTTACCACGTCAAAACTAGTTCTGCTTCCTGAATGACAGGCCAGTAAATCGGGAGATGAGGTGTTAGAGCAAGGAATGGTGACTTTATTTGAAAAGCTGGCAGACCCAGAAGATGGCATACTGATATCCTGGAGAACCCTCTTCCCCAAGTCAGAATTCAGTCTCCTTTTTTACTAAAAAGGGGCGGGGGTGGGGTTGGTTGTTGCAAACTTCTTGCTGTACGAATTGATTTCCTTGGAATCCTTTGTTCTTGCAGCTGTCCATGTGGGTCAAATCATGGTGCCCCTGTAAAACCTCCAAAAATAAACAAAGTTTATTCTGTTTTACTACTTGCCATCTATATATAAGTGCAGAAGAGCTAACATCCTTAAAGATCAGAGCCCGGAGAATAGTCTCTCCTGGATATTTCAGGCTAAAGGCAACTTTCTTTTACAAAAGTTCCAGAGCTAACAAGTCTGAATCTAGAAAACAGGGCAGAGGTTTAAAGCCAAAGGAACACATCTAATATGGAGTCAAATTTGTTCTCTTCTATTACAATTTCTTTTTCCACCTCATAAATAATTTTATTAAGAAACATGGGCAATTTTTTTTTTATTTTTGCTTCTTAATAATGGATAAGTGGTCCAAATACATTTTTGTGAACAGGGATGCTGTGCGTGCCTTGGGGTTACAGCAAATTCTTGTTGGGGGTGGTCGACCCTGCAACATGCCTGCTGCCCCGTGACCTTTGGTGAGAGTCCCCCTAACCAGGGGCTATCTTCAGGAACCAGCATATGGGCATTGACCTCTGGAGACCTCTTTTTCATGTGCAGGAAATTTTTTCAGATTCTGTGATTGAAAAATCACTCCAGTTGGGGAAAATTAGGGAATAAAGGAAGAGGAAAGGGGCTTGGAGTAGAGTAGAAGAGAAGGACAGAAGATCATGGAGCCTGGGGGCTTGGCAGCGAGGCCTCCGGAGAGAGAGAAGCAGAGGTGGGGATGGGCCCGGTTCCAGAACCAGCTCCTGCACCTGTCCGCGCGCCCAAGACACACAGCCTTTAATGACCCAGGACTCTCTGCTGTCTGGGCGTCACCCTAGGCAGAACTTTGAGAACAAAATTAAGGGGTGGGCAGTACTCACATAGGGGGTCACAGAGGACTTTGTTCAAGTCCACAGTGCCTTTTCTGGTCATGTGTCTTCAGTTGTCCTTTATCTTAGGATCTGAGGAACAGGAGCAAGGAACTCAGGGAGAGATCCAGGAAGACATCTGAGTGTGTTAGGGAGGACATTCACAGCGAAACGGGGAGCGAGGACACCTGCAGCAAAGTAAAATGACTTTACAACTATTGCATCAGAGCTGCAGGTATGAGAGAGCCTAAGCCTGTTTCAGAGTGCTGGGGACAAGTGGAAAGGAATGGTAAAATTTCCACTGACAATTGAAATTTTGTTAAACAGCCTGCTACTCTTAATTGTATCACTTGAATGTAGGCAGGTGTATGTCTGTGAGCATTTATAGGTTCACACAACCCCACCAGCCCCTCTTGACCCCATCGGGGATGGGCTTTCTCAAGCACAGTGCACCTCCTGCTTGGGTGGGCCATGCTGCATGTCCTCACCTTGGGCCGGGCTGCTGCAGGGCACTGAGTCCCCAGGCACGGGCTGTGAGACACAACAGGAACATCTCTGCTCATAACTGAGAGCATCCGTTTCCCCCTGCAGTGTAAGAATGCCGGTGACTCAGTTAGAAGCATGCTTCAAAGCTGTCCGTGTCTTTGCCATCCAGAAGCGGAGCCTGGGAGCTTCCGAATTTCTCCAGAATGCGGTTTACATTCACCTTCGATAGGTGAGTGCATGTCCACTTACAATTGGAGGAATTACTGCAGTTTTTCTGAAACTTACCACTATTCCATCTGATTTTTCTGTGCTAGGATTCAGTATAGCCTGCTAAAAATTCTGGAGTCAGATCTTGAAACCCTGATGAAGAGGACTATTTATCTTATTTCTTTATATGATAGTATTTTGCTTTCAAAATTCAGAGTTTTTGGTTTTTTGAGGAAATTTGGGGGGGTTGGAGAATCAACTTTTCTCTTACCATCTATGTGACCTGTTGCTATATGCCTCTCACCTGTCTTCTGTCACTTGTGAGGCAGTTCCATTTGTGACCCTGTCTGGTTTGTTCATGTTATAAAACATAAAGTCTGTAAAAGTACAGTCCCTTTTACTCTGAAGACATTCCACAAGTACTACTTAAATCTGAGTGTGGTTTTTAGAAGAGAGAATCATTAGAACATGTACTTGCAGGTTGCTAGTGCAAAATCCCCAAATCAATACTCTAGCTCAACATCTAAGATCTTTCTAATCTACCTTGGATTTATATGGATAAGTGAAGCAGTTTGCTAAGAACACAAGACCAGGTTTAGAATACAGGCTGGTGTAGCTCAGCAGGTCCTTCCATGCTGATGCTCTGCCAGAGGGCGGGGCCGAGGAGAGAGGGCGTGTCCTGCCCTCCCTGAGCTGACAGTTTCATGGCAAAGACCTTCACCAGGTGAAGAACTGGGAGTTTCTTCTAAGAACAGTGGGATTGAAAAGAGTCCTATAAGCGCGGGACTGACAGAATCCCATTTGACTCAAGTAGGGGAGAGCGGTTGTGGGGCCACTTGGGAGACTCGTGAGTCCATGAGTGCAGTGTTGGTGGCTTCCACTTGAGCGGTGAGATGGTCAGTGGGTAAAAGCGAACAGATTGAAGACATGTTAAGATGGTAAAAAGAAAGGATGAATGCTGTCTGTGAAGGTAGGATGGAGTAAGGCCCAGCTTTCTGGGTGGATTAATCAGGTAAATGATGGTCCTGCTGTGCTTTTAGGAGGGAAACTTGCAGAGGAAGTTCGGGGGGAAAACTGATGAGTTCAGTTGTGGGTAAAGTGAAAGGCTGCTCGATGTGTGGTCTGGGAACTCAGGTGAGAGCCAGTAGTGAGTAGAGGGAGGGGAGAGAGTTTTTCAAATCATTTTGTCTTGTGAACATACAAATAGGAATGAGTAATGACACACAAAACCTCTAAATTCTGGATTTAAAACCCAATAACATTTTGTTATATTCAGTGCAGAGGTTCTTAAATTTTTAATAGAAATTAAACAAATAGAAACAAAATAGTGGAGTTAATCAACATCTTAGAGTTGATGTGTGTCCTTGTATGTATTTTGATACCTCATCTCTTTATAAGCATAATCTACAATAGCTTGTTTAGCATAAGATTTAAAAAAAGGGACGGGGCACACAATGTTGTGGGTTGAGGCTGATCACCTTGGGCAAATTTTGTAGTCTCTCTGTGCCTTAGTTGCATCTTCTGTGACTGCCCCCAGGCCCCTCATCACAGCTGACTTCCTAGACTAGATTTTGGGAGGGAGGCTGCTGAAGGGATTAAGAAGTGGCAAATGCTAGAGATACTGAAGAGAGACAAAAAAACAGATTAAAGCCTATAAACTTTGTACAAATACCCTCAAAAGTGAAAGAATCCCGCAGTGTTTTGAGCCACTTAGCGTAAGGGAAACAAAATCACGTGGACCCAATTCTCTTGAGCATGTGAGTATTGTGGGTGGGAGGATGTCATCAGAAAAGTGTTGAGAAGAGGCCTTTTGGTTTCCCTTGACATTTCCAGTAAGGATGGGGCAGAGGAGCGAAAACCCCCTCTTCACAGTGGAAGCTGCTCTTTTGTGCGAAACTGACCAAAGGTTGGAGACCAGTCATCAGCGGTGCTGGCAAATGAAGAGACTTCAGGATTGGGTGGGGCACTTGCTGTGACTTCCAGGTGACCTGCTGATTGGGGGCTGTGAGGAGGGCAGTATGTTTGCAGGGTGACCCGGGCATAATCCCTGGCTCTGAGGCTGCTGGTCTGATTAGCAGACCTGGGCACCCGCAGTCCTAATGGGGCAGCTCATGATGTAGCCTGGGACACCTGCCATTCTGAGGGCGAGAAGAGGGTTCCTCTGAGGCGGTGTCCCTGTGGAGAGTGGAAACATCCTCCTGCAGGGGAGAAAGTGCCTCTGAGCACGGGGCCAGAAACACAGGCAAGACCAGCCTGAGCACGGAGGGTTTGGGAACCCGGAAGTCATACAGTGGACTGAGCAGCCTTGTTCCTGAGAGACTGGAGGGAAAAGATGCTGAAAAGTCAGGCAATGGTCCGACCCTGTGGTGGGTTATGAGTGACAAGAAAGGACTGGTCAGGCAGGCACGAGAGAACCCTGTGGCCATCCCAGCTGGGGCATCACGCCGGAGGGAGGAGCAGAGTTATAGACTTTGCCACTTATTAGCTGTGTGACTTTGAGCAATATCACTCCACCTCTCTCTACATATATCTTGATGTGTAAAGTGACAGAGTGACAGGCTCGTTTCATCAGAAGGCTTAGTTTAGCTCTGATCCTCTGTGTCCTGTCCTGTCAGTGCTACCCTGCAAGTTTCTGCAGCGGCTGCTCTTACCCTGAGATGGGAGGGCGCAGAGGGACATTGTAGAGCCTGAGGGCAGGAAGAGGTTGCTTTAAAAGCAGACTTGTAGACGCCTGCATTTGCAGAATTTCAGGCAGTTTGGTTGGAGTTAGTGGAGAGAACTTTGGAGGCCTTAGTATCCTCATAAAACTTGTTTTCCCTTGGGGACTGGATTTAACTTTGCAGATCCATGTTGAAGATTTGAGCTTCTGGCAAAGCTGTTTTCAGAGATGGGTATATACATAACATATGGTATAAAATAAAATGCTTTTATTTAATGTGTGGGACTTTGCAGGTCTTGGGAACAGCTAAGTTGGCCTGGTCTCCACGGATGACAGTAGGGGTCAGCAGAGCGTGCGGGAGGGCAGGCTGACCGCCTTGCTTCTGCAGGGGGTTCTCCATAGCAAGACACTCTGTTGAGTTGACTCTTCTCTAAGTTTGGTCTGAGCAGACAGCAAAGTAATGAGTTCTGGTGGGATTGTATAATGACAGGAAGAAAGAGGAACCCGTGGTTTTCGGGACTACAACACGCTTTTGGTTCCTGATCCAGTGTGTTCCATTACAGAATTGATGAGTTGTGTCTATTCTGGGACTTGATTGAAAGAAACATTCAGCCTTAAAATTAAGAGTTATGTATTATTTGGAGGGAGGACTCGAGCCGGGATGACAGCCTTTCAGATCACTCTGAGAGACTGCTCCCAAGAGGTAGGGAAGGAGCTGGGATATATAGGAGCTTTACAACAAAGACCAGGTAGTTGGAACAATAAAAGATTGTTATCTAAGAAAGCCAGGTATCTCAAGTTCAAGAATTTAGTGTTTTTCTATGTATGGGAGGATGCGAACATTTTGGTCATTGAATTCAATTCTTTAACGAGCACCTGGCTATCTAGGGCCAGTATCCTGTTGTTTCTTACTGTGAGTCCGCTCAGAGGGCACCACTGTGAGTGGCTGAGAGGCTAGGCTGCAGGCTTGTACTCGCTGAGGGGTGGCAGCAGCTGCTGATGACTTGGTTTCAGCATTCTTTGTTTACTGACATGGATGCAGTATTTTCATTCACATTGTAGTATTTTCATTCACAGTGCTCCCCCTTGGTCCTAAATTCGACCAATATTTTGAGAGACATTTCATGACCAATTTTGTCCCATGGTGCTAGGATGGCTCATTCCTAGTTAAGTTGAAGAATATTCTGAGCTGCCATTCAAGGTGTTAGATTTTTATCAGGACCTGTTGATACTAAAATTTCTCTGGATCGCCTGTCTTACTAGTCTATTATGATCGAGGAAATGTTTGCCCTTCGTTGCTCATTCCCATACCTAGAACCACACTATTACAATTATTTTATACAGGGTTATAAATTTTATCTAGTTCTTCAAGATGTTTAGCCATCATCAATCTTGTAGGCCTAGTTACACATTGGGAAATGTAACAGACAACAATTTTATTATATAGACAGGATATAAGTAATAAATCTAGTAAAGTTAATAAAGTCACGAATGAGAATTTAATAGTCGAGAAGTTATATTTTTGGGTTAAAATTTTGCTTGTGTTCCTGATTGAGTTTGAGTCATCTTATGAGAAATTTCATATTTATGGTCAGGGTCAGAGCAGGTATTAATTAGCCTGGTGAGGTCTCCCACCTTGTAAGATCAACAGTGGCCTAAACAGAACTATAATTTCCTTTTTAGAATAACGTTTCTGAGGGCTATCTAGTTAGAGCCTTGGAGTAGGGAAACCCACCAAGGTAACACAGAAGTACTAGACATAGGTAATTTACCATAAACTTAACAGTTGGAGTAGTTCATAATCAAAGGTAGGAGAAATTATCAAAGTAATTGGCATACAGGCCTGGTTCGGTGTTTTGGGTCAGCTGTCTTACCTCAGATGTCGTCGTCTTCTCATCCTGGCCTGGGTAGATTTTTCTTCATTTGGGCATTGTTTTAAGGTGAGCAGTGCTCTATAGGCCAGTGCACTGCAGGGGATGTTTCTGATAGGAAATGAATCCAAAAGTCCATTTCCTTCAGCTTTGGTATGTACGGTCTAGTTAAGAGTACCTGATAAAGGATCCTTCCATTCAGGTAGTAGACAGTTTTTTAAGTCATGCCTGTTCCAGTATGTATAATCCCCTGGCTGCAGGTCATGGGGCATTGGAACTTTACCCAAGGATAGATTACTGAACTTCAGAAACAAACCTAGAGTATTCTTTTCATAATTCAATTAACCTTTACAGCAATGTGACATAACAGCAAGGAATGATCTGGGAAATGTCTTAGTAAATATAGACCTCAATTAACAAAACTAGAATTTAATATCCACTAAAATATAATCTTTTTTCTCTCTAAAGTTACCCTCATTTTTCTCAAATATATTCAAATCAAGAGTAATTTGTTTACAAGTTAAGTCTGATTATTTGATCATATAGGCTTTTTTAAATTGGCTGTGTTGGAACTTTTAATTAGGAGTCTCAGGGTAGAATGTTAATAAGGTTTTCTAAGGCCAGGAAAGCCACATCAAGGTTTGTCATGGTTTTCTGCCTTACACATTTAGGTAAATTCTTTTCTCTTTAAAATCCTTAAAATACCTTGAGATTCCTATATCTGTTAGGAGATGATCTTCCTCATTTGTCTGATAGAGCCACTGGGGACCTAAGAGATTTTAGTCTCTTGAGGGATCAGAGAGAAAAGATAACTCTTCCAAGTCTGCTTACATAGGTATAATTTATCAAATTTCTGTGAATCATAACTAGTTAAGGAGAAGAGTTTCTTTATGTCAGGGAAACAGGTTAAAAGCCAGTAGTATTTCAGACAAAATCAAAAATTATAACCATATTCACCAGTTTACTCAGTCCCATGTAACTAATTTTTTAATCAGTTTTCATTAGACATTTAAAATTTCTTACCGAGTTTAGTTCAGTGTTATAGTTCGAAATTTATTTGAAATCAATAAATCTCCTTGAAGAGAAAGCATTTTGCAAAATCATCAGAAGAAAGCAATTAACTGTCTATAAATGACAAAAATTTAAAAGCATGTTTAGACACCGTTACACTATAATCGATGAAGAAACCTGGTCACTATAACCAGAAATATGACTGGTAACATTTTAGATATGCCAGATTTTAGTGAGTCCATATAATTTCTAGAGTATCTATATTAATAATGTTTTCTCATACAATATAACCTTAGAAGATTTATTATTCATTTGACAATACCATGTATTTAACATGCCAAATAAATTTACTAGTTTAAAATCTCTCTTTGGGATGTTTCAGGGGCCCTCTGTAGCATCCCAAACTTAACTGGAGATTAAAAGAACTTTAATTAGAAATTGATATTTGGGGAGTTTGTTAAAAGATTTCAAAACACTTGGTCACGTAAACATATAGATCACTGTGAAGTAGTACTTATTCATTAAGAAAATACGTCAAAGGTAAAGGCAGAACAGATCAGGTAAGTGGTATAAGAAGCTTTACAATTTGTTACTGAAGGTGGATTAACATTTCAAGACAATTTTGTCCTCTTAACAGAGAGTAAACCAAATCTACTCTTGTACCAGTTTATGTCTAAGATTCATTTACTTTGCCCAAGTTGATTCTAAATTTAGCCAATTCCGACCACGTACAAATCCCTTTCTTCAGGGTTCCTCTTCCACAAGCCTTCCACAGCTTTCTATACTCATATTAGTTTGTTCCTTATTTTCTATTCCATTCAGAAGTAACCAGCTTCAGGACAAAGTCACTATTTTTCATTAACAAAATATAATTCCATTCTTATATCTTCCTTTACACATTTATCTTACTTTCCTAGGATACTGAGATCATTCCCTTAATAATAAAGACTATTTCAAGGTGGCACCAACCATTTATTAATACTTCTAAACACCTTTATTTTCTCTGTAAGAGGAAGTTAAATGTTAAATAATTCATATTTCAATCTTATTTTATCTGAAAATGGCATAGCTATTTAATAAAATCCTATCATTTAACTTAATGTAGCACAACTCTAGAATTTAAAGATATCAAACATTTAGAGATTATCTTAAACATACATTTTAAAAATATATTTTAAAAATTTACCCAAAGCTCTCATCTCATTTGCATTTAATTTATTTAAATTTTACCACACCACATTACTATTATATTTTTTAACAAATCTGCACCAGATATAACAGGATCTTATTTGACTTTCATTAAACCTAGGTTCAGTAAAAGTACTATACTTAATATTGGTGACTTTAAAGATGTCTATATTAATTAGAACATACTTAAACTAAACAATATCAAATATTATCTTAATATTGAATATTTTCCAGTTCACATGAAGCTGAAGGTCAATTTGTTCAGTTTTTATTTTAAAACTACTTAATTTGTAAGCTCTTATTTTTTACGCCAATTAAGCAGAGTTCTTTGACATTGATTTTTATTTTTTCAGCTGTAGAATTATCTCACATCTACAATGTGTACGCAGGCTTATAAACAGACAAAAGTTAGAGATTTCATAGCTTCATTTTAAAACTTACTTATGAGATAAGTATAATAATAGTTGTAGTGAACTGAATTTGCTTGCTCAAATCACTTAGTCTTACCATTTATGAAACAGACATTTAAGATTTCTTGACAAAGGCTTAAGGACCCATCAGGGTTCTGAGTTGTAAAATGCCACAAATTTCTTTGGCCCTGAGTTTTATCTCGTTGAGCTAATTAGGCTCAGTCCTAGGTCACTGTTTGCTGTATTTACATTTCTGATCTGCAAGACAAAGACACACGCTTCCAGTTCCCCAGAGAATTTCTCTGTCACGCAGGCCCAATTGTATCTCCTTAATTTGCTTCTTTGTATCAGTGAGAAGAGCTGTAAACAAAGAATTCCATGTTTAAAATTTTAAGGTTTACTTTATCTTGCCTTTGAAAGCTTGCATAAGGCATTTAGTAAGGTCTCTTTTCCTTGAGTTATAAGTTAAACCCAGGGTAAACCTCTTATTATATTTTTTATTAGCTACTGAATATTAGTTTTTAGTTTTACGTTATATTGGACAGCTCATGTAACTCTATTGGTTTCCTTTACTGTGTTCAATTAATATTTTCTGAGGGATAGATACGTGCCCAGCCTTGTAATACCAAGAAAAGGAAGCGTTTTTCCATTGAAACATATCTATCCCAAAAGATAATTAAGGAAGATGTTTATACAAAGCCCATTTAATATACCAATTTTACAAACTTTTATCTCAATTTTATTAAATCTTATACCTTTAATTTTTATATTTATTATGTTTAATCAATAATTCTTATTTCTAGAAGGAGTGCCAAAAGCCTTTTTTTTTTCGTGCATTGTATCTAATTTTATAGAAAAGTCTCTGGGATCCCAAAGTTTGAGCCAAAGAGCTTAGGCCCTTCTCAATTTTAATTTCATTAATTGGTCTGTTGTCCCAATCATTGATCAAGTATTTCAGTCTATATATATTTATATATATATATATATATATATATATATATATATATATATATATTTTAGCCCTATAAATACATATATTTAAAACTGTGGTAAATAAAACGGACTTGTTTGAACTTTAATGTTGGGGGTAGTAGGTGATATCTTTGGCTCTTTTTTTTTTAACTTTACGTAGTGTAGTATCAAAACCTTGCATGTAAATGCAAAAATGTCCATTTTATTTATCTCATTCAAAATAACCATATAAAAATATTTATCCATTTGGGATAAGCCCCTTATCTTTTTTTTTCCTAAATCTTTACAATTCTTTTTCCAGTTATTCAACCTAATTAACATTAATTACTCTAAGTTTTTATTAGCATGTCTAAAACCATTGATTGGAAAGTAAAAACACAAATGTAGCTTTTGAAACCAGTTTTTTTTTTTTTAACTGAGTTATTAAGTTAAACATTAGATATATTTTTCGACCTTTAAACTTGATTTTATTAGTTACCAATAAAACAGATGTTTATACAGAGAGCTCTTTCAACTTTCACCAATTTAAAAGTTTTTCCAAATTAAAGGATCCAACATATGGCCATCAATTTATATATATTCATTTATATAAAATAAAATATATATATATTTTTTAAACCAATAAGATGAAGAGAATTTTCCACATGAGAGTGGGTGTGTTGCCTAAATAAAATTCAAATTTTACTCTCCAAAAGCTAAAGGCCTTTGTGGTACATGCTGATGAAACAAAGGTTAAGATGGCAAAAATCTGAAAATTGGTACAATCAAAGGATTGTTGAGAATCCCAATTTATTTGCGTGGCCACCGTATTTACACAATATTTCTACCTTTTGTATGGCAGATTCCAAGGTTTCCTTTAAAAATAAATGAAACACATATATATATAAGTACACAAAAATAAAATACCCAGAGAAAGATAAAACGTTTTCATTTCAAGGACATAGGAAAAAACATTCAAGATACCCCTAAAGGGGATTTTGTTTTATAAGTTCAGAATTCCTAAAAATGTTTTTAACAGTCCTGGTTAGTTACTTTCAGGGTGAGGTTTTTTTTTTTTTTTTTTTTTTTGCAATTAATGTTGTAAGATTTGTACGTATATAAACCTGGCTGTGGTATTAGATGGAGGCTGGCAATCTGTCATTTCTTTTTCTTTTCTTTTCTTTTCTTTTTTTTTTTTTTCTTTTTTTGAAAGTTCTATTCCCCATTCTAAGGTCGGGTTCTCAAAATAAAATTGCTAGTAAGTTTTCCCACAGGGACAACTATATGGCATGAAGTATTTGCCTCTACCAATCCTGCAAGTTTCTCTGTCACTGGAGAAAGCTGTTACCAGCCAGGAGGAGGGTCCCAATTTTGGAGTTGAAAGGTTCCTCATAAGAGTTTTACTTTTATCCTGAAAAATTCAGTAGAGGTAACCAAATTGAGGAAAACATTAGACCAGCCTCTTACCTAACCACTCAGTCCTGAACTCAGTGTCTTTCAACTTGGACCAACTCGGGACGTCTCCACTGGGTGAGTACTTTCCTAGTATGTTTCCACCAGCCCCACTTTGGACGTCTCCTCAAGGTGGGTGTTTCCTGTTATCTTTCAACCAGGCCCCAGCCAGCATGTCTCCACTGGGTGGGTAATTCTCCCCCCAGTATCTTTCAACTGGAGGGCCAGGTACCTGGATACACTGCCAAATAAAACTCAGGATCATCAACCAATATGGGAGATCCTAGAACCAGAAGAGACTCACTCAAATTCATCTGGACTCCCCGAGGAGGCAGACGGGCACAGAGGGCCACTGCTGGTACCAAGGCTCCGGTTCCTCGGAGAGTTCAGCTGGAGAGAAGTCTGCTCTGGGTCCTTTCATGGTTTCCAAAACTGTTGACTGAAATACATGTGCAGCCTAAAAGTTAAGAGTTATGATTTATTTGGCAGGAGGACTTGACCTGGGATGACAGCCACTCAGATCTCTCTGAGGGACTGCTCAGAAGAGGTTGGGGAGGAACTAGGATATATAGGAGCTTTACAACAAAGATCGGGAAGTTGGAACAATAAAAGATTGCTTGTTATATAAAGAAAGCCAGGTATGTCAAGTTCAAGAATTTAGTGCTTTTCTATGTATGGGAGGAAGCAAACATTTGGACTCACTGAATTCCTTCTTTAGACAAACACCTAGCTATCTAGGGCTAATATCCTGTCCTTTCTTATTCTGAGTCTGCTCAGAGGGCACCGTTGTGAGTGGCTGCAGAGGCTGGGCTGCAGGCCTGTCCTTGCTGGGGTGTGTTGGCAGCCGCTGATGACTTGGTTTCAGAATTCTTTGTTTACTGATATGGTTGCAGTATTTTCATTCACATTGTAATAATTTCTTTCACAGACTGACTATGGATAATCTGCAACCTTGGAAAGCAACCGAGATGGAATTACTGAAGGTACCTTCTACTTTAATAAGCCGTGTGCAAACATAAACATGGAGGAAGGATACAAAAGGATTTGGTGGTGTAGGGAAGGCTTTCTGCACATTACAGGAGAAGGCAAGGCAGATTTCCTCTCCTTTGTGGGCAGGGACGTGATTCCACCTTTCTTTTCTGTAGTGGTTTCTGAGAACAATTTATGGTAATTAACCAACATTGACAAAAGTTGGAACACAATGCATTTAAGAGCTGGCCAGCTGGAAATTGTGTATTGGACAGGTGGATTTCATAGGCAAGTGGTCAGGTGGATGGGAGAGAGATGGAGCCCACGTCTGGGCCCAGATTCAGGTTTAAATCGCCATTTCCTCACCATGGGGCCTTGGACTACAATGTAACCTCTCTTAACCTGTTGGTGATGCTGTGAAATGCGCATGATAATACTCTTTTGTTCCTGGGATTGTTGTAAGTTGTAAAGAGTATTAGAGCACACATGAAGCACTTAACACACTGGCACTTAGCAGTGTTCACTGTGTGTGGCCGCCCCGCTTCGCGTGTGTCAGAGCCGTAAAGGCAGCATGTGTCTGTTGAGGGCGCACTGGTGGCCCCTTGAATACGTTGTGAATTTGGTGATTTCTATTAATCCTTGTAACTCTGTGTGCCATGGGCAGTTATTTTCATGGACAGATGAGGAATCTCAGGGTAAAGAAGACTGTGTAATTTGCCCAAAGTCAGACCATAATTTTGGGTGCAGGGGCCTCAGTTCAGCATGGGCCCCTGGGCCTTCTACCCTCTTCGTTAAGCACCAGAGCCAGATGTGGGGTCGACTGTCACCCAGCACAGAATATCCAGCAGGTAGCAAGACACACCTGGCCCTGTGCTCCTTGAGCAAAACTCCGGAGGGGAGGCAGTTACAAAAGTGATAAACATAAAAACAGATGACTGCAAACTGTGATCAGCTCTGAGAAGGAAATGAACAGGCCTCGCAGTGCAGCGCTGGGATCTTTCTCGTCGGGGCTGCTCTGGGGGCGTTCATCTCAGCTAAACAAGCTCTGCTGCTGCACCAAGGCAGGAAGGCAGGGTGCTTGTGACCAGGTAGACTGGGCCTCTTTGATCATTCTCATTCCCCATTAAGTGGCAGCTGTCACGGTCACTTACCTAGTAAACAGATGTTGGCCATAATCATGCATTTTGCTAGGTAGTTTTATTGGCCCCACCTTTGAGATGAGGTCATTGAAGCTGGGAAATTTGCTGCATGCCCGTGATCACCATGGAAATAACCCTGCTTGTCTTTCAACTTAGACTGGTGTGGCTGTCATGCCCCAGCCCTGTGAATGGCATCATGTAGCTTCTCCCAAGTGGCCCAAATGACTGACATTGATTTTCTTAATTCATAGGAAATGGTATGTGACAATAGGAGAAAAAGATAGTAAGAAATTTTTTGGAAAAATAGAAAAAAAACCATTTCTTCCCCAGCTGGGGAAGCGTACCCTGTGTCACTCACCCCACTCACTGCCTGGCACCTCCTCCCTTCTGACTCCGTGTTCAGAAGCCACTCTGAGCCTTTGAAGAACATTTTGCCTCATGACACTGTTGACTAGGACCTGAGACCTCTCTGTCCCTGGTTAACTCTCTCTTCAAAGCCATTTAAATTTTATGCAGGCTCATCTGCTCAGATGTAAGAATAGCCTCTTTAAAACGTCTTGATGCAGCTCCTTAATGAAGATCTTGAGAAGGAAACCTAGCCAAAAGCAGGGAAGTATGCACATAGTGACCGTAAACTCAGCACTTTGTGAAGTTCAGAATCAGATGGGTGGGAGACTCAGGAAAGACTTTTTTAAGGTAGCAAGGGTAAAGTGAAAGGACGCAGGCTGTGTGAGACTGAAACATCTCGGTCCCAACCAGCAAGGCACCTGCGTTCACGATGGTGTGTGGGGAGTGCAGAGTTCTCACAAAGAAAGAAGTGGTGGGATCGGAGGGAGGACAGTTAGGTTTTTACTGGGGAAGGAAAATGTGGGCTGAACATTTCCTGGTTGAACAAGAGGACTGTGACATGATGTGCTTGTATTTTGGAGAGAAGGGTTTTGTGGGGATAGGCCTAGGGAGAACTCTCTCTGGCTGGGGAGTCAGCACAACATAGAACCACAGAGAACTGAGCAGACCCCAGGCCCCTGCTGGGGGAGGGGCTGCCCGCCAATTCGAGCCCTGGGGGCTGCTTCTGTCCCTTAGCTGGGTCCTCAGAGCTCCCTTCAAAATCCATTCCTGTTGATACAAAAAAAACATGGGGCATGAGAAGGGCTGTGTCCCAGGCTTTGGTTGAGCCCCTGGAATGTGCCCCGTCCGATGTGGGTCCTTGGTTTCATGCAGGAAAGAATTCAAAACCAAGCCACTGTTGAGTAAAGGTAGATTTATTCAGATAGATACATTGAAAGGCAAGAGAAACACCACGAGGTTTTGGGGTTTGATGCTCAGATTAAAAGTAGGTACTGGGATATCAAAATTGTAGAATAGATAAACAAGATTATACTGTACAGCACAGGGAAATTTACACAAAGTTTTATGGTAACTAACAGAGAAAAAAGTGTGACAATGAGTGTTAATATGTGCATGTATGACTGAAAAATTGTGCTGAATACTGGAATTTGATACAACATTGTGAAATGATTATAAATCAATAAAAAATGTAAAAAAAAAAAAGAATGTGAGGAAGTTTTCAAGGAATGGTTCCAGATATAAAACCCTTTCTGAGCATTTTCTCTATTTTGTGTGAAATGCATTTTTACTTGAAATTTGACTATAGTTGATCTTAATTCTTTCAAATATGGCAGGGTTTTTTATTTTTTCAATTTCTTCTTTCTCTTTTTTTTTTGTTTTTTTTGAGCATGAAATCTGTTAGAACTATGGCTAAAGCGTAAACAAAGCGTTGCTGAATTTTAAGTGTCATCTGTTGGCTGTAATGCTTAGAAAACGTCTGTATTTTGAAATAAAAATCTTTAATGCTAACTAAAAATAAAAGTAGGTACACACTCCACAGACAGAGTGTGGGCCTTCTCCAAAGAGGGAGAGGGAGGGGTGCCCGAGAGGTGGTGTTGTGTTGCTGGTTTTCATGGGCTTGGTGGTTTCATATGCTAATAAGTAGAAGGACCTGCCTAGGTGCTAGGGGTTGGAATTCCCAGGGAGTTGGCCATTTCCCACCATTTGACCTTTTTTGGCTAGCCTTGGGACTGCCATGATGCCTGGGGTTGTGTTATTCACCATGTTACTATTACAGTGGGTGTAAAATGATGCTCAAGTTCTGCTAGAAGTTAAATCTCTTCATCCTGAGCCTCAAGGCCTATTGGGGGTTGAATGCTTCACCATTTTGATGTTAATTACTGTGGCCTTCCTTGAATGGCTGTGCTCTGGCCCCTTCCATCCTGTCTCACTGTGGTGACACAGAGAGAGCAAAGGCCAGGCCCTGCTTGTGCTCCTGCATTTAACAGGGGGAGGGGTGGTGTGGGCTGAGGATGACTCTGAGTGGTGAGAAGGATGTTTCAGATTTTCCCACGTGGGACATGGGGACTTGCCAGCAGCCACCGCAGATTTATCTCACGGGCATTATCGCTTGTGTCACTCATCTTTTTCTATTTTTTTTTTAAGTATTTAATCGAAATTTAATATCAGATATCTTTCATAAAGAAATTTCTCTTTTCCTTTTCTTTGGGGCTCTTTTTGGGGGTTAGGCAATTAGGTGTATTTATCTGTTAGTGGAGGCCCTGGGGCTTGACCCCAGAACCCCGTGCATGCTAAGCACTCGCTCTACCACTGAGCTCTACCACCACCTCATCATCTTTTTCTTTTTGCTTTAGCTGCCAAGAATCTTACAGCTGAATTTCTAGTCGGCCTTTAACACTTACCCTGACTTCATGGCATCCATTTTTATGACTTTACCTCCCCCTGGTTTCATTTAAGTATTGAATCTCCTTTTTCTCTTCACTGTCACATTTGTCTTTTTGTTGTTATGGTTGTTAAGCTGTGTTTAAAAAATTGTTTAAATTCTCTTTTAGCAGGAAGTTGAAAGTAAATATATATGTAAACAAATTTATCACACTTAAATGCTTTTATACATTCTAAGCTGTTTAGTAGTTACTTAAAAACCGAATGGAATATTAAAGGGAAAACATTTTAAAATCACTTTTTGAATTTTTTATAAAGGTATAGCTGATTTACAATATGATATAAGTTTCAGGGTGTTAAATAGATGCACAGTTTTTAATGTTATGCTCCTTTTATAGTTTTTGTAAAACATTGGCTATATTCCCTGTGTTGTAAGATACATCCCTGTAGTGTGTTTATGTTACATGGAGCAGTTTGTATAAGAAAGCTGGTTATCGCAGAGTCTGGGGCGTGGCTGTGTCTGACCCAGGTTCACGCTCACCCTGCCTGTCAGAGCCCAGGCCCTCACTCCTGCCTGCAGGGCAGCGAGTGGAGGCAGGTCTCATCAGCGCTGGCACCACCCCCTGAGTGGCAGTGACAGCAGTGACTGTCTGTGGACATGCAAATTGTTGTTCCAGGAACTTTACATGCATTTCTGCATTTAATAATTAAAGCCCTCCTGTGAGGAATCGTTTTATGTTTTTAATGAATAATACATTTTATTTTGATTTTGATAGAATTCAAACCTCCGGAAAATTTACAGGAATAGTACAATAAACGCTTAGATACAGTTCACCTAAAAGGGCACAATTAGCCCTTTTGTGTCTGGCTTTTTTTAGCATAAAGTTTGAAGGTTCATCCATGTTGTAGCCTGAATCAGTTCTTTATTCTTTGGTTTGATAATATCCTTTTTCTTTTTGTTCGTTTTTGGTCTATTTAAACATATTTTAATTGAAGTCTAGTCAGTTTATAATGCTGCATCAGTTTCTTGTGTACAACACAACACTTCAGTTATATAGGAACATACCTGTATTCATTTTCACATTCTTTTTAAACATAATTTACTATAAGATACTAAATATATTTTCCTGTGCTATACAGTATAAATTTGCTGTTTATTCTATACATAGTCGGTATCTGCAAATCTTGAACTCCCAATTTATTCCTTCCCATACCCTCTCCCCTCTGGTAACCATAGTTTGGTTTCTATGTCTCTGTGTCTGTTTCTGTTCTGTAGATAACTTTATCTTTTTGTTTGTTCGTTGTTTTATTTTTTTTTAGATTCCACATGTGAGCGATCTCATATGATATTTTTCTTTCTCTTTCTGGCTTACTTCACTTAGAATGTCATTCTTCAAGTCCATTCATGCTGCTGCAAATGGCATTAATTTATTATTTTTTTATGGATGAATAGTAGTCTAATGTACAAATATACTACAACCTCTTTATCCAGTCATCTGTCAGTGGACATTTAGGTTATTTCCATGTCTTGCTATTGTAAATAGTGCTGCTCTGAAAATTGGGGTGTAGGTGTCTTTTTGAATTAGGGTTACTTCTGGATATAAGCCCAGGAGTGGGATTTCTGGTTCATATGAGAGGTCAATTTTTTGTCTTTTGAGGAACATCTATAGTGTTTTCCACAATGGCTCCACCAAACTGCATTCTCACCACACTGTAGGAGCGTTCCCTATTCTCCACAGCCTCTCCAGCATTTATTGTTTGTGAACTTCTGAATGATGGCTATTCTGACTGGTGAGAGGTGATACTTGATTGCAGTTTTGATTTGCATTTCTCTGATAATGATATTGAGCATTTTTTCATGTGCCCATTGGCCATTTGTATGTTTTCATTGGAGAAATGTTTGTTTAGGTCTTCTGCCCATTTCTGGATTGAATTGTTTGTTTTTCTTTCTTATCAAGTGTAAAAGGTGTTTACATATTCTGGGAATTAGGCCCTTGTCAGTTTAATTCATTGCAAATATTTTCTTCCATTCCATAGGTTGTTTTTTTGTTTTGCTTACTGTTTCCTTTGCTGTTCAAAAGCTTGTAAGTTTAATTAGATCCCACTTATATATATTTGCTTGTATTTCTATTGCTTGAGTAGACTGCTCTAGGAGAACATTGCTGAGATGTATGTCAGATGATTTGCCTATCTTTTCGTCTAAGATGTTTATAGCGTCTTGTCTACATATTTAAGTCTTTAAGCCATTTTGAATTTATTTTTGTGTATGCTGTGAGGGAGTAGTCTAACTTCATTGATTTACATGCAGCTGTCCAGTTTTCCCTACACCATTTGCTGAAGAGGCTATCTTTATTCTATTGTATGTTCTCACCTCCTTTGTCAAAGATTCAAAGACCAAAACTTTGTGGGACTATGCTTGGTAATTTTGTTTATACATTCATTGATGGATGGATATTGTTTGTAACTTTTGGCTACTATGAATATTGATGTACAAATTTTTTGTGAGAATATGTTTTCATTCTTTTGGCTGTAGAGTTGGCCCACCTTATGTTTAGTTTCCACTTCATGGATCCAGATGGCTGATTGTAAAGAGACTCGAACATCCTTGGATTATGGTATCCAGGGTGGGGGTTCCAGAAATCAACCCCCCGAGGATACTGAGGGATGGCTCAATATGTAGGAGGGGAATTGCTGAGCCATATAACTCTAATCTTTTGAGGAAACATCAGACTTCTGCAAAGAAGCTGCACCATTGTCCCTTTCCAATGGCCACATATAAGGTATCTCTTCCTCCTGAACGACACTTGTTATTGTCCATGTTTGATTATAACCATCCTATTGGGTGTAAAATGAGATCGCATTTTGATACTGATTTGGCTAGTGATGCTGAACATCTTTTCATATGCTTATTGGACATTTGTGTATCTATTTAAATCCTTGGCAAATTTAAAAATTGGGTCGATTTTCTTTGTCTTGTTCAGTTGTAAGCATTTGTTATATATCCTGGATACTAGTCTCTTATTAGATATATGCTTTGCAAAATTTTTCTCCTATTCTGCAGATTGTCATTTCACTTTAGTTTTCTTAAACATTAAAACAATTTCTTTATAGGGGAGGTAATTAGATGTATTGATTTATTTTATTTTTCTTGCTAAGCACGCACTCTATCCCTTAGAAACAACCTTCCCCTGTAATTACACTTTCTTGATGATGTCCTTTGTAAGAAAAAGGTTTTAACTTTGATGAAGTCCAGTTTATCTGCCTTTATCTTCTGTCACTTCTGCTCTTGGTATTGTATCTAGGAAACCAAAACCTATCCTAGGACCACAAAGATTTATACTGTGTCTTCTTTTAGAAAGTTTATAGGTTTAGTTATTATGTTTCTGTCTGTGATCCATTTTGAATTAATTTTTATTTGTTATATACAATATGGGGGTCCAGATTCCATATTCATTCTTTTGCCTGCAGATTCCCAGCTGTCCTTGCACCATTTGTTGAATAGACTATTCTTTCAATGAAGTGTTGTTGGCACTCTTGTGGAAAACTGACTGTAAATGTAAGTTTTTCCCCTCTGGGTTTTATTGTGTCTCATTGATTTATTTATCCAAACTTATGCCAGCACTATACTGACTTGAGTACTATAGCTTTTTAGTAAACTTTAAAGTGAGTCCTCCAACTTTATTCTTCTTTTTCAAGATTGTTTTGTCTGTCCTGGGCTCCTTGCACTTCCATATGAATTTTGGTATCAGTTTTTCAATTTTTGAAAAGAATTCAGCTGGAATTTTGATAGCGATTCCACTGAATTTGTAGATCACTTTGGGGAGTCTTAACATTTTTAACAATATTGTCTACTATTCCATGAACATGGGATGCCTTCCATATATGTAAATCTTTTAAAGTTTTCTTCGGTGATACTTCAAAATGTTCAATGTACAAATCTTGTAAATTTTTGTTAAATGTATCTCTCATTTTATTTTTAATGCTGTTGTAAATGGAAAGGCTATGCTTCTTCAGGCGGACTATATATCAATTTGTTTATTTCTAGGATTCCTACACAACAAATACCCCAGGTTTAAATTTGCTACATAAATCTATCCACATCTCTTCCCAACCCTGTGTTATAAGAAACCAAGACCCAAGTTAGGCTACATGAACACCTATGTGGAAGTGAGAAATGAGAAATGAGACCCTTGGGTGGGGCTTTGTGTAGATGATACTGACAGCTTATTCAGGATGGCTTTATCTTAATTTCTTTTAAACAAATCTTTCGTCAGATATTTAGTCAGATACATTAAGAACATGCCCTTTTGATGTGCAGAGGAGCTAAGATTATCATTTTCAAATAATTTCTAGTGAGAGTGTTGTACTTGAAACCCAATTTGCATTAATCTTTGAAGATTTATGTTTCAGGAGCTTTGACTAAACTACACATGTTTATTCAATAATGACAACTAAATGCTCAAGCAACATGTAAGAATTTGAGCAAACTGCCCCCGCCCCATAGTGCTGGTTGGCTGCAGCTGTAAATGGAGTCAGCGCTTACCTCTCCCTGTACGCTTGTGCTGATCTGCTCAAAGGGTTTCATCCAACAGTTTGTCTGTAGTCTGTTGGACAAAGCCATAAAGCATTGATTTAAGTTTACTGGAATGGAATATATTCTTATTAATATTAAGTAAGCACATATTGAGTGCTTACTGTATGGTGGAATTGTCCCTCAGCCTCACATGAATATTATTTCTCTTAAAACCTCACATATTTCCTTGTTATTCTCACTTTACAGATAAGGAGACTGAGAATTAGGTCTTCTCTCTTTTGGGGGGAGCTCATTATCAATGACTGGAAGTTGTGAGGAAAAAGATATTGATTCATCCTGAAAAAACATTTTTTTGAGAGTCAGCAATGAAGAGGGTGACCACTGAAGAAGGTGATCATTGTTCGAGTGAGATGAGCCCCAGGTTGTACGGAGTCAGCATCCTTGTCTTGGACACAGCCAGTGTAGAGCTGCGTTGTGGGTGAGGTGGCGTGGCCGTGCAGGGAATGAGGATGCCGGGCCATTGGGTTGTTCTCAGGCCCAGTGGGGCTTTCTCTTAAGGACAGTGGACCGTCATTGACAGATTTTAAATAGGGGAGTAGGGTGCTCTCATAGATCACTTTTGTATTGTAGAATCTGGGAAACATTTAGAAGGCTCGGCAGGAGGTGATGTGATGAGTCAGAGTAGGGTGGCTGCGAGGTGTAGCAGTGTTCAATTTTCAAGTGGTTTTCAGTCCCATGTTTGTGGCTTAGTAGCCGTTTCACTTTGGATGACGCACTCAAGGAAGTGAAACAATTTATCTAATCAATTAAAGCAGTGACGTACCGACTTCCCAGGACTGCTGTGGAGATCCAGTGAGATAACGTGTTCACAGTGTGCAGCATGGACCCCAGCACAAAGTCAGTGCTGAGTGAGTTCCAGTGAGTACCTGGTAGGTCAGGTGTGGGTGGTGGGGCTCGGTGACTGAGGAAATCTGGACCCTGAAGGATGGGTCCAGTCACATCTGTGAGTGATGGGCCTGAGCTGGGAGAGGCAGAGAGACCTTGCCCCCCAACCAGTGGCCCTGGGCAGGACGGCTATGGGAGGAGATCCGTGAATTCAGCTCTTTGCAGGTGGAGTTGGAGGTGCCCATGAGACATCTAAGTGCAATGTCACGAGCTCAAAGAGGAGGTCTGGGCTCAGGCTGTGCATTTTCCTATAATCTCAATCCCTGAGGACGCCTAGGTATTGATCACTGAACGTGAAGTCATACTTTACAGGACAAGTGAATAGTAGTATCATCTCTGTCATGAAAGCTCACGTCTCTTTATTCATCACCCACTTTCCTAATTGGGTACTTACAGGGCGGTTCTTCACCGCCCTCCCCTGGGCTCTGGCTCCACATTAAAGAGCTGGTTGGCCTCCCTCTTTTCCAGAAGAAGACACATTTAGCTGGTAGCCTTCTGTACCTTGCCAGACGTAGAATTTCAGTTTGTTGTTTTAATTCTATTTTCTGTTGGCCATCTCCTGACAGGAGAGAAGTTCTACCTCATGGTCATGTTTCAATTAGCTGTTACTGAGAATTGCTGCTCTGATCCATTATGTATGTATTTTATTAACTTTGTTGAGTATTTCTCATTTTTCTGTCTTTGCCCTTTAATTTTGTATGCCATTTCAAGGTTCTATCCTATTTGGGGCCTTATTTTTTTAATTAAACAGTATCTGTTAGTTAAGAAAAGAAAAGCAAAGAAAAAATGCACATGATACCTAAATTTAGAAAATATCTAGTGTGTTTCCTGTCTCGGCAATGGAGTGATATAGAAACTCGTTAAAACCTTCATTACATAAGTTCCTTAAAATGCTGATTAAGAAATAAAACCTTCCTTCCTCATCTTTCCAGCTGCACAGCTAATTGCCAAGAAAGTGAGGGGAAATACTCAGAATCCAAGACAAACAAGAAAGGGATTCTGGGAAGTAAGCGACCATTAGAAGCACTTGGGGGGCCGTTTGGCTCCTGAGCTGGGTTTCAAATGCCCTGACAGGAGGGCAGGAGTTGAGCCCCAAGCCTCTCACAATGGGAGTTGAGTGGCTGATCTTATGTAAGGCCAAGCAGATCCTGAGAAGCCTGGTTTACTAAAGGGTGAACTAAGAAAAAAAAATTCCTCAAGGCAAGAAAGTAAGGAAAGTCAATTTTGTTGGGAGAGGGGAAAAATAACAAATCCAAAGTAGGGATATAATTTAAAGCTGTTCTGGCATGAGAGTGACCACAAACTCCTGGCAGAAAAACACAGCTACTCCTGGAATGAGAAATTGTGTTTTGAATGGATCAGTGAACAGCCATTCCGAAAAAGGCCTCCAGAGTCTTGTGGATCAAGATACTGGACTGCAAACACCTCTCTTCCAAGGTCTCATTCAAATAACCAGAAAGGTTTTAAAGGAAAGAAGCCATAATCATAGTTCTATTTATTGACATTACTGTATGCTAGGAATTCAGAGGTGACTATGGAGTCACCTCTTTTATGGACCTCACTTTCTGTTTGGGGAGACAAACTGACATAGTTGGGGAGCTTGGTGGAGGGAGGTGTTAGTCTGTTGCAATTAGCTAGGAAAGGAGATTAAGAAATCAGTGAAGAGTGGGTGAACTTTTTAGCTGAGGAGAGTCTTGTTCAGTTGTCTTTTAATTGCAGGCTCGATGAGTTTTCACTGGAGGGAACAGATCTTATGGAGGATGGACTTAGCTCAAGCCTCTTTAGAATGGACAAGTGAACCTGGACAAAGACAGTCAAATCTGTGCAGACATTGAAGTTCACTTGAATGAGCTCCATCCCTGAGCCAAAAATAGGACAAATATTCAGCACTCCTTGAGGACAGAGGAGTGATTTTTAAGGTTCTCCAAGAA
The DNA here is from genome assembly GCF_048773025.1 of Camelus bactrianus. Classification (NCBI taxonomy): domain Eukaryota; kingdom Metazoa; phylum Chordata; class Mammalia; order Artiodactyla; family Camelidae; genus Camelus; species Camelus bactrianus. Next base: position 70,476,989 of record NC_133553.1, read on the forward strand.
TGAATCCCAGGGAACTCTGATGGCCAGTTGTCAAACTGTGACTTTGTTCTTTGGACGGTGTACCCACCAAGTGTATTGGAATTTTATAGGTTTCCATTTCTCTTTAATTCATGTCAGGTGATGAGGACGTGGTCACAAGCATTTGACACCTTGTCGAGGTGACTTTGGGTACCTGCCTAGAAGCGCGGGCACAGCTGAGGATGCATCATACGTCTTGCCGCCCTTCCCGTTCCCTGGCTCCGTGATCACGGCAGAGTGGTTCCTTGTTGACCTGTCCGTCTCCTCTGTGACATCATAACCCATGAAAAGACTGGAGCATATTAACTTGGCTTTGTTAAAGTCAAAGGAACAGATCTAATATGGAGTCAGATTTGTTCTTTCCTACTTCAGTAGTACCATGGAGAAGGCACTTTGGGCAGCTTTTTATAGGGTCCTGGAGGCTTTCTCTCTCAGCCTCTGGGCGCCTCTATAACAAACTCTTCATAGATATCTGGCTTGCTGGAAATCACTCCGACTCTTTTGCCCTGAAAATGTGTTCTGTTTATAACTCATCCCTACCCCTTGGAAAAAACTCAATAAAAACTCAGTGGGTTTTACACAAACCAAGTGCAGGGGTGAGGGATAGCATGTTATAATTTTATAAAATTAATAATAATAATAATAATAATAATAATAATAATAATAATAATAATAATAATAATAATAATAATAATAATAATAATAATAATAATGGAATACTTAAAACAGCACTGGGCACATAGAAGAGAGTCAATAAATCGTTCCTGGCTTAAATCAAAAGTGATGGTTCAGTGATTCCATGGCAGCTGTATTTGCTGTGCTAGTTACTCCTTTGCTCCATTACAATTTTTTTTACTGAAAAAGAAATACATGCATGTGGTTAAAAAAACTCAAACAGAGCACAAAAATACACAAGTGAAAGAAGTTTTCCCTCATCCTCTGTTCTTTCAGCCCTCCCTGGATATGCCACTGTTTACTAATCTTTGTGTGATTTTCCAGATATGCTATGCACATTCCCACCTATGTATGTAAATTCCTTTAAAGTTTTAGTTATATTTAACTTAAAGTGATGTAAATACTGAAGTGGCTTCTTCCCCGGTAACAGAAAAGAACAAATCTGTCTCCATATTAGATCTATTCCTTTGATTTTAACCCTGTGCTCTGCCTCCTAGGCTTCATCTTGCTTGTATAAAAATGTTGCCTAGAGCCTGAAATATACAGGAGAGCCTATTCTGAAGGCTCTGCCCTTTAAGGATATTTAACACTTTTTCATTCATAAAAAGATTACAAGTTGCAGAATAGAAAATAACGTTTGTTTTGCTGGAGGTTTACAGAGATTTGATTCAGGCAGATAGCTGCAAGAACAAAGGATTCTAAAAACAAAGAATTCCTACACCAAGAAGCTTGCTACAACTAAGCACGTAGGAAAGGAGCCTGAATTCTGACTTGGGGAGATGGTTTTCCAGGACATTAGTTTGCCATTTAGGTCTACAGAAACTTGCTATTCCATGCCCCAACACCTGGTCTCCGAACTTATTGGCCTGTCCTAAACTGAGGAGAATGAATTTGGACTCGGTAACACTCCTATCTACCTAGCAAGCTGGGCACTGGAACTGAGGACAGCTTTCCCACACCCAGGGAACTGCTGTGAGCCCTTGATGGTTCCACTAGGGTGGGGTGTGGTTTACCCAGGAGGGATAGGGACTATGCACCAACACTGAGGCAGTCTGCTCTGTCTGGGGCTCTGATCTACCTCCCGCTCCCCACCAACCCAACAACTGGGACAGTGGAGCCAAGGCAGAGATCGTGCCTGCCTGTTTCCCAGCGTGTAAAAGCTGAATATGTACTCTTCCCAAGGTAGTTCTGAGCGACAACACCTTCGGGCGCTTGGTTCCCAGAGCAACAGAAAACCCAGCTCTGCGTGGGGGCAACAGGTATGATCCCTGTAGGGGTTCTGCAGAGGCCTTGGCTGGAGGGCTGGACCAGGGAGGTAAAACTTGAGCTGTGGGCCTTGAAGTGTTAGAGAAGGGTACAGAGGCAGGACTGCCTCCTCCTTTGTGGTGCCCCCAGAGGTAAAGATTTTTCTCCCCATCTCCGCTACTCCCCTCCCCTCTCCAGATACCTCCCTTCTCTCTGCACCTCCTGTCCATCTGTTTCATTCCACTTTCCCCTCCTCCCCTCCTTCTCCCATCTTATCCCTCCATTGCTGCCCCAGCTTTTCTCGCAGAACCAAGAGGATCCCTGGTCCTCCTGCACATGCGAAGTCGGTGCACGCTGGACCGCCGGGTTGGAAGCCCCAGCTCCAAGCCGGGGATCGGCCCCAAAGGCTTCTCAACTCTGTCTCCCTGTAGGCTTTGGCTCCTTCCAGAAGCCTGGGCCTCTTGCTGTGGAAGTGCAAGTTGGGGTCTCCCGGGAAAGGGGTCAGGAGGCTGCGGGAGGGCGGTCTGCGTGTCACAGCACGTGAGGGCGTGAGTCAGCGTGTGTTCAGCTGAATTCCTTGAACCAGGCACCTCTGACCGCACCACCTGCCCCGGCGCCCCGGCCACAGCTGCCCAGGGCCAGGTGTGCACCTGCCGCCTCTCGCCCCAGCCGGGCTCCCCTCAGTCCGTGGCTGGCGTCCCCTTCCCCTCTCCCGCTCGTGAGTCCTCTCCTCCCGGGCTTCCTCTCCTCGGCCGCCGGCCCGTCCCTGCCCCTGGGAGGGCTGTGTCCCGGGCAGGCCGGGTCTGTGGACCCAAACGGGGGCGGGCGGCTGGGGCTGGAGCTGGCCTCCGAGCGGGGCTGCAGCCCGCGTCCACACACCGCCACTTTCCCTGCCCCGCGACCCCGGGGCTCCCCTCCTCTCCCTTTCCCGCTCCCTGAGGACAAGCTCAGCAGCGTGGGTGCTGCTCCCCGGGCTGAGAGTCTCCAGCTGTAAAGCCCAGCTTCTCCTGGTGGAGTCAGGAAAATGGAGCGCCAGTGCTGAGCGAGCTTCCTTCTCCTCCCTCAGTGTTTCTGCCCCAGGTAAGTACCTTGAACACTTTCAGTTTTTATGATGGTGGTGCTTGTTGATGTCACGTGTTTTTATAGTGAGAGGGATTACAGTGTTGAAAGCAGGGCTTTGTTCAGTTAGAAATGAACTGAAGGCATGAGGCTGCGACATCCTCCTTCCTTCCCTCTCCCAGAGTGAAACATGTGACCGCTGATTTTAGGAATACAGTTACAGTCCCTGAGTAGTCCAGCCCAGCTAGTATGTGTTAACAGGAACAGCACCACCAGAGGCATTGAAGACCTAGGGACATTGCAGTCCTAAAGAGCTCCTGGCACAGTTTGGTTTGTTTTGGTTTTTTCTTTTTCTTAAATTGTGGGGCAGACTAGTTGTATAGAGTGAAAAATAATTGTCAAGAAATATTTTTTCATATAACAGCTTTATTGTGATATTCTTCACACACTGTGAAGTCCATCCATTTAAATGGTACAATTCAGCAGCGTTTAGCATATTCACAGTGGTGCAACCATTATTATTCCAGAATGTTTTCATCACTTCAGAAAGAACAGTGGAAATGAATGACCTAACTACCCTTCCCCAGTGGTGGTTCTAAAGAAGTTTCTTGGCTGTTCCTGACCCTAAATTAACTTGTTACATTCCATGAAATATCTGGTTGGTATTCTAATCAGAATTGCATTGAAACTGTCTATCAAAACAGGAAGAATTAATGTCTTTATGGCTTAAACTTCTTCTACGCATGAATAAATCTGGGATCCTATCTTTTCATCTGTCCAGAGCCTGGCCCATGGGAAGTCCTCACTAATTTTGGGGCTTGTGAATGATGAGATTCTATACATCGTTAGTTGCAACTGTTGCCTTTCACAGGAGAGAAAAGTAACCTCAGTGAAGCCAAGTAACTCTCTGATGGTGAGAAAGATTTCAGTCACTGCTGGAGTGATCCAGTGGACTTGGTGCTTGCAACCAGAATTCTCCACCACCTACTGCTAAGGGGATTAGAATTTTCTTCTATTTTTTTCTTAATGGCGTTGCTTTTATTTTTACTTATTTTTTAAATTATTTTCATTGAAGTGTAGTCAATTTTCAATGTTAGTTTCAGGTGTACAACAGAGATTCAGTTATAAACATATTCATATGTATATACTTATGTTTTAGATTGTTCTTAGTACAACTCATTACAAGAAATTGAATATAGTTCCCTGTGCTATATAGTAGGTCCTTGTCATTTATTTTATATTTATTAATGTGTATCTGTTAATCCCCCCTTTCCTGCCTGCTAAACACAGTTTGCTTTCTATGTCCATGAATCCATTTCTGGCAGCACCGTTTTTCCTAGTAATATATGTTGGTTGGCTGCTTTCAGTTTCAGTAATTCCATCTTATCTGTGGGCGTTTTTCTTCTGGTGGGCCTCTATGTGTTTTGCACACGTGGTAATAGAGATCTGTATTTGGGAGAACTCCAGGCCTAGTGTCGTCCCTGGTATGGAGCGCCCACTGAGCTGATGCTTGAACTGGGAAAAAAGCATATTAACTGTTGGAATTTCCACTATGGTTGAGAATTCCAGGTTTCTATAATCTGTTTAGCCCACCTTAATATTGGCTGCACCCATACTGGGTAATTTGGTGGAACTTCATGGTATTGTGTTATAGATACAAGGACGTGTATGCTTCTTCTCTTTCCTTTTTCTAACACATATTCTCCTGGGCCTCCCAGATCCTCCCCCAGAAGTGCCGAGGGAAGGTTTGGTGCTATGCTGAGGCAATATCTGTTAATAAGGCCCTTTCCTCATCTCTTCTGAGCCTCCATTTCCTTCTCTGCACAATGAGGGTTTAGACTAGATAAGTCCTTTTCAGTTTCTTTTTAAGCCATGTTTCCTTTGAGAAACAAAAAATGCAAATCTCTCCTCCCATCCCAACACTTTAGATTTTGATAAGTCCTCCAAGGAGTGACATAGCTCTTTGTGGAAAATTGATGTGATTGTGATTCCAGGTGTCATAGAAAAGACTCTTCAGTGATTTATTGCAAGGAGAAAGCAGGAAAGGGTCAGTATGTCACACTTTCTAGTGTGAGCACTGGAGTAGGGGCTTGGGTTTAAATACGGTGACTGACGTGGCCTCTCTCTAATCTTGCACAATGTGATAAACCTCTCTCCCTCAGTTTCCTAATGTGTCAAGTTGGGGTGATAATATTTTAAGGCTTTTGTGAAACATTATACATATAAACCATTTGTGTCTCGGTAGAAACAAGACCTGCTAAGGAGTCAGGGATTTCTTCGGAAAAAAAAAAAATCTTGTCCATAGCAATCTGTCTGTGTGTATTTTGAAGTTTCTGGGGAGTGAGGGTTGAGTCTAAAGTCCATCATGGGACAGGTGGCCCATGGGTCTGTGTGCCTCAGATTGCCCCCCCTCCCCAGTCCTCTTCCTCTCAGTCCAGGATGAAGTTCCCTAGTATATTTACACAAAGGCCTTGTGGAAATGGCTTTTCATTTTATTGTTTCACCAAGAAAGGCTGCCATCATGATCTCTGTGGTCAGTTTTTGGTGACCTGAAGGCTATGCAACTGGGGGTTTCTATTTAAAAAAAGAAAAATAATTACGAATACAAAATAAGACCTAGGGTGGTGACAGGGGCTGTTGGAAGTGGGGAACATTAGCTTTGTTAGTTTCAGGTGCAATGTCCTCTGGCCACGAGGACACATCCTCGTGCTCTTAAGTTGGAGGGACAAGTGGGTTCAGTTTGAAATTTAACTGAGTGTATCTCATGGGCTGGGCATTGTTCTATTTGTACTGTGTGTTCCTTATTTGAGACAGTGAGCTCATTTAACCTCAATAGCCTCTTTAAAAAATTAGACTTTTTATTTTAAGATGTAATGTAGATTCCCATGTAGTCGTAAGAGATTATATGGAGAGGGCCTATGGTCTTTTGCCCAATTTTCCTTAATGGTTCCACCTTGCAAAGTTGGGATACAATTCATTACTGACTCACTAACCCTTTGAGGTTTGTGTTATTGCCCTCATTTCTATTCATGATTAACCTGGGTCTTAGAGAAGCACACAGGCATGCCCAGGTCACCCACATGGTTAATGTAGAGTCAGGTGGAATGTGGGCTTGGAATTTCCAGGCAGTACCATTATGATGGTCTGTGGCAGGCAGCAGCATTCACTTTGCTTGTTTATTCATTCATTCAACAAACTTTTATTGACTAACCTCAGTGTGTCAGATGCTTTCATAGGGTTATCTGATTCTTCAGCAGTACTGATAATCAGGTAATATTTTCTTTTTTAATCTGAGAAAATTAGCTCTGCGAAGTTATAAATCCCCCAAAGGAAATATAGTTCATAAAGGAGGGATAGTAAATTTGTACAGTTCCCATTTTTTATGCAGGTGGTACCCTAGGCAATTTACATTTTACATATCCATAATCCAGATATATTCTTGTAAGGCAAGGATTTTTTTTTTAATTGAAGTATACTCAAGTTTACAATGTTGTGTCAATTGCAAGGTGTTTTTTGAATTTTGAATTAAAAAATATTTTTTGAGGAGAGTAATTAGATTTATTTATTTGTTTCATTTTTTAAAATGAGGTACTGGGGATTGAACCCAGGACCTTGTACTTGCTAAGCACGTGCTCACCACTGAACTGTACCCTCCTCCCCAAGGCAAGTTTTCTTATCCATTATTCTGCAACTTAGGAGTTCAAATAAATTGGAGTTGAAATCCAGATGTTTTGATCCCACTGTGGTTCTTTTGTTTATATTCTGCTAAAGCGGGTTCGGGAAAGCAGTTCCTTTGTTCATTTATTTATTCAGCAGTTTTGAGGACTGACTATGCATAAGGGTCTGGCTAGGTGCTTGGTACAGTAAACAATAAATGATCCTTCTCTGCAGGGCCCGGAAGCCTAGACCAAAAGCTGGGTAATGTGATCCGAGCTACGGTAGCCATGTGCAGACTCTGAGGACAAACTGTACCCCCAGCTTTGCTTGGACATCCCTTGCCTTCTGGCTGGTACACACCAGGTCACCGCAACCCAGAGGGGCCCGCAGCCCGCAGCACAGTATGTACTTCAATCTCCTCTCCCCTCTCTGCAGGGCCTGCAACACGAGCATCCCTGACTACGTTCAGAGTGCTGAGGACTACAAGACTCTCCCCGTGGTGGTCCAAGCCGTTGGGATCATCTCAGAGGAGAATTTCTTTTGCATTTATAAGCAAATCTCCTTGGTGAGCCGGATCATCCCCTGTGGCTCCCAGTGGGCACTCTGTATCTACTATAGGCACCACTATGGGCCCGAGAATGGGCGGAGCGAACTCCAGACCAACCGCAAGGTCGTGGGCCTTGTCACCATTGCGGACTGCCTCTTGGCCAAGGCCTTCGATAAGCTCCACATGCAGAGGAGCTGTATGGCACCACGCTTAATGACTCTCAGCTCTTTGTCTTTGTGCTGCATGGGGAGGTAGCCGAGCAGACACGCACCGACGTGGCGTTCAATCTACAAGGACTGCAGTGTGGTGAAGAGGATCGAGGGCTTCACTGAGTCACTCTTCATCTCACTCAAGTCTAAGTGGCTGGATGGGGCCCCCGACAACTCTGGGGACAAGATCCCGCTCCTCTGCATCCTGTTTGAGAAGGAGGACTTCATGGGACTGGACACAGACTGAAGGTAATTTACCTGGTGGCCCGTCCGCCCTGGTTCTGTGCCAGGTTGCTTCCCTACATCCAGAAAGGGATCAACAAGGAAGAGGGCTGTCTAGTAGCCAAGGGTGGAGGGAGGTGCAGCCCGCCGGTTTACAGACATTTAAAAGTGAATCCGCCTTTGTTTCAGAGAGATCCTTTTAGGGTTAGTGTGGACACTGCCTCCCACTTTTCAGACAGGAACCCTGGTGGGACACTTGGAGTTGCTGTCCAATAGATTAGCCACAGCCACTGATGCTAGGAGCTCTGGGGAGGAGGCTGGTCTGAGCTGAGAGGTGCTGTAGGTCAAATGCACATCAGATGCTGAGACTTGTCTAGGAAAAAGAATGTAAACTATCTTGTTACTTTCTATATTGATTACATGTCAAAATGATAGTATTTTACATACAGTAGAATAAGTAAGATCTGTTCTTAAAATCAGTTTCTAGTATTTGTTTTTGTTTGTTTGTTTAGTTCTTTGTTTACTTTTTAAATGTGGCAACTGGGAAACTTTCTTTACATGGATCTCATTTCATTACTGATGGGCAGCGTGTCCTGGGATAGTCTCATCCCTTTGCTTATAGATGAGATGCTGAAACCCAAGATGCAGAATGAGGCTCCGGTTGAGGTGGGGGTGGAGCCGGTGTCTCCTGACTCCTAGGCTCAGCACCTGCACGGCTCAGGCCCTCTCTTCATGCCTGACAGTCACCATGCCAGGTTAAGACATCAGAAACACCGCCAGGGACTTCCGAAAGAACTCCTTATGCAGGAAAAGGCTTGTCACGGAGTTTGGGACAGAGCAGGGAAAGGTTCATATTCACTTTGTCCCTGTGATTATGTCAAAGGCCTCACTTTGCCTCGAAAGTGCCGACGAGCTCTTCTGGGCTGCCTACTCCCCACCTTCTGCTCTGTTTCCCCGTGTGTCCAACATGCTGTCCCTCGGGCAGGAGAGGTTGAGATGCCTTTGCAGAGAGGTGGTCCCCCTTTGCTGCGGAGAGTGAGGGAATCTGTGTCTCCCCGGCCTACGGCCTTGGGCCTTGAGTCTGGAGAGCGCTCATGGCGGTCTCACAGGTGACGGTCGGAGCTCCTAGAATGTGCAGCTGGGTCCTCTGTGGAGGCGGTGATCTGTGATTCTTGAACTTACCTAAGATCAGATCCTAATTTCTGGTTGTTGGTCAGTTGGAGGAGAAGGTGCCAGAGAATTGATAAAAAGAAAGTCCAGAACAGCCCTGTGAGTGAGAGGCACAGGGGACCCGAGTCCCACCTGCGTGTGGATGCCTGGTGAACTCTGCATGAATTTTCAGTTCCTCCCCGGAGATTCTTCTATGGCTTAAGGAAGGGGCAAGTAATGTCGTGGCCATGATCTGTACTTGTCCTCACAGGGTCCTGTGTTCTACATGTCCGCACTCCCCTTCTGCTCCTTGGAGATGAGGTGGCAAGTTTAGGAGCCTGGGCACTGCTGAATGCACAGCTGCCAGCACCGGGCTTTTCCCAGACTGGCTCCGTTCACCTCACCTGTCACCTCCTGCTGAGCCCCCAGGCATTAGTCCAGGTAGGTGCATCGGTGCAACGTAAGCAGGGACCAACTTCTCCCCCTGGACAGACTGCTGCGTGAGCAGTGGAAGCCTGGAGCCATGCCCCAGCCCCATGGCCATTGCCTCCTCTATTGTCATAGGAGGCACTGGTGACATTTTTGCTCAGCAACTGCTTGGCTCTGAGTCTGTAGACCCACCAGAGAATGCCAGCTTGTTTTTGCCTTTTCAAGTCTTTCCTTGAGATTTCGCAGAGTAGTTGGATGTGTGCTTAGCCCATAGTGTTTGACACTGTCACCATTGTTTACCCAGAACCTCGTGTACCAGGCATGGTTCTCAGCATCAAAATACAGCAGCGCATTAAACCTCCCTCCTGGTGGGTCTGTCTGTTGTGGTACAAAAAGCACCCAGCCAGCATCTGAACGTCAGTGAGATAACGCGGCCTGTGAGCTCGGGTCAAGCACGTTCTTCTCCAGTCACTTTTACTCCATTGTTCCTTTTAGTATTCTACAGTCATTAATTTATAAAACAATGCTTTGGCGCAGGAGCAGAGCCTAATCCTCTCCTGCTACTCTTGGTGGGAGTGAGTAAAACTGTCCAGCCTGAAATGTGACCATAATTTGTAGCTCAAAATCTATCTAGACGCATGTAGGTGGAGTTTTGGTTTGGGGCTCTGACCACTTTGGTGTCCCCCGGCAGCACTGCTCCACACAGGCCCCTGCCTTCCCTGGAGCAGGAGGTGAGAATGGGTCTCACTTTCCCTGCGTCCCTGGCCTCACACACTCACGTAAATTCTTGTACAGGCTGTCAAATTCATTTTTGTTCTTGTGTGTTTCTAATTTTCGCTTGTTCCTCTTTTCCTTTTTCTTTTTCCCTTTTTCTCTTGTACTGGCCTTTGAGTATGTTGTTGCGTCTGAAAAGGTGGGCTGTGCACACCCTGCATTGGAAATAGCTGGATCGCCCTCCGTGCAGTCTCCATCACTTTAAAAGGCAAAAATTTAACAGCTGCCTTGATCCATGTATTATCCTAGTCATCTTTTTATTTTCTTATTTTTGGAATGTTTGCTTTGTTATCACATCACCCACTGGTGTTTGATACCTGTTAAAATCCTTGCTTTGATTAACCTGTTTGGTCCTCTTTATATTTGGTGACAAATGCGCCCTTATTAAATTTGTTTGATTGTTTTCAAGAAGTGAGATACGAATTGATTTAGGCGGCTGCTGAGGGATTATTTTCATGGAGTATTTAAACTTGTAAAGTCAAAGTCTGCAGCATCTTGCTCAATTCCTGCTTTTCCACAAACGTGCTCGGCACGCGGTTCCTGGCTGTCGCTGTGTGACGTGCGTGATGGTGCTGCCTGGCCGGCGGTCACTGGTGAGGAAGTGGCCGGCTCATGGGTGAGCAGCTGTTGGAGGAAGCAGTCACCGTTTTTATTTTTTTTTTGCATTCAACTTCCCAGTGCCATTTACTTTACTTTGCCTTCATAAAGGGGAAGAAGCGGGTCTAAAATCCATGCCACTCTTTTGTTCCCTTTACGAGGCTGTTTTTTCTGAGTATCAGGACAACATTGCCTTCTCCTAAGTAGCTGGCTCACCTGGATCTGGTGGACACAGGGTCTGCTAAAGGGGACCGTGGCTTCCTCTCTGCTTCAGCCAGTTGGCATGCAGAGCCAGGTCTGTGGATTGGCTCAGCAGCCATGCAGTCCTTCCTACACAGGACTTTACTTTTAACACATGTTTTCAGTAAGTAGCTGACTCTGTGTCTGTTGCAGCTGACGTCCACCACTGACGGCCGTGTCGTTAGTTTGCTGAGTGAGTCTCCAACACCTAAGTCAGCCGTGTAGGAAGAAGCTTTGACCGACCTAGGACCTTGGATTTTTACCCCCACTCTGGTTCATCTCACCTGGGGGAAGTGTTTGGCCACCACCGTCATGCTGGCCATGAGGCCTTGTTCTCCTTTCATGCTCTGGTCCAAATGTCGACACTTCACCCTTCACTGACTTGGTCTCGCTTGAGACAGGCAAGGCTTTCTGAAAGAGTCCATCACATTCTCGGGGGGAAGAGAACAGATGTAAGTGTCACAAGTAGAAGGAGTCTAGGCTGTCCGGGTTGGCAAATGCAGGCTTGGATCTGTGATGGCTGGGCTGTGCCCTGGACACAGGCCTTTCCCATGGCTCCTGAGAGCCCAGGGTTCAGAGTGAGAACAGCCTTGCCTGGGTTCCTCCATCCTCATCTGCTCACTGGCAAGTGTGTCTGCTAATTAGGAGCTTCCACAGACCTCGGGCCCTTCAAATTCAGACCACGGGAGAACCTTGAGTCCCTTCTCCAGGGCCTCCTTTGTGAGAATCCAGTGCCTACTGAGGTGACCCGTGCCAGGAGTTGCCTCCCCATCCAGGGAGCACCCTTCAGAAGATTGTGACTCACTGCACCATGCTATGAGCTTGTGGGGTTCCGGCCGTGGTCCCTGCAGAACCAGACTTGAGATGGGCTTAGTGATGGAAATGACAAGACAGATTCCAGTGCAGGGCTAGGTGGAGGGAACAGGGGAAATTTAATGTGACCTCAAACACATAGGTGGGTGCTGGGGCTGTTACTAATATGGGGACCGTGGGAGGTACCTCCAGAAATCGAATTCCAGAGTAAATGGTGGACATGAGGCATTTTTAAGATGCCATTTGTCATCCAAGTTAGGACTTCAAAGACGCACTCTGGTCTATGAGCCTGGGGCCCAGGTGAAGTTGCCGGTCTAGAGATACACGTTGTGAGTCGTCATTCTTAGCTGGTGTTCACAGCCGTGTAGGTGGATGAGCTCATCTCGAGAGGTGCAGACTGAGGCTGAGGGGGGGCAGGGCTGTGCCTCGGTTAGAGGAAAGCCCAGACAATGCAGGTTTGGTGTGTCAGTCAGCGGCAGCGTTTGCGATTTTCAGAGCAATACCATTTAACCTTAAGGGGCGGGGGGATTGGGAGGGCCACCCAGGAAGAAATCTGAAGGGAAGGTTGTGGCCACGTGTGCGCGTCTTGGGACGATGCAGTGGCTGCAGGGTCCAGGGTCCTGGAGGGGAGTCTCCTCAGAAGCTAGAGTTGGAGTGGGGAGAAGGTAGTCACACCCATCTGTGAGGGAGAGAGGGAGGCCTAGGAAGTCCCCACCCTACTGGACTCGCTTTCCCATGAACAGAAGGCAATCAGACAGAGGATCTGAGGTGAGAAGGGATGGGGGCTGGGAGGGGAGTCAACCTGGAGAATGGTGCTTGGACAGTTTTGGAATAATCTCCCTGCAAAATAGAGTTAAAAATTCTCAGACTCTTAAGAACATTGATGGTGACTGGGGAGGAGACAGTTGTTTTTCTGGCCTCCTAAGGGTAAGTCATGTATCCGGGGACACACAGAAGAATCAGGCAGTCTGTTCCGGGGGCTTGACCCTTACCGGGGGGAACAGAGCAAGTTTGAAGGGGGAGGAGGGCAGCGGAGGGAAACGAGCCAGGCCCCGTGTCAGGTACCTGTTGGCCGCCCTACTTGCGTGTTGCATTCACATCCATGCCTCCCAGGTGGGTGGTGGCAGCCCCCTTTTGCAGATTGGGAAGCCTTCTCAGAGGGGTTAAGGAATTGGTCTGTTTTGTGGCTAGTAAATGCTGTAGCAAGATTCAAGCAGGGCCTTGTCAGATTTCAAGAGCATGTTTTCTCTACTAATTCCGGTACCTCCCTGTTGTACGTGGAATGGTGAAGTGGGTCAGTTTTGGAGCCTTTCAGAGAAAGTGCAACTTATTTGCCTCAGGACTGTTTCACAAATCTCAGTGTTCTTTGATGGTTCGGCACCGCAGTGCTTTTCTCCCCACAGAGGTAAGGTCTTACTCTTTTGACGATGACGTGGTTGCAAATGACGTACAGGTGCAAAACCAGACTTAGCAGCTTCTGAAGGGAAACTCTCTAGTTCTCCCTTGATAGACTTTCTTCCGCGGGATGTAAATGTGCTGCAGCGTAGGCCTGAGCTTTCCGTATGGAGTGAGGGTTTCATATATAAAGTTAGCATAAAACGGTCAGATGAAGAAAATCGACGTTGACAACTTATTTTTGGGTTTCACTAGACAAGATATACTATCAGTTCATGGCCCTTATAGCGAATGAAATTGAGTACAGAACATTGCATTTCTTCCTTTCTATTTAGAGTTCTCTTACAGCATAAGGCTGCCTGCTTTGGAACATCACCTCCACCACCAGGGCGCTGTCTTTGTGTTGGTGTGATTGCATTTACACAGTGCATGTAATCTGGGCTTCCTCAGCCCCAAACACTCCAGTGCAGAATTACGGGCTGTAGCCATCTCTTAGTCACGCAAATACTTCTAAAATTATATGATGCTAGAAAAGAAAAAAGAGAGAGAGAGAGACTGCCCTTATCAAAATTCCTTTCAATTCTAACTGCAAACTGTTGTTGAGCAGCTCTGGTTTCCTTTGGATATGAATATATACATTTCTTTGCATGTAACCTGGATTTTGGACTAGAACACCAAGCTCTTGCTGTCCACAAGCCACAAAAATAGTAACCATATTGCATACGTGTGAAATATTTTATTCTTTTTTTCTGAGAAAGAATCCTTGAATTTGAGACTTCAGCTGTGATTTTTGCTTTTTGCTTCTCCCACCCCTCTTGTAATCTCTCACTCCTTCACACGTGGCCCCCAAGAGGTCGTGGTCTCAAAGGAGCAGGCAAACACCCAGTTGGTCTCCATGCAGTGCTGATGTAGAGGGAGCCCAGTCAAGACCTAAAGGACATTATCAGAGAGGACTTCCTGGAATAAATGGGCTCTACATTCAGTTGTGAGGACATAGTAAGTGTCAGCCAGGAGAAGGCATCAAGAGGATGGCTCATGTGGCAGGAGCAGCCCGGGCAGAGGCCTGGAGGCTTGTGGGGTGGAAACTCGGGGAGTGTGCCTTGTGTGGTCCAGGGTGGAGGGTGCCCTGCTGGGGAGGACACTGGAGATGACCTTGGGTGGAGGGCTTTGGATGAGTTTGGGTTTTACTAGAACTGACACAGGAGGCAGTGAAGAGTGTCAGCAGGAAGTGACCCTCAGAAAAGGTACTTCTGGTTTTGCTTCTGATATTCTACAGAAAGAAGGGTCGGGATGGGCGAGAGCAGGTATGTCTGTAACTTGGAGTCCCACCCCGTCATTCATTTATTCATTACACGAGCACTTCTGAGTGGCCAGGGGAGAGAGAGTGGACCCACATTAGTAAGCAAAATGTATTTGCTTCTTGGGAGCTTAGCAGTGTCAGAAGTTGACTTAGCCTAGAATGTTCTAGGAACAGAGGAACAATGTGTGGAGGTTGGGGGAGGGAAGGCTTCCTTGAGAAACAGTCAAAATGAGCCTGGAGGCAAGTGGGAAGTAGGAGCAGGTCAGGGGGCCCCTGAGGTCACTGGGGACCTGGGAACTGTGGTGAGGCTGGGTGAGCAGTGTCGGGGGTGGCGCTAGAACTCCACCAGGGAGCCTCTGAATGGTTTGAAGTGGGGGTGATGTAATCAAATTTGTGCTTTGGGAAGGCTGCCGTTGCTCTGTGTGTGTGTGTGTGTGTGTGTGCGTGTGTGTGTAGCGGGGAAGAGCGGGAGGGTGCCACCAACTGGGGGGGTCATTAGAAAACCATTCACAGACTGGGAGGTGACCCGTGGGAGAGGGGCGTCGGGGCTGCTTGGGGACGGCAGGGGCAGTGTGGATGACGGATTTTCTTATGGGGAGGGCTTGTTAGCGGGGCCGCCCTTGTGGCACCTTTTGGCTGGAAGAAAACAGATGGAGGCCGCCAGGTGGACTTTCCTCTTCTCTCCTTCCCTGCCTTGTGTGATGATCTTAGCTCAGCCAACATTTGGAACAGAAGAGCTAAGTTCCAGGGTAGCCCAGTACTTTGTTGAGCTCGTTCGCGTGAGATCTGATAGGATTTAGGTTTGTGTTCAGATCTGCATATACACTCTGGTAGAAATATCCGTCTTTTGGATTTCCATAGGTGTTTTATTCCTGATAAAAATTGCGTTCTTGGTGAGAGGAAATTTAATACAGCTGTTATCTTTCTCAAAAAAAATCATATCTTTTAAGAACATTAATATTCAAAAAATAGGAATATTTAAAAATGATAAAGTAAGGCTTTGGTGTAGTTTCTTTGGTTTCTTAGTTAATGTGGACTTAGAGCCTTTGCATTACTTAATAGCACATCCTTGTCAGTATTTAAAGAGCTGTTAGGGAGCGCCCCAGGCCCCACCTCTCAAAGCATATTAAAGTTTGCTCTGAAATAGTGAGGTCATAAAGGTCTTGTTTGCAGAAACCAAACAGTTGGTTTATAATATGCAGCATAGCTCCCTTTATAAAATAATAATAGGATCAACATTAAGAATGTGGAAGATAATTGATTTTTTTGAAATCTGAAACATAAACTTTTTTGTGCTAAAGTTGCAACTGGAAATTTTGAAATGAAAAATCCTACTGTAATATAATCCACGGAATACATATGGGCCTTTCACGATTCAAAAGTAACTGCGCAGTGGTTTTTGAAGTCAGGAGCATTCCAGCTCAGATACTGACATTGATGGTTGCGGGTTTTCAATGGGAGAGCCTAAATTTGCCTTCTTAGCCGTTTTTGTTGTTGTTGTTGTTGTTGTTGTTGTTGTTTGTAGTAAGAGGGTTGAGTAATACTTTGACAGCATGATTTTGGGGAAATTTAGGGTTAGATGTCGTGTAACAGCAGTGAGATATTTCCATGCATTTTATTTTCCGGACATCACCAGGGCACATGTGTGGTTTGTGCTTGCAGGCAGGGATGCTGCAAACCTCCCTGATACATCACCGTTATGTCCTGGAGCTGCTCCGGTCAGTGAATGATTTTCTGTGGCTTGGAGGTAAGGTGGTCTGATGCAGATGATCAGATGTGTAGTTAAAGTGCTATTACTTGAAATAAGAGAAACCAAGAAACATGGCTCTAACAATACAGGATGAGGGAGGAGAACTGGCTGAGCTACTTGCAGTGGGGCGTCTTCTCAGGTGATTCCCTCCCCGTGATTCCTGCCAATATCCTCCCCAGCCCTGCACGGTAATGCTGCCAAAGCAAGCATGCACTTTGCTCAGAAACGCAGTGAATTTCCTTGTGCCTCCATTGGTTGGCTTTTTTTTTTTAAAGCACATCTTGCCCTTTGTTTAATGTCATCCCTGCAAGTCACCTCTTACACTCATTCTTCTGGACCTCGTCCATAAATAGCTGCTGAATGGATGAACAGAATGTAGTATCTCCATGTATTGGAACATTATTCAGAAGTAAGAGTGAATAAAAAAGAAAAAAAATAAAGGGGAAGATGAAAAAGTCCACCTGTTCTGGGAAGTCCACCCTGACTGCTCAACCCGACTTTTTCCCTTTGAAACACAATACCTTATGCTCCAATCTACTCTTTTTGATAGTACTTACCACCTTCTAATAAACTTTAACGTTTTCAAAAAAAAAAAAAAGAGCGAGATGCTGATACCACTTCAACATCTACGAGCCTTGATAACAGCATGTTAAGTGAAAGGAACCAGACACAAACGGCCACATATTGTTGATTTCAGTGATCTGAAATGCCCAGAATAGGCACATGCAGAGGCAGAGAGCAGGTGATGGTTGCAAGGGGCTGGGTGGAGGGGGGATGGGGTGTGACTACTAGTGGACAGGGGGTTTCTTTTTGGATGATGGAGTGTTCTGGAGATAGATGGTGGTGAGGGCTGCACAACCGTGAGTGTGCAGAAGACTTCTGAGCGCTGTCTCTGGGAGTGCCTGTGGTTGGGGCTGCTTTATTTTGGCCTCATCCTGCAATGTGAAGAGTCATATTCTGCTGTGGCCTTTCTAATCCTGTGAGTGGTGAGGCTCAGACACTTTGCAGAGTCATGTTTCATTTTTCCCCTTTGCTAAGTGTAGGCAAAAAAGGTTTAAGCCTGAGAAATTACTCCATCTGCAGAAATGTCTTTCAGTTTTGCATGGTGTAAAAATATTGAGAGCTTTTAAATCATTGAGGACAGTCTGTGGGGGGAAAGAGCCCGTGAAGCCTGGGTGCGACCTGGAAGAGCCACGCTTCCCTCCCAGACACGGGTGGGGACTTCACCCCCGTTCAGGCAGTGAAGGGCCCAGACCCGTGAGCAGAGTTGACACTCGTGAATATTTACGTGTATCCGCTGCTTCATCTTGGATATTAATTTCAAGCTGAGTCAGTTTGTGGCGGCAGCCTCATCCTACATCAGGAATTTATAGTATCTGCTCTTTGAGGTGAAGACCAGACAGACTTGATTATTTAACAGTCTCTCTTGAATTGATATCTCAGATTCCTTTGTCAAAAGCAAAACAGCAGAAATACAGACGTCCTTTAATGCCGATGTGACCTGGAACGGGTTTAGTCTCAGTGCCTCAGTGGCCTTGTCTGCGGGTGGAGAACATGATAACAATGCTTCCCTCAGAGGGGCTGGGGAGGGGGGAGTGAGAAGCACAAATGTAGGACTTACACGTGATGCTCATGAATGACCGAATTTAGTGCTCTCAGCCTGGTGAGGCCTCAGGGGCAGAGATGTCAGAACAGAGCAGTCCTAGCCGGAACTCGATCCGTGTTGGCAGCTCTTACGATCACTATCACCACTGTGGGTTATCAGGTAGTTTTAAGACTTGGTAATATGAATTCTTGAATAATGTTAAAAGACTAGACATCTCAGACCCAGTTTACATAGTTCTCAATAATTCCTCTGAGAAATGGATGTTTTTTTCCCCATCTTAAATCTGAGTTGAGTCTCTAAAAAAATTCTGTATTCCTCCATCATTTTGCTTTAATTCTCCATTTCTTAAAAAATTTTTTTAAATGGAGTTACTGGGGACTGAACTGAGGGCCTCGTGCATGCTAAGCACATACTCTCCCAAATGAGGTATAATCTCCCCCCTGTTTTTTTTAAACTTTAGTTTCTTAATATTCAGAGTTTAGAGGCCTCTAATTCTTTTTCTGGAGACTTATCCGTGAATCTGTAAATCTATAATTAATGGACAATACTTGGTGTATTAAAAAAAATCAATAGATTATTCTGCAATCCATCCAAAAGGAAATGTTCATTGACTTAAAATATTTCTCCTTTATGGTGATTTCTACTTTTTGGTCTAGCTTAATTTATTAACAGCCATCCTCATCATCATAATGACCAAACTCGCTGTTAGTGGACACCTGCCTAAGGCTAAAATGCTTTCCTCATGTTTTATTTCATAGCAGGTGTTTGAGCGTAAGTATCATTGTCTCCTTTTTTGCAGCTGAGGATTTTCAGATGGAGCAGCTTGTCCCAAATCATACGCAGCTGGTGGTGGCTACCTCTGTTCTGGAACCCTGGCTGCACAGGATGCATTTTTAATTGCTCCTCTAATCAGCCTCCCATTGAGTGCTTTCCCGAACACCTCTAAGTCCATAAATGACCGATTTTAGTGATCTCAGCCTGATGAGGCCTTGAAAGGAGAGATACCAGTGAGAATGTGAGACAGAGTGGCATAAATTAAAATTGCACATTTTGAGAAATGATTTATTCTCAGCTAATGACTTAAAAGTTTAGTATTTTTTTATTTTAGTGCCCTGTAAGCATTAAAACAAAACATTTAAAATAATTATTGTGCAAAAGAGAATTGGGCTTTGAAAGTCCAACCATTGCTTATGATGTTACATGTTTTTCTCTAGTGGCCCTTATTGACAGATATACTTACAAAGACTGAATTGGTTTTATGTAGTCTTAGTATTGAAGAAAAGATTGTCAGTGAATATTGTAACTAAAATCTTTACTCTTTTCTTTCCTGATGATGAATATGTAATTTGTTTTCATGACTTAAGTACATTTCCTCATTTGTGAAATTTGAGTAATATGGTTTAAGTTGTCTGACTGTGAGAGTTAGATGCCTTGTATACAAAGCACCCAAGTTGTGCTTAATAAAAATATGCTGTCACAACGCCAGATAGTTTAGAAGGATCAACTCTGAATACTAAAGAATGTGGCTTATTTCTGATGCATATTCAATATGTTTATATATGATATATATGAATATGGTTTAAGGTAACAAGGATTCTCTTTATTTTTGTGTGCAGTATGAAGTTTTAATGAAATCTGTATCATTCTAATGAGACAGGGACTAGTTAAATTGCCTTAAGCAGACGACCTTGAAGATTATTTACTCAGAATATGTATTGTTACATCTCAGAATTCATGTTGCCGTGTAACCATCCCCTCAGACATTTAAATTCGTCTGATTCTGAACAGATCCATTAAATTTAGAAAAATCCACATTGATCATTTTCAGGGAGTAAGCTTCTCAATTTTGTGATTAAAGAAAATTTTGATTTTTTTTCCTGCACTCTTAACAGGTTTAAAATATCAAAACATTGATTTGACGTGTCACTTTTTAATAGAGAGAATAAAGCTCATGCTGTTTTACTATGTAAATAAATGTTTTTGTATTTCAACAAACTTATATGATTTCTGGCTCTTTGAGAAGTATTTTGCAAGATACTTAGATTATCTGCTTTTGGATAAATACAGACGTGACTTTTATGAATATAGGCCTAGTACAGATCTGTTGGTTTTTGCTACAGTTCAAGACATGAGGCCTAGGGGAACTTTGCTCCGGATTGACAGGAGGACAGATCCCAGGTCTCAGTCTCCCCTCCTGTAAAATGAAGTGGCTGGACTGGATTCTTTCCTCTTCTAAGATGAGTTTCCATGAGCCTGTGTCTTTTGTTTATATTCAGGAGTATTAGCAATATCAGATTAAATACTGACTACCCCTCCCTTCCCCTGAAGCAAAGTGCAGTATGTGGTACACAAGCTTTTAGTTACCTGATTCTCGTTTCTCATCCTACAGGCAATTTTTGTGTTGCATGTTTCCCGGCAACCTGGAAGGTCTTTTTAGCCATAGGTGGCACTGTTGCACCTTCTTACAGTCTTAATTTTCCTGTTTTTAAAAGAAGGCTTAAACAACTTGATTTTATTTTGATTACTTTGCTTAATGATTCAGAATACCACAATGTCCATTGTGTCTGTCTGCCTGGAAAAATTATTCTGCTTATATCTTAGTTTTATTCTGTCATCTCGCTGTGAACTTTTCAGACTTGCTGTGCAAACAATGGCAAAATCGGACTTTTCTTCCAGTGTTAGAAACCAGTGAGCATGAATTTTATAAAACAGCTCTAAGCGGCCTCTGGAACACCTTAAAGGTGAAAAGTGTATTGAGTTCCCTGAGTATTGACCCCGCCGCTGTGTGCTTATTGCTGGGAGATGATTTGGTACATATAAGAAGGGGTGTAGTGTTTTGACTTGGGTTTGTCTGCACGTGCTGCCACTGAGACACTTGAGCCTGAGTCAGTTCGTTCTGAGTCTTCCCCTCGTCTGTGAGATGGGGACGCTCGTATCTGCTTTGTAGAATTCTGAGAATTAGAAGTTATGTAAAATGTCTACCACAGTGGGTATGTCAAGAGGGCTCTTAAACTTTTGCTGCTGTTTTGTGTGAAGCCATCATTTGACGGTCTTTGGCAACTACTAAGAAGCACGAAAATAAGAAAAGCTGGTTTTGTGATGAAAGATATTTGAGGAGGTTCCATAGATCCTATACCCATAATTTAGCATCAGCAGAGTCAGAACTGTTACACAGTGGCCCTGAAACAATGTTAAGCCACAGAATTTTTTGTTACTTCATTTATGTTGGGGCTTAAGGGGATCCAATACTTATACACATGTTGTCTCCAGCAGCCAACTGAGAGATGACACAAAAGAGTAGGCAGGCGTTAAATGTCTTCTTTGTTACTGATGAAGCCACGTTCTCCATGAACTTCAGGGCTGTGGGTAAATGAGTGTCGTGATACTGTGTCCCAGAATTAGAGACTTACCCTGTCCCAGGTATCTCTGTGCCACAGAGAGCCTTCCCTTGAGAGGATCTGCCCCATCATGCACAGGGCTGTCCTGCCATGGAGCGGAGCATCCCGGGTGCTTCCCAAGGGTGGCCAAACCTGGAGGGAAAGGAAGGGTTTCACATGCCCTGCTTGTCTCCCTGGAATCACACCTCACTCTGTTAGTGTGAGGAGGGCTAGCTGTGGGCAAGCTGTCAGGGGTGTGAAGGGGGAAGCACTCTCCATGGCCCAGAGGAGTGGGGAGGAGGCATCCCCTCCCTCAGTTTAAAGACGTGGTGCGATCAACAGAAGGGTGCACCCCAAGAGTTTATAAAAGGAGAAATAAGGATTTTCTTTGGAACTTTGACGTGCCAGGAAACACAGAAGATGATTAGAAGGGAGACTTGTAAACCACTGTAATATTAAGTTGACATTTGTTGAGCACCATAAAAGTGCTACATTCTTTTCTGAGCGTTTTACAGAAGTGTATCCTTCAATCTTCTCAACAAACGAGTAAGGAAGGTTTGATTTTTATCCCAGCTTTACAGTGTGGAAACTGAGGCACACAGAGGGTATGTTGGCCAAGGTCACAGAGCTACTAAGTGGCAGAGCTTGTATTTAAACCCTGGCTGTCTGGTTTTGAGGCTCACAGAGACAGGCTTTGGGTGTTTAGATCTATCTGCATGCCTTGATCACTCTACGTCTGTGCATCCGTTAGCCCAGAAAGGACAGGGAAAGGAGAGTCACACAGTTGCTCACAGTCGTGTCTCGGCCACTGTCCATGAAGAGTGCACCGTGATTAGCGTTATTTTCCAGGCAGTAGACCTATTGGTATAACAGAAATTTAGTCCATTGAATTAATCTAAAAACCCTTCCTGCTCTACTTCTGTCCATGCTTGCCATGTGACTGGCTGCCCGTGATTGGTACATTGAGGAGAAAATGTACTCATGGTTGAACTCTGATATTGCAGTCTGGTTCATAGTTTCACGTCTTCTGTTACATTAATAAGTTAAGTTTCTGGTTTTCTTGCATCAGTGTCTCATGCGTTTGGTTAATGTGAAATCAGTCCATGGGAGCCCAGGGGTGCTGACTGCATAATTTTTGAGCACGTTGTGGCACTTCTACCAGTGCAGACCTGACTGGATGATGTCCGCCTTCAGCACTTTTTTACCCCAATATCAGGGACCTATCCCATCCCCGGATGTGAGGCTGGAAGCTTTCTGAGAAGGCCAGTCAGAGGCCAAGTCCACCAATCAGAAAATGATGAACTGCCTCAAAGTGGGTTTAATAGAAGAAAAGGGCTTCCAGGTAATCCGATGGGCTGTTCAAATCCCTTTGGTGAGAAGCTGTCCACTGTCTGTGGTTGAGCTGATTCTTTGCTGTTGAAAAGTCTGGAGTAGATGAAGGGATTTTAAAAAGCAGAAAGGAGCGATTTCAGGTGGTACATCCACACCAGGGAGAAGTGATGGATGACCGCCTGTGTGAGGCATAGACAGAGTCCTACAAACTTCATAAAACAGCTTCAAATGATCTTCCATCTGAGTGCACGTCATATGGGGTCCAGTTCATCACTGGTCACGCTGAGAGGGCAAATATTAATGATGGCAGAAAGGACACAGAGGCATCAAAAATTCTCAGTCATGTTCCCTGTTTAAAGGATGTGGCACAGTGTAATATATTTGAGCTGGTTTTTCACTGAACGATTTTTGTGTTTTCTGGGACTCCCCAGTGCCCCAACGTTCCATACAGCTGGGTGTCCCCTCAGTGCAGCTCCGTCAGCGGTTGCCCTGGGCAGACGCGGTGTCACGGGGAGCAGGACGGTCAGCGTCCCCGGTTCCTCCGAGCCCCGTCTCCTCATCCGCAGTGCCGGGTTTCTCATCCATGTCTACTTAGTAGTGTTGCTGAGAATCACACGTGATGGTTATCAGGTGTGATTTGTGGTTGTCTCTGTGATTGGCATATAGTCAATATTTGATAGAAACACTTGTTTTTTTATTCCAATTGTGGCTCCTAGATTGCAGTGGTTTTTAGTCTGCATTTTTTTATATCTTTACTCATTTTTAAATATGCACTTATTTTTATTTATTTTTTTGGAGGTACTGGGGACTGAAGCCAGGATATTTTGCATGCTAAGCAGGTGGCCTACAACTGAGTAACACCCACCCTCCTGGTCTGCACTTAAAAATAAATATTGTAATACACAAAAGAGCTCTTAAACACCATCATGGGACATAGTCTCTGTATAGGCATTTGAACACGTATACTATATCAAGAAGAATAAATGTTGTTGGGACAAACCTTTCTGAATCTGTTAATGTGCTTAAAAACGATCATAGCTAGTGATAAACACGAGACTTGGATCCAGTACTTCTTAGGGTATGTTTTGTCATCATGGGAAATTACATTCTACAGAGAAGGCTAATTGGGTCTCTTTGATAATTGGATGGTTTAGCAGATGATCAAGGCTTTCAAAAGCTGACAGTTTTGTATTTTAAACTAACTACAAATTTATCTTCTAGAAGTTGGAAGTCCTAAGCTTGTGAAGTGCCCAGTAATCCAGGGGGAATATGTTTGTGTCTCTGTGAACGATTGTGTGTGTGATTTCAGGAAGGTAGAAATAAGTTCCATATAGACTTCTGATACCTTTCTCCTCCAGTTCAAGGTGTAAGCATATATTTACACAAATAAATTGATGTTCTTTTGTCATTTGGCATATTGGGAATAAGAGGTTCTCATACTTGTTTCAGAAGGGTTGGGGAGCATGAGCTTAGAAAACGGAAGGAGAGAGAGGCCGGGAGGCACTTCACACTCTGTGCAGGATTTGAGGAACAGTAGCTTTTCTTTTCTCTTTTATTCTAAAGCAAACTGGCACTGAATTGTAACTTACTATTACTCAGAATTGCTTTTCTAATCAGATATAAGTGCCTCAGATTTTTCAAGGCAACATGAATGATGAAATGTGTTTTAACATTTATCTTTAAAAGTAGTTTTATTTTTCAAGGAAAAGGCTATAGCCTGTTCTTTCTTCCAGCGTCAAAAGAAATTCTCATTGATCTATGTACATGATCTATGTGCTTAGTTTCTTTGGGGTTTTTTGGTTTTTTTAAGTGCTTGTTTCATTGTGGTGTGAATGAATGTTTAAAATTTTTGGATTTTCATCTTTAGAACATGCTGATTTATCAGAACTGTTAAAAACTTGATTGTTCTTTGGTCGTTGTTTGGTGGAGCACCCTATTGATTTCTGCTGTGTGTTAAAGAGGGAAATTCTTCCTCTAGCCTGCATATCATTAAGTGAATGGCTTGCCGTGTGCCTTTAAAATTCATTGAATGCATTGAGCATGTTTGTCCAGTGAATTTTGAATTGACTCATAGTATTACTTTGTTTTTTTTCTGTGGCTTTTGCTCCTGTCCACAAGAATTTGTATTCCCTGTTGCATTTTGTATACGTGTTCTTAACAGGGGAAGATATTTTGAATTTTACAGAGGTGGGTTTTCCTATCCCCTCTGAATGCCTTCTGTAATTGATACAACAAAATTCTGTTATTGCAGTGCTAAATAATTTCATAAACTATTTTTTGGCTTAATCAGAAGCAATAAGAAAGAGTGATAATAAAAAATACGAAAACCTTCCTTCCTTTGAAGAATATAAATCAGGTGGTTAGGCTGACGCATGCTTTGTGCCTGACATACTTACTCTCATGTCATTGTGTATCATGATTCGGAGATGGAGATACTTCAGGTTTATAGATTTTTGTTTTAACATTTGTGTTGAATTCTTTCTTCAGGCTGATGTTTCCTGTTTGGTTTGTGGAATGTGTAGAAGAAGGGAAACAAATGCTTTTTTTTTTGTTTTCAGGAGGCCTGAGTTGCTGATGAGAAAACAGTTGAGGGTGGGCTGAGGAACAGAGTGACACTCCCTCTCCTCCCGGCTGAAATTGATGAACAATAAAATCAATTAAGTGTATCGATATTTGACCAATTGAAGTTAACGTGCTCAAACTGGCTAGTTATGCCCAATGGAAAGTATTGAATTCACCGGCAGATTTAGGTGATTTACCAAGTAGAAGCAGCTTAGAGCAATCAGAAAAATCAATCCTATGATGAGCTATAAAAAGTATATAATATCTTTTATTTTTGAAACTTTTCTAAGTTAAGTTGTGTAGAGCTAAAATTAAGTTTCAAGCACCAGGAGTTATGAGTGTGGGTGGTTCTGTGGGATCGTTATTCAGGGATGTGCATAGACCCTTCTAGAGTGGCTGAAGCTGGCAGGAAAAGACCCAAAACCAGGATTTGTCATCCCAGGATATTCTCCATAATGGTTCAATGTGGGAGCCCTTGATTGGGTTAACAAATTGTAGCAGACCCAGGCCGCCTGTCAACTTTAAGAAGAAAGACTATGCTTAGTAACTGCTTTGCAAGCAAGCGCCTGTTCATCCTCACACCTGTCTCCTTGCCTTAAAAAGCAGAGACAATGCTTTGCTTGCGTAGTTGAGGTTTTAGATAGCACTCTGCTCATTGCAAAGCAAGGACCCAGGACCTCAGCTATAAAAGCTGGGCTTGTGTGCTGTTAGATAGTCTGTTATCCGCAAAACAAGGAACTGGCAGGTTTGGTGGTCTGTTTTGAAATTCACATATCTAAAGAATGTATTTTGTTCCCCTCACCCCATGACTTCCCTAAAGATACACTAAGACTTTGTACTCATGGTGGATTCTGTAATCTCTGTCTCATCCACTTTTCCCAAGTTTCTGCTTACTATCACACAACTGTTAATGACTATTTCCTTTGATTATACACAATAAATATGGGAGCATTTGATAGGCTCGTGGAGTTGGCTCCCTACTCCCTATCGATTGCTGGACTTTTTCCAGTCTTGAATAATCATTCCGTGTCTGTAAGATTTCTGCCAGCCAGAACCCACAGTTCCAGGTGAGAAAGATGCAGGTTTATCTCTCCTACCCGAGGGAGAGAGAGTAGAGGATTGAGATCTGCTTCCTTGTGGTCCCTTCCTGCCCCAGGGCAACTCCAGTTCACCTGCAGCCTTCTGGCCTCTGCTCACAGGGCCTCTGTCCCAGGACTGACTGCAGCCTTTTCTCCCCCGGTCAACATTTCCTGTGCCTTTCAGTACTTGGTCTCTTCTCTGCAATTGAAACCTGGCAGATGTGATGGTGGTCTGCATGCTGGTGGGCAGTCACTTGGGGCTCCCAGGAACCATGCTGATTCTCCTGAGTCTCTCATTCGGGGTTACAGAACTGTCGAGCACCGTAGGAAGCCCATTCACGTGAGGTCAACACAGCATTGCGTCGCTTTCATTTTATATTTGAATTTTCAGTGGAGAAAATATTTGTAGCTAACTGTTCCAGATTTTCGGCCTCCTGCTTTCCTCACCACCATTTCCTTGTTGGCTCTGGTGCTTGTTTTAAGAACCAGGTTTCTTCTCTGGTCATTTTTAGCAGCTGGGCTTGCCGAATCCTTGATCTTCATTTGAAGCAGAATGCTTCCTCGTGATGTCAAACTGATTTTCCTATTTCTGAATATTTCGTGTAAACTCAGCAAGTGTTTCAAGTGAAATGCTCTTATCCAATTTCAGTTTACCCACATTTGAAGATCTCCTGCTTTCATGCTGAGGGCAGTTTCTTCTTCCTGTAATAAAATTAGCAATTTGCGTTTACTATGGGAAGTTACTGGCCCTAGGTGCTTTTGTTCTTAACAGTTTTAATACAATTCACTCATTAAAATGTACGGCGGTTTTTACTCTATGCCCAGAATTGTGCATTCCAGTCAATCTTAGAACATTTTCATCCCCCAACAGGAAGCCCCATATACATAAGCAGTTATTCACATCTTCCCCATCCTCCCCCAGCCCCAAGGAGCCACTGTTCTCTCTATGAGGTTTTGCCTGTGCTGGACATTTTCATGTAAATCGAGTCATTTCAAGTAAATGAAACCGTCTATTATGACTGACTTCTTTCACACTGAGTAATGTTTTCAATGTTTGTCAAACTTGTGGCCTGGGTCAGTACTCTATGCTTTGCAATTGCTGAATAATATTCCACTGTATGACTGGGCCGCACTGTTTACCCATTCATCAGGTGATAGGCATTTTGTTTGTTTCTGCTTTTTGTCTGTGATGAATAATGGCGCAGTGAACATTCCTGTAGGAGTTTTTATGTGGACATTTGTTTTCAGTTCTCTTACGTGTGTGCCCAGAGAGCAGAAAGGCTGGGTCATTCATAAACCAAATGTTTAACTCTCTGAGGACCTTCCAGGCTGTTTTCCAAAGTGGCCTCGCTGTGTTAAGTCCTCACCAGCAATGGCTGGGATCTCCGCTTCCTCTGTGGCCTCATTACTGTTTGTTATTCTCTTTTTGAGTATATACTGCTGTAGTGAGTGTGAAGCAGTTTCTCCTAGTGGTTTTGACTTGCTTTCAATTATAGCTAATGATATTGAACATCGTTTCTTTGTGCTTATTGGCCATTTGTATATTTTCCTTGAAAAATACCTTTTCAGATCCATTATTCAATTTTTAATTGAGTTGCCTTTGTATTGTTTAGTTGTAGGAGATTTTTTTTTTTTTTTGGAGATACAAATTCCTAATCAGATAAATGATATGAAAAAATTTTCTCCTGTGTGTTGTTTTATCACTTTCTGGATTGTGTCATTTGAAGCAACGTTTTCACTTTTGATGAACTCCAATTTATCTCTGTTTTCTTTGTTCCTTGTGCTTTTGGGGAAATATTTAAAATCTGAGGTATTTTATTTAAACTTTTATATATAAAATAACTTAATTTAGGAGTGTTCTAGGAGATGGGTGCTGTTGTTTTCCCTAGTGTATGGACAGGAGACTGAGATACAGAAAATTTCACTGTCATATCAGTGTCACAGCTACCCAGTGCTGTGGGAGTTCAGACCCTCATGTTTGTCCCCAACATCTGTGCTTTTCATCAACATGCTCCACTCCTTCCTGGAATCGTTAATGAAAAAGTGTTTCCGTTTTTGATTTCTTGTTAGTTTGTTTTCTCTTTGGGGACCTCATCACCTCATTTTCCTTGCAGAGGTCAGTGTAGGTTTATTTTAGGTCTCATGTAGGCAGAAGCATTGCTATCAGTTAACTTCTTTATTACTCACTCTCCAGTGATGATTGTTGCTAGTTGACCTAATCAAGTCATGCTTAAGTCTTTCCTGCTCATGACACTAAAAACACAGTCATGACTTACAGAATGCTCAAAGAAGAAAGTACTTGAGTGATTTTATTTTTCTAACAAATCAAACCAATCAAATAAAAACCCCTGTGTTGACACATATATAAGCCCTCCAGAATAGGGTCACTGTCTTCCTTGTGTTTCATTGGTTTGGTCACATTGTCTGGATAGTGCCTTGCTGTCCAGCAGTTTTTTTTTAGGATACAGTGCTCGTGAACCATTTTAAGGACAGAATTTTGACAACAGACTGTGTTCATTTCACGAGGGAAAAGATCATATAGAAATACTGCTCTGATCTATTTTAAAATTTAGCTTGGAATTTTGAGAAGAGTTCAGGGAACCATAAAAAATTTTTTCACTAATTTTAGAACTATCTTAGACACATTATGGTTACATAGCAGAGTAACTTATCAACTAGATTTGACAAGAGGATTGTATTATTGATTATTTGTTTTAGTTGAAATATTCTACCTGGGAAAAAGTAATCAGTGCCCATAAATGAACAAATATGTTTGTATTTCTATGCAACATGGGAGCAGACTTCATATGTTTCTGTATAATATATATGACTGTGTTTTAATATGTCTGTCAATGTTTTTATAGTTTTTCAGCAATGTTGTAGCCTTAGAGTTCGTCTAAGAAAATTACCCCTGATTCTAGTGCAGTTTGTACTGCGTATCCTGTCTTATGCATGGGATTCCACTGTCCTCTCAGTGAGGAATTTCCTCTCCTACTGAGGTAGTAGCAGAGTTAAAGGAACTGTGATTTCTAGGACTTTGCTCTCCATGTGTTTGCAGTTGGCTGTCAAACATGATTTTACCTTTCTTGAGTTTTCATTGTTAAATTAGAATTTTGGAAATAAATATTAATATGTTGCATCGGTCTCCTTAGAATCTTGATGTGTTTGTGCTTTCAGATTTCAATTTATGAAAAATGAAAATGCACTCTTGTTTTTAAGTAGTCCTTTTTCACTAGATATTTGTTTACCTCTTTATAATTAAAATATATTTTTTCCCAATGAATGAATCGGTGTGCATGTTTTAAAAGATACCTTACTTTTTATTTTTCTTATTGTAAAAGATATATTCATTTTAGAGAATTTGGAAAATAAGGATAAACACAATAATAACTTAAAAATGGCCTCAAATATCACTTGGAGATACAGTTGTAAGGTTTGAAATTGAGAATTACAAGTCCTCTCATGTTGTTCTTCTTTTACAAGTACATTTTGGTTACTGAGACCCTCGAATTCCCATATGAATTGTAGTAGCAGCTAGTCAGTTTTTGCAGAGGAGCCTGCTGGTATTGTAATCGAAACCACGTTGTATGTATGGATCGCTCTGGGGAGCACTGCCACTCCAAGAGCACTGTCTTCTGATCCAGGAATGTGCGTGGTGTGTCTGTCCAGGTATTTAGGACTTCTTTAATTTTTTTCAGCAATGCATTTTGTTTATAGAGTATTATTTTACTTTTTTTCTTTGCCTTTATACTGAGTAAAAGTGTGCAAGTTACCGGGATCAGAAGTGTATTTGAGCCCTGCCAATTGCTGCCACCATGTAGGCTGCGCTTTCTTTGCCCTGTGAAAAATCTTGCACAAAATAGGACCTCAGTAACCCTCTCTTGAATGAATGATTATATGATTGTTGGATGATGCTTGAGAGTCCTTCTGATGATGTCTTTTTCCCAGCCTTTCCCCTCCTCTTAACTATGCCCTTTGTCTTCCTTTCATCTAGTCTGGTTTTCAGCATGCCTGTGGCATTGATTTTCCCTCTCTGTACACTCTTCCTTTCACTGGTACATGATAATGTTACATGTGGGCTGTGGAAACTTGCTAGATGTCAAGAAAGCGCAAATCCATGGCATGCTAGTATTTTCAGACTGTGGTATTCTTTTATCAATTGAAATTAAATAAGGCTGACCCCCTGAGCCTTCCCGTGAGCTCTTTTCTCCTTCCTACAGGTGATACTGCTCTGGTTGCTGCCTGTGCCCTACCCCCAGCCTTGGTTTTGGAGTTGAGTAAGTCACCATCACTGGAGCCCTCTCTTTAAAAGATGAAAACATTTGCTCCTTCTCCCTGGTTGGGGACTTGGATGAGATGAGGTACCAGATAAAGAATGCAGCCCCTCTTATTCTGACCCCTGCTCTTTCCGTTGTACTCTTTTTGAAATAGTACAGTTCAACTGTATAAAGATTGATTGTGAGCTAATGAGATAGACAAGACAACCGAAAATTTATTAAATATCCTTTCATGCCAGAAACAAATGTATTATACACACAAAAAGCACATAAAGCACGGTAGTACTGTGGTTACAAACATGGGTCTGAGATCGAGTCCTGCTCTGTAGTGACCAGTCCTGTGAGATGGAGAACTGGTAGGTCGGCTTAGCCTCTCCCATACTTGTTTCCTGTCCTGCAGAGACGGGTCTCGCTAGGCGTCCCTCCACCTTAGAGGTGCTGTGGGGTGTAAATGACGCACGTGGGCAGCCCGAGCACAGCTGTTCATTCCTCGTAAGTGCAGGATAGAATGGATTTGCGGAGACAGCTTTATGACCACCCCGTGTAGACTCTCAGTGCGCCAAAGGGATGTCTTCTGGTTTGGATGTGGGATTCTCACTTCTCTAAATACCCAAAAATTGTGTTATTGGGCCTTGCTGATTTGAATCTATTCTTTAGAAAGTACATATTGTAGATATATTTTTCAAGCATGCATGCTTTTTTTCTTTTATTATTTATAGTTCTACCCTCTCATCTCTTGTTGTGACTTTTCATGGAATCCAGGGAAACAGCCCTAAGCCACCTGCCTCTTCACACGTCTCCGTGGCGGTTTTCTTCCCTGACTAGAAGAGGGTTCTGCATAGGAAATTTTCTTTGTTCCCCTTTTCTTGGAGTCTCTCTGTCTGTCTGCCCACCTCTCACCTGTCCATCTGTCCAGTTCTCTACCCACACATTCTTCTGACTTGTTCCAAAAAGCATTTCAGGCAGCTTACAGAAGAACAGATACCAAAAAACTGGTGAGAAAATGGGGCCAAGTTCAGACAGTGAGGCTAGGAGGCGAGCTTGTGTGAGGGTTGCAGGCGTGAGACATATAAGACTTATAAGATTGCTGTGACTTATAAGATCGACAGCAACAGTGTGCCTGAGGCTCCCAGCAGACACAGGGAAACAGGGTTTGTGGGAGATTCTCACTGGATGTGAAATAAATAAGTGGATGAGGAGAAGCCCAGCCTTTCCAGCTACTAAGGCTTAGGAGAATATTTTGAGTGTCTTCCAAAATCACAGTATTTCATCTTTTCCTTTGTCAGAGTTCTATGTATAGTTGGTTATATTCTATACCTGGAAATTTCTCCAAAACTGCTTCCCACGTGAGTCTCATGGCTCGGAATGGGGTGGTTCTGCTCATTGACGGGTGTTGGCCAGAAACAGAAAATGACATCCTCCAAGAAGCCTGGGATTTGTCAGTTATGTTTTGTCAGTTCTGTTGACTTCAGAAAATGCTTTCACAGTTCCTCTCCATCTGAGGAGGCAGCGTGCTCTCTTTGCAGCATCAGGAGCTCAGGGTCACGGGATGGTGGGGGCTGACTGCACTGCCGTCAAGACAGCTGAGGTAGTCACTGCAGGCGTGGTGCTTTCACGTAGTGCATTTCATGTTCTTTAATAGGTTTCAACAGGGAGTTAATTGAGTTAATTAACATTTAATAAATATGATGCTTTGTTGTAAAGACAGTTATAGGCAGAATATAAGCTGTGAAGAATTTAAAAACGGTTTCATTACTTAAATTTCAGCAGGGAAGATTTAGTTTATCTTATTTATGCCTCTCTTTTACAGTAACAAAGAAACAAGACAGAAAAAGCAGAGGATGATTTCTGTTCTTCCTCTCGGCTTGCAGGTGCCCTCACCTCCAGTGGCATCCATCCAGACACCAGCACTGACACTGGCCGTGCTCAGATCTGCCTCAGCCCTGAAGACACAACTGACAAATAGAAGGGGGCCATGCCCTGTTACAGCAGGTGCTCTCACTTTGTGGGTCCTTATGTTACTGCGCATTGTTATTCAGGATCGCCCATTCTACATTGTTTGAAGCTGCTGCGGTGTCTCCTAGTTATTTGTTTCTGTAAGTACTCATGTATTTTCTCCAATGCATGGTACTAGACATCTAAAAATGCTTTTTTCAGATGAAAAGTAATGTGTATTTAATATAATAAGTCTGAAAAAAGGGGCAAAAGAGGTTATCCTTGTCCCACTACTCAGAGACAGTAATTAACACTTTAACATCTATTTTCTGTCCTTTTCGTCAGTGTGTATCAGCTCTGTCATAAAAACCAGTGAGCACTCTGTGCCTGTTTACTGTGTGGAGACCTCCATTTTCCATTCGGCTTATTACATGTTTTTCTGCAATATTCTATCTCCGCTGGCATGATTTTTAATGACCAGTATAGCATTATGTCTTGTGGAGGCATCGTCCATTTTACTTCGGACTTAAATAAACTTTAAATTCAACTATACTTAACTGAAATACTGAAAAGAGAACTGTGGTGGTACAGGAAGGCCCCTAAATCCCTTCCCCTTATTTCCTGAGTGTAAAAGCTGTTGACAATGTGGTGTATATATTTCATGACCTTTATGCCTATGACATATATATATACCCATAAATACATACATACCTACATACATACACTTATATGAGAAATCTATGTATATGTGTGTGTATATATGCTTTATTGAAAAATAAGACCGTACTATATGTGTTCTGCAGCTCGCTTTATTCACTCACGGGTATATCATAGACGTCCTCCCACTCCAGACTCACCCGGTCCTTTCAGATAGAGAGGAGGGGTCTCCTGATGTGCAGGTGTGGTCTCTTGTGCAAGGACACCTTTGGTGGGTGAGTGATGTGGACAAGGCCCTGGACAATGCCGAATCACCGGCCCCTTCAGAGCCCACATCTTGCCGTGATTTACCGCATCATTTTCTTGATGTTGGACCCTTAAGTTTTCTCCATTTTCCACTTTCAGAAAGGATGTTTGACTGGCATCCCTCTTGTACAAACATACCTGTGATCTTGTATGAGTATTCCTTTAGTTAAGGCTTCTGGAAATTTAGTCCCTGGATGTGACATTTACATTCATCACAGGCTCCTTTCAAGTGACTCTAGAAATTGCTTCTCCAGTGGGGAATGAAAAGCTGTAGAATAACTTATGTAACCAATTCTCAATCACTGGATGTGATTTCACTTCAGCTTTTCATCCCACCATTGTAAACAGTGCTGTGTAAATGCTCTGATGAGTACATCTTTTGAACTGATTTTTTTTCTAAATGAAATGATTCCTAGAAGTTGAGTTGAGTCTGTGTGTACACACGTTTTTCAGAGTTTAAATATCCATTGACATGTCGTCCTCCAAAATGTCACTCACAGTTTGTTCTCTCACAGATGGACACTAGCTAGAATATCGTTTATAAATATTTGCCAATATGATGAACAAAAGTGCTTTTTCATTGTTTTAGTTTGTATTTGATGACCAGTGAGGTATTGAGCAATTTTCACTCATTAGCCATCTGACTTTTTAAAAGTGAATGATCCCTTTTGTCCTTTGTACACATTTAAGTGAGGGAGCTTCTTGTTGCTTTGTGACAGCTCTTTGTATGTTATGAACATTAACCCCTTGTCTTCATCAACATGTATCACAGAGCTTTTTCTTGTCATTTCTTGCCTTTCATTTTGTTCAGTAGTTTTTTTTATTTTCTTTGTGGCCCAAAATATTTTTAAGATTGTAAATGTCTTCCTTTTGGGTTTTATCTTTGGTATTATTCTTAGAAACACTTTCTTATAATGATATAAATCTCTTCTGTAAGTTTTTTTAATCTCTAAGATGGAGATGATAATAGTACTTGTTATAGTGAGGAGAAGTTGAATTAATTTGAGCAAAGAGTTGCATTAGTATTTTAATATTTACATCACTATCTGTAATTTTTCTTGTGGTCATTAGCACAGGAATAGAATTTGTTCTTTCCAAGTGATTCTCTGATTGTCCCAGGAAAATTATTGAATTCATACTTTGCTCTTTGATTTGAAATCCCAACTGTACAATATACTTATGTACACTAGAGTCTCTTTTTGAGCTCATGGTTTATTTCTGTCAATTTTACATTCTTACTCCAGCGCTATATCTTACATATTGTAAAAATTTATTTAATAACTGAAAGTGTGATTTTTTTGATTCTTTTCTTCCATCACAAATTTTCTTGACTAGTATGAATTTATTATTCCTGAAGAATTCTAAAATACTTTGTTCAAGTTAAAAAAGACAGATAAGGGTTTTCATGGGATTTTTTAGTAAGTTTTGAATTATCTTTAGGAGAACGTACATCTTTACAAAACTGCTTTCCTCCATGCAATATGTTGATGTCTCTACATTCACACCTCTTAC
Source organism: Camelus bactrianus (assembly GCF_048773025.1). Taxonomy (NCBI): domain Eukaryota; kingdom Metazoa; phylum Chordata; class Mammalia; order Artiodactyla; family Camelidae; genus Camelus; species Camelus bactrianus. The sequence continues at coordinate 70,511,711 of NC_133553.1, forward strand.
TTTACTCCTCAGTAGAGTCCAGTAGTTTTCTCCATGTAGAACATGGGCTTTAATTTTGAGTTTATTCCAGATTATTGTTGATGTCTTTGTTAATTTTGTAAGTGAGAATTTTTTGCTATTATATTATGTAACTGTTAAAACTGACACCTAGGAAGGCAGAATCGGTTTGTAAATACTCACTTTGTAAATTGTCATTTAAAATTGTAAGTATTAACTACTTGTTCCAGAATCCTTTCTTTTCTGTTTTTAAAAATTTGTTTCCAAGATTATCAAAATGGTCATAGCTAAGTAGTATATTTGGGGAGACAGATGGAGAGAGGTAATGTGGCTTATGTACAAACTCTGAGCAGTTTCATGGCTGCCTTTAGGCTGGAGAAGCCGCAGAAGAGCCCAGGTTAGACCAGGGATGGCTTTGTATGCACTGGAAAGCCAGCTTTCCTGCCTTTGTGGAGAAGCCTGTTGGGCGTGACAGGTAGATGATCAAGGTCTGATGGAGGCCATTGGCTGCACAGAGCGCTGTGACTGTGAGAACTGGTGACCATTAACATGGGAAATGCTTGGGGCCAGGAACACTGCAGGGGAGCTAGGCAGCCTGTGTGTTAAGGATTTTCCAGTCCTGGGAGTGGGAAGAGCAGACTCTGCATTCAGATCTGAGTTTGAATTCATCCTCTCTTGTTTAATGGTCCTCTGACTTTTGTCAAGTTATATATCCGCTTTGAACTCCTGTTTTCTTGTCTCTCAAAACAGGAGAATTACGGCCTGCTGCTAGAGTGCTTGATCAGGGTAAATGATTTGTGTCTATGAGATGCCACGTACAATCACAAGCTCAGTAAGAAATGGGCTGTCACCTTTCTTCTGCAACTAAGTGCTTGACAAGACTTGAGGGAAAGGCAGTCCATAATTTGTGTGTGATTTAATTAGGAACAAAATTAATGTCTTGCCTTTCCCTAGCAGTATTCGTACTCCTTTGCTTCATTTACTTCTTTCCTCCTTTCCTTTCCCCTTTCCCCTCTTTCACCATAAGAGCCTGAGACTCTCTCAAAACACTAGATTCAAATTACTTTAAAGGTTGTCTCATCCTCATGAAATGACTGTAAGATAAAAATATCTGTAAATATCCCAGAATTCATTGTATTTCATTTACACACACACGCACACACACACGCACACACACACACACAATCAGGCTACCTCCCACTTGCTGAGGGAGAAGGAACACTTTTTCTGTGTTTCCATTCACTGAGCGTGAGAACAAAGTCTCTTATGCAGAATTTCTCCCGGCTTCTTGCATGGTGTTTTTAATTGGATTTCTGCTTTGTTGCCATAGAAATATTCTCCTAATAGAAGAGAGGAAGTGGAGATATAGACATTCTGCTGAGATATTGGTTTAACCATATTTGAGTTGGAAAGTACTTAAGATCATAGAGCCGTAAATTTTTATGGTTGAGAATCCATGATGTTGTAACTTGGACAAGAACCTGGGTCTTCTGCCATCGTTTCCATGCGGGCGAAGAGGCAACTGGGCAGGGGATGGCAGGGGTCCTTCTTGCTTGAGTTCCAGGGTCTTGCTAGTTTTCATTGCTCACCTGCCTTTAGTTTATGTCCATGTGGCCTCTCATGGGAAGGCCACTATGTCCTGGTAGACTGAGTTTCTAATCAGCAAAAAGCTCTGGATCCACTCATATTTCCCAGAGTTTTTCTGCTGACCTGCTGACACTTTATATAAATGAGGCCTAAGAAACTACTGAATACAAAATCCTTATTGATATCACTTGCCCTCGAGTTCCAAAGGAATGGGGTGCTGTCTCAGGCTGTCTAAGGCTAGATCTGAACAAAGATATGGTGATAGGCTGTGCTGCTGGACCCTCCACAGTCAAATGGGATTTCCACCTGGTTTTTAGAATCAGGCAGATGAGTTCAAATCTTGCGTTTACCAGTTATTAGCTTTGTGACCTTGGGGAAGAAACTGTACTTCTTTGTGTCCAATTTTCTTTGTCTGTAAGTTCAGTAAATATTTTAAGGTTTTTTTTTATAGAAATGAATGAGCTAATTCCCTCATTTATACCTAAAATACTGATCACGTGGTTCTATGTTGGTGCTTTGGTAGTTGATTACTAAGGAACTCGGCAGTGAGAATGTGGGTGGTGGACCCCTGGATCATAGAGCTTATATTCCATGATATGCTTGTAAAAGACTGGATGTGCAGTGGATTTTTAGTAAATATCCATACCTTTCCTAATCCACATTGATTGTTTATATATCTTTACACTAATATATGAACAATTTTTTATTGCAATTTAAATATCTTTTTAGTATTTAAAATATGCAGCTATAACAAAAATACATGAAATAAATAGATTTGACTTTTATTTTCTTTATAATAAGCAAAACAAAATAAAATAGAAAAGAAAAAAGTTTTGAAGGAGTAGAAATAATTTTATTTCCATGGAATCAATTCCCTATGTTAGGTTTTTTGGTTGTGTTGCTAAACAGCATATAAAATTTATAGGTTGTGACATATAGGAAATGGGGAAACAGTGGAGACATACTACTTCCAATGAAGTCATTTAGTTACCACGTCAAAGTTAGTTCTGCCTCCTGAATGACAGGCCAGTAAATTGGGAGATGAGGTGTTAGAGCAAGGAATAGTGACTTTATTTGAAAAGCTGGCAGACCCAGAAGATGGCATACTGATATCCTGGAGAACCCTCTTCCCCAAGTCAGAATTCAGTCTCCTTTTTTACTAAACAGGGGTGGGGATGTGGTTGGTTGTTGCAAATTTCTTGCTGTACGAATTGATTTCCATGGAATCCTTTGTTCTTGCAGCTGTCCATGTGGGTCAAATCACGTTGACCCTTTAAAACCTCCAAAAAAACAAAAAACAGGTTATTCTCTATTTTGCAAATTGCCATCTCTACATAAGTGTAGAAGAGCTAACATCCTTAAAGATCAGAGCCCGCAGAATAGGCCCTGCTGGATATTTCAGGCTAAAGGCAACTTTCTTTTACAAAAGGTGCAGAGCTAGCATGTCTAAGCCTAGAAAACAGGGCACAGGTTTAAAGCCAAAGGAAAACATCTAACATTAAGTCAAATTTTTTTCTTTTCTATTACAATTCCTTTTTCCACCTCATAAATAATTTTAGTAAGGAACATGAACAATTTTTAATTTTTCTTCTCAATAATGGATAAATGAGCCAACTACATTTTTGTGAGCAGCGATGCTGTGCGTGCCTTGGGGTCACAGCAAACTCTTGTTGGGGGTGGTCGACCCTGCAACATGTCTGATGCCCTGTGAGTGTTGGTGAGGGTCTCCCTAACCTGGGGCTCTCTTCAAGAACCAGCATATGGGCATTGACCTCTGGAGACCTCTTTTTCAGCTGCAGAAATTTTTTTCAGATACTGTGATTGAAAAATCTCTCCAGCTGGGGATAAGTAGGGAATAAAGGAAGAGGAAAAGGGCTTGGAGTAAACTAGAAGAGAAGGACAGAAGATTAGGGAGCCTGGGGGCTTGGAAGCGGGGCTTCGGGAGAGAGACGAGCAGAGGTGGGGAGGTGCCCGGCTCCGGAACCAGCTCCTGCACCTGTCCGTGCGCCCAAGCCACACAGCATTTAATTGGCCCAGGACGCTATCCTGTCTGGATGTCACCCTGGGCAGAACCTTGAGAATCGAAGGTAAGGGGTGGGCAGCACTCACCTAGGGGACACTGAAGGCTTTAGTCAAGTCCACAGTGCCTTTTATACTCATGTGTCTTCACTTGCCATTTATCTTAGGATCTGAGAAGCAGGACCAAAGAATTCAGGGAGAGACCCAGGAAGACATCTGACTTTGTTAAGAGACGACATTCACAGGGACACGGGGAGCGAAGACACTTGCAGCAAAGCAAAATGAATTCACAACGATTGTATCAGAGCTGCAGGTGTGAGAGAGCCTAAGCCTGTCTCAGAGTGCAGGGGACAAGTGGAAAGGAATGGTAAAATTTCCACTGACAATTGAAATTTTGTTAAATAGCCTGCTACTCTTAATTGTATCACTTCATTGTATGTAGGTGTATTTCTGTGAGCATTTATAGCTTCACACAACCCCACCAGCACCTCTTGCCCCCATCGGAGATGGGCTTTCTCAAGCACAGTGCACCCCATGCTTGATTGGGCCATGCTACGGGTCCTGGCCTGGGGCCGGGTTGCTGCAGGGCACTGAGTCCCCGAGGCACGGGCAGTGAGACAAGACAGGAACATCTCAGCTCATGACTGAGGGCCTCCGTTTCCCCCTGTAGTGTAAGAATGCCGGTGAATCAGTTAGAAGCATGCTTCGAAGATGTCCGTGTACTTGCCACCCAGAAGCAGAGCCTGGGAGCTACCGAATTTCTCCAGAATGCAGTTTACATTCACCTTGAAAAGTGAGTTATGTCCTTTTACATGTGGAGGAATTGCTGCCGTTTCCCTGGAACTTACTCACCACTAGTGTATCTGATTTTCCTTTGCTAGGATTCAGTATAGCCTGCTAAAAATTCTGGAGTCAGATCTTGAAACCCTGATGAAGAGGATTATTTATTTTATTTCTTTATATGATAGTATTTTACTTTCAAAATTCAGAGTTTTCAGTTCACTGAGGAATTTTTTCGGGGGTTGGAGAATCAACGTTTCTCTTACCAACTTTGTGACCTGTTGCTATATGCCTCTCACCTGTCTTCTGTCACTTCTGAGGCAGTTCCATTTGTGACCCTGTGCGGGTTGTTCATGTTATAAAATATAAATTCTGTAAAACTACAGTCCCTTTTACTCCAAAGACATTCCACAAGTACTACTTAAATCTGGGTGTGGTTTTTAGAAGACAGAATCATTAGGACATGTACTTGTAGGTTGCTAGTGCAAAATCCCCAAATCAATAGTCTAGATCAACATCTAAAATCTTTCTAATCTACCTTGGATTTGTATGGATAAGTGAAGCAGTTTGCTAAGAAATCAAGACCAGGTTTAGAATACAGGCTGGTGTAGCTCAGCAAGTCCTCCCATGCTGATGCTCTGCCAGAGGGTGGGGCCAAGGGGAGAGGGCGTGTCCTGCCCTCCCTGAGCTGACAGTTTGATGGCAAAGACCTTCACCAGGTGAAGAACTGGGAGTTTCTTCTAAGAAAAGTGGGTTTGAAAAGAGTCCTAAAAGCGCGGGAGTGACACAATCCCATTTGTCTCAAGTAGGGGAGAGCGGCTGTAGGGCCAATTGGGAGACTCGTGAGTCCAGGAGTGCAGTGTTGGTGGCTTCCACTTGAGCGGTGGGACGGTCAGTGTGTTAAAGCGAACAGATTGAAGACATGTTTCGATGGTAAAAAGGAAAGGATGAATGCTGTCTGTGAAGTTAGAATGGAGTAAGGCCCAGGTTTCTGGGTGGATTAATGAGGTAAATGATAGTCCTGCTGTGCTGTGATGAGGGAAACCTGCAGAGGAAGTTCTGGGGAAAATCTGATGAGTTCAGCTGTGGGTAAATGAAAGGCTGTTAGATGTGTGGACTTGGAGCTCTGGTGAGAGCCAGTAGTGAGTAGGGGGATGGGAGAGAGTCTTTCAAATCATTTTGTCTTGTGAACATACAAATAAGGATGAGCAATGACACACTTAACACCTCTATATTCTGGATTTAAAACCCAGTAACATTTTGCATTATTGACTGCAGAGGTTCTTAATTTTTTTAAGAGAAATAAAATATATAGAAACAAAATAGTGGAGTTAATCAACATCTTAGATTTGATGTGTGTCCTTGTGTATATTTTGATACCTCATCTGTTTATAACTATAATCTACAAAAAGTTAACTTGCTTAGCATAAGAGTTAAATAGAGGGACGTGACACACACTGTTAGGGGTTGAAGCTGATCACCTTGGGCAAATTATGTCGCCTCTCTGGGCCTTAGTTGCATCTTCTGTGACTGCCCCTGGGCCCCTCATCACAGCTGATTTCCTAGACTTGATGTTGGGAGGGAGGCTGCTGAAGGGATTAAGAAGTGGCAACTGCTAGGGATACTGAAGAGTGAGACAAAAGCAGATTAAAGCCTATAAACTTAGTACAAATACCCTCAAAAGAGAAAGAACCTTGCAGTGTTTTGAGCCACTTAGCATAAGGAAAACAAAATCACATGGACCCAATTCTCTTGAACATTTGAGTATTGTGGGTTGGAGGGTGTCATCAAAAAAGTGTCAAGAAAAGGCCTTTTGGTTTCCCTTGACGTTTCCAGTAAGGGTGAGTAGCATAAGCAAAACCCCTCCCGGTTCACAGTGGAAGCTGCTGTTTTGTGCAAAACTGACCAAAGTTTGGAAACCAGTCTTCAGCGGTGCTGGCAAATGAAGAGACTTCTGGATTGGGTGGGGCACTTGCTGTGACTTCCAGGTGACCTGCTGGCTGGGGACTGTTAGGCGGGCAGTAGGTTTGCAGGGAGACCCGGGTATAATCCCTGCCTCTGAGGCTGCTAGTCTGATTAGTCCCCTGGGCACATGCAGTCCTAATGGGACAGCCCGGGATGTGGCCTGGGACACCTGCAATGCTGAGGGCGAAAAGAGGGCCTCCCTGAGGGGGTGTCCCTGCAGAGAGTGGAAACGTCCTCCTGCAGGTGAGGAAGAGCCTCTGAGCAGGGGGAAGGATGCACAGGCAAGACCAGCCTGAGCACGGAGGGTTTGGGAAGCCAGAAGTCATACAGTGGCCCGAGCAGCCTTGTTCCTGAGAGACTGGAGGTAAAAGATGCTGAAAAGGCAGGCTAGGTTCAGACCCTGTGGTGTTTTATGAGTGACAGGAAAGGACTGGTCAGGCAGGCATGAGAGAACCCTGTGGGCATCCCAGCTGGGGCGTCACGCCGGAGGGAGGAGCAGAGTTATAGACTTTGCCACTTATTAGCTGTGTGACTTTGAGCAAGATCACCCCAGTTCTCTCTCTATATATCTTCATCTGTAAAGTGACACAGTGACAAGCTAGTGTCATCAGAAGGCTTAGTTTAGCTCTGATCCTCTGTGTCCAGTCCTGTCAGTGCTGCCCTGTGAGGTTCTGTAGCGGCTGCTCTTACCCTGAGATGGGAGGGCGTAGAGGGACATTGTAGCACCCGAGGGCAGGATGGGTTTGCTTTAATAGCAGACATGTTGCCGCCTGCAGCTGCAGACCTGCAGGGAGCTTGGTTGATGGTCGTGGAGAGAACTTTGGAGTCCTTAGTGTCGTCTTAAGACTTGTTTTCACTTAGGGACCAGATATGCCTTTGCAGATTAATGTTGAATATTTGGGCTTCTGGCAAAGCTGTTTTCAGAGATGGGTATATACGTAACATATCATATAAAATAAAATGATTTTCTTAACGTGTGGGACTTTGCAGCTGTTGGGAACATCTCTGTTGCCCTGGTCTCCACAGAGGACACTAGGTGTCAGCAGAGCGTGCGGGAGGGCAGGCAACCCACAGTGCTTTTGCCGGCTGTTCTCCCCAGTAGGGCAGTCTGCTGAGTTGACTCTTCTCTGAGTTTGGTTACCAGATGAGCAGACAGCAAAGTAATGAGTTCTGGTGGGACTGTATAATGACAGGAAGAAAGAGGAACCAGTAGTTTTTCAGGACTAGAACACGCTTTTGGTCCCTGATCCAGTGTATTCCATTACAGAAGTGATGAGTTGTGTCTATTCTGGGACTTGATTGAAATAAAAGTTCAGCCTAAAATTAAGAGTTGTGTTTCATTTGGCGGGAGGACTCGAGCCGGGATGACAGCCTCTCAGATCACTCTGAGGAACTGCTCCCAAGAGGTATGGGAAGAGCTAGGATATACAGGAGCTTTACAACAAAGACCAGGTAGTTGGAACCATAAAAGATTGCTTGTTATCTAAAGAAAGCCAGGTATCTCAAGTTCAAGAATTTAGTGGTTTTCTATGTATGGGGGGAAGCAAACATTTGGACTCACTGAATTCATACTTTAACAAGCACCTAGCTATCTAGGGCAAGTATCCTGTCCTTTCTTATTCTGAGTCTGCTCAGAGGGCACCAATATGAGTGGCTGAGAGGCTGGGTTTCAGGCATGTCCTCGCTGGGGTGTGGCAGCGGCTGCTGATGGCTTGGCTTCAGGATTCTTTGTTTACTGACGTGGTTGCAGTATTTTCTTTCACATTGTAGTACTTTCATTCACAGTGCTCCCCCTTGGTCCTAAATTCGACCAATATTTTGAGAGAGGTTTCATGACCAATTTTGTCCCACGGTGCTAGGATGGCTCATTCCTACTTCTGGTGAAGTATCTTCTGAGCTGCCATTCAAGGTGTTAGTTTTTTATCAGACCCTATTGATACTAAAAGTTCTCTGGATCACCTGTCTTACTAGCCTATTATGATCCAGGAATTGTTTACCCTTCCTTGTTCATTACCATAACTAGAATCACACTTTTACAATTATTTTATACAGGGTTATAAATTTTATCTATTCCTTCAAGATGTTTAGCCATCATCAATCTTGTAGGCCTAGTTACACATTGGGAAATGTAACAGACAACAATTTTATTATATAGACAGGATATAAGTAATTCAGATAGTAAAGTTTATAAAGTCATGAGTAAGAATTTAATAGTCGAGAAGTTATATTTTTGGGTTAAAATTTTCCTTGTGTTCCTGATTGAGTTTGAGTGATCTTATGAGAAATTTCATATTTATGGTCAGGGTCAGAGCAGGTATTAATTGGCCAGGTGAAGTCTCCCACCTTGTAAGATCAACAGTTGCCTAAACAGAACTATTATTTCTTTTTAGAGTAACGTTTCTGAGGGCTATCTAGTTAGAGCCTTGGAGTAGGGAAACCCACCAAGGTAACACAGAAGTACTAGACATAGGTAATTTACCATAAACTTAACAGTTGGAGTAGTTCATAATCAAAGGTAGGAGAAATTATCAAAGTAATTGGCATACAGGCCTGGTTCGGTGTTTTGGGTCTGCAGTCTTCTTCAGATGTTGTCTTCTTCTCATCCTGACCTGGTAGATTTTTCTCCATTTGGGCATTGTTTTAAGGTGAGCAGTGCTCTATAGGCCAGTGCACTGCAGGGGCTGTTTCTGATAGGATGTGAATCTGAAAGCCCATTTCCTTCAGCTTTGGTTTGTATGGTCTTGTTAAGAGTACCTGAAAAAGGGTCCTTCCATTCAGGTTGGAGACAGTTCTTTAAGTCATGCCTGTTTCAGTATTTATAATACCCTGGCTGCTGGTCATGGGGCATTGGAACTTTACCAAGGATAGATTACTGAGCCTCAGAAACAAACCTAGAGTATTCTTTTCATAATTCAATTAACCTTTACAGCAATGTGACATAACAGCAAGGAATGATCTGGGAAATGTCTAAGTAAATATAGACCTCAATCAACAAAACTAGAAATTAATATCCACTAAAATATAATCTTTTTTCTCTCTAAAGTTACCCTCAGTTTTCTCAAATATAGTCAAATCAAGATTAATTTATTTACAAGCTAAGTCTGATTATTTGATTATATAGGCTTTTTTTAAATTGGCTGTGTTGGAACTTTTAATTAGGAGTCTCAGGGTAGAATGTTAATAAGGTTTTCTTAGGCCCGGAAAAGGGCTTGTCATGGATTTCTGCCTTACAGATTTAGGTAAATTCTTTTCTCTTTAAAATCCTTAAAATACTTTGAGATTGCTATATCTGTTAGGAGATGATCTTCCTCATTTGTCTGATAGACCCACTGGGGACCTTAGAGTTTTTAGTCTCTTAAGGGATCAGATAGAGAGAAAAGATAACTGTTCCAAGTCTGCTTACATAGGTATAACTTATCAAATTTCTGTGAATCATAACTAGCTTAAGGAGAAGAGTTTCTTTATGTCTGGGAAACAGGTTAAAAGCCAGTAGTATGTCAGACAAAATCAAAAATTATAACCATATTCACCAGTTTACTCAGTCCCATGTAACTAATTCTTTTACTCAGAGTTTTCATTAGACCTTTAAAATTTCTTACCCAGTTTAGTTCAATGCTATAGTTCGAAATTTATTTGAAATCAATAAATCTCCTTGAAGAGAAAGCAATTTGCAAAATCATCAGAAGGAAACAATTAACTGTATATAAATGACAGGTGATTTAAAAGCATGGTTAAACAACGTCACACTATAATCGATAAAGAAAGCTGGTCACTATAACTAGAATTATGACTGGTAACATTTCAGATATACCAGAATTTTAGGGAATCCATATAATTTATAGAATATCTATATTAATAATATTTTCTCATACAATATAACCTAGGAAGATCTATTATTCATTTGACAATACCATGTTATTTAGCATGCCAAATGAAAATTACTAGTTTGAAATCTCTCTTTGGGATGTTTCAGGGGCCCTCTGTAGCATCCCAAACTTAACTGGAGATTAAAAGAACTTTAATTAGAAATTGATATTTGGGGAGCTTGTTAAAGGTTTTCAGAACACTTGGTCAGATAAACATATAGATCACTGTAAAGTAGTTCTTTTTCATTAACAAGAAAATACGTTAAAGTAAAAGCAGAACAGGTCAGTTATGTGGTATAAGAAGCTTTACAATTTGTTACTGAAAGTGGATAAACATTTTTAGAAAATTTTGTCATCTTAACAGAGAGAAAACCAAATCTAGTCTTGTACCAGATTACTTCTAAGATTCATTTACTTTGCCCAAGTTGATTCTAAACTTAGACAATTCCGACAACGTACAAAACTCTTTCCTCAGGGTTCCTCTTCCACAAGCGTTCCACAGCTTTCTATACTCACATTAGTGTGTCCTTTATTTTCTCTTCCATTCAGAAGTAACCAGCTTCAGAAGAAAGTCACTATTTTTTATTAACAAAATATAATTACATTCATATATCTTCCTTTACACATTTATCTTACTTTCCTAGGATACTGAGATTATACCCTTAATAATAGAGATTATTTCAGGGTAGCACCAACCATTTATTAATATTTCTAAACACCTTTAGTTTCTCTGTAAGGGTAAGTTAAATGTTAAATAATTCATATTTCAATCTTATTTTATCTGAAAGTGTCATAGCTATTTAATAAAATCCTATCATTTAACTTAATTTAGCACAACTCTAGAATTTAAAGATACCAAACATTTAGAGATTATCTTAACCATACATTTTAAAAATATATTTTAAAAATTTACCCAAAGCTCTCATCTCATTTGCATTTAATTTACTTAAAATTTTACTACACCACATTACTATTTTTTTTCTTGACAATTCTGCAACAGATATAACAGGATCTTATTTGACTTTCATTAAAACTAGGTACAGTAAAGGTATTGTACTTAATATTGATGACTTTAAAGATGTCTATATTAATTAGAACATACTTAAACTAAACAATATCAAATATTATCTTAATATTGAATATTTTCCAGTTCACGTGACGCTGAAAGTCAACTTGGTCAGTTTTTATTTTAAAAATACTTAATTTGTAAGCTCTTATTTTTTTTTACGTCAATTAAGCAGAGATCTTTGACTTTGATTTTTTTTTTCAGCTGTAGAAATATCTCACATCTATAATGTGTACGCAGGCTTATAAACAGACAAAAGCTAGAGATCTCATAGGTTCACTTTAAAACTTACTTATAAGATAGGTATAATAATAGTTGGAGTAAGCTGAATTTGCTTGCTCAAATCACTAAGGCTTACTATTTATGAAACCGACATTTAAGATTTCTTGACAAATGCTGAAGGACGCATCAGAATTCTGAGTTCTAAAATGCCAAAAATTTCTTGGCCTTAAGTATTATCTCATTGAGCTAATTAGGCTCAGTCCTAGTTCACTGTTTGCTGTATTTATATTTCTGATCTGCAAGACAAAGACAGACGCTTCCAGTTCCCCAGAGAACTGCTCTGTCATATAGGCCCAATTGTATCTCCTTATTTGGCTTTTTTGTATCAATAAGAAGAGCTGTAAACAAAGAATTCCATGTTTTAAAACTTTAAGATTTACTTTAGCATGTCTTCCAAAGCTTGCATAAGGTATTTAGTGAGGTCTCTTTTCCTTGAGTTATAAGTTAAACCCAGGGTAAACCTCTTACTTTATTGTCTATTAGCCACTGAATATTAGTTTTTAATTTTACGTTATATTGGAAGGCTCACAAAACTCTATTGGTTTCCTTTACTTTGTTCAATTAATATTTTCTAAGGGATAGATATGTGCCCAGCCTTATAATACCAAGAAGGGGAAGCGTTTTTCCATTGAAATATATCTATCCCACAATATAATTATGCAAAAGTTTTATATAAAGTCCATTTAATATACCAATTTTACAAATTTTATCTCAATTTTATTAAATCTTGTACCCTTAATTTTTATATATATTAGGTTTAATCAGTAATTCCTATTTCTAGAAGGAGTGTCAGAAGCTTTTTTTTTTTTTTTTTTTTTTTTTTTTTTGAAAGTTCTATTCCCCATTGTAAGGTCGGGTATTCAGAATAAAATTGCTGGTAAGATTTCCCGCAGGGACAACACTATGGCATGAAGTCTTTGCATCTACCATTCCTGTAAGTTTCTCCATCACCCAAGAAAGCTGTTACCAGCCAGGAGGAGGGTCCCATTTTTGGAGTTGAAAGGTTCCTCATAGGAGTTTTACTTTTATTCCAAAAAATTCAATGGAGGTAACCAAATCAAGGACAACATTAGACCAGCCTCTTACATAACCACTCAGTCCTGAACCCAGTGTCTTTCAACTTGGACCCACTCAGGACGTTTTCACTGGGTGAGTATTTTCCTGGTATGTTTCCACCAGCCCAACTTCAGACGTCTCCTCAAGGTGGGTGTTTCCTGTTATCTTTCAAACAGGCCCCACCCAGTATGTCTCCACTTGGTGGGTAATTCCGCCCAGTCTCTTTCAACTGGAGGGCCAGGTACCTGAATACACCGCAAAATAAAACTCAGGATCATCAACCAATATGGGAGATCCGAGAACCAGGAGAGACTCTCCCAAATTCATCTGGATTCCCCAAGGAGGCAGATGGGCACAAAGTGCCAATGCTGGTACCAAGGCTCCGGTAATTCGGAGAGTTCAGCTGGAGAGAAGTCTGCTCTGGGTCCCTTCCTGGTGTCCAAAACTTTTGACTGAAATACATGTGCAGCCTAAAAGTTAAGAGTTATGTTTTATTTGGCGGGAGGACTCGAGCCGGGATGACAGCCTCTCAGATCGATCGGAGGGACTGTTCCAAAGTGGTTGAGGAGGAGCTAGGATATATAGGAGCTTTACAACAAAGACAAGGTTGTTGGAAGAATAATAGATTGCTTGTTATCTAAAGAAAGCCAGGTATCTCAAGTTCAAGAATTTAGTGCTTTTCCATGTATGGGAGGAAGCAAACATTTTGACTCACTGAATTCATTCTTTAGACAAGCACCTAGCTATCTAGGGCAAGTATCCTGTCCTTTCTTATTCTGAGTCTGCTCAGAGGGCACCGTTGTGAGTGGCTGTAGAGGCTGGGCTGCAGGCCTGTCCTCGCTGGGGTGTGTTGGCAGCCACTGATGATTTGGTTTCAGCATTCTTTGTTTACTGACATGGTTACAGTATTTTCATTCACACTGTAGTATTTTCGGTCACAGAATGATTATGGATAATCTGCAAACTTGGAAAGCAACCGAGATGGAATTACTTCAGGTACCTTCTAATTTAATAAGCCGTGTGCAAACATAAACATGGAGGAAGCTTACAAAAGAATTTGGTGGTGTAGGGAAGGTGTTCTGCACATTACAGGAGAAGGCAGAATTCCTTTTCTTTGTGGGCAGGGACGTAAGCCCACCTTTCTTTTCTGTAGTGGCTTCTGAGAACACTTTATGGTAATTAATGAACATTGAGAAACGGTGGCAAACATTGCATTCAAGAGCTGGCCGGCTGCAAACTTGTGTATTGGACAGGTGGATTTCATAGGCAAGTGGTCAGGTGGATGGGAGAGAGATGAAGCCCAGGCCTGGGCCCAGATTCAGGTTTAAATCGCCATTTCCTCAACATGGGGCCTTGGACTACAATGTAACCACTCCTAACCTGTTGGTGAATCTGTGAAATGGGCATGATAATATTCGTTTGTTCCTGGGATTGTTGTAAGTTGTAAAGACTATTATAGCACACATGAAGCACTTAACACACTGGCACTTAGCAGTGTTCACTGTGTGTGGACGTCCCTCTTTGCGTGTGTCAGAGCCGTAAAGGCAGCATGTGTCTGTTGAGGATGCACTGGTAGCCCCTTGAATACGTTGTGAATTTGGTGATTTCCTTTTATCTTGGTAAATCTGTGTGCCATGGGCAGTTATTTTCATGGACAGATGAGGAATCTCAGGGTAAAGAAGACTGTGTAATTTGCCCAAAGTCAGACCATAATTTTGGGTGCAGGGGCCTCAGTTCAGCATGGGTCCATCTGCCCTCTCCTTTCAGCACCTGAGACAGATGTGTGCTCGGCTGTCTCCCAGCCCAGAATATCTAGCAGGGAGCAAGACATACCTGGCCCTGTGCTGCTTGAGCAAAACTCCGGGGTGGAAGCAGTTACAAAATGGATAAACATAAAAACAGATGACTGCAAACTGTGATCAGCTCTGAGAAGGAAAGGAACAGGCCTCGCCGTGCAGCGCTTGGAACTTTCCCGTTAGGGCTGCTCTGGGGGCGTTCATCTCAGCTAAACAAGCTCTGCTGCTGCACAAAGGCAGGAAGGCAGGGCGCGTGTGACCAGGTAGACTGGGCCTCGTTGGTCATACTCATTCTCCATTAAGCGGCAGCTGTCATGGGCACTTACCTAGTAAACAGATGTTGGCCATAATCATCACGCACTTTGCTTGGTAGTTTTATTGGCCCCACCTTTGAGATGAGGTCATTGAAGCTGGGGAGTTTGCTGCATGCCCGTGATCACCATGGAAATACCCCCACTGGTCTTTCAATCTAGACTGGCGTGGCTGTCATGCCCCAGCCCTGTGAATGGCATCGTGTAGCTTCTCCCAAGTGGCTCAAATGACTGATATTAATTTTCTTAATTCGTAGGAAATGGTATGTGACAATAGGAGAAAAAGGTAGTAAGAAATTGTTTGGAAAACTAGAAAAAAATTCAATTCTTCCCAAGCTGGGGGAGCGTAAGCTCTGTCACACACTCCACTCACTGCCTGTCACCTCCTCCCTGCCGATTCCGTGTTCAGAAGCCACTCTGAGCCTTTGAAGAATATTTTGCCTCATGACACTGTTGACTAGGACCTGCGAACTCTCTGTCCCTGGTTAACAGTCTATTCAAAGCCATTTAAATTTTATGCTGGCTCCTCCACTCAGATGTAAGAATAGCCTCTTTAAACTTCTTGATGCAGCTCCTTAATGAAGATCTTGTGAAGGAAACCTAGTCAAAACCTGGGATGTATGCACATAGTGACCATAAACTCAGCACTTTGTGAAGTTCAGAATCAGATGGGTGGGAGACTCAGGAAAGGCTTTTTAAGGTAGAAAGGGGAAAGTGAAAGGACGTAGGCTGTGTAAGACTGAAACATCTCGGTCCCAGCCAGCAAGGCACCTGCGTTCAGGATGGTGGGTGGGGAGTGCAGAGTTGTCACAAAGAAAGAAGTGGTGGGATGGGAGGGAGGACAGTTAGGTACTTTACTGGGGAGGGAAATAGTGGGCTGAACATTTCCTGGTTGAACAAGAGGAATGTGACATGATGTGCTTGTATTTTGGAGAGAAGGATTTTGTGGGGACAGGCCTAGGGAGAACGCTCTGTGGCTGGGGATTCAGCACGACAAAGAAACACAGAGAACCGGGCAGACCCCAGGGCCCCTGCTGGGGGAGAGGCTGCCCGCCAATTCGAGCCCTTGGGGCTGCTTCTGTCCCTTAGCTGGGGCCTTAGAGCTCCCTTCACAACCCAGTCCTGTTAATACAAGAAAAAATAAGTGGGGCATGAGAAGGGCTGTGTGCCAGGCTTTGGTTGAGCTCCTTGGATGTGCCCTGCCAGATGTGGGTACTTGGCTTCATGCAGGAAAGTATTCAAGCGCAAGCCACTGTTGAGTAAAGGTAGACTTATTCAGAGAGATTCATTGAAAGGCAAGAGAAATTCCACGATGTGTGGGGGTTTGATGCTCTGATTAAAAGTAGGTACACACTCCACAGAGTGTGGGCCTTCTCTGAAGCGGGAGAGAGAGGTGTGACCCCTAGGTGGTGCTGTGTTGCTTGTATTCATGGGCTTGGTGGTTTCATATGCTAATAAGTAGAAGGACCAGCCTAAGGGCAAGGGGCTGGAATTCACAGGGAATTGGCCATTTCCCACCATTTGACTTTTTTGGCTAGCCTTGGGACTGCCATGGTGCCTGGGGGCGTGTTATTCACCATGTTACTATTACAATGGGTGTATAATGAAGCTCAAGATCTGCTAGAACTTAAATCTCTTCATCCTGAGCCTCAAGGCCTATTGGGGGTTGAATCCTTCACCATTTTGATGTTAATTGCTGTGGCCTTCCTTGAATGGCTGTGCTCTGCCCCCTTCCATCCTGTCTCACTGTGATGACACAGAGAGAACAAAGGCCCGGCCCTGGCTGTGCTCCTGCATTTAACAGGGGGAGGGGTGGGGTGGGCTGAGGATGACTCTGGGTGGTGTGAAGGATGTTTCAGATTTTGCCACGTGAGACATGAGGACCTGCCAGCTGCCACCGCAGAATTATCTCATGGGCATTATCGCTTGTGTCACTCATTTGTTTCTATTTTTCTTTTTTTTTTTTTTTAAGTATTTAATCTAAATTTAATATCAGGTTTTTTAGGAAACAAATTTCTCTTTTTCTTTTCTTTGGGGCTCTTTTCTTTTGGGGGGTATGTAATTAGGTGTATTTATCTGTTAGTGGAGGCCCTGGGGCTTGAACCCAGACCCCGTGTATGCTATACACACGCTCTAACACTGAGCTCTACCACCCGCCCCTTCATCTTTTTCTTTTTGCTTTAGCTGCCAAAAATCTTACAGCTGAATTTCTAGTCGGCCTTTAACACTTACACTGACTTCATGGCATCCATTTTTATGACTTTACGTCCCCCTGGTTTCATTTAAGTATTGAATCTCCAATTTCTCTTCACTCTCAGTTTTGTCTTTTTGTTGTTATGGTTGTTAAGCTGTGTTTAAAAAATTGTTTAAATTCTCTTTTAGCAGGAGGCTGAAAGTAAATAAATATGTAAATAAACATCACACTTAAATGCTTTTATACATTCTAAGCTGTTTAGTAGTTACTTAAAAACTGGACTGATATTAAAGTTATAACATTTTTACATTATTTTTTAATTTTTTCTAAATGTATAGCTGATTTACAATATGATATGTTTCAGGTGTACAACAGTTACTCCATTTATACTTATTGTAAAACATTGACTGTATTACCTATGTTGTAAGATACATCCCTCTAGCGTGTTTACGTTACATGTAGCAGTTTGTATAAGAAAGTTGGGTAACACAGAATCTGTGGCGTGGCTGTGTCTGACTCAGGTTCCAGTTCACCTTGCCTGTCAGACCTCAGGCCCTCACACCTGTCTGCAGGGCAGCGAGTGGAGGCAGCTCTCATCAGCGCTGGTACAAACCTCTGAGTGGCAGTGACAGCAGTGACTGTGGACATGCAAAGTTTTGTTCCAGGAGATTTACATGCATTTCTTCATTTATTATTTAAAGCCCTCCTGTGAGGAATCGTTTTATGTTTTTAATGAATAATACACTTTATTTTTAATTTGATAGACTTCAAACTTCCAGAAAATTTACAGGAGTAGTACAATGAACACTTAGATACATTTCACATAAAAGGGCAGTATTTGTACTTTTGTGTCTGGCTTATTTCAGCATACTTTTTTAAGGTTCATCCATGTTGTAGCCTGAAACAGTAATTTATTCTTTTGGTTTAATAATATCTTTTTTCTTTTTTTTTTTTTTTTGTTTTTGGTCTATTTAAAAATAGTTTCATTGAAGTCTAGTCAGTTTATAATGTTGCATCAGTTTCTTGTTTACAGCACAACACTTCAGTTATATAGGAATATACATGTATTCATTTTCATATTCTTTTTCAACATAAGTTACTATAAGATATTAAACATATTTCCCTGTACTATACAGTATAAACTTGCTGTTTATTCTATACATAATCAGTATATGCAAACCCTGAACTCGCAAGTTATCCCTTCCCACACCATCTCCCCTCTGGTAACCATAGTTTGGTTTCTATGTCTCTGTGGTTCTGTTCTGTAGATAAGTTTATCTTTTTGTTTGTTGGTTGTTTTATTTTTTTTTAGATCCCACATGTGAGCGATCTCATATGGTATATTTCTTTCTCTTTCTGGCTTACTTCTCTTAGAATGACATTCTCCAGGTCCATTCATGTTACTGCAAATGGCATTATTTTATTATTTTTTATGCCTGAGTAGTAGTTTATGGTATAAATATACTGCAACCTCCTTATCCAGTCATCTGTCAGTGGACATTTAGGTTGTTTCCATATATTGGCTATTGTAAGTAGTGCTGCTGTGAACATTTGGGGGAAGGTGTCTTTTTGAATTAGGGTTACTTCTGGATATATGCCCAGGAGTGGGATTGCTGGGTCATAGGGGAAGTCAATTTTTTGTCTTTTGGTGAATCTCCATACTGTTTTCCACAATGGCTCCACCAAACTGCATTCCCAGCACAGTGTAGGAGTGTTCCATTTTCTCCACAGCCTCTCCAGCATTTATGGTTTGTGAACTTCTGAATGATGGCTATTCTGACTGGTGTGAGGTGATACTTGATTGTAGTTTTGATTTGCATTTCTCTGATAATGATATTGAGCATTTTTTCATGTGCCTATTGGCCATTTGTATGTCTTCATTGGAGAAAAGTTTCTTTAGCACTTCTGCCCATTTTTGGATTGAATTGTTTATTTTTCTTTCTTATCAAGTGTAAAAGCTGTTTATATATTCTGGGAATTAACCCCTTGACAGTCTCATTTATTGTAAATATTTTCTCCCATTCCATAGGTTGTCTTTTTGTTTTGCTTACTGTTTCCTTTGCTGTGCAAAAGCTTGTAAGTTTAATTAAACCCCACTTGTATATTTTTGCTTGTATTTCTATTGCTTGAGTAGACTGCTCTAGGAGAACATTGCTGAGATGCATGTCAGATATTTTGCCTACGTTTTCTTCTAAGAGGTTTGTAGTGTCTTGTCTACATGTTTAAGTCTTTAAGCCATTTTGAATTTATTTTTGTGTGTGCTGTGAGGGAGTAGTCTAACTTCATTGATTTACATGTAGCTGTCCAGTTTTCCCTACACCATTTTCTGAAGAGGCTGTCTTTACTCCATTGTATGTTCTCACCTCCTTTGTCAAAGATTCAATGACCAAAAGTTTTTGGGACTATTATTGATAATTTTTTTACCAATTCATTGATGGATGGATATTGTTTGTAACTTTTGGCTACTCTGAATGATACTGCTATGAATATTGATGTGCAAATTTTTGTGAGAATATGTTTTCATTCTGTTGGCTGTACAGTTGGCCCGCCATATCTGTAGTTTCCACTTCATGGATCCAGATGGCTGATTGTAAAGGGACTCGAACATCCTTGGATTATGGAATCCAGGGTGGTGGGTTCCTGAAACCTATCCCCCGAGGATACTGAGGGATGACCCTATATGTAGGAGTAGAATTGCTGAGCCATATGATAACACTAAACTTTTGAGGAAACACCAGGCTTTTCCAAAGAAGCTGCACAATTGCCCCTTTCCAATGGCTGCATATTGAGGGTTCCCATTCTTTTGCCTCCTGACCGACACTTGTTATTGTCCGTGTTTTCATTATAACCATCCTAGTGGGTGTAAAATGTAAAATGAGATCTCATTTTGATTTTGATTTGACTAGTGATGCTGAGCATCTTTTCATATGCTTATTGGCCATTTCTGTATCTATTTAATTCCTTGGTAAATTTAAAAATTGGGTCGATTTTCTTTGTATTGGTCAGTTGTAAGCATTTGATTTATATCCTGGATATTAGTCTCTTATTAGATATATGCTTTGCAAGTTTTTTCTACTATTCTGCAGATTGTCTTTCCACTTTATTTTTTTTAAACATTAAGACAATTTCTTTATAGGGGAGGTAATTAGATTTATTCATTTATTTTCTTAATTTATTTATTTTTTGCCAGGCATGCACTCTATCACTTGAGCTACCTCCTTCCCCTTTCATTTCACGTTCTTGATGATTTCTTTTGTAACAATTGGTTTTAATTTTGATGAAGTCCAGTTTATCTGTTTTTTTTTTTTTATCACTTCTGCTCTTGGTATTGTATCTAGGAAACCATAACCTATGCTAGGACCACAAAGATTTATACTATGTCATCTTTTAGAAAATTTATAGGTTTAGATTTTACGTTTCTGTCTGTGATCCAGTTTCAATTAATTTTTATTTGTTATATACAATAGGGGGTTTCAGATTCTAAATTCATTCTTTTGCCTGCAGATACCC
The DNA here is from genome assembly GCF_048773025.1 of Camelus bactrianus. Lineage (NCBI taxonomy): Eukaryota > Metazoa > Chordata > Mammalia > Artiodactyla > Camelidae > Camelus > Camelus bactrianus. The sequence continues at coordinate 70,532,140 of NC_133553.1, forward strand.
AGCTTTCCCTGCACCATTTGTTGAATAGACTATTCTTTCAATGGAGTGTTGTTGGCACCCTTGTTGAAAACTGACTGTAAATGTAAGATTCCCCCCTGGAATTTTTACTGTGTCTCATAGATTTATGTATCCAAACTTATGACAGTACCATAATGACTTGAGTACTATAGATTTGTAGTAACCATTAAAGTGAGCCCTCCAACTTTGCTCTTCTTTTTCAAGATTGTTTTGGCTGACCTGGGTCCCTTGCACTTCCATATGAATTTTGGGATCAGTTTTTCAATTTTTGAAAAGAAGTCAGCTGGAATTTTGATAGCGATCCCACTGATTTTGTAGATCACTTTGGGGAGTCTTAACATTTTTAACAATATTGTCTACTATTCCATGAACATGGGATGTCTTCCTTATATGTTGATCTTCTAAAACTTTTTCAGTGATACTTCAAATTGTTTAATGTACAAATCTTGTAAATTTTTGTTAAATGTATCTCCCATTTTATTTTTAATGCTGTTGTAAATGGAAAGGCTGAGCTTCTTAAGGGTGGGACTATATATCAATTTGTTTATTTCTAGGATTCCTACACATCAAATACACTAGGTTTATATTTGCTACATAAATCTATCCACAACTCTTCCCTCCCCTGTGTTATAAGAAACCAAGACCCAGGTTAAGCTACCTGAACACCTATGTGGAAGTGAGAAATGAGACCCTTGGGTGGGGCTCTGTGCAGATGATACTGAGAGCTTATGTAGGATGGCTTCATCTTAATTTCTTTTAAACAATCCTTTCAGTGTATATAGTCAGATACATTAAGAACATGCCCTTTTGATGTACAGAGGAGCTAAGACTATCATTTTCAAGTAATTTCTAGTGAGAATGTTGTACTTGAAACCTAATTTGTATCTATCTTTGAAGATTTATGTTTCAGGAGCTTTGACTAAAGAACACCTGTCTTTATTCAATAACAACAACTAAATGCTCAAACAACATGTAAGAGTTTGAGCTGTAACTGGAGGCAGTGCTTACCTCTCCCAATACACATGTGCTGATCTACTCAAAGGGGTTCATCCAACTATTTGTCATTAGTCTGTTGGACAAAGCCTTAAAACATTGATTTAAGGTTGCTGGAATGCAACATATTCTTATTAATACTAAGTAAGCCCATATTGAGTGCTTACTGTATGTTGGGAATTGTCCCTCAGACTCACATGAATTTTATTTCTCTGAAAACCGTACATATTTCCTTGTTATTCCCACTTTACAGATAAGGAGACTGAGGATTAAGTCTTCTCTCTTTTTGGGGGAGCTCATTATCAATGACTGGAAGTTGTAAGAAAAAAAGATATTGATTCATCCTGAGAAAACATTTTTCTGAGAGTCAGCATTGAAGAAGGTGACCACTGAAGAGGGTGATCATTGTTCGAGTGAGACGAGCCCCGTGTGGTACGGAGTCAGCATCCCAGTCCTGGACACGGCACTGTGCTGCATGGTGGGTGAGGCGGCGTGGCCGCACAGGGAACGAGGATGCCGGGCCGTTGGGTTGTGCTCAGGCCTGGTGAGGCTTTCTCTGAAGAGCAGTGGACCGTCATTGACAGATTTTAAGTAGGGGAGTGGGGTGCTCTCGTAGATCACATTTGTGTTTGTAGAATGCTTGCAAACATTCAGTAGGCTCGGCAGAAAGTGATGTGACGAATCAGAGTAGGGTGGCTGCGAGGTGTAGCAGTGTTCAGTTTTCAAGTGGTTTTCAGTCCCAGGTTTGTGGCTCAGTAGCCGTGTCACTTTGGATGATGCACTCAAGGAAGTGAAACAATTTATCTAATCAATTAAAGCAGTGATGTACCGACTTCCCAAGACTGCTGTGGCAATCCAGTGAGATTACGTGTGCGCAGTGTGCAGCGTGGTCCCCAGCACAGAGACAGGGCTGAGTGAGTGCCATTCAGTACCTGGTAGGACAGGTGTGGGTGGTGGGACTCCATGACTGAGGAAATCTGGGCCCTGAACGAGGGGTCCAGTCACATCTGTGAGTGATGGGCCTAAGCTGGGGTAGGGAGGGAGACCTTGTCCCCCGACCAGGGGCCCTGGGCAGGACTGCTATTGGAGGAGAACCGTGAAATCAGCTCTTTGCAGGTGGAGTTTGAGGTGCCCTTGAGACATCTAAGTGCAATGTCACGAGCTCAAAGAGGAGGTCTGGGCCCGGGCTGTGCATTTTCCTGTAATCTCAATCCCTGAGGATGCCGAGGTTTTATCATTGAACGTGAAGGCATACTTTACAGGACAAGTGAATAGTAGTATCATCTCTGTCATCAAAGCTCACGTCTCTTTATTCATCACTCACTTTGTTAATTGGGTACTTACAGAGCTCACTTTACCACCCTCACTTGGGTTCAGGCTCCACAGTAAAGAGCTGGTGAGCCTCCCTCTTTTCCAGAAGAAGACACATTTAGCTGGTAGCTTTCTGTACCTCGCCAGACTTAGAATTTTAGTTTGTTGTATTAATTCTATTTTCTGTTGGCCATCTCCTGACAGGAGAGACGTTTTACCTCATGATCATGTTTCAATTAGCTGTTACTGAGAATTGCTGATCTGATCCATAGTGTATGTATTATATTAATTTTATACAGTATTTATCATTTTTCTGTCTTTGTCCTTTAATTTTGTATGCCCCTTCAATGTTCTATCCTATTTGGGGCGTTATTTTTTTTAATTAAAAAATGTCTGTTAGCAGTTAAGAAAACAAAAACAAAGAAAAATGCACATGATACCTAAATTTAGAAAATATCTAGTGTGTTTTCTGTCTCGGCAATGGAGTGTTCTAGAATCTCGTGAAAACCTTCATTACACAAGTTCCTTGAAATGCTGATTAAGAAATAAAACCTTCCTTCCTCATCTTTCAAGCTACACAGCTAATTGTCAAGAAAGTGAGGGGAAATCCTCAGAAGCCAAGACAAACCAGAAAGCAGGGATTCTGGGAGATAAGCGAGCCTTAGAAGCCCTGGGGTGCCTGTTGGCTCCTGAACTGAGCTTTAGTTGCCCTGACAGGAGGGCAGGAGGTGAGCCCAAGTCCTCTCACACTGGGAGTTGGATGGCTGATCATATGTAAGGCCAAGCCCATCCCGAGAAGCCTGGTTTACTAAAGGTTGAACTAGGGAAAAAAATCCTCAATGCAAGAAACTAAGGAATGTCAATATTTTTGGAAGAGTGGAAAAATAACAAATCCAAAGTAAGGATATAGTTTAAAGCTGTTCTGGCATGAGAGTGACCACAAACTCCTGGCAGAAAAGCACAGCTATTCCTGGAATGAGAAGTTGTGTTTTGAATGGATCAGTGAACAGCCATTCCGAAAAAGGCCTCCAGAGTATTGTGGATCAAGATACTGGACCGCAAACACATCTCTTCCAAAGGTCATTTAAATAACCAGAAATTTTTTAAAGGAAAGAAGCCACAATCATATTTCTATTTATTGACATTACTATATGCCAGGAATTCAGAGGTAACTATGTGAAGGAAACTTAGCATAGAAGCTGTGGATGTGCCTGCATGCAGGACATTTCACAGAAGTGGCCGGAATTGTCTGCAAACAGAAATTCCTGCCAAGGGACTCTGCCCGTTCCCAGGGGAAACATTGCTTGCAGACAAGAATGTTTAGTAGTTCCTCAAAAGGAACAGGCCTGGGAACAGGAGAGTCTGAGTGTAATTAAGATAAGGAAGCCTTAGATGTAGTGCACATGTGTCAACCTAAAAAATGTTTACTCTCTGTGCTTGGCAAGAGTTACTCCTTTGTGTAGATGGTATAAAAACTAAAGGAACCCGAATCTCGGGAGACATTTTGCACCACAGCAGCTCTCTGATTCATTTCGTCGGCAACAACTATGGAGTTGTCTCCTATTTTATGGACCTTACTTTCTCTTTGGGGAGACAAACTGACATAGTCGGGGAGCTTGGTAGAGGGAGGTGTTAGTCTGTTGCAATTAGCCAGGAGAGGAGATTAAGAAAGCAGTGAAGGGTGGGTGAACTTTTTAGCTGAGGACAGACAGTCTTGTTCAGTTGGCTTTTAATTGCAGGCTCAATGAGTAGTCACTAGAGGGAATAGATCTTATGGAGGATGGACTTAGCTCAGGCCTCTTTAGAATGGACAAGTGAACCTGGAGAAAGACAGTCAAATCTGTGCAGACATTGAAGTTCACTTGAACGTGCTGTTTCCCTGAGCCAAATATCGGACAAGTAGAAAGCACTTCTTGAGGACAGAGGAGTGGTTTTTAAGGTTCTCCAAGAATGAATCCCAGGGAACCGAGATGGCCAGTTGTCAAACTGTGACTTTGCAATTTGGACGGTGTATCCACCAAGGTTATTGGCATTTTATGGGTTTCCATTTCTCGTTAATACATGTCAGGTGATGAGGACGTGGACACACGTGTTTGACCCCTTGTCGAGGTGACTTTGGGTTCCTGCCTAGAAGCATGGGCACAGCTGCGGTTGCGTCATACATCTTGCCGCCCATCCCACTCCCCGGCTCCGTGATCACAGCAGAGTCGTCCCTTGTTAACCTGTCCATCTCCTCTGTGACATCACAACCCATGAAAAGACCGGATCGTATTAACTTGACTTTCTTAAAGCAAAGGAACAGATCTAATATGGAGTCAGATTTGTTTTTCCTATTTCAGTAGTGCCATGGAGAAGGAAGTTTGGGCAGCTTTTTGTAGGGTCCTGGAGGATTTCTCTGTCAGCGTCTGGATGCCTCTATTGAAAACCCTTCATAGCTGTCTGGCATGCTGTAAAACCACTCCACCTGTTTTGCCCTGAAGATGTGTTCAGTTTATAACTCATCTCTACTCCTTGGAAAACAACTCAATAAAAACTCAGTTGGTTTTCCACCAGCCATGGGCAGGGGTGAGGGATAGCATGTTACTATTTTATAAAATAATAATAATAATAATAATAATAATAATAATAATAATAATAATAATAATAATAATAATAATAATAATAATAATAAATAACAACAACAACAATAATAATAATAAAATTAATAATAATAAAAGAAGTTTTAAAACAGCACTGGGCACATAGGAGAGAGTCAATAAATGCTTCCTGGCTGAAATCAAAAGTGATGGCTCAGTGATTCCATGGCTGCTGTATTTGTTGAACTTGTTACTCCTTTGCTCCATTACACTTTTTTTAAACTGAAAAAGAAACACATGCATATGGTTAAAAACAATTCAAACAGCAGAAAAATACACAAGTGAAAGAAGTTTTCCCTCATCCTCTGTTCTTCCAGCCGTCCCTGGAGATGCCACTGTTTACTATCCTTTGTGTGCTTTTCCGGATATGCTATGCACATTCCCACCTATGCATGTAAATTCCTTTAAAGTTTTAGTTATTTTTAACTTAAAGGGATTTAAATCCTCAAGTGGCTTCTGCCCGGGTAATGGAACAGAACAAATCTGACTGCATATTAGATTTTTTCATTTGACTTTAACCGTATGCTCTTTCTCCTAGGCTTCATCTTGCTTGTAAAACAGTGTTGCCTAGTGCCTGAAATATACAGAAGAGTCTATTCTGAAGGCTCTGACCTTTAAGGATATTTAACACTTTTCCATTCATAAAATGATAACAAGTTACAGAATAGAAAATAACTTTTGTTTTGTTGGAGGTTTACAGAGATTTGACTCAGGCAGATAGCTGCAAGAACAAAGGATTCTAAAAACAAAGAATTCCTACACCAAGAAGTTTGCAACAACCAAGCACATAGGAAACGAGCCTGAATTCTGACTTGGGGAGATGGTTTTCCAGGACATTAGTTTGCCATCTAGCTCTACAGAAACTTGCTTTTCCATGCCCCAGCAGCGGGTCTCCCAACTTATTGGCCTGTCCTTCACTGAGGAGAATGAATTTGGACTCGGTAACACTCCTATCTACCTAGCAAGCTGGGCACTGGAACTGAGGACAGCTCTCCCACACCCAGGAACCAACTGTGAGCCGTTGATGGTTCCACTTGGGTTAGGTGTGTTTTACCCAGGAGGGATGGGACTATGCACCAACACTGAGGCAGTCTGCTCTGTCTGGGGCTCTGATCTTGTACCTCCCGCTCCCCGCAATGCCAACACCTGGGACAGTGGAGCTAAGGCAGAGATCGTGCCTGCCTGTTTCCCAGCCTGTAAAAGGGGAAAATGTACACTTCCCAAGGTAGTTCTGAGAGACAACACCTGCGGGTGCTTGGTTCCCAGAGCAAAAGGAAACCCAGCTCCGCGTGGGGACAACGGGTGTGATCCCCGTAGGGGTTCTGCAGAGGCATCGGCTGGAGGGCTGGACCAGGGAGGTAAAACTTGAGCTGCGGGCCTTGAAGGGTTACAGAATGGTACAGAGGCAGGACTGCAGCCTCCTTCGGGGTGCCCCAGAAGTAAAGCTTTTTCTTTACATCTCCGCTACTCCCCTCCACTCTCCAGATCCCTACCTACTCTCTGCTCCTCCTGTCCATCTGTCTCCCTCCACTATTCCGCTCCTCTCCTCCTCCCCCATCTTCACCCTCCCTCGATGCCCCAGCCTCTATCACAGAACCTAGAGGATCTCTGGCCCTCCTGCGCATGCGCAGTCGGTGCCAGCTGGACCGCGGGTTGAAAGCCCCAGCTCCGAGCTTGGAATCGGCCACAAAGTCTTCTCAGCTCTGTCGCTCGGTAGGCCTTTGGCTCCTGACCGAGGCCGGGGCCTCTGGCTGTGGAAATGCAAGTTGGGGGGCTCCCGGGAAAGGGCTCAGGCGGCTGCGGGAGGGCGGTCCTCGTGTCAAAGCCCGCGAGGGAGCGAGTCTGCGTGTGTTCAGCTGAATTGCTCGGGCCAGACCCCTCTGCCCGCGCCACCTACCCCGGCGCCCCGGCCACAGCTGTCCAGGGCCAGGTGTGCACCTGCCGCTTCTCGCCCCAGCCAGGCTCCCCTCAGTCCGCGGCTGGCGACCCCTTCCCCTCTCCCGCCCACGAGTCCTATTCTCCCGGGCTTCCTCTCCTTGGCCGCCGGCTCGTCCTTGCCCCTGTGAGGGCTGTGTCCCGGGTGGGCGGGTTCTGCGGACCCGATCGGGGGGGCGGGCGGCTGGGGCTCGGGCTGGCCTCCGAGCAGGGCTGCAGCCCGCGCCCCCCCCACGCTTTCCCTGCCCTGTGACCACGGGGCTGCCCTCCTCTCCCTTTCCAGCTCCCTGAGGACAAGCTCAGCGGCATGCGAGCTGCTCCCCGGGCTTAGAGCCTCCGGCTGTAAAGCCCAGTTTCTCCTGGTGGAGTCTGGAAAAGGGAGCGCCAGTGCTGAGGGAGTTTCCGTCTCCCCCCTCAGTGTTTCTGCCCCAGGTAAGTACCTTGAACAATTTCAGGTCTTATGATGGCGGTGCTTGTTGATGTCACGTGTTTTTATAGTGCCAGGAATTACAGTGTTGAAAGCAGGGCTTTGTTCAGTTAAAAGTGAGCTGAAGGCATGAGGCTGTGTCATGCTCCTTCCTTCCCTTTCCCAGGGTGAAACGTGTGACAGTCGATTTTAAAAACATAGTTACATTCCCTAACTAGCCCAGCCCAGCTAGTGTGTGTTAACAGGAACAGCACCACCAGAGGCGTTGGAGACCCAGGGACATTGCAGTCCTAAAAAGCTCCTGGCACAGTTTAGTTTGTTTTGGTTTTTTGTTTTTCTTAAATTGTGGGGTAGACTAGTTGTATAGAGGGAAAAATAATTGTCAAGGAATATTTTTTCATATAACAGCTTTATTGTGATATTGTTCACACACCATGAAGTCCACCCATTTAAATGGTACAATTCAGCAGCTTTTAGCATGTTCACAGTGGTGCAACCATTATTATTCCAGAACGTTTTCACCACTTCAGAAAGAACAGTGGAAATGAATGACCTATCCACCCCTCCCCAGTGGTGGTTCTAAAGAAGTTTCTTGCCTATTCCTGACCATAAATTAACTTGTTACATTCCATGAAAAGTCTGGTAGGAATTCTAATCAGAATTGCATTGAATCTGTCTATCAAAACAGGAAGAATAAATGTCTTTATGGCATAAACTTCTTCTACCTATGAATATATCTGGGACCCTATCTTTTCATCTCTCCAGAGCCTGGCCCATGGGAAGTCCTCACTAATTGTTGGGCTTGTGAATGATGAGATTCTATACATCATTAGTTGCCACTGTAGCCTTTCACAGAAGAGAAAAGTAACCTCAGTGAAGCCAAGTGACTGTCTGATGGTCAGAAAGAGTGACAGTCAGTGCTGGAGTGATCCAGTGGACTTGGTGCTTGTAACCAGTATTCTCCACCACCTACAGCTAAGGGGATAAGAGTGTTCTTTTATTTTATCTTAATGGCGTTGATTATATTTATACTTATTTTTTAAAATTATTTTTATTGAAGTGTAGTCAATTTACAATGTTAGTTTCAGGTGTACAGCAGAGATTCAGTTATAAACATATGCATATGTATATGCATATGTTTTAGGTTGTTTTTAGCACAACTCATTACAAGAAATTGAATATAGTTCCCTGTGCTATATAGTAGGTCCTTGTCATTTATTTTATATTTATTAATGTGTATCTGTTAATCCCCCCTTTCCTGCCTGCAAACCAGTTTGCTTTCTATGTCCATGAGTCCATTTCTAGCAGCATCGTTTTTCCTAGTAACATACGCTGGTTGACTGCTTTCAGCTTCAGTAATTCCATCTTATCTGTGGGCACTTTTCTTCTGGTGGGGCTTTATGGGGTTTGCACACATGATAATAGAGATTTGTACTTGGGAGAACTCCAGGCCTCGTGTAGTTCCTGGAAAAGAGTGCCCACTGAGTTGATGCTTGAACTGGGAAAAAAGCAGAGTAAGTGTTGGAATTTGCACAATGGTTGAGACTTCCAGGTTTCTATAACCTGTTTAGCCCACATTAATATTGGCTGCACCCATACTGGGTAATTTGGTGGAACTTCATTTTATGGTGGTGTAGAGACAGGGCCTTGTATGCTTCTTCTCTTTCCTTTTTCTAACACTCATTCTCCTGTGTCTTGGTAGAAACAAGACCTGCTAAGGAGTCAGGGATTTCTTCGGAAAAAAAAAAAAAATCTTGTCCATAGCAATCTGTCTGTGTGTATTTTGAAGTTTCTGGGGAGTGAGGGTTGAGTCTAAAGTCCATCGTGGGACAGGTGGCCCATAGTTCTCTGTGCCCCCAGATTGCCCCCTCCTCCCCAGTCCTCTTCCTCAGTCCAAGATGAAGTTCCCTAGTTGATTTACACAGAGGTCTTGTGGAAATGGCTTTTCATTTTATTGTTTCACGAAGGAGGGCTGCCATCATGATCTCTGTGGTCAGGTTTTGGTGACCTGAAGGCTATGCAATTGGGGGTTTCTATTAAATAAAAAAATATTACAAATAGAAAATTAGAACAAGGGTGGTGACAGGGGCTCTTAGAAGTGGGGACCATTAGCTTTGTTAGCTTCAGCTGCATTGGCCTTTGGCCACGAGGACCCATCCTCGTGCTCTGAAGTTGGAGGGATTAGTGGGTTCTGTGGGAATTTTAACTGAGTGTATCTCATGGGCTAGGCATTGTCGTACTTGTACTGTGTGTTCCTTATTTGAGACAATGAGCTCATTTAACCTCAATAGCCTCTTTAAAATATTAGACTTTTTATTTTGAGATGTAATGTAGGTTCCCCTGTACTTGTAGGAGATAATATGCGGAGGTCCTATGGACACTTTGCCCAATTTTCCTTAATGGTTCCATCTTGCAAAGTTGGGGTACAATTCATTACTGACTTACTAACCCTTTCAGGATTGTGTTATTGCCCTCATTTCTATCTATGATTAAACTGGGGCTTAGAGAAGCACACAGGCCTGCCCAGGTCACCCACATGTTTAGTGTGTAGTCGGGTGTAACGTGGGCTTGGGATTTCCAGGAAGTACCATTATGATGGTCTGTGGCAGGGAGCAGCATTCACTTTGCTTGTTTATTCATTCATTGAACAAACATTTATTGAGTAACCTCTGTGGGTCAGATGCTTTCACAGGCTTATCTGATTCTTCAGCAGTACTGAGAATCAAGTATTGTTTTGTTTTTTTTAATCTGAGAAAATTAGCTCTGAGAGTTTATAACACCCCTCAAAGGAAATATAGCTCATAAAGGAGGGATAGTAAATTTGTACAGTCCCCCCTCTTTATGCAGGTGGTACCCTAGGCATTTTACATTTGCAAACTTCCGTAATCCAGATATATTCTTGTAAGGCAGGGATTTTTTTTTAATTGAAGTATAGTCGTTTACAATGTTGTGTCAATTGCAAGGTGTTTTTTGAATTTTGAATTAAAAAATATTTTTTGAGAAGGGTAATTAGGTTTATTCATTTGTTTCATTTTTTAAAATGAGGTACTGGGGATTGAACCCAGGACCTCGTACATGCTATGTATGTGCTCTACCACTGAACTGTACCCTCTTCCCCAAGGCAAGTTTTCTTATCCATTATTCTGCAGTTTAGGAGTTCAAATAAATTGGTGTTGAAATCCAGATCTTTTGATCGTACTGCGGTTCTTTTCTTTATAATCTGCTGAAGGGGGGTGGGGAAAGCAGTTCCTTTGTTCATTTCTTTATTCAGCAGTGTTGAGCACTGACTTTGCATCAGGGTCTTGCTAGGTGCTTGGAAACAGTAAACAAGAGATGACCCTTCTGTGCAGGGGCAGGAAGCCTAGACCAAAAGCTGGGTAATGTGATTCGAGCTACAGTATCCATGTACAGACTCTGAGGACAAACTGTACCCCCGGCTTTGCTTGTGCTTCCCTTTCCTTCTGGCTGGTACACACCAGGTCACCGCAACCCAGAGGCGCCCGCAGCCCACAGCACAGTATTTACCTCGATCTCCTCTCCCCTCTCTGCAGGGCCTGCAACATGAGCATCCCTGACTACCTGCAGTGTGCTGAGGAATACGAGACTCTCCCCGTGGTCTTCCAACCCGTGGGGATCATTTCAGTGGACAATTTCTTTTGCATCTATAAACGAATCTCCTTGGTGAGCCAGATCAGCCCGTGCGGCTCCCAGTGGGCACTCTGTATCCACTACAGGCACCACTATGCGTTCGAGAATGCGTGGAGTGACTTCCAGACCCACCGCACGGTCGTGGGCCTTGTCACCATTACCGACTGCCTCTCGGCCAAGGCCTTCGAGAAGCTCCATGTGCAGAGGAGCTGTATGGCACCACGCTTAATGACTCTCAGCTCTTTGTCTTTGTGCTGCATGGGGAGGTAGCCGAGCAGCCGCGCACCGACGTGGCCTTCAAACTACGAGGGCTGCAGGGTGGTGGAGAAGAGGATCGAGGACTTCACTGAGTCACTCTTCATCTTGCTCAAGTCCAAGTGGCTGGATGGGACCCCAACAAGTCTGGGGAAAGGATCCCCCTCCTCTGCACCTTGTTTGAGAAGGAGGACTTCATGGGACTGGACACAGACAGCAGGTAAGTCTCCCTGGAGGCCCGGCCACCCTGGCTGTGTGTCGGGTTCCTTCCCTACATCCAGGAAGGGATCAGCAAGGAAGAGGGCTGTCTTGTAGCCAAGGGCGGAGGGAGGTGCAGCCCGACGGTTTACAGACATTTAAAAGTGAATCTGCCTTTGTTTCAGAGAGATCCTTTTAGGGTCAGTGTGGAGACTTCCTCCAGCTTTTCAGCCAGGACCCCTGGTGGGACCCCTGGAGTTGCTGTCCAATAGAGTAGCCACAGCCACTGATGCTATGAGCACTGGGGAAGAGGCTGGTCTGAGCTGAGATGTGCTGTAGGTCAAATGCACATCAGATGCTGAGACTTGTCTAGTAAAAAGTATGTAAACTATCTTGTTACTTTCATATATTGATTACATGTCAAAATGATAGTATTTTACATATAGCAGATTAAGTAAGATCTGTTCTTAAAATCAGTTTCTAGTATCTGTTTTTTGTTTGTTTGATTGGTTCTTTGTTTACCGTTTTAAATGTGGCAACTGAAGCTTTCTTTACATGGCTCTCATTTCAATTTTGTTAGGCAGCCTGTCCTGGGACATTCTCATCCCTTTGCTTATAGATGAGATGCTGAATCCCGAGAGGCCGAACGAGTCGCTGGTTGTGCTGGGTCTGGAGCCGGTGTCTCCTGCCTCCCAGGCCCAGCACCTGCTGGGTTCAGGCCCTCTCTTCCTCCCCGACAGCCAGCATGCCAAGTTAGGACATCAGAAACACCTCCAGGGAATTCCGGATGAACTCCTTATGCAGGGAAAGGTGTATCACGGAGTATGAGACAAAGCAGGGAAAGATTCATCCTCACTTTGTCCCTGTGATTAAGTCAACGGCCCCACTTTTGCCTTGGAAGTGCAGACGAGCTCTCCTGGGCTTACTACCCCCCACCTTCTGCTCTGTTTCCCCGTGTATGTATCATGCTTTCCCTCGGTCAGAAGAGGTGAGATGCCTTTGCCCAGAAGTCGTCCCCCTTTGCTGGGGAGATTGAGGGAAGCTGTGCCCCCACGGCCTACGGCCTCGGGCCTTGAGTCTGGAGGGCACTCATGGCGGTACCACATGTGACGGTCGGAGGACCTGGCACGTGCTGCCGGGCCCGCTGTGGAGGCAGTGCTCTGTGATTCTTGAACTTACCTAAGATCAAATCCTACTTTCTGGTTGTTGGTAAGTTGGAGGAGAAAATGCCAGAGAATTGATAAAAAGAAAGTCCAGACCAGCCCTGTGAGTGAGAGTCACACGGGGCCCGAGTCCCACTTGCGTGTGGTGCCTGGCGGGCTCTGGATGAATTTTCTGTTCCTCCCGGACATACCTCTATGACTTTAGTAAGGGGTGAGACATGTAGTGGCCATGATCTGTATTTGTCCTCGCAGGGCCCTGTGATCTACACGCCCGCACCCCCTTCTGCTCCTTGGGGATGAGGTGGCAGGTTTAGGTGCTTGGGCACTGCTATGGGCACAGCTGCCAGCATAGGGCTACACCGAGGCTGGCTCCGTTCACCTCAAATGTCACCTCCTGCTGAGCCCCCAGGCGTTAGTCAAGGTAGCTGCATCAGTGCAACGTAAGCAGGGACCATGTTCTCCCCCTGGACAGACTGATGGGTGAGCAGTGGAAGCCTGGAGTCCTGCCCAAGCCCCATGGCTAGTGCCTCCTCTTTGTCATAGGAGGCACTGGTGACATTTTTGCTCAGCAACTGTTTGATTCTGAGTCTGCAGACCCACCAGAGAATGCCAGCTTGTTTTTGCCTTTTGAAGTCTGCCCTTGGGATTTGGCGGAGTAGCTGGATGTGTGCTTAGCCCATAGTGTTGACACTGTCACCATTGTTTACCCAGAACCTCGTGTACCAGGCATGGCTCTCGGCATCAAAATACAGCAGCCAATTAAACTCCCTCCTGGTGGATCTGTCTGTTTTGGTACCATAAGGGCTTAGCCAGCATCTGAACGTCAGTGAGATAATGCGGCCAGTGAGCTCGGGTCAAGCACGTTCTCCTCCAGTCACTTTTACTCCATTGTTGCTTTTACTATTCCACAGTCATTAATTTTTAAAACAATGCTTTGGTGCAGGTGCAGAGACTAATTCTCTCCTGCTACTCTCGTTGGGAGTGAGTAAAACTGTCCAGCCTGTAATGCGACCACATTTTGTGGCTTAAAAGCTGCCTAGATGCATGTATGTGGAGTTTTGGTTAGGGGCACTGACGACGTTGGGGTCCCCAAGCAGCGTCGCTCCCCTCAGGCCCCTGCCTTCCCTGGAGCAGGAGGTGAGGGTGGGTCTCACCATCCCCGCGTTCCTGGCCTCACACACTCAAGTAAATTATTGTACTTGCTGTCAAAGTCATTCTTGTTCTTGTGTGTTTCTAATTTTCGCTTGTTCCTCTTTTCCTTTTTCTTTATTCCTTTTTCTCTTGTACCGTGCAGTTGCGTCTGAAAAGGTGGCTGTGCATATCCTGCATTGGAAATAGCTAGATCGCCCTCCGTGCTGTCTCCATTGCTTTAAGGAGCAGAAACATTTCAGCTGCCTTGATCCATGCATTATCCTAGTCATCTTGTTATTTTCTAATTTTTTGGAATATTGCTTTGTTAGTATATCACCCACTGGTGTTTGATACCTGTTAAAATCTTTGCTTTGAGGAACCTGTTTCGTCCTCCTTATATTTGGTGACAAATGCACCCTTATTCAATTAGTTTGATTGTTTTGAAGAAGTGAGATGCGAATTGATTTAGGCGGCTGTTGAGGGATTCTTTTCATGGAGTATTTAATCTTGTCAAGTCAAAGTCTGCAGCATCTTGCTCGATTCCTGCTTTTACACAAAAGTGCTCAGCACGCGGTTCCTGGCTGTCTCTGTGTGACGTGCGTGACGGCGCTTCCTGACCGGCGGTCACTGGTGAGGAAGTGGCAGGCTTGGGGGTGAGCAGCTGCAGGGGACAATGTTGGAGGAATCAGTCACCGTTTGGTTATATAATTTTCTTTTTTTTGCATTCAACTTCCCCGTGCCATTTACTTTATTTTTCCTTCATAAAGGGGCAGAAGTGGGTCTAAAATCCATGCCACTCTTTTGTTCCCTTTACGAGGCTGGTTTTTCTGAGTATCAGGACAACATGTACTTCTCCTAAGTAGCTGGCTCACATGGATCTGGTGGACACAGGGACTATTAAAGGGACCGTAGCTTCCTCTCTGCTCCAGCCAGTGGGCATTCAGAGCCGGGTCTGTGGTTTGCCTCAGCAGCCGTGCAGGCCTCCCTGCACCTGCCTTTACTTTTAACCCATGTTGGCATTAAAGAGCTGACTCCATGTTTGTTGCAGCTGACGTCCCCCACTGACGGCCGTGTCGTTAGTTTGCGGTAGTGAGTCTCCAACCCCAAGTCAGCCATGAAGGAAGATGCTTTGGCCAATCTAAGACCTTGGATTCTCACCCCTACCCTTGTTCATCTCACCCAGGGGAAGGGTTTGGCCACCACCATCATGCTGATCATGAGGCCTTGTTTCTCCTTTCATGCTGTAGTCCAAATGTGGACACTTCATCCTTCACTGACTTGGTCTCGCTTGATACAGGCCAGACATTCTGAAAGAGTCCATCACATTCTCGGGGGGGAACAGAACAGAAGTAAGTCTCGCAAGTAGAAGGAGTCTAGGCTGTCCGGTTGGCAAATGCAGGCTGGGATCTGTGATTGGTGGGCTGTGCCCTGGACACAGGCCTTTCCCGTGGCTCACGAGCACCCAGGGGTCGGAGTGAAGACAGCCTTGCTTGGGGTCCTCCATCCTCATCTGCTCAGTGGCAAGTGTGTCTGCTAATAGGAGCTCCACCAGACCTCGGGACCTTCAAAGCTCAGATCACGGGAGAACTTTGAGTCCCTTCTCCAGGGCCTCCTTTGTGAGAATCCAGTGCCTTCTGAGGTGACCGGCGGCAGGAGATGCCTCCCCCTCCAGGGAGCACCCTTCGGAGGACTGTGACTCAGTGCACCTTGCTGTGAGCTTGTGGGGATCCGGCCATCATCCCTGCAGAACCAGACTTGAGATGGGCTTAGCAACGGAAATGACAGGACTAATATTCCAGGCCAGGGCTGGAGGGAGGGAACAGGGGAAATTGAATGTGACCTCAGACACCTAGGTGAGTGCTGGGTCTGTTACTAAAATGGGGAACATGGGAGGTACCTTCCAGAAATTGAATTCCAGAGTAAATGGTGGACATGAGGCATTTTTAAGATGCCATTTTTCGTCCAAGTTTGGACTTCATAGAGGCACTCGGGTCTATGAGCCTGGGGCTGAGTTGAAGGAGCCGGACTAGAGATACACTTTGGGAGTCGTCATTCTTAGCTGGTGTTCACAGCCGCGCATGTGAATTAGATCATCTTGAGAGCTGCAGACTGAGGCTGAGGGGGGGCAGGGCTCTGCCTGGGTTGGAGGAAAGCCCAGACCATGCAGCTTTGGTGTGTCAGTCAGCGGCGTTTGGGATTTTCAGGGCAATGTCATTTATCCTTAAGGGGCCGGGGGGTGGGCAGGGCCAGCCAGGAAGAAATCTGAAGGGAGGGTCGTGGCCACGTGTGTGTCTTGGGAAGTTGCAGAGTCTGCAGTGTCCGGGAGGGTAGACTCCTCAGAAGCTGGAGTTGGATTGGGGCGTGGGTTGAAGGTAGTCACACTAACATATCAGGGAGGGAAGAAGGCCTAGGGAGTCCCTGCTCTTCCTGACTCGCTTTCCAATGTACAGAAGGCAGACAGAGGATCTGAGGTCAGAAGGGATGGGCGCTGGGAGAGGAGCCAACCTGGAGAATGGTGCTTGAAAAATTCTGGAATAGTCTCCCTGCAAAATAGAGGTTAAAAAAATCCAGACTCTTAAGAACATTGATAGTGACTGGGGAGGAGGCAGTTGTTTTTCTGGCCTCCTAAGGGTAAGGCATGTATCCAGGGATACACAGAATATTCGGGCAGTCTATTCCGGGCATTTGGTACCGGGTAAACCGCACAAGTTTAAAGGGGGACAAGGGCAGCGGAGGGAAACTAGCCAGGCCCCGTGTCAGGTATCAGTCGGCCGCCCTACTTGCGTGTTGCATTCACATCCATGCTTCCCAGGTGGGCGGTGGCAGCCCCCTTTTGCGGATTGGCAAGCCTTCTCAGAGGGGTTAAGTTATTGGTCCGTTTAGAGGGTAGTAAATGCTGTAACAGGATTCAAGCAGGGTCTTGTCAGACTTCAAGGGCGTGTTTTCTCTACTAATTCCGGTACCTCACTGTTGTACGTGAAATGGTGAAGTGGGTCAGTTTTGGGGCCTTTCAGAAAAAGTACGATTTAAATGCCTCAGGACTGATTCACAAAGCTCTGTGTTCTTTGATTGTTCAGAAGCACCGCAGTGCTTTACGCCCCACAGAGGTAAGGTCTTACTCCTTTGACGATGAAGTGGTTGCAAATGATGTACAGGAGCAAAACCAGACTTAGCAGCTTCTGAAGGGAAACTTTCCAATTCTCCCTTGATAGACTTTCTTCTACGGGATGTAGCTGTGCTGCAGCATAGGCCTGAGCTGTCCGTATGGATTGTGGGTTTGATATCCAAATTTAGCATAAAAGAGTCAGATGAAGAAAATCAACGTTCACAATTTATTTTTGGGTTTCATTAGACAAGATATACTATCAGGTAATGGCCCATATAGCTAATGAAATTGAGTACAGAACATTGAATTTCTTACTTTTTATTTAGAGTTTTCTTACTGCATAAGTTTGCCTGCTTTGGAACATCAGCTCCTCCAAAAGGGCGCTTGTCAGTTTGTTGGTGTGATTGCATTTACACAGTGAATGTAATCTGGGCTTCCTCAGCCCAAACTCTCCAGTGCAGAATCACGGGCTGTAGCCATCTCTTAGTCACGCAAATACTTCTAAAATTATATGATGCCAGAAAAGAAAGAAGAGAGAGAGAGAGACATTGCCTTTATCAAAATTCCTTTCAATTCTGACTGCAAACTGTTGTTGAGCAGCTCTGGTTTCCTTTGGATATGAATATATACATTTCTTTGCATGTAACCTAGGTTTTGGACTAGAACACCAAGTCCTTGCTTTCCACAAGCAACAAAAATAGTAGCCAAATTGCACACATGTGAAATATTTTATTCTTTTTCTGAGAAAGAATCCTTGAATTTGGGACTTCAGCTGTTATTTTTGCTTTTTGCTTCTCCCACCCCTCTTGTAATCTCTCACTCCTTCACACGTGGCCCCCAATAGGTCGTGGTCCCAAAGGAGCAAGCAAACACCCAGTTGGTCCCCATGCAGTGCTGCTATAGAGGGAGCCCTGCCAAGACCTAAAGGATATTATCAGAGAGGGCTTCCTGGAAGAAATGGGCTCTACATTCAGTTGTGAAGACAGAGTAAGGGTCAGCCAGTAGAAAGCATGAAGACTGTGGCTCATGTGGCAGAGCAGCCCGGGTAGAGGCCTGGAGGCTTGTGCGGTGGGGACTCGGGGAGAGTGCCATGTGTGGTCCAGGGTTGTGGGTGCCCCTGCTGGGGAGGACACTGGTGAGGGCCTGGGGTGGAGGGCTTTCGAAGAGCTTGGGTTTTACTAGAACTGACAGAGGAGGCAGTGAAGGGTGTCAGCAGGAAGTGACCCTCAGGAAAGGTACTTCTGGATTTGCTTCTGATATTCTACAGTAAGAAATGTCGGGGCGGACGAGAGCAGGTCTGGCTGTCCCTTTGAGACCCACCCCATCATTCATTTATTCATAACATGCACACTTCTGAGTGTCTAGGGGAGAGAGGTTGGACCCACATTTGTAAGCAAAATATTCCTTGGGAGCTTAGCAGTGTCAGAAGTTGACTTAGCCTAGAATGTTCTAGGAACAGAGGAACAAATTGCGGATTTTGGAGGGAGGGAAGGCTTCCTTGAGAAACAGTCAAAATGAGCCTGGAGGCAAGTGGGAAGTAGGAGCAGATCAGGGGGCCCCTGAGGTCACTGGGGACCTGGGTACTGAGGTGAGGATGGGCGAGCAGGTTCGGGGGTGGGGCTAGAACTCTACCAGGGAGCCGCTGAAGGGTTTGAAGTGGGGTGATGTAATCAAATTTATGCTTTGGGAAGGCTGCCTTGGCTCCGCGTGTGTGTGTGTGTGTGTGTGTGTGTGTGTGTGTGTGTGTAGCGGGGAAGGGGGGGTTGCCACCAACTGGGGAGTGACATTAGAAGACCATTCACAGGCTGGGAGGCCACAAGTGGGAGAGGGTCGTTGGGGCTGCTTGGGGACGGCAGGGGCAGTGTGGATGCCGGATTTCCTTATGGGGAGGGCTTGTTAGCTGGGCCGCCCTTGCGGCGCCTTTTGGCTTGAAGAAAACGGAGGCCGCCAGGTGGACTTTCCTCTTCTCTTCTTCCCTGCCTTGTGTGATGATCTTAGCTCAGCCAACATTTGGAAAACAGCTAAGTTCCAGGGTAGCCCAGGACTTTGTTGAGCTCGTCCAAGTGAGATCTGATAGGATTTATGTTTGTCTTCAGATCTGCATGTTCACTTAGCTAGAAATGTCCTGTCTTTTGAATTTCCATAGGGGTTTTTACTCTTGATAAAGATTGCTTTCTTGGTGAGAGGAAATTTAATACAGCTGTTGTCTTTCTCAAAAAAATCATATCTTTTAAGAAATTTAATATTCAAAAAATAGGAATATTTCAAAATGATAAAGTAAGGCTTTGGTGTAGTTTCTTTGGTTTCCTAGTTAATGTGGACTTAGAGCCTTTGCATTACTTAATAGCACATCCTTGTCAGTATTTAAAGGGCTGTTAGCGCCCCAGGCCCCACCTCTCAAAACATCATTAAAGTTTGCTCTGAAATAGTGAGGTCATAAAAGTTTTGTTTGCAGAAGCCAAACACTTGGTTTATAATATGAAGCATAGCTCCATTTTTAAAATAATAATAGGTTCAAAATTAAGAAAGTGGAAGATAATTGAGTTTTTTAAAAGCTGAAACATAATCTTTCTTGTGCTAATGTTGAACTGGAAATTTCGAAAATAAAAATCCTACTGTAATAACATCTGCGTGGAATACATATATGCTTTCCCGTTTGAAAAATAAGTGCGCAGTGGTTTTTGAAGTCAGGAGCATTCCTGCTCAGATACTGGCATTGATGGTTGCTGGTTTTCGATGGCAGAGCCTAAATTTGCCTTCTTAGCTTTTTTTTTTTTTTTTTTTTTTGTAGTGAGAGGGTTGAGTAGTTCTTTGCCAGCATGATTTTGGGGCAATTTGGGGGCAGATGTTGTGAACCAGCAGTGAGATATTTCCATGCATTTTATTTTCTGGACATCACCAAGGCACATGTGGGGTTTGTGCCAGCAGGCTGGGATGCTGTAGGACTCCCTGGTCCATCACAGTTTTGTCCTGGAGCTGCTCCGGTCAGTGAATGATTTTCTGTGGCTTCGAGGTAAGGTGGTCTGATGCACATGATCAGATGTGTAGTTAAAGTGCTATTACATGAAATAAGAGAAACCTAGAAACATGAGGGAGGAGAATTGGCTGAGTTGATATCGGTGGGGAGTCTTCTTAGGTGACTCCCTCCCCGTGATTCCTGCCAATATCCTCCCCAGCCCTGCACGGTAGTCCTGCCGAAGCAAGCATGCACTTTGCTCAGAAAAGGACTGAATTTCCTTGTGCCTCTGTTTGTTGGCTTTTTTTTTAAAGCACATATTGCCCTTTGCTTAAATGCCATCCCTGCTAGTCACATCTTACACTCATTCTTCTGGATGTCATCCATATATAGCTGCTGAATGGATGAACTGAATGTAGTATCTCCATGTAGTGGAACATTATTCATACGTAAGGGTGAATAAAAAGGAAAAAAAAAATAAAGGGGAAGATGAAAAAGTCCAGCTGTTCTGGGAAGTCCACCCTGACTGCTCAACCCACACTTTTCCCTTTGAATCCCCACCCCTTATGCTCCACTCTACTCTTTTTGATAGTACTTACCACCTTCTAATAAACTTTAACATTTTCAAAAAAAAAAAAAAGAGAGAGATGCTGATACCTCTTCAACATGGAAAAGCCTTGATAATAGCACGTTAAGTGAAAGTAACCAGACATAAACGGCCACATATTGTTGACTTCAGTGATCTGAAATGCACAGAATAAGCAAATGCAGAGGCAGAGAGCAGGTGATGGTTGCAAGGGGCTGGGTGGAGGGGGATTAGGGAATGACTGATAGTGACAGGGGGTTTCTTCTGGGATAATGGAGTGTTCTGGAAATAGATGGTGGTGAGGGCTGCACAACCGTGAGTGTGCAGAAGACTGCTGAGCACTGTCTCTGGGAGTGCCTGTGGTTGGGGCGGCTTTATTTTGTTCTCACCCTGCAATGTGAACTGTCATCTTGTGCTGAGGCAATTCTACTCCTGTGAGTGGTGAGGCTCAGACACTTTGCAGAGTCATGTTTCTTTCTCCCCCTTGCTGAGTGTAGGCAAAAAAGGTTTAAGCCCGAGAAAGTGCTCCATCTGCAGAAATATCTTTCAGTTTTGCATGGTGTAAAAATCTTGAGAGCTTTTTAATCGTTGACGACAGTCTGTGAGGGGAAACAGCCCTTGAAGCCTGGGTGTGACCTGGAAGAGCCGCGCTTCCCTCCCTGACCTGGGTGGGGATTTCACTGACGTTCAGGCAGTGAAGGGCCCAGACCCGAGAGCGGAGTTGACAATCGTGAATATTTACTTGTATTCGCTGCTTCATCTTGGATATTAATTTCAAGCTGAGTCAGTTTGTGGTGGCAGCCTCATCCTACATCAGGAATTTACAGTATCTGCTCTTTGAAGTGGAGACCAGACAGACTTTATTATTTAACAGTCTCCCTTGAATTGATATCTCAGATTCCTTTGTAAAAAGTAAAACAGCAGAAATACACACGTCCTTTAATGCCAGTCTGACCTGGATCGGGTTTAGTCTCTGTGCCTTAGTGGCCTTAACTGCGGGTGGGGAAGATGATAACAGTGCTTCCCTCAGAGGGCCTGTTGAGGGGGGAGTGAGAAGCACAAATTGAGGACTTACACGAGATGCTCATGAATGTCCGAAGTAAGTGCTCTCAGCCTGGTGAGGCCTCAGGAGCAGAGATGTCAGAACAGAGCATTCCTAGCCGGAGCTCGATCCGTGTTGGCAGCTGTTATGATCATTATCACCACTGTGGGTTATCAGGTAGTTTTAAGACTTGGTAATATGAATTCTTGAATAATGTTAAAAGACTAGACATCTCAGATCCAGTTTACATAGTTTTCAAGATTTCCTCTGAGAAATGGATGTTTTATTCCCCATCAGAAGTCTGAGTTGAGTCTCTAAAAAAATTCTGTATTCCTCCATCTTTTTGCTTTAATTCTCCATTTCTTAAAAAAAAAGTTTTTAAATGGAGTTACTGGGGACTGAACTTAGGGCCGCATACATGCTAAGCACATACTCTCCCAAATGAGGTATAATCTCCCCCATAATTCTTTCTAAACTTTACTTTCTTAGTATTCAGAAGTTAGAGGCCTCTAATTCTTTTTCTGGAGACTTGTCCATGAACCTGTAAATCTATTATTAATGGACAAATCTTGGTTTATTAAAAAAATCAATAAAATATTCTGCAATCCATCCAAAAGAAAATGCTCATTGATTTAAATGTTTCTCCTTTATGGTGATTTCTACTTTCTGGTCTAGCTTAATTTATTAACAGCCATCCTTATCATCATAATGACCAAACTCGCTCTGAGTGGACACCTGCCTAAGGCTAAAATGCTTTCCTCATGTTTTACTTCATAGCAGGTGTTTGAGGGTAGGTATCAGTGTCTCATTTTTTGCAGCTGAGGGATTGAGAGATGGAGCAGCTTGTCCCAAATTACACACAGCTGGCTGTGGCTAGCTCAGTGCTGGAACCCTGGCTGCACAGGATGCATTTTTAATTGCTCCTGTAATCAGCCTCCCGTTGAGTGTTTTCCCGAAATCCTGTGACTCCATAAATGGCCAATTTTAGTGATCTCAGCCTGATGAGGACTTCAAAGGAGAGACACCAGTGAGAATGTGAGACAGAGTGGCATAAATTAAAATTGTACATTTTTACAAAAGTTTTATTCTCAGGTAATGACTTAAAAGTTAATTTTTTTTTTAAATTTTAGTGCTCTGTGAGCACTAAAAAAAAAACATTAAAAATAATTATAGTGCAAAAGAGAAATGGGCTTTGAAAGTCCAATCATTGCTAGTGATGTTACTTGCTTTTCTCTATTGGCCCTTATTGACAGAAATACTTAGAAAGACTGAATTGGTTTTATGTAGTCTTAGTATGGAAGAAAAGATTGTCAGTGAATATTGTAAGTAAAATCATTACTCTTTTCTTTCCTGATGATGAATAGGTAAGTTGTTTTTATGGCTTAAGTACATTTCCTCATTTGTGAAATTTGAGTAATATCGTTTTCCTTGTCTAACTGTGAGAGTTAGACGCCTTGTACACAAAGCACCCAAGGGGTGCTTAATAAAAATATGCTGTCACAATGACAGGTATTTTAGAAGGATCAACTCTGAATACTAAAGGGGGTGGCTTATTTCTGATGCATATTCAATATGTATATATATGTTATATATGAATATGGCTTAAAGTAACAAGGATTGATTTATTTTTTTTAGTGCACTATGAAGTTTTAATGAAATCTTTATCATTCTATTGAGACAGGGACTAGTTAAATTGCCTTAAGCAGACGACCTTGAAGATTATTTACACAGAATGTGTATTGTTACAACTCAGAATTCATGTTGCCGTGTAACATCCACTCAGATATTTAAATTCGTGGATTCTGACCAGATCCATTAAGTTTAGAAAAATCCACATTTATCATTTTCAGGGAATAATCTTCTGTCTTTTGTGATTAAAGAAAATTTTGATTTTTTTTCTGCACTTTTAACAGGTTTAAAATATCAAAACATTGATTTGACATGTAACTTTTTTAATACAATAAATCTCATGCTCTTTTAATATGTAAATAAATCTTTTTGTATTTCAACAAACTTTTACAATTTCCTGGCTCTTTGAGAAGTATTTTGCAAGATACTTAGATTACCTACTGTTGGAAAAATACAGACGTTATTTTATGATTATAGGCCTAGTAAAGATCTGTTGGTTTTTGCTACAGTGCAAGACATGAGGCCTAGGAGAGCTTTGCTGCCGATTGCCAGGAGGACAGATCCCAGGTCTCAGTCTCCCCTTCTGTAAACTGAAGAGGCTGGACTGGTTTCTTTCCTCCTCTAAGATGAGTTTCCATAAGCCTATGTCTTTTGTTTATATTCAGGAGTATTAGCAATATCAGATTAAATACTGAATACCCTTCCCTTACCCCAAAACAAAGTGCAGTATGTGCTACAGAAGCTTTTAGTTATCTGATTCTCGTTTCTGATCCTACAGGCAATTTTGTGTTGCATGTTTCCCGGTAACCTGGAAGGTCTTTTTAGCCATAGGTGGCTCTGTTGCACTTTCTTACCGTCTTAATTTTCCTGTTTGTTAAAGAAAGCTTAAACAACGTTATTTTATTTTGATTTCTTTGCTTAATGCTTCAGAATAGCACAGTCTCCATTATGTCTGTCTACCTGGAAAAATTATTCTCCTTATATCTTAGTTTTATTCTGTCATCGCGCTGTGAACATCTCAGACTTGCTGTGCAAACAATGGCAAATTCGGACTTTTCTTCCAGTGCTAGAAACCAGTGAGCCGGGAATTTATAAAACAGCTAGAAGTGGCCTCTGGAGCACCTTAAAGCTGAAAAGTGTACTGGGTTCCCTGAGTATTGACCCCGCCGCTGTGTGTTAATTGGTGGTAGGAGATTTGGTACATATACGAAGGGGTGTAGTTTTTTGACTTGGCTTTGCGTGCACGCGCTGCCACTGAGCCACGTGAGCCTAAGTCAGTTCGTTCTGAGATTTCCCTCGTCTGTGAGATGGGGATGCTCATATCTGCTTTGTAGAATTGTGAGAATTAGTAATTATGTAAACTGTTTACCACAGTGGGTATGTCAAGAGGGCTCGTAAACTTTAGCTACTGTTTTGTGAGAAGCCATCATTTGATAGTCTTTGGCAATTACTAAGAAACAGGAAAATAAGGAAAGCTGGTTTTATGATGAAAGATATTTGAGGAGGTTCCATAGTTCCTATATCCATAATTTAGCATCAGCAAAGTCAGAAATGTTACACAGTCGCCCTGAACCAACGTTAAGCCTCAGAATTTTTTCTTACTTCAAATATGTTGGGGCTTAAGGGGATCCAATACTTATACACATGTTGCCTCCAGCAGCCAACTGAGAGATGACACAAAAGACTAGGCAGGCGATAAATGTCTTCTTTGTTACTGATGAAGCCACGTTCTCCATGAACTTCAGGGCTGTGGGAAAATGCGTGTCATTATACTGTGTCCCAGAAGTAGAGACTCACCCTGTCCCAGGTAACTCTGGGCCACAGCGAGCCTTCCCTTGAGAGGACCTGCTCCATCATGCACAGGGCTGTCCTGCCATGGAGCTGAGCATCCCGAGTGCTTCCCAAGTGTGGCCAGCACTGGAAGGAAAGGAACGGTTTCACATACCCTGCTTGTCTCTCCGGACTCACACCTCACCCTGTTAGTGTGACGAGGGCTAGCTGTGAGCCATGGGTCTGTGGTGTGGAGAAGCACTCTCCGTGGCCAAGAGGAGTGGGGAGGAGGCATCCCCTCCCTCAGTTTAAACAGGTGGTGGTATGGAACAGAAGGGTGCTCCCCAAGAGTTTATAAAAGGAGAAATAAGGATTTTCTTTGGGACTTAGTCTAGCCAGGAAACACAGAAGATGATTAGAAAGGGGACTTGTAAATCACTTTAATATTAATTTGACATTTGTTGAGCACCAATAATGTGCTACATTCTTTTCTGAGAGTTTTACAGAAATGAATCCTTCAATCTTCTCAACAATGGAGTAAGGAATGTTTGATTTTTATCCCAGGTTTACAGTGTGGAAACTGAGGCACACAGAGGGTAAGTTCGCCAAGGTCACAGAGCTAGTAAGTGGCAGAGCTGGTATTTAAACTCTGGCTGTCTGGTTTTGAGGCTCCCAGGGATGGGCTTTGGGTGTTTAGAGGTATCTGCATCCCTGGATCTCTGTACATCTGTGCATCAGTAAGCCCAGAAAGGACAGAGAAAGGAGATTCACACAGTTGCTCACAGTCGTGTCTCGGCCACTGTCCATGAAGAGTGCACCGTGATTAGCGTTGTTTTCCAGGCAGTAGATCTGTTGGTATAACAGAAATTTAGTCCATTGAGTTAATCTAGAAATCCTTACTGCTCTGCTTCTGTCCATGTTTGCCATGTTACTGCCTGCCCGTGGTTAGGCCGTGGAGGAGAAACTGTACTCATGGTTGAACTCTGATATTTCAGTCTGGTTCATAGTTTCACATATTCTGTTACATTAAAAAGTTAAGTTTCTGGTTTTCTTGCATCAGTGTCTCGTGTGTTTGGTTAATGTGAAACCAGTCCATGGGAGCCCAGAGGTGCTGACGGTATAATTTCTGAGCATGTTGTGGCACTTCTACACGTGCAGTCCTGACTGGAGGATGTCCGCCTTCCTCACTGATTTCTCCCAAGAGCAGGGTCCTCTCCCACCCCCGGATGTGAGGCTGGGAGCTCTCTGAGTAGGCCAGTCAGCGGCCAAGTCCACCAATCAGAAAATGATGAAGTACCCAGAAGTGGGTTTAATAGAAGAAAAGGGCTTCCAGGTAGTCCGATGAGCTGTTCGAGTCCATTTGGTGAAAAGCTGTTCACTGTCTGTGGTTGAGCTGATTCTTTGCTGTTGAAAAGTCTGGATTAGATGAAGGGATTTTAAAAAGCAGAAAGGAGTGATTTCAGGTGGTACGTCCACACCGGTGAGAAGTGATGGATGACCGCCTGTGTGAGGCATAGACAGAGTCTTACAAACTTCATAAAACAGCTTTAAAAGCTCTGCCATCTGAGTGCACTTCATAAGGGGTCCAGGCCATCACTGGTAACGCTGAGAGGGCATATAACTGATGAAGGCATAAAGGACATTTAGGCATCAAAAAGGTCTCAGTCATGTTCCCTTTTTAAAGAATGTGGCACAGTGTAATATATTTGAGCTGGTTTTTCACTGAACAATTTTTCGTGTTTTCTAGGTCTCCCAGCCCCTGAAGTTTCCACGCAGCTGCATGTCCCCTCGTTGCAGCTCTGTCAGCACTTGTCCTGGGCTGACTTGTTGTCACGGGGAGCAGGACGGTCAGCGTCCCTGGGTCCTCCGAGCTCCGTCTCCTCATCCGCAGTGCTGGGCTTCTCATCCGTGTCTACTTAGAAGGGTTGCTGAGAACCACACGTGATGGTTGTCAGGGGTGATTTGTGGTTGTCCCTGTGTTTGACATATAGTCAGTATTTGATAGAAACACATGTTTTTTATTATAGTTCTGGCTTCTACATTGCAGTGGTTTTTAGTCTGCATTTTTTTATAACTTTTTTCTTATTTTTAAATAAGCACTTTTTTTGGGGGGGGGGAATTACTGGGGATTGAAGCCAGCACATTGTGCATGCTAAGCAGGTGCTCTACAACTGAGTAATACCCACCCTCCTTGTCTGCACTTAAAAATAAATATTGCAATACACAAAATAGCTCTTAAACACCATCATGGGACCTATTTTCTGTATAGACAATTGAATACATATGCTATTTCAATAAGAATAAATGTTGGGACTTACCTTTCTCAATCTGTTTACTTGTTTAAAAACGATCATAGATAGTGATAAACACGAGTCTTGGATACACCACTTCTTAGGATCTGCTTTGACATCATGGGAAATTACATTCTACAGAGAAGGCAAATTGGGTCTCATTGATATTTGGATGATTTAGCAGATGATCAAGTCTTTCAAACTTGACAGTTTTGTATTTTAAACTAACTGCAAAGTTATCTTCTAGAAGTTGGAATTCCTAAGTTTGTGAAGTGCTCAGTAATTCAGTGTGTATGTGTTTGTGTCTGTGTGAACGTGTTTGTGTGTGATTTCACGAAGGTAGAAATAAGTTCCATGTAGCCCTCTGATACCTTCCTCCTCCAGTTCAAGATGTAGGCATATATTTACACAAGTAAATTGAAATTCTTTAGTCATTTGTTATATTGGTGGGAATATGATGTTCTCACACTTGTTTCAGAAGGGTTGGGGAGCATCAGGTTTGAAAACAGGAGGGGAAAGAGGCAGGGTGGCCCTTCACACTTTGTGCAGGATTTGAGGAACAGTAGCTTTCTTTTTTCTTTTATTCTAAAGCAAAATGGCGCTGAATTGTAACATACTATGACTCAGAATTGCTTTTCTGATAAGATACAACTGCCTCAGAGTTTTCAAGGCAACATGAATGATGAAATCCGTTTTAGGAGTTATCTTTATAGTAGTGTTAATTTTCAAGTAAAAGGCTATAGCCTGTTCTTTCTTCGAAGGGTAAAAGACGTTCTCATTGATCCAAGTGCATGATCAATGTGCTTAGTTTCTTTGGGGTTTTTTTCTTTTTTTTTTAAGTGCTTGTTTCATTGTGGTTTGAATGAATGTTTAAAATTTCTGAATTTTGTTCTTTAGAACATGCTGATTTATCAGAACTGTTAAAAACCTGATTGATCTTTCGTCTTTGTTTGGAGGGGCACCCTTTTGATTTCTGTTGTCTGTTAAAGAGGGAAATGCTTCCTCTAGCCTGCAGATCATTAAGTGAATGGTTTGCAGTGTGCCTTTAACATTCTTTGAATGCTTTGAGCATGCTTTTCTAGTGAATTTTGAATTGACTCATAGTAATGACTTTGTTTGATTCTGTGGCTTTTGCTCCTCTCCGCAAGAATTTGAATTCTCTGTTGCATTTTGTATACGTGTTCTTAACAGGGGAATAAATTTTACATTTTTTACAAAGGTGGGTTTTCCTATCCCCTCTGAATGCCTTCTATAATTGATACAACAAAAATCTGTTATTGCAGTGCTTAATTATTTCATAAACTAATTTTTGGCTTAATCAGAAGCAATGAGAAAGAGTGATAATAAAAATTATGAAAACCTTCCTTCCTTTGAAGAATAGAAATCAGGTGGTCAGGCTCACGCATGTTTTGTGCTTGACACACTTACTTTCATGTCATTGTGTATCATGATTCGGAGATGGAGTTGCTTCAGGTTTTATAGATTTTTGTTTTAACATTTTTGTTGAATTCTTTCTCCAGGCTGATGTTTCCTGTTGGGTTTCTGGAAAGCGTAGAAGGGAAACAAATTCTTTCTTTTAAATTCAGGAGGCCTGAGTTGCTGATGAGAAAAGAGTTGAGGGTGGGCTGAGGAAAAGAGTGACACTCCCTCTACTCCCGGCTGAAACTGATGAACAATGAAATCAATTAAGTGTATCAGTATTTGACCAATAGAATTCAGCCAGCCCAAACTGGCAAGTTATGCCCAATGGAAAGTACTGAATTCACCTGCAGAATTAGGTACTTTGCCAATTAGAAGCAGCTTAGAGCAATCAGAAAAATTAGTTCATAGGATGAGATATAAAAGAATGTAATATCTTCTATTTCTGAAACTTTTCTTTGTTAAGTTGTGTAGATCTAAAATTAAGTTTCAAGCGCCAGGAGTTAAGAGTCTGGGTGGTTCTGTGGGATCGTTATTCAGGGATGTGTCTAGATCCTGCTAGAGTGCCTGAAGCTGACAGGAAAAGACCCAGAGCTAGGATTTGTTATCCTAGGGTGTCCTCCATAATGGTTCCATAATGGTTACATGTGGGAGCCCAAGATTAGGTTAACAATTTGTAACAGACCCCAGCCGCCTGTCAATGTTCAGAAGAAAAATGTGTGCTTAGTAACTGCTTTGCAAGCAGGAGCATGTGCATCCTCACACTTGTCTCCTTGCCTTAAAAAGCAGAGACAATGCTTTGCTTGCATAGTTGATGCTTTAGATAGCACTCTGCTCATTTCAAAGCAAGGACCCAGGCCCTCAGCTATAAAAGCTGGGTTTGTGTGCTTTTAGATAGTCTATTATCCCCAAAACAAGGACCTGGCTGGTCTCGTGGTCTGCTTTGTAATTCACATATCTAAAGAATGTATCTTATTCCCCTCACCCCGTGACTTCCCTAAAGATACACTAAGCCTTTGTACTCATTGTGGATTCTACAATCTCTGTCTCCTCCCGTTTTTCCTCAAGTTCCTACTTACTATCACACAACTGTTAATGACTTTTTCCTTTCGTTATACACAGTAAATATAGGAGCATTTGAGAGGCTCGTGGAGTTGGCTCCCTACACCTTCTCTTTTTCTGGACTTTTCCCAAAGAGTCTTGAATAATCATTCCGTGTCGGTAGGACTTCTGCCAGCCATAACCCACAGTTCCAGGTGAGAATGATGCAGGCTTTATCTCTCCTACCCAATGGAGAGAGAGAAGAGAATTGAGATCTGCTTCCTTTTGGTCCCTTCCTTCCCCAGGGACACTCCAGTTCACCTGCAGCCTTCTGGCCTCTGCTGTCAGGGCCTCTGTCCCAGGACTGACTGCAGCCATTTTTTCCCTTGCCAACATTTCCTGTGCCTTTTAGAAGTTGGTCTATTCTCTGCAATTCAACCCTGGCAGATGTGATGGTGGTCAGCGTGCTGGTGGGCAGTCACCTGGGGACTCCCAGGAGCCATGCTGATTCTCCTGAGTCTCTCATTCGGGGTTACAGAACTGTCGAGCACCGGAGGAAGCCCATTCACGTGAGGGCAGTGCAGCATTGCATCACTTTCATTTTATTTTTGAAATTTCAGTGGAGAAATTATTTGTAGCAAACTGTTCCAGTTTTTTGGCTGACTGCTTTCCTCACCACCATTTCCTTGTTGGATGTGGTGCTTGTTTTAAGAACCAGGTTTCTTCTCTGGTTATTTCTAGCAGGTGGGCTTGCCGAATCCTTGATCTGCATTTGAAGCAGAATGCTTCATCTTGATGTCAAACTGATTTTCTTCATTCTGAATATTTCGTATACACTCAGCAACTGTTTCAAGTGAACTGCTCTTATCCAATTTCGGTTAACTCACATTTGCTGATCTCCTGCTTTCATGCTGAGGGCAGTTTCTTCTTCCTGTAATAAAAGTTAGCAATTTGCATCTACTATGGGAAGGTACTGGCCCGAGGTGCTTTTGTTCTTAACAGTTTTAATAAAATTCACCCATTAAAATTTACACCGGTTTTTACTCTATGCCAAGAAATGTGCATCCCAGTCAATCTTAGAATATTTTCATCCTCCTAACAGGAAACCCTGTATGTATAAGCACTCATTCCCATCTTCCCCATCCACCCCCAGTCCCAGGGAGCCACTCTTCTCTCTCTGTAGATTTGCCTGTGCTGGACATTTCATTTAAATCGAGTCAATTCATGTAAATGGAACCGTCTATTATGACTGACTTCTTTCACACTGAGTAACGTTTTCAATGTTTGTCCACGTTTTTGCCTGGGTCAGTACTCCATGCTTTGCTATTGCTGAATAATATTCCACTGTATGGCTGGGCCCCTCTGTTTACCCATTCATCAGGTGATAGGCATTTTGGTTGTTTCTTCTTTTTGGCTGTGATGAATAATGGCACCTTGAACATTCCTGTAGGAGTTTTTATGTGGACATTTGTTTTCAGTTCTCTTACGTGTGTGCCCACAGAGCAGAATTGCTGGGTCATTCAGAAACCAACTGTTCAACTCTCTGAGGTCCTGCCAGGCTGTTTTCCAAAGTAGCCACGCTGTGTTACATCTCATCAGCAAGGGCTGCTATCTCTGATTCCTGTGTGTCTTCATTAGTTCTTGTTATTCTTTTTTTAAATATAACCTTGTAGTGAGTGTGAAGCGGTTTCTCCTAGTGGTTTTGACATGATTTCTCTTACAGCTAATGATTTTGAACATCGTTTCATTGTGCTTATTGGCCATTTGTATATTTTCCTTGAAAAATACCGTTTCAGATCCTTTATTCATTTTTTAATTTAGTTGTCTTTTTTGTTGAATTGTAGGAGCTCTGTTTTATTTGGAGATACAAATTCCTAATCAGATAAATTATTTGAAAATATTTTCTCCTGAGTGTTGTTTTTTCACTTTCTGGATGGTGTCTTTTGAAGCGAAGTTTTAAATTTGATGAACTCAAATTTATCTCTGTTTTCTTTTTTCCTTGTTCTTTTGGGGCAATATTTAAAATCTGAGGTATTTGATTTAAAATTTACATATAAAATATCTTAATTCTTAGGACCGTCCTAGAAGACGGGTGCTGTTGTTGTCCCCAGTCTATGGATAGGAGGCTGAGATGCAGAAAATTTAACTGACTTATGAGTGTCAAAGCTACCCAGTGCTGTGGGAGTTCAGAGCCTCATGATTGTCCCCAGCATCTATGCTCCTCAACAACATGCTCCACTACTGCCTGGAATCGTTAATGAAAAAGTCTTTCCTTTTTTGGTTTCTTGTTTGTTTGTTTTCTCATTGGGAACCTCATCTCCTCATTTTCCTTTCGGATATCAGTGTAGGTTTATTTTAGGTCTCATGTAGGCAGAAGCATTGCTATCAGTTAACTTCTTTATTACTCACTCTCCGGTGATCATTGTTGCTATTTGACCTAATCAAGTCATGCTTAAGTCTTTCCTGCTCATGACACTGAAAAGAGTCATGACTTACAGAATGCTCAGAGAAGAAAATAATTGATTGATTTTATTTTGCTACCCAATCAAACCAATCAAATAAAAACCCCGGTGTTGACACAGTCAGTAAGCCCTCCAGAATAGGGTCACTGTCTTCCTTGTGTTTCATTTGTTTGGTCACAGTGTCTGGATAGTGACTTGCTGTCCAGCAGTTTTGTGAGGATACGGTGCTCGTGAATCATTGTAAGGACAGAATTTTGACAACAGACTGTATTGGTCATTTCACAAGGGAAAAGATAATATAGAAATACTGCTCAGATCTATTTTAAAATTAAGTTTGGAATGTTGAGAAGAGTTCAAGAAACCATACAAAGATCTTTTTCACTTATTTTAGGTCTATCTTACGCACATTATGATTACATAGCAGAGTAACATATCAACTAGATTTGACAAGAGGTGTGTATTATTGATTATTTGTTTTAGTTGAAATATTCTACCTGGGAAAAAGTAATCAGTGCCCATAAATGAACAAATATGTTTGTATTTCTATGTAACATGGGAGCAGACTTCATATGTTTCTATATAATATATATGACTGTGTGTTTTAATCTGTCTGTCAGTGTATTTATAGTTTTTCAGCAATGTTCTAACTTTAGAATTCTTCTAAGAAAATCACCCCCGATTCTAGCGCAGTTTGTACTGTGTATCCTGTCTTATGCATGGGATTCCACTGTCTCCTCAGTGAGGAATTTCCTCCCCTACTGAGGTAGTAGCAGAGTTAAAGGAACTGTGATTTCTAGGCCTTTGCTCTCCATGTGTTTGCATTTGGCTGTCAATCGCGATTTTCCCTTTCTTGAATTTTCATTGTTCAATTAGAATTTTTGAAAATAAGTGTTAATATGTTGTATTTGTCTCCCTAGAAACTTGATGTGTTTGTACTTTTCAGTTTTCAATTTCTTAAATATGTAAATGCACTCTTGTTTTTAAGTAGTCCTTTTTCACTAGATATTTGTTTACCTCTTTATATTTAAAATACATTTTTTCCAATGAATGAATCGGTGTGCATGTTTTAAAAGATACCTTACTTTTTATTTTCCTTATTATAACAATTATATTCATTCTAGAGAATTTAGAAAATAAGGATAAACACAGTAATAACTTAAAAATGGCCTCTAATCTCACCTAGAGATACAGTTGTACAGTTTCAAATTGAGAATTACAACTCCTCTCATGTTGTTCTTCTTTTTCAAGATCGTTTTGGTTACTGAGACCCTCGAATTCCCATATGAATTATAACAGCAGCTAATCAGTTTTTGCAGAGGAGCCCACTGGGATTGTGATCGAGACCACGTAGAATATACGGATCACTCTGGGGAGCACTGCCATTCCAAGAGCACTGTCTTCTGATCCAGGAATGTACGTGGCGTGTCTGTCCAGGTATTTAGGACTTCTTTAATTTTTTTTCAGCATTGCTTTGAGTTTACAGAATATTATTTTACTTTTTTTCTTTGCCTTTATACTGAGGACGAGTGTGCAAGGTACCGGGATCAGAAGTGTATTTTAGCCCCGCCTCTTGCTGCCAACATGGTCCCTGCGCTCTTGCTTTGCCTTGTGTACAATCTTGCACAAAATAGGACCTCAGTAACTCTCTCTTGAATGAATGATTATATGATTGAAGGATGATGCTTGAGAGTCCTTGTGATGATTTTTTCCTCCAGCCTTTCCCCAATTCTTAACTATGCCCTTTCTCTTCCTAAACTCCAGCCTGGTTTTCAACCTGCCTGTGACATTGATTTTCCCTGTCTGTAGACTCTTCCTTTCACTAGTTCACGATAATGTTACATGTGGGCTGTGGAAACTTGCTAGATGTCAAGAAAGAGCAAATCCATTGCATGCTAGTATTTTTACAGTGTAGTATTTTTTATCGATTGAAATTAAATCAGGCTGACCCCCTGAGCCCTCCCGTGAGCTCTTTTCACTTTCCTACATCTGATACTGCTCTGGTTGCTACATGTGCCCTTCCCCCAGCCTTGGTTTTTGGGTTGAGTAAGTCATCATCAGTGGACCCCTCTCTTTAAAAGATGAAGAGAACATTGTCTCCTTCTCCCTGGTTGGGGACTTGGATGAGATGAGATACCAGATAAAGAATGGAGCTCCACCTCATTCTGACCCCTGCTCTTTCCGTTCCGTTCTCCAGAGGAAAAGAGTACAATTCAACAGTATAAAGATTGATTGTGAGCTAATGAGATAGACAAGACAACCGAAAATTTATTAAATATCCTTTCATGCCAGAAACAAATGTATTATACACACAAAAAGCACATAAAGCATGGTAGTACTGTGGTTAGAAACATGGGTCTGAGATAGAGTCCTGCTCTGGAGTGACCAGTCCTGTGAGATGGAGAACTGGTAGGTTGGCTTAGGCTCTCCAGGACTGGTTTTCTGTCCTGCAGAAATGGGGCTCGCTAGGCTTCCCTCCCCCGTAGAGGTGCTGTGGGGTGTAACTGTCACACGTGCACAACTGCTCGTTCCTCGTAAGAGCAGGATAGCATAGATTTTGCGGTGATGGCTTTATGACCGCCCCGTGTAGACTCTCAGTGCTCCAAAGGGATGCCTTGTGGTTTGGAGATGGGATTCTCATTTCTGTAAATACCCAAGGATTGTGGTATTGGGCCCTGCTGATTTGAATCTATTCTTTAGAAAGTACATATTGTAGATATATTTTTCAAGCATGTGTGCTTTATTTCTTTTATTATTTATAGTTCTACCCTCTCATCACTTGGTGTGACTTTTCATGGAATCCAGGAAACAGTCCTAAGCTACCTGCCTCTTCACTCTTCTCCGTGGTGGTTTTCTTCCCTGACTAGAAGAGGGTTTTGCACAGGAAATTTTATTTGTTCCCCTTTTCCTGGAGTCTCTCTTTCGGTCTGCCCATCTCTCACCTGTTCATCTGTCCATTTATCTACCCACTCATTCTTCTGACTTGTTCCAAAAAGCATTTCAGGCAGCTTACAGAAGAACAGATACCAAATAAACAGGTTAGAAAATTGGGCCAAGTTCAAACTGTCAGGCTAGGAGGCGAGCCTGTATGATGGTTGCAGCCATGAGACACACGCCTCTGCCCTGTGACTTATAAGATCGACAGCATGAGTGTACCTGATGCTCCCAGCAGACACAGGGTAACAGGGTTTGTGGGAGATGCTCACTGGCTGTGAAATAAATAAGTGGCTCAGGAGAAGCCCAACCTTTCCAGCTACAAAGGCTTAGGAGAATATTTTGAGTGTCTTCCAAAATCAGGGTATTGCATTGTTTCTTTTGTCAGAGTTCTACGTATAGTTGGTTATATTCTATACCTGGAAATTTCTCCAGAACTTCTTACCAAGTGAGTGCCATTGCTCGGGAATGGGGTGGTTCTGCTCATTGACGGGGGTTGGCCAGAAACCGAAAATGACAGCTTCAAAGGAGCCTGGGATTTGTCAGTTATGTTTTGTCAGTGCTGTAGATTTCAGGAAATGCTTTCACACTTTCTCTCCATCTGAGGCTGCAGCGTGCTCTCTTAGCAGCATCAGGAGCTCAGAGCCACGGGATGTTGGGGGCTGACTGCACTGCCGTCAAGACAGCCAAGCTAGTCACTGCAGGCGTGGTCCTTTCACATAGTGCATTTCATGTTCTATAGTAGAAGGTTTCAACAGGGAGTTAATTAACTGAGTTAATTAACATTTAATAAATATGAAGCTTTGATGAAAAGTCTGTTATAGGCAGAATATAAGTTGTGAACACTTTGAAAACGGTTTCATTACAGAAATTTCAGTAGGGAAGATAAACAGTTTATCTTATTTATGCCTCTCTTTTAAAGTAACACAGAAACAAGACAGATAAGGCAGAGGATGATTTCTGTTATTCCTCTCGGCTTGCAGGTGCCCTCACATCCAGTGGCATCCATCCAGACACCAACACTGACACTGGCCATGCTCAGAACTACCTCAGCCCTGAAGACACAAGTGACAAATAGAAGGGGGCCGCGCCCTGTTACAGCAGGTGCTCTCACTTTGTGGGTCCTTATGTAAATGCGCGGTGTTAATCAGGATCGCCCGTTCTACATTGTGTGGCGCTGCTGCGGTGTCTCCTAGTTATTTGTTTCTGTAAGTACTCGTGTATTATTCTCCAATGTGTGTTACTACACATCTAAAAATGCTTTTTTCAGATGAAAAATAATGTATATTTAATATAATAAGTCTGAAAAAAGGGACAAAAGAGGCTATCCAGGTCCCACTCCTCAGAAATTATAATGAACACTTTAACATCTACTTTCTGTTCTTTTCATCAGTGTGTATCAGCTCTGTTATAAAAACCAGTGAGCACTCTGTGCCTGTTTACTGTGTGGAGACCTCCATTTTCCATTCGGCTTATTACATGTTTTTCTACAATATTCTATCTCCCCTGGCATGATTTTTAATGACCAGTATAGCATTATGTCTTGTGGAGGCATCGTCCATTTTACTTCGGACTTAAATAAACTTTTAAATTCCAAGTGTACTTAACTGAAATACTGAAAAGAGAACTGTGGTGGGACCGAAAGAGCCCTACCTCCCTTCCCCTTATTTCCTGAGTGTAAAAGCTGTTGCCAATATGGTGTATATATTTCATGACCTTTATGCCTATGACATATATATATACCCATACATACATACGTACATACATATGAGAAATCTATGTATATGTGTGTATATATGCTTTTTTGAAAAATAAAGCCATACTATATGTTTTCTGCAGCTCGCTTTATTCACTCAGGGGTATATCATAGACGTCCTCCCACTCCAGACTCACCCGGTCCTTTCAGATAGACTGGAGGGGTCTCCTGATGTGCAGGTGTGGTCTCTTGTGCAAGGACAACTTTGGTGGGAGAGTGCTGTGTACAAGGCCCTGGGCCAAGGGGAAACGCCGGCCCCCTAAGTGCCCACAACTCGCAGTGATTTACCGCATCATTGTCTTGATGGTGGACACTTAAGTTTTCTCCATTTTCCACTGTCAGAAAGGATGTTTGACTGGCATCTTTCTTTAACAGACATTCCTGTGATATTGTATGAGCATGCCTTTAGTTAAGTCTTCTGGAAATTTAGTCCCTGGATGTGACATTTACGTTCATCACAGGCTACTTTCAAGTGACTAGAAATTCCTTCTCCAGTGTGGAATGAAAAATGTAGAATTACTTATGTAACCAATTCTCTATTGCTGGATATGATTTCACTTCAGCTTTTCTTCCCACCAGTGTAAACACTACATCTATTTGAACTGATTTTTTTTTCTAAACGAAACGATTCCTAGAAGTGGGGTTGAATCAGTGTGTACACACGTTTTTCAGAGTTTACATATCCATTGACATGTCATCCTCCAAAAAGGTCGCTCACAGTTTTTTCTCCCACAGATGGACACTAGCTACAATATCTTTTAAAAATATTTACCAATAAGATGAGCAAAAGTGCTTTTTCATTGTTTTAGTTTGCATTTGATGACCAGTGAGGTATTGAGCATTTTTCACTGATTAGCCATCTGACTTTTGAAAAGTGAATGATCCATTTTGTCCTTTGCACAAATTTAAGTGAGGGAGCTTCTTTTTGCTTTGTGACAGCTCTTTGTATGTTATGAACATTAATCCCTTGTCTTCATCAACATCTATCACAGAGTTTTTCCTTGTCATTTCTTTCGTTTCATTTTGTTCAGTAGGTTTATTTTTGTTGTGGCTCAAAATATTCTTAAGATAGTAAATGTCTTCCTTTTGGGTTTTATCTTTGTTATTATTCTTAGAAATACTTTCTTATAATGGTATAAATCTCTTATGTAGGTTTATTTAATGTCTAAGATGGAGATGATAATAGTACTTGTTATAGTGAGGAGAAGTTGAATTAATGTGAGCAAAGAGTTGTATTTGCTGTTATTAGTATTTTAATATTTAAACAACTATCTGTAATTTTTTTCGTGGTCATTATGACAGGAATAGAATTTGTTCTTTCCAGGTGATTCTCTGATTGTCCCAGGACAATTATTGAATTCACAATTTGCTCTTTGATTTGAAATCCCACATGCACAAAATGCTTATGTACACTAGAGTCTCTTTTTGAGCTCATGCTATATTTCTGTCAATCATACTTCCTTACTCCTGCGCCATATCTTACATATTGTAAAAATTAATTATTATCTGACAGTGCGATTTTTTTTGTTCTTTTCTTCCATCCCAAACTTTCTTGGCTATTATTATGACTTTATTATTCCTAAAGAATTCTAAAATATTTTGTCAAGTTAAAAAAAAGTCAGATAAGAGTATTCATGGAATTTTTATTAAGTTTTGAATTATTTTTAGGAGAACTTCCGTATTTACAAAACTGTTTTCCTCCATGCAATATGTTGATGTCTCTACATTCACACCTCTTATTTACCCCTCAGTACAGTCCTGTAGTTATCTCCATGTACAACATGGGCATTAATTTTGAGTTTATTCCAGATTATTGTTGATGTTTTTCTTAATTTTGTAAGTGAGAATTTTTTGCTATTATATTTTTTAGCTGTTTAAACTGACACCTAGGAAGGCAGATTCGGTTTGTAAATACTCACTTTGTAACAAATCATTTAAAATTGTAAGTATTAAGTAATTGTTCCTGGATCCTTTCTTTTGTGTTTTTAAATATTTGTTTCCAATATTATCAAAATGGTCATAGCTAAGAAGTATAGGTGTGGAGACTGATGGAGACAGGTAGTGTGGCTCATGTACAAACTGTGAGCACTTTCATGGCTGCCTTTAGGCTGGAGAAGCCCCAGAAGAGCCCAGGTTAGACCAGGGGTGGCTTTGTATGCACTTGAAAGCCAGCTTTCCTACCTGTATGGTGAAGCCTGGTGGGCGTGGCAGGTAGATGATCAAGGTCTGATCAAGGTCATTGGCTGCACAGAGCACTGTGTCTGTGAGAACTGGAGTCCATCGCCATGGGAAATGCTTGGTGCCAGGAACACTGCAGGGGAGCTGGGGAGTCTGTGTGTTAAGGATTTTCCAGTCCTGGGAGTGGGAAGATCAGACTCTGCATTCAGATCTGAGTTTGAATTCATCCTCTCTTGTTTACTGGTCCTCTGACTTTTGTCAAGTTATCTACCCTCTTTGAACTCATATTTTCTTATCTCTCAAAATAGGAGAATTACGGCCTGCTGCTAGAGTGTTTGATCAGGATAAATGATTTGTTTCTATAAGATGCCACGTACAGTCACAAGCTCAGTGAGAAATTGGCTGTCACCTCTTCATCTGCAACTCAGTGCTCGACAGGACATCGGGGCAAAGCCAGTCCGTAATTTGTTTGTGATGCAAGTAGGAACAAAATTAATGTCTTGCCTTTCCCTTGCAGTATTCTTACTCCTTTGCTTCATTTACTTCTTTCCTCCTTTCCTT
Source organism: Camelus bactrianus (assembly GCF_048773025.1). Taxonomy (NCBI): domain Eukaryota; kingdom Metazoa; phylum Chordata; class Mammalia; order Artiodactyla; family Camelidae; genus Camelus; species Camelus bactrianus. The sequence continues at coordinate 70,571,583 of NC_133553.1, forward strand.
TCCCCTCCTCCACCAAAAGATCCTGAGACTCTCTCAGAACACTAGATTCAAATTACTTTAAAGGGTGTCTCATCCTCATGAAATGACATTAACTTAAAAAAAATCTGTACAGATCACAGACGTCATTGTATTTGATTTACACACACACACGCACACCCACCCACACACACAATAAGCCAACCTAACACTTGCTGAGGGAGAAGGACCAATTTTTCTGAGTTTTCATTCACTGAGCGTGAGAGCAAAGTCTCTTATGCAGAATTTCACCTTGCTTAGTGCATGGTGTTTTTAATTGGATTTCTGCTTTGTGGCCATAGAACTATTCTTATAGAAGAGAGGATGTGGAGACATAGACATTCTGCTGAGATATTGGTGTCAAAATATTTGAGTTGGAAAGGACTTAGGACAGCATAGAGTAATAACTGTTTATGGGTGAGAATCCATGATGGTGTAACTTGGACAAGAACCCGGGTCTTCTGTCTTCGTGTCCACGTGGATGAATAGGCAACAGGGTGGGAGATGGCAGGGATCCTTCTTGCTTGAGTTCCAGGGTCTTGCTAGTTTTCATTGCTCAGCTGTCTTTAGTTTAGGTCTGTGTGGCCTCTCATGGGAAGGTCACTCTGTCCTGAAAGACTGAGTTTCTAATCAGCAAAAAGCCCTGGACCCACTCATATTTCCCAGAGTTTTTCTGCTGTCCTGCTGACAGTTTGTATAAATGATACCTAAGAAACTACTGGATATAAAATCCTTATTGTTATCATTTGCCCTCAAGTTCCATAGGAATGGGGTGCTGTCTCAGGCTGTCTAAGGCTAGATCTGAACAAAGATAGGGTGATAGGCTGTGCTGCTGGACCCTCCCCAGTCGAAAGGGATTTCCACCTTAGTTTTTAGAATCAGACAGATGAGTTCAAATCTTGCCTTTACCAGTTATTAGCTTTGTGAACTTGGGGAAGAAACTGTACTTGTTTGTGTCCAATTTTCTTTATCTGTAAATAAGTTCAGTATTTATTTTAGGGTTTTTGTTTTAGAATTGAATGAGCTAATTTCCTCATTTATACCTAAAATACTGATCGCGTGGTTCTATGCTGGTGCCTTGGTAGAAGATTACTAAGGGACTCAGCAGTGAGAATGCAGGTGGGGGACCCCTGGATCATAGAGCTTACATTCCAGGATATGCTTGTAAAAAACTGGATGTGCAGTGGATTTTTAGTAAATGTCCATTCCTTTCCTTATCCACATTGATTGTATATATATCTTTGTACAATATATGAACAATTTTTTATTGCAATTTAAGTATCTTTGTAGTATTTAAATTATGTAGCTATAACAAAATACGTGAAATAAAATGATTTGTCTTTTATTTTCTTTTCAATATGCAAAACAAAATAAAATAGAAAAGAAAAAAAGGTTTTGAAGGAGTAGAAATAATTTTATTTCTGTGGAATCAATTCCCTATGTTACGTTTTTTAGTTGTGTTGTTAAACAGCATATAAAATTGATAGGTTGTGACTTCAGTGTTGATAGCTAGGTGAGTGTAGTTTCTTTTTGTGGTTGTCTTTGATGAATTATTTGAACTAGATCATAAATGATGTGCATGTTACATATTGGAAATGAGGAAAGAGTGGAGACATACTACCTCCAATGCAGTCATCTTGTTACCAAGTCGAAACTCGTACTGCTTGCTGTATGACAGGCCAATAAATCGGGAGATTGAGGTGTTGGAGCAAGGAATAGTGACTTTATTTGAAAAGCTGGCAGACCCAGAAGATGGCTGAATGACATGCTGGAGAACCGTCTCCCCCAAGTCAGAAATCAGTCCACTTTTATACTAAAAAGGGGCGGGGATGTGGTTGGTTGTTGCAAACTTCTTGCGGTATGAATTGTTTCTCCTTGGAATTCTTTGTTCTTGCAGCTGTCCACGTGGGTCAAATCATGGTGCCCCTCTAAAACCTCCAAAAAAAACCAAAGTTGATTTTCTATTTTGCAACTTGCCATCTCAACATAAGTGCAGAAGAGTTAACATCGTGAAAGATCAGAGCCCGGAGAATAGGCTCTCCTGGATATTTCAGGCTAAAGGCAACTTTCTTTTACAAAAGGTACAGAGCTACCAAGTCTGAGCCTAGAAAACAGCAAAGGTTTAAAGCCAAAGGAACAGATCTAATAATGCAGTCAAATTTATTCTTTTCTATTACAATTTCTTTTTCCACCACATAAATAATTTTAGTAAGAAACATGAGCAATTCTTTTACTTATGCTTCTTAGTAACGGATAAGTGGGCCAAATACATTTATGAGAGCAGGGATGCTATGCGGGCATTGGGGTCACAGCAAACTCTTGTTGGGGGTGGTCGAGTCTGCAACATGTCTGATGCCCCGTGGGTGTTGGTGAGGGACCCCATAACCAGGGGCTCTCTTCAGGAACCAGCATATGGGCATTGACCTCTGGAGACCTTTTTCAGCTGCCGGAAATTTTTTCAGATAATGTGACTGAAAAACCACTTCAGCTGGTGATAATTAGGGAATAAAGGAAGAGGAAAAGGGCTTGGATTAGATTAGAAGAGAAGGACAGAATATCAGGGAACCTGGGGGCTTGGCAGTGGGTCCTTGGGAGAGAGGGGAGCAGAGGTGGGGAGGGGCACGGCACTGGAACCAGCTCCTGCACCTGTCCCAGGGCCCAAGTCACACAGCTTTAAATTGGCCCAGGACGCTTTCCTGTCTGGATGTCACCCTGGGCAGAACCTTGAGAATCGAAGGTAAGGGGTGGGCAGCACTCACCTAGGGGATCACTGAGGACTTCGTTCAAGTCCACGGTGCCTTTTCTGGTCATGTGTGTTCACTTGCCCTTTATCTTAGGATCTGAGGAGCAGGAGCAAGGAACGCAGGGAGAGATTCAGGAAGACATCTGACTGTGTTAAGAGACGATAGTCACAGCCACACGGGGAGCGAGGACACTTGCAGCAAAGTAAAACGACTTCACAACTATTGCATCAGAGCTGCCGGTGTGAGAGAGCCTAAGCCTGTCTCAGAGTGCAGGGGACAAGTGGAAAGGAATGGTAAATTTCCACTGACAGTTGAAATTTTGTTAAATAGCCTGCTACTGTTGCTTGTATCACTTGAATGAATGCAGGCATATTTCTATGGGCATTTATATGTTCACTCAAACCCACCAGCCACTCTTGCCCCCATCGGGGATGGGCTTTCTCAAGCACAGTGTACCTCCTGCTTGGGTGGGCCATGCTGCGGGTCCTCGCCTGGGGCCGGGCTGCTACAGGGCACTGAGTCCCCGAGGCACGGCCTGCGAGACACGACAGGAACACCTCTGCTCTTGACTGAGGGCCTCCGTTTCCCCCTGCAGTGTAAGAATGCTGGTGACTGAGTTAGAAGCATGCTTCGAAGCTGTCCATGTCCTTGCCATCCAGAAGCGGAGCCTGGGAGCTACCGAATTTCTCCAGAATGCAGTTTACATTCATCTTCGACAGGTGAGTTTATGTGCTTTTACAAGTGGAGGAATTACTGCAGTTTTCCTGGAACTTACTCACCACTAGTCCATCTGATTTTTCTGTGCTTGGATTCAATATGGCATGCTAAAAATTCTGGAGTCAGATCTTGAAACCCTGATGAAGAGGATTATTTTATTTCTTTATATGATAGTATTTTACTTACAAAATTCAGAGTTTTCGGTTCTTTCAAAAATTTTTTGGGGGGTTGGAGAAACAACTTTGCTCTTACCATCTTTGTGACCTGTTGCTTTGTGCCTCTCACCTGTCTTCTGTCACTTCTGAGGCGGTTCCATTTGTGACCCTGTCCGGGTTGTTCATGGTATAAAACATAAAGTCTGTAAAACTACAGTCCCATTTACTCCGAAGACATTCCACAAATACTACTTAAATCTGGGTTTGGTTTTAAGAAGACAGAAGCATTAGAACATGTACTTGCAGGTTGCTAGTGCAAACTCCCCAAATCAATAGTCTAGCTCAACATCTAATATCTTTCTAATCTACCTTGGATTTGTATGGATAAGTGAAGCAGTTTGCTAAGAACTCAAGACCAGGGTTAGAATACAGGCTGGTGTAGCTCAGCAGGTCCTCCCAAGCTGATGCTCTGCCAGAGGGCGGGTCCTAGGGGAGAGGGCGTGTCCTCCCCTCCCTGAGCTGACAATTTGATGGCCAAGACCTTCATCAGGTGAAGAACTTGACTTTCTTCTAAGAACAGTGGGTTTGAAATCAGTCCTAAAAGCGTGGGAGTGACACAATCCCATTTGTCTCAAGTAGGGGAGAGTGGCTTTGGGGCCACTTGGGAGACTCGTGAGTCCAGGTGGGCAGTGTTGGTGGCTTCCACTTGACCGGTGGGATGGTCAGTGGGTAAAAGCGAACAGATTGAAGGCATCTTTAGATGGTAAAAAGGAAAGGATGAATGCTGTCTGTGAAGGTAGGATGGAGGAAGGAACAGGTTTCTGGGTGGATTAATGAGGTAAGTGATGGTCCTGCTGTGCTCTGAGGAGGGAAAGCTGTAGAGGGATTTCTGGGGGATAACTGATGAGTACAGCTGTGGGTAAAGTGAACGGCTGTTAGATGTGTGGTTTGGGAGCTCAGGTGAGAGCCAGTAGTGAGTAGGGGGAGGGGAGAGAGACTTTCAAATCAGTTTGTCTTGTGAACATACAAATAAGGATGAGTAATGACACAATTAAAACCTCTATATTCTGTATTTAAAGCCCAGTAACATTTTGCTATATTGACTGCAGAGGTTCTTAATTTTTTTTAATAGAAATAAAATAAATAGAAACAAAATAGTGGAGATAATGAAATTCTTAGAGTTGATGTGTGTCCTTGTATGTATTTTCATACCTCATCTGTTTATAACCATAATCTACAAATAGATCGCTTGGTTAGCATAAGAGTTAAACAGAGGTACGTGACACACAGTGTTGGGGCTTGAAGCTGATCTTCTCGGGCAAATTAAGTCACCTCTCTGTGCCTTAGTTGCATCATCTGTGACTTCCCCCGGGCCCCTCATCACAGCTGATTTCCTAGACTAGATGTTGGGAGGGAGGCTGCTGAAGGGAATAAGAAGTGGCAACTTCTAGGGATATTGAAGAGAGAGACAAAAGCAGATTAAAGCCAATAAACTGAGTAAAAATACCCTCAAAAGAGAAAGAATCCCGCAGTGTTTTGAGCCACTTAGCGTAAGGGAAACAAAATCAGGTAGACCCAAAGCTCTTGAGCATGTGAGTATTATGGGTGGGAGGGTGTCATCAGAAAAGGGTTGAGAAAAGGCCTTTTCATTTCCCTAGACGTTTCCAGTAAGGATGGGGAGCAGAAGAGAAAACCCCCTGCTTCACAGTGGAAGCTGCTGTTTTGTGCAAAACTGACCAAAGTTTGGAGACCAGCCATCAGCGGTGCTGGCAAATGAAGAGACTTTGAGATTGGGTGGGGCACTTGCTGCGACTTCCAGGTGACCTGCGGGCTGGGGGCTGTGAGGCAGGCAGTAGGCTTACAGGGTGACCCGGGCATAATCCCTGGCTCTGAGGCTGCTGGTCTGAGTAGCAAACATAGGCACCCGCAGTCCTAATGGGGCAGCTCGGGATGTGGCCTGGGACACCTGCTGAGCTGAGGGTGAGAAGAGGGCTTCCCTGAGGGGGTGTCATTCGGAGAGTGGGAACGTGTTCCAGCAGGGGAGGAAGAGCCTCTGAGCAGGGTGCTGGATGCACAGGCAAGACCAGCCTGAGCACGGAGGCTTCTGGGAGCCAGAAGTCATACAATGGCCCGAATCACCTTGTTCCTGCGAGACTGCAGGGAAAAGATGCTGAAAAAGTAGGCTAGGGTCAGACCCTGTGGTGTTTTATGAGTGCCAGTAATGGACTGGTCAGGCAGGCACGAGAGAACCCTGTGGGCGTCCCAGCTGGGGCGTCACACCGGAGGGAGGAGCAGAGTTATAGACTTTGCCACTTATTAGCTGTGTGACTTTGAGCAAGATCACCCCACCTCTCTATATATATATCTTCGTCTGTAAAGTGACAGAGTGACAAGCTCGTGTAATCAGAAGGCTTAGTTTAGCTCTGATCCTCTGTGTCCAGTCCTGTCAGTGCTGCCCTGTGAGGTTCTGCAGCGGCTGCTCTTACCCTGGGAAGGGAGGGCGTAGAGGGACATTGTAGTGCCCGAGGGCAGGAAGGGGTTGCTTTAAAAGCAGACATGTTGCCGCCTGCAGCTGCAGGCCTGCAGGCAGTTTGGTTGAAGGTCCTGCAGGGGACTTTGGAGGCCTTAGGTCGTGGAGAGTACTTTGGACGCCTTAGCTTCGTCTTAAGTCTTGTTTTCCCTTGCGGACCGGATTTGCCTTTGCAGATTGATGCTGAAGATTTGGGCTTCTAGCAAAGCTGTTTTCAGAGATGGGTATATACGTAAAATATCGTATAAAATAAAATGATTTATTTAACGTGTGGGACTTCGCAGCTGTTGGGAACAGCTCTGTTGTCCTGGTTGTCACGGAGGACACCAAGGGTCAGCAGAGCGTGCGGGAAGGCAGGTAGCCTGCAGTGCTGCTGCGGGGTGTTCTCCCGAGTAGAGCACTCTGCTGAGTTGACTCCTCTGAGTTTGGTTGCCAGATGAGCAGACAGCAAATTAATGAGTTCTGGTGGGATTGTATAATGACAGGAAGTAGGAGGAAACCGTAGTTTTTCCAGACTAAAACAAGCTTTTGTTTCCTGATCCAGTGTGTTCCATTACAGAATTGATGAGTTGTGTCTATTCTGGGACTTCATTGAAATAAACGTTCAGCCTAAATGATAAGAGTTATGTTTTATTTGGCTGGAGGACTCAAGCCGTTATGGCAACCTCTCAGATCACTCTGAGGGACTGTTTCCAATAGGTAGGGGAGGAGCTAGGATATATAGAAGTTTTACAAGAAAGACCAGGTAGTTGGAACAATAAAATATTGCTTGTTATCTAAAGAAAACCAGATATCTCAAGATCAAGTATTTAGTGCTTTTCTATGTATGGGAGGAAGCAAACATTTGTGTCATTGAATTCATCCCTTTGGCAAGTACCTAGCTATCTAGGGCCAGTATCCTGTCCTTTCTTACTCTGAGTCCGCTCAGAGGGCACCACTGTGAGTGGCTGAGAGGCTGGGATGCAGGCATGCACTCGTTGGGGGTGGCAGCAGCCGCTGATGACTTGGTTTCAGCATTCTTTGTTTACTGACATGGTTGCAGTATTTTCATTCACAGTGCTCCCCCTTGGTCCTAAATTCTGCCAATGTTTTGAGAGACATTTCATGACCAATTTTGTCCCATGGTGCTAGGATGGCTCAATCCTAGTTCAGGTGAAGATCTTCTGAGTTGCCATTCAAGGTGTTAGTTTTTTATCAGGCCCTGTTGATACTAAAATTTCTCTGGATCACCTGTCTTACTTGTTTGTTATGATCCAGGAAGTGTTTTCCCTTCATTGCTCATTCCCATACCTAGAATCACACTATTACAATTACTTTATTCAGGGTTATAAATTTTATCTATTTCTTCAAGATGTTTAGTCATCATCAATTTTGTAGGCCTAGTTACACTTTGGGAAATGTAACAGACAATTTTATAAAATAGATAGGATATAAGTAATACAGCTAGTAACGTTAATAAAGTCACGATTAAGAATTTAATAGTCGGGAAGTTGTATTTTGGGGTTAAAATTTTGCTTGTGTTTCTGATTGAGTTTGAGTGATCTTATGAGAAAGTTCATATTTATGGTCAGTCTCAGAGCAGGTATTAATTGGTCAGGTGAGGTCTCCCACCTTGTAAGATCAACAGAGGCCTAAACAGAACTATAATTTCTTTTTAGAATAACGTTTCTGAGGGCTATCTAGTTAGAGCCTTGGAGTAGGGAAACTCACAAAGGTAACACAGAAGAACTAGACATAGGTAATTTACCATAAACTTAACAATTGGAGTAGTTCATAATCAAAGGTAGGAGAAATTATCACAGTAATTTTTATGCAGGCCTGGTACGGTGTCTTGGGTCAGCTGTCTACCTCAGATATCGTCTTCTTCTCATCCTGGCCTGGTAGCTTTTTCTCCATTTGGGCATTGTTTTAAGGTGAGCAGTGTTCTATAGGCCAGTGCATTGCAGGGGCTATTTCTGATAGGAAATGAACCCGAAAGTCCGTTTCCTTCAACTTTGGTTTGTATGGTCTATTTAAGGGTACCTGATAAAGGGTCCTTTCATTCAGGTAGGAGAGAGTTAAGTCATGCCTGTTCCAGTTTGTATAATCCCCTGGCTGCAGGTCATGGGGCATTGGAACTTTACCCAAGGATAGATTAGTGAGCTTCAGAAACAAAGCTAGAGTATCCTATTAATAATTCAGTTAAACTGTACAGCAATGTGACATAACAGCAAGGAATGATTGGGAAGTGTGTTAGTAAATACGGACGTCAATTAACAAAGCTAGAATTTAATATCCACTAAAATATAATCTTTTTTCTCTCTAAAGTTACCCTCATTTTTCTCAAATAAAGCCATGTCAAGATTAATTGCTTTACAAGTTGTCTGATTATTTGATCATATAGGCTTTTTTAAATTGGCTGTGTTGGAACTTTTAATTAGGAGTCTCAGTGTAGAATGTTAATAAGGTTTGCTAAGGCCAGGAAAGCCCCGTCAAGGGCTTGTCATGGATTTCTGCCTTACAGATTTAGGTAAATTCTTTTCTCTTTAAAATCCTTAAAATACCTTGAGATTCCTATATCTGTTAGGAGATGATCTTCCTCATTTGTCTGATAGAGCCACTGGGGACCTAAGAGTTTTTAGTCTATTGAGGGATCAGATAGAGAGAAAAGATAACTGTTCCAAGTCTGATTACATAGGTATAATTTATCAAATTGCTTTGAATCGTAGCTAGCTTAAAGAGAAGAGATTCTTTATGTCTGGGAAACAGGTTAAAAGCCAGTAGTATTTTAAACAAAATCAAAAATTATAACCATATTCACCAGTTTACTCAGTCCCATGTAACTAATTCTTTTAATCACAGTTTTCATTGGAAATTTAAAATTTCTTACCCAGTTTAGTTCACTGCTATAGTTTGAAATTTATTAGAAATCAGTAAATCTCCTTGAAGAGCAAGCATTTTGCAAAACCATCAGAAGACAACCATTAACTGTCTATAAATGACAAAAGATTTAAAATCATGGTTAAACACCGTTACAGTATAATCGATAAAGAAACCTGGTCACTATACCCAGAATTATCACTGGTAACATTTCAGATATACCAGAAGTTTAGGGAGTCCATATAATTTCTACAATATCTATATTAATAATATTTTCTCATACAATATAACCTTAGAAGATTTATTATTCTTTTGACAATACCGTGTTATTTAACATGCCAAATGAAATTTACTAGATTAAAATCTCTCTTTGGGATGTTTCAGGGGCCCTCTGTAGCATCCCAAACTTAACTGGAGATTAAAAGAACTTTAATTAGAAATTGATATTTGGGGAGCTTGTTAAAAGATTTCAGAACACTTGGTCAGATAAACATATAGATCACTGTAACGTAGTACTAATTCATTAACAAGAAAATGCGTCAAAGGTAATGGCACAACAGATCAGTTAAGTGGTATAAGAAGTTTTACAATCTGTTACTGAAGGTGGATTAACATTTTAAGAAAATTTTTTCCTCTTAACAGCGAGAAAACCAAATCTAGTCTTGTACCTGCTTACTTCTAAGATTCATTTACTTTGCCCAAGTTGATTCTAAACTTAGCCAATTCCGACCACGTATGAAACTCTTTCCTCAGGGTTCCTCTTCCACAAGCCTTCCATAGCTTTCTATACTCATATTAGTGTGTCCCTTATTTTCTCTTCCATTCAGAAGTAACCAGCTTCAGGAGAAATTCACTATTTTTCATTAACAAAATATAATTCCATTCTTATATCTTCCTTTACACATTTATCTTACTTTCCTAGGATACTGAGATCATTCCCTTAATAATAGAGACTATTTCAGTGTGGCATCATCCATTTATTAGTATTTCTAAACACCTTTATTTTCTCTGTAAGAGGAAGTTACATGTTAAGTAATTCATATTTCAATCTTATTTTATCTGAAAATGGCATAGCTATTTAATAAAATCCTATCATTTGACTTAATTTAGCACAACTCTAGAATTTAAAGATACCAAACATTTAGAGATTATCTTAAGCATACATTTTAAAAATATATTTTAAAAATTTACCCAAAGCTCTCATCTCATTTGCATTTAATTTACTTAAAATTTTACCACACCACATTACTGTTTTTTTTCTTGACAATTCTGCAACAGATATAACAGGATCTTATTTGACTTTCATTAAACCTAGGTACAGTAAAAGCATTATACTTAATATTGATGACTTTAAAGATGTCTATATTAATTAGAACATTCTTAAATTAAACAATATCAAATATTATCTTAATATTGAATATTTTCCAGTTCACGTGACGCTGAAAGTCAATTTGTTCAGTTTTTATTTTAAAAATACTTAATTTTCAAGCTCTTATGTTTTACGTCAATTAAGCAGATCTCTGACTGATTTTTTTTTAGCTGTAGAAATATCTCACATCAATAATGTGTACACAGTCTTATAAACAGACAAAAGCTAGAGATCTCATATCTTCACTTTAAAACTTACTTATAAGATAGGTATAATAATAGTTGGAGTAAAGTGAATTTGCTTGCTCAAATCACTAAGGCTTGCTATTTATGAAACAGACATTTAAGATTTCTTGACAAAGTCTGAAGGACACGTCAGAGTTCTGAGTTCTAAAATGCCAAAAATTTCTTGGCCTTAAGTTTTATTTCGTTGAGCTAATTAGGCTCAGTCCTAGGTCACTGTTTGCTGTATTTCCATTTCTGATCTGCAAGACAAAGACACAATCTTCCAATTCCCCAGAGAACTGCTCTGTCACCCAGACCCAATTTTCTCTCCTTAATTGGCATTTTTTTATCAGTGAGAAGAGCTGTAAACAAAGAATTCCATTTTTTAAAACCTTAAGGTTTAATTTATCATGTTTTCCAAAGCTTGCATAAGGCATTTAGTAAGGTCTCTTTTCCTTGAGTTATAAGTTAAACCCATTGTAAACCTCTTATTATATTTTTTTATTAGCCACTGAATATTAGTTTTTAGTTTTACGTTATACTGGACGGCTCATGTAACTCTGTTGGTTTCTTTTCCTTTGTTCAATTAATATTTTCTGAGGGACAGATTTGTGCCCAGACTTATAAAACCAAGAAGGGGAAGCGTTTTTCCATTGAAACACATCTATCCCACAACATAATTAAGCAAAACTTTTATATAAAGACCATTTAAATATACCAATTTTACAGACATTTATCTCAATTTTATTAAATCTTATACCTTTAATTTTTATATTTATGTTTTAATCAATAATTCTTATTTATAGAAGGAGTGCCAGAAGCCTTTTTTTTTTTTTTGTGCATTGTATCTAATTTTATAGAAAAGTCTCTAGGATGCCCAAGTTTCAGCCAAAGAGCTTAGACCCTTCTCAATTTTTAATTTGATTAATTGGTCTGTTGTCCCAATCATTGATCAAGTATTTCAGTCTATATATACATATATTTTAAACTGCGGCAAATAAAACGGACTTGTTTGAACTTTAATGTTGGGGGGCAGTAGGTGATCTATTTGGCCCTTTTTTTTTACTTTATGTAGTGTAGTATCAAAACCTTGTACCTAAATCCAAAAATGTCCATTTTATTTATCTCATTCAAAATAACCATATAAAAATATTTATCCACTTGGGTTAAGCCCCTTATCTTTTTTTTTTTTGACCTTTTAACAATCCTTTTTCCAGTTATTCAACCTAATTAACATTAATTATTCTAAGTTTTTATTAGCATCCCTAGAACCATTTATCGGAAAGGAAAAACACAAATGTAGCTTTTCAAACCAGTTTTATTTTTTTCACTAAGTTCTTAGCTTAAACATTAGATATATTTTTCTACCTTTAAAATTGATTTTAATAGATACCAATAAAACAGCTGTTTATAATGAGATCTCTTTCAACTTTCACCAATTTAAAAGTTTTTCCAAATTAAAGGATCCATCATATGGCCATCAATTTATATATATATATATATATATATATATATATATAATAATATATACATTATTATTATATAATATATATATATAATATATATATAGTGATTTTAAACCAATAAGATGAAGAGGCTCTTCCACATGAGAGTGGGGGTGTTGCCTAAATAAAATTCAAAGGTTTACTCTTCAAAAGCTAAAGGCCTTTGTGGTCCAGGCTGATGAAACAAAGTTTAAGATGGCAAAATATCTGACAATTGGTACAAAGAATTGCTTAGAATCCCAATTTATTTGCGTGGCCACCATATGTACACAATACTTGAACCTTTTGTATGGCAGAGTCCAAGGTTTCCTTTAAAAAAAAAGTAAACTTATATATACATACATACACACACTTAAAACACCCAGAGAAAGATAAAACGTTTACATTTCAAGGACACAGGAAGAGAAATCCAAGTTCCCCCTAACGGGAATTTTGTTTGTATAAGTTCAGAATTCCAAAAAATGTTTTTATCAGGCCTGGTTAGTTACTTTCATAGTGAGTTTTTTTTTTTTTTCTAATTCCCAATTAATGCTGTAAGTTTTGTACGTACATAAACCTGGCTGGGGTAATAGTTGGAGGCTGGCAATCTGTCATTTTTTCTTTTCTTTTCTGTTTTTTATTTTTTTTGAAAGTTCTATTCCACATTGTAAGGTCGGGTTCTCACAATAAATTTGCTAGTAAGATTTCCCTCAGGGACAAATCTATGGCATGAAGTCTTTGCCTCTACCACTCCTGCAAGATTCTCTGTCACCAGAGAAAGCTGTTACCAGCCAGGAGGAGGGTCCCATTTTTGGAGTTGTAAGGTTACTCATAAGAGTTTTACTTTTATCCTGAAAAATTCAATGGAGGTAACCAAATTGAGGAAAACATTAGACCAACTTCTTACCTAAACACTCAGCCCTGAACCCAGTGTCCTTCAACTTGGACACACTCGGGACGTCTCCACTGGGTGAGTATTTTCCTGGTATGATTCCACCAGCCCCACTTCGGCCGTCTCCGCAAGGTGGGTATTTCCCGTTATCTTTCAACCAGGCCCCACCCAGTATGTCTCCACTGGGTGGGTAATTCACCCCAGTATCTTTCAACTGGAGGGCCAGTTACCTGGAAACACCGCCAAATAAAACTCAGGATCATCAAACAATATGTGATTTCCAAGAACCAAGAGAGACTCACCCAAATTCATCTGGACTCCCCAAGGAGGCAGATGGGCACAGAGGGCCACTTATGGTACCAAGGATCCAGATACTCGGAGAGTTCAGGTGGAGAAAGTCTGCTCTGGGTCCCTTCATGGTGTCCAAAACTGTTGACTGAAATACATGTGCAGCCTAAAGGTTAAGAGTTATGTTTTATTTGGCGGGATGACTCGAGCCATGATGACAGCCTCTCAGATCTCTCTGAGGGACTGCTCCCAAGAGGTTGAGGAGGAGCTAGGATATATAGGAGCTTTACAACAAAGACCAGGTTGTTGGAACAGTAAAAGATTGCTTGTTATCTAAAGAAAGCCAGGTATCTCAAGTTCAAGAATTTAGTGCTTTTCTATGTATGGGAGGAAGCAAATATTTTGGACTCCCTGAATTCATTCTTTAAACAAGCACCTAGCTACCTAGGGCCAGTATCCTGTCCTTTCTTATTTTGAGTCTGCTCAGAGGGCACCATTGTCAGTTGCTGCAGCTGCTGGGCTGCAGGCCTGTCCTCGCTGGGAGTTGGCGGCAGCCGCTAATGACTTGGTTTCAGCACTCTTTGTTTACTGACATGGTTGCAGTATTTTCATTCACATTGTAGTATTTTCATTCACGGTCTGATTATGGATAATCTGCAAACTTGGAAAGCAACCGAGATGGAATTACTGCAGGTACATTCTTCTTTAATAAGCCGTGTGCAAACATAAACATGGAGGAAGCTTACATTTGGATTTGGTGGTGTAGGGAAGGGTTTCTGCACATTACAGGAGAAGGCAATGCAGAATTCCTTAAGTCCACCTTTCTTTTCTGTACTGGTTTCTGAGAACAGTTTATGGTAATTAACCAACATTGACAAATGGTGGCACACATTGCATTTAAGAGCTGGCCGGCTGCAAACTTGTGTATTGGACAGGTGGAATTCATAGGCAAATGGTCAGGTGGATGGGAGAGAGATGGAGCCTAGGCCTGGGCCCAGATTCCGGTTTAAATCGGCATTTCCTCACCATACGGCCTTGGACTAGAATGCAACCTCTCTTAACCTGTTGGTGAATCTGTGAAATGGGCATGATAATATTCGTTTCTTCCTGGGATTGTTGTAAGTTCTAAAGAGTATTGTAGCACACATGAAGCACTTAACACACTGGCACTTAGCAGTGTTCACTGTGTGCGGCCGCCCCGCTTGGCATGTGTCAGAGCCGTAAAGGCAGCATGTGTCTGTTGAGGATGCACTGGTAGCCCCTTGAATAGGTTGTGAATATGGTGATTCCCTTTAATCTTGGTAACTCTGTGTGCCATGGGAAGTTATTTTCATGGACAGATGAGGAATCTCAGGGTAAAGAAGACTGTGTAATTTGCCCAAAGTCAGACCATAATTTTGGGTGCAGGGGCCTCTGTTCAGCATGGGCCCCAGGGTCTTCTGCCCTCTCCATTCAGCACCACAACCAGATGTGGGGTCGGCTGTTTCCCAGCCCAGAATATCGGGCAGGCCGCAAGACACACCTGGCTCTGCACTGCTTGAGCAAAAACTCGGGAGGAGAGGAAGTTACAAAAGGGATAAACATAAAAACAGATGACAGCAAACTGTGATCAGCACTGAGAAGGAAAGGAACACGCCTCGCAATGCAGAGCTGCGAGCTTTCCCGTCGGGGCTGCTCTGGGGGCGTTCATCTCAGCTAAACAAACTCTGCTGCTGCACCAAGGCAGGAAGGCAGGGAGCGTGTGGCCAGGTAGACAGGGCCTTGTTAATCATACTCATTCCCCATTAAGCTGCAGCTGTCACGGGCACTTACCTAGTAAACAGATGTCTTCCATAATCATCACGCACTTTTCTTGGTAGTTTTATTGCCCCACCTTTGAGATGAGGTCATTGAAGCTGGGCAGTTTGCTGCATGCCCGTGATCACCATGGAAATACCCCCACTGGTCTTTCAACCTAGACTGGTGTGGCTGTCATGTCCCAGCCCTGTGAATGGCATCGTGTTGCTTCTCCCAAGTGTCCCAAATGACTGACATTGATATTCTTAATTCGTAGGAAATGGTAGGTGACAATAGGAAAAAAAGGTAGTAAGAAATTGTTTGGAAAACTAGAACAAAATCCAATTCTTCCCCAGCTGGGGGAGCGTACCCTGTGTCACTCACCCCACTCACTGCGTGTCACCTCCTCCCTGCCGTCTCCGCATTCAGAAGCCACTCTGAGCCTTTGAAGAACATTTTGCCTCATGACACTGTTGACTAGGACCTGCGACTTCTCTGTCCCTGGTTAACTCTCTCTTCAAAGCCATTTAAATTTTTTGCAGGCTCCTCCGCTCAGATGTAAGAATATTCTCTTTCAACTTCTTGATGAAGCTCCTTAATGAAGATCTCGTGAAGGAAACTTAGTCAAAACCTGGGAGGTATGCACACAGTGACTGCAACCTCAGCACTTTATGAAGTTCAGAATCAGATTTGTGGGTGACTCAGGAAAGGTTTTTTTATGGTAACAAGGGGAAAGTGAAAGGATGCAGGCTGTGTGAGACTGAAACATCTCGGTCCCAGCCAGCAAGGCACCTGCGTTCAGGATGGTGTGTGGGGAGTGCAGAGTTCTCACAAAGAAAGAAGTGTTGGGATGGGAGGGAGGACAGTTAGGTACTTTACTGTGGAGGGAAAAAGTGGGTTAAGCATTTCCTGGTTGAACAAGAGGACTGTGACATGATGTGCTTGTATTTTGGAGAGAAGGGTTTTGTGGGGACAGGCCTAGGGAGAACGCTCTGTGGCTGTGGAGTCAGCACAACAGAGAAACACAGAACCGTGCAGACCCCAAGGCCCCTGCTGGGGAAGAGGCTGCCCGCCAATTCGAGCCCTGGGGGCAGCTTCTGTCCCTTAGCTGGGGCCTCAGAGCTCCCTTCACAACCCAGTCCTGTTGATACAAGGAATAAAATGTGAGGCATGAGAAGGGCTGTGTCCCAGGCTTTGGTTGAGCCCCTGGGATGTGTCCCACCAGATTTTGTTCCTTGGCTTTGTGCAGTAAAGTATTCAAGAGCAAGCCAGTGTTGAGGAAAGGTAGATTTATTCACAGAGACACATTGAAAGGCAAGAGAAAGGCCACGAGGTGTGGGGTTTGTGTGCTCAGATTAAAAGTAGGTACACACTCCACAGAGTGTGGGCTTTCTCCGAAGAGGGAGAGAGAGGGGTGACCGCGAGGTGGCGCTGTGTTGCTCGTTTTCTTGGGCTTGGTGGTTTCATTTGCTAATATGTAGAAGGACCAGCCTAAGGGCAAGGGGCTGGGATTCCCAGGGAGTTGGCCATTTCCCACCCTGTGACCTTTTGTGGCTAGCCTTGGGACTGCTATGGTGCCTTGGGGCATGTTATTCACCATGTTACTATTACAATGGGTGTATAATGAAGCTCAAGCTCTGCTAGAAGTTAAATCTCTTCATCCTGAGCCTCAAGGCCTACTGGGGGTTGAATCCTTCACCATTTTGATGTTAATTGCTGTGGCCTTCCTTGAATGGCTGTGCTCTGCCCCCTTCCATCCTGTCTCACTGTGATGACACAGAGAGAGCAAAGGCCGGGCCCTGCCTGTGCTCTTGCATTTAACAGCAGGAAGTGCGGAGTGGGCTTATGATGACTCTGAGTGGTGAGAAAGATGTTTCAGATTTTGCCACGTGAGACATGGGGACCTGCCAGCAGCCATCACAGATTTATCTCAAGGACATTATCGCTTGTGTTGTTACAGAAACAACAGGCCAGCCAAGAAACATGCACTGAGATTTATTACGCTGGCGGGCTCAGAGGGGCTTCTGTTCCGAAGCTCTGAGCACCTCCAAGACCTGCACATGAGGTTCTATAGGGTTAATTACAAGTAAGGGGCTATTAGCCAATAAGGCTCAAACAACAAAAAGCAAGGAATCAGTACACTGAAGCTTATGAATTTGGAAGAGATCACTTTACTGACAATTGTTGACCTTGGATTTACGAGTTAGGTTATTAGCCCATTCAACTGACACTAAACTTCAGATTTACGAGTTAGCCCAGCAATACTTAGATCAGTAAACCGACACTTATCACACTTAGATTTGTGACTTAGCTCGTTAGCCCAGCTGGGATTTTCCTTCACAGTGTCATTCATCTTTTCTATATTTCTTTTTTTTTTTTAAGTATTTAATCCAAATTTAATATCAGGTTTTTTTGGAAATTTCAGAATATCAGAAATATCAGAAATTTTTGGAAAGAAATCTTTGGGACTCTTTTGGGGGGGTAGGTAATTAGGTGTATTTATCTGTTAGTGGAGGCCCTGGGGCTTGAACCCGGGACCCCGTGCACGCTAAGCACACCCTCTACCACCCCCCCATGATCTTTTCTTTTTGCTTTAGCTGCCAAGAATCTTACAGCTGAATTTCTAGTCGGCCTTTAACACTTGCCCTGACTCCAGGGAATCCATTTTTATGACTTTACCTCCCCCAGGTTTCATTTAAGTATTGAATCTCCAATTTCTCTTCACTTTCAGTTTTGCCTTTTTGTTGTTATGGTTGTTAAGGTGTGTTTAAAAAAATTGTTTAATTTCTCTTTTAGCAGGAGGCTGAAAGTAAATAAATATGTAAACAAACAGCACACTTAAATGCTTTTATACATTCTAAGCTGTTTAGTAGTTACTTAAATACCGAATTGAATATTAAAGTGATAACATTTTTAAATTATTTTTTAATTTTTTACAAAGATATAGCTGATTTGAAATATGATATGTTTCAGGTGTACAATAGATGCTCCATTTATAGTTACTGTAAACATTGGCTGTATTCCCTGTGTTGTAAGATACATCCCTGTAGCCTTACATTACATGTTGCAATTTGTATAAGAAAGTTGGGTAACGCAGAGTCTGGGGCATGGCTGTGTCTGACCCAGGGTCACGCTCACCCTGCCTGTCAGAGCCCAGGCCCTCTCTCCTGTCTGCAGGGCAGCGAGTGGAGGCAGCCCTCATCAGCGCTGGCACCACCCTCTGAGCAGCAGTGACAGCAGTGTCTGTGTGTGGACGTGCATAGTGTTTTTCCAGGAGCTTTACATGCATTTCTGCATTTAATAATTAAAGCCCTCCTGTGAGGAAGCGTTTTATGATTTTAATGAATAATACATTTTATTTTGATATTGATAGACTTCAAACCTCCGGAAAATTTACAGAAGTAGTACAGTAAACGCTTAGCTACTGTTCACCTTAAAGGGCACTATTTGTCCTTTTGTGTCTGGCTTATTTTAGCATAAAGTTTCAAGGTTCATCCATAATGTAGCCTGAGTCAGTACTTTATTCTTTTGGTTTCATAATATCCTTTTTCTTTTTTTCGTTTTTGGTCTATTTAAAAATATTTTCATTGAAGTCTAGTCAGTTTATAATGTTGTGTCAGTTTCTTGTGTACAGCACAACAATTCAGTTAAATAGGAACATACCTGTATTCATTTTCATATTCTTTTAAACATAAGTTACTATAAGATATTAAATATATTCTCCTGTGCTATACAGTATAAACTTGTGGTTTATTCTATACATACTCAGTATCTGCAAATCTTGAACTATCAATATATTCCTTCCCACACCCTCTCCCCTCTGGTAACCATAGTTTGATTTCTATGTCTCTGTGTCTGTTTCTGTTATGTAGATAAGTTTATCTTTTTGTGTCTTTGTTTTTTGATTTTTTTTTTTAAGATTCCACATGTGAGCGATCTCATATGGTATTTTTCTTTCTCTTTCTGGCTTACTTTTCTTTGAATGACATTCTCCAGGTCCATTCATGTTGCTGCAAGTGGCATTACTTTATTATTATTTTATGGCTGAATAGTAGTCTATTGGAGAAATATACTACAGTCTCTTTATCCAGTCATCTTTCAGTGGACATTTAGGTTGTTTCCATGTCTTGCTATTGTAAATAGTGCTGCTGTGAACATTGGGGTGAAAGTGTCTTTTTGAGTTAGGGTTCCTTCTGGATATATGTCCAGGAGTGGGATTGCTGGGTCATATGGGAGGTCAATTTTTTGTCTTTTGAGGAACCTCTGTACAGTTTTCCACAATGGCTCCACCAAACTGCATTCCCACCACAGTGCAGTAGGGTTCCCAATTGTCCGTAGCCTCTCCAGGATTTACTGTCTGTGAACTTCTGAATGATGGCTATTCGGACTGGTGAGAGGTGAGTCTTGATTGCAGTTTTGATTTGCATTTCTCTGATAATGATATTGAGCATTTTTTTCATGTGCCTATTGGCCATTTGTATGTCTTCATTGGAGAAAAGTTTCTTTAGGACTTCTGCCCATTTTTGAATTGAATTGTTTGTTTTTCTTTCTTATTAAGTGTAAAAACTGTTTACATATTCTGGGAATTAAGCCCTTGTCAGTTTCATTTATTGCAACTATTTTCTCTCATTTCATAGATTGTCTTTTTGTTTTGCTTTTTGTTTCCTTTTCTGTGCAAAAGCTTGTAAGTTTAATTAGATCCTACTTGTATTATTTTGCTTGTATTTCTATTGCTTGAGTAGACTGCTCTAGGAAAACATTGTTGAGATGTATGTCAGATGTTTTGCCTATGTTTTCTTCTAAGAGGTTTATAGTGTCTTGTCTACATGTTTAAGTCTTTAAGCCATTTTAAATTTATTTTTGTGTATGCTGTGAGGGAGTGGCCTAACTTCACTGATTTACATTCAGCTGTCCACTTTTCCCTACACCATTTTCTGAAGAGGCTGTCTACTCCATTGTATGTTCTCACCTCCTTTGTCAAAGATTCAATGACCAAAAGTTTGTGGGACTATTCTTGGTAATTTTGTTTATCCATTCATTGAAGGATGGATATTGTTTGTAACCTTTGGCTACTCTGAATGATACTGCCATGAATATTGATGTGCAAGTGTTTGTGAGAATATGTTTTCATTCTGTTGGCTGTACAGTTGGCCCGCCATATCTGTAGTTTCCACTTCATGGATCCAGATGGCTGGTTGTAAAGGGACTCGAACATCCTTGGATTATGGTATCCAGGGTGGGGGGTTCCTGAAACGAACCCCCCAAGGATACTGAGGGATGACTCTATATGTAGGAGTGGAATTGCTGAGCCATATATTTCTAACCTTTTGAGGAAACACCAGGCTTTTCCAAAGAAGCTGCACCATTGCTCCTTTCCAACGGCTGCATATTGAGGGTTCCCATTTCTCTGCCTCCTGACCGACACTTGTTATTGTCCATGTTTTGATTATAACCATCCTAGTGAGTGTAAAATCAGATATCATTTTGATTTTGATTTCGCAAGTGATGCTGAGCATCTTTTCATATGCTTATTGGCCAATTGTGTATCTATTTAAATACTTGGCATATTTAAAAATTGGGTCGATTTTCTTTGTATTGGTCAGTTGTAAGCATTTGTTTTATATCCTGGATACTAGTCTCTTATTAGATATATGCTTTGCAAAATTTTTCTCCTATTCTGCAGATTGTCGTTTCACTTTAGTTTTTTTAAACATTAAAACAATTTCTTTCTAGGGGAGGTAATTAGATTTATTCATTTTATTTTTCTTGCTAAGCACGCACTCTATCACTTGATATACACCCTTCCCCTTCATTTCACTTTCTTGATGATGTCCTTTGTAACAAATGGTTTTAATTTTGATGAAGTCAATTTTATCTTTCTTTTTTTTCACTTGTGCTCTTGGTATTGTATCTAGGAAGCCATAGCATATCTTTGAACCACAAAGATTTAAACTATGTCTTCTTTTAGAAAGTTTATACATTTAGTTTTTACGTTTCCATCTGTGATCCATTTTGAATTAATATTTTATTTGTTATATAAAATACAGGGGTCCAGATTCCAGATTCATTCTTTGGCCTTCAGATACCCAGGTGTCTCTGCACCATTTGTTGAATAGACTATTCTTTCAATGGAGTTTTGTTGGCACATTTCTGGAAAAATGACTGTAAATGTAAGTTTCCCCCCTGGATTTTTTATTGTTTCTCATAGATTTATGCATCCAAACTTATGCCAGTACCATAATGACTTGAGTACTATAGATTTGTAGTAACCTTTGAGTGAGCCTTCAACTTTGCTCTTCTTTTTCAAGATTGTTTTGGCTGACCTGGGTCCCTTGCACTTCCATATGAATTTTGGCATCAGTTCTTCAATTATTGCAAAGAAGTCAGCTGGAATTTTGATAGGGATTCCATTAAATTTGTAGATCACTTTCGGGAGTCTTAACATTTTTAACAATATTGTCTACCATTCCATGAACATGGGATGCCTTCCATATATGTAGATGTTTTAATTTTTTTTTTGGTGATACTTCAAAATGTTCAATGTGCAAATCTTGTAAAATTTTGTTAAATGTATCTCTCATTTTATTTTTAATGCTGTTGTAATTGGAAAGGCTGAGCTTCCTAAGGGTGGGACTATATATCAATTTATTTATTTCTAGGATTCCTACACAGCAAATACCCTAGATTTATATTTGCTACATAAATCTATCCACAATTCTTCCCACCCCCGTGTCATAAGAAACCAAGACCCAGGTTAAGCTACCTGAACACTTATGTGGAAGTGAGAACTGAGACCCTTGGGTGGGGCTTTGTGCAGATTATACTGAAAGCTTATTCATTATGGCTTCATCTTAATTTCTTTTAAACAATCCTTTCAGTGTATATAGTCAGATACATTAAGAAAATGCCCTTTCGATGTGTGGAGGAGCTAAGACTATAATTTTCAAATAATTTCTAGTGAGAGTGTTGTACTTGAAACTAATTTGCATCAATTTTTGAAGATTTATGTTTCAGGAGCTTTGACTATATAATACCTGTCTTTATTCAATAACTACAACTAAATGCTCAAACAACATGTAAGAGTTTGAGCAAACTGCCCCCGCCCTGTAGTGCTGGTTGGCTGCAGCTGTAACTGGAGTCAAGTCTTACCTATCCCAGTACGCTTGGGTGGATCTGCTCAAAGGGGTTCATCCAATAGTTTGTCGGTAGTCTTTTGGACAAAGCTATAAAGCATTGATTTAAGGTTGCTGGAATGGAATCTATTTTATTAATATTAAGTAAGCATATATTGAGTGCTTACTGTATGTTGGGAATTGTCCCTAGCCTCACATGAATATTATTTCGCTTAAAACCTCTCATATTTCCTAGTTATTCACACTTTACAGATAAGGAGTCTGAGTATTAGGTTTTCTCTCTTTTGGGGGGAGCTCATTATCAATGATGGGAAGTTGTAAGGAAAAAGATACTGATTCATCCAGAGAAAACATTTTTCTGAGAGTCAGCACTGAAGAGGTTGATCATTGTTTGAGTAAGACGAGCCCCGGGTTGTACGGAGTCAGCATCCCTGTCCTGGACACGGCACGTGTAGCACTGCGTGGTGGGTGAGGCGGTGCGGCCGCGCAGGGAACGCGGATGCCGGGCCATTGGGCTGTGCTCAGGCCCGGTGGGGCTTTCTCCTAAGGGAAGTGGAACGTCATTGTCAGAATTTAAGTAGGGGAGAGGGGTGCTCTCGTAGATCACTTTTGTCTTGTAGAATGCTTAGAAACATTTAGAAGGCTCGGCAGGAGGTGATGTGATAAGTCAGAGTAGGGTGGCTGTGAGGTGTAGCAGTGTTCAATATTCAAATGGTTTTCAGTCCCAGGTTTGTGGCTCAGTAGCCGTGTCACTTTGGATGACGCACTCAAGGAAGTGAAACAATTTATCTTATTACTTGAAGCAGTGATATACCGACTTCCCAGGACTTCTGTGGAGATCCAGTGAGATAACGTGTGCACAATGTGCAGCGTGGTCACCAGCACAGAGTCAGTGCTGAGGGAGTGCCAGTGAGAACTTTGTAGGTGAGGTTTGGATGGTGTGACTCGTTGACTGAGGAAATTGGGCCCTGAAGGAGGGGTCCAGTCACATCTGTGAGTGATGGGACTGAGCTGGGAGAGGCAGAGGGTGGAGTTGGAGGTGCCCTTGAAACATCTAAGTGCAGTGCCACAATCACAGAGGAGGTCTAGGCCCGGGCTGTGCATTTTCCTATAATCTCAATCACTGAGGACGCCAAGGTATTGATCATTGAACGTGAAGACATACTTACAGGACAAGTGAATAGTAGTATCATCTCTGTCATCAAAGCTCACGTCTCTTTATTCATCACTCACTTTGCTAATTGGGTACTTACAGAGCTCAATTCACCATCCTCACCTGGGCTCAGGCTCCACAGAAAAGATCTTGTGAGTCTCCCTCTTTTCCAGAAGAAAACACATTTAGCTGGTAGACTTCTCTACTTCGCCAGACTTAGAATTTTAGTTTGTTGATTTAATTCTGTTTTCTGTTGGCCGTCTCCTGACAGGAGAGACATTTTACCTCATGGTCAGGTTTCAATTAGCTGTTACTGAGAACTGCTGATCTGATCCATAGTGTATTTTTTCTATTAACTTTGTAGAGTACTTATCACTTTTCTGTCTTTTCCCTTTAATTTTGTTTCCTCTTCAATGTTCTATCCTATTTGGGGCCTTATTTTATTTTTTAATTCAAAAATGTCTGTTAGCAGTTAAGAAAACAAAAGCAAATAAAAAATGCACATGATAGCTAGATTTAGAATATATCTAGTGTGTTTTCTGTCTCGGCAATGGAGGGTTCTAGAAACTCTTGAAAACCTTCATTACATAAGTTCCTTAAAATGCTGATTAAGAAATAAGACCTTACTTCCTCATCTTTCAAGCTGCACAGCTAATTGTCAAGAAAGTGAGGGGAAATCCTCAGAAGCCAAGTCAACCAGAAAGCAGGGATTCTGGGAGATACACGAGCCTTAGAAGCCCTGGGGGCCAGTTGGCTCCTGAACTGAGTTTCAGTTGCCTTGGCAGGAGGGCAGGAGGTGAGCCCCAGGCCTCTCACACTGGGGGTTGGATGGCTGTTCTTATGTAAGGCCAAGCACATCCTGAGAATCCTGCTTTATAAAAGGGTGAATTAGAAAGAAAAGTAAAAAAGCATTCCTCAAGACAAGGAAGTAAGGAAAGTCAATTTTTTTGGAAGCGGGGAAAAATAGCATATCCAATGTAAGTATTTAGTTTAAATCTGTTCTGGCATGAGAGTGACAACAAACTCCTGGCAGAAAATCACAGCTCCTCCCGGAAAGAGAAGTTGTGTTTTGAATGAATCAGTGGGCAGCCATTCCGAAAAAGGTCTCCAGAGTCTTCTGGATCAAGATACTGGACCCAAACACCTCCCTTCCATGGTCTCATTTAAATAACGAGAAAGGTTTTAAAGGAAAGAAGCCATAATCATAGTTCTATTTATTGACATTAATATATGCTAGGAATTCAGAGGTGACTATGGAGTTGTCACCTCTTTTATGGACCTTACTTTCTATTTCACATAGTTGGGGTACTTGGTGGAGGGTGGTGTTAGTCTGTTGCAATTAGCCAGGACAGGAGATTAAGAAAGCAGTGAAGGGCGGGTGACATTTTTAGCTGAGGACAGTCCTGTTCAGTTGGTCTGTAATTGCAGGCTCGTTGAGTTGTCACTGGAGGGAATTGATCTTATGGAGTTTGGACTTAACTCAGGCCTCTTCAGAATGGACAAGTGAACCTGGAGAAAGACAGTCAAATCTGTGCAGACATTAAAGTCCACGTGAACGTGCTGTATCCCTGAGCCAAAGATAGGACAAGTAGGCAGCACTTCTTGAGGACAGAGGAGTGGTTTTTAAGGTTCTCCAAGAATGAAGCCCAGGGAACCGGGATGGCCAGTTGTCAAACTGTGACGTTGCTCTTTGGATGGTGTACCCACCGAGGTTATTGGCCGTTTATAGGTTTCCATTTCTCTTTAATGCATGACAGGTGATGAGGACGTGGGCATACACTTTTGACACCTTGTCGAAGTGACTGGGTACCTGCCTAGAAGGGCGGGCACAGCTACGGCTGCGCCATACATCTTGCCGCCCATCCCGTTCCCTGGCTCCGTGATCACGGCAGAGTGGTTCCTTGATGACCTGTCCGTCTCCTCTGTGACATCGTAACCCAACAAAATACCGGAGCGTATTAGCTTGGCTTTGTTCTTTTCCATCCTTCCCTTCAAATGATGATGACTGATAATGGACCCAGTTACGTTTGCAGATGATTTACACGTAGTGCTGTCAGTACAAACCTTGTTATCCCCACTGTGTGATCTAGAGAAGAAAGTTACATTCTTTCCAAATTGTTTTGATGCACTTATGTGGGAAAATGATGTACGTTTGAATATGTATTTCCTCTCTGAATCATCATGGCTACAGATGAATATTTGTAGACATGGAATGAGTTTACTGTGTTTGAACTGTATGGTCCCCTAAATTCTCCCCAGCTTTTTAAAGTCATCACTGGAGTGCTACCTCCACAGTGTCCCAAAGCATCCACCACTGCCTGTTCTTCGGACACTGTGAGTTTCCAAGTTGGAGAAGGCTGCTGGCTGTTGAGGCATTCTCTGGCACATCTCTGGCTGGTTGATGTGAGCTTAGCACACAAGACTTGGCAGACAGTATCTAACCATGGTCACGTCCATTTCTGGAACACTCATGGAGGATTTTACACCTATGCTAGTGGCATACGTTATTTCTTTTAGATTTCAAAACAATCATAATTAGATTTTATCACCTGTATTAATAAGGAAACTGTCAAAGCGAGTGATGTGCAGACTTTGGACTGGAACACGGGTCTTTCTGATCCCTATCTCTGTTCCCTCCCCAGCCTATCCTTCCAAATGTCCAGGAGACTCTTCCTCAGTCTTGAGTTTCCCACTGATGTTACCACTGTCTTTGTTTCTGGAGAGGAAAACAAGTCTAAACTTACTTTCCAGTTGGAAATGGAATGGAGAGTTAACCTTGGAAGCCGGGAGAGTCTGTCCTGTGATGAAGCGGTCTCTGAGCCACTTCCATGGGGACGTCACGTCACTGTCTGGGCCCCTTGCACAGCCTGTGCACAGGTGATAAGCCAGATGTGCTGAGCAGTCCTACCGGACAGGGAAGTGCATTGGAAATGAGTTTGGGTATTTGGTTTCATTACATATGTTCCTGAGGGCCTTGGCCTGGCACTTCAAATGGGACCACTCCCTGTCCCACAGACTCGTGCTCTGGGCCCGTGCAGACTTAAAGTGGCCTCAGCCTGAGGCTCAGGGCCCGTGGTGATGAGGAGCATTTTAGTCCAGTGTCTGCCGGAGGCTCTGACACTTCTGGGCCATGGGAATTTGTCCAGGATGATAATAAATCCTCCCCGAGATTCAGATTTCCTTGCCTGTGAGCCGGGGTAGTAATAGTTTCTGAAATGATTGTAATGATTCAGTAATGGGCACAGCGTGTGCTGGCAGGTAGCTGATGTTTAAGGAGCAGAAGTCGCAGTCACTCTGTCAGCCTCTCACTGTGTGCTCTGTGCTTTGAGAGGTTGTGTGTTTGGTGAAAGTCCCGCCCAAACCCTAGGGTGTAGATGAACTGTTGTTCCTTTACTTTCCCGTCCTTTTCCTCTTTCCCTTCTCTGTGTCCCATGTTTAGGTAGCAGATTCCACTGTTTCAGGGAATATGGAACTTTCTAGTAAAAGGAGAGGCGGAACGCGGAAAGGTGGGGCCCAGAGGGGGTCTGGAGCATCTGCACAGCGCTGCTTCCCTGCATTTCTGCATCCGGTCCCATCAGTGCATGAAGTCAGCCTTCCTCTTCCTTCCTGTGTCGTTGGGCCTCTGTTTTAAGGGAAAATTTTTTACGGGTCTTTTTTCCATTACATGTTTCGTTCAGATGCTTGTTGCTTTTCTCCCTGTGCTTCAGCATTCCTAGGAGAGAATTCAGCAGTGCAGCATCCTCTCCGAGCTCTATGAGTTGATCGGCTTCCACCGCTAGTCCGCCTTCTTCAAGCGGGTGGCCCCCGTGCAGCGCGCGGCCCCCGGCATTACGGAGCCTGGCGGGAAGGCCTGCTACCGACTCCTTCTGCAGACGCTTCCTGGCTACAGTCTGTCGCTGGATCTGCAGGACTTCAGCAAAGGTGTTGGAACTAAAACATTGCTTCAGTCCCATTAACCATGCCTGGTTTGGGCCCTGCTGTCCTGTCTCATCAGGGTGAATTCTGATTCGTTTAGAATAGGGCTCAGCAGACTTTTTCTGTCAAGGGCTTGGGAGTAAGTATTTCAGGGTCTGCAAACCTCCTGATCTCTGGTGCAGCTGCTCAGCTCTGCTGTTCAGACGCCAGAGCATCCGGACATTCCACACACCCACAGAGCTTTATTAACAGCGGTGTCTGGGGCTGGATTCAGTGTATGAACTGCAGTTTGCCCCCACAGCCTCCTCACTATTGACGCCTGCAACAGAGCATGCATTTGCGACAATGGGTGAACCTGCACTGACACGTCATCATCACCCAGAGCCCAGACTTGACACTAGGATTTACACTTGGTGGTGTGCACTCTGTGGGTTTGGACAGATGTGCAATGACATGTATCCACCGTCACAGCATCATACAGAGTAGTCTGTCTTAGTGACCTTAAAATGCTCCGTGCTGCACCTCATTCATTGCTCCTTCCCCTCTAGCCTCTGACAGCCACTGATCTTTTAGTCTCTGTGGTTTTCCCTTTCCCAGAACACCATACAGTTGGAATCAGACAGTTGCGGAACCTTCCCAGATTGGCTTCTTTCCCTTAGTAATATGCATTTAAGGTTCCTCCATGTCTTTCCATGCCTTGATAACTCATTTCATTTTAGCACCAAATAATAGTCCATTTTCTGGCTGGACCACAGTTAATCCATTCACCTACTGAAGAACAGCTTAGTTGCTTCTGAGTTCTGGTGATTATGAATAAAGCTGCTATTAACATCTGTATGCAGATTTGTGTGTGGACATAAGTTTCCATTTCGTCGAGTAAACACCAAGGAGCACAGTTGCCGGATCATGTGTTAGGAGTACGTTTAGTTTTGTAAAAAATTGCCAGACCGTCTTCCAAAGTATCTGGGCCATTTTACATTCCCACCAGCAATGCATGAGAATTCCTTATGCTCCACATCCTCACCAGCATTTGGTGCTGTCAGTGTTCTGAGTTTTGGCAGTTCTGACAGGTGTGCAGTGGTACCTCGCTGTTTCAGTCTGCATCCCCTTGATGGCAGATGCTGTGGAGCATCTTTCCATAGACTTCTTTGGCATCTAGATTTTTTCTTTGATGAGGTCTTTGTCAGGAATTTTGTTCATTTTTAATCAGGTTGTTCATCCTTCTTGTTGAGTTTAAAGAGATTTTGGTATATTCTGGATATCAGCCCCTTATCAATGTGTCCCTGCCCTTCACCTGCAGCACCGGAGTTGTCCTTTGGGTCTCAGTGGAGTGTCAGCTCTTCAAAGAGGTTCCCTGTCTTCCCTCAGCCTAAATACTGTCCTTGTATTTTTCACTTTCATTGACTCATTTTGTTCTTTTAAATAGCATTTCCCATAATTTGTAAGTATATTAAAAAAAAGGGCAATGATTGAACACCACCTCCCCCACCAGGCTGTGTGCCCTGTGAGAGCAGAGGCCCTGTCCCCACTCACCGTTTCCCATGACAGCACATGGCACATGTCCATGTAAAAGTGTGTAACGTGGGGCCAAACCTGATGAGCAGCTATGATGACATGTGTTGGCTATCATTTATTGAGTAGACTTTGTTTCTGATGTAAATTATTAAATCACATGAATGAAACTTGTTTGTTTTGAAAAATAAAACAACAAAGCACACCTCCATTTGATTGGTACTTTCTACTTAGCCTTCTGACACAGGAGGGGATGTTCACAATAATTTTCTGGAGGATGTTGGGGAGGTAAAGTAAGAGAGTGAGATCAAATAAAGTAAAAATGATAACTATCAGTTGGCTTTATTTTCACTAAGACATAATAGTTACTTTAAACCCTATCTCAGCTGTTGTTCTGTTGTTTTAAACATTTCTCATAGAATAAAATGGAAGCCCACTAAACCCTGAAAGGGAAATTGTGTGCTCAGGTCCTGAAAATTGTTTATGTCTATTTCTTGAAATGCACATTTTCCCTGTTGGTTACAGAAATTCGAGGCGGGAACACAGCCGTGCGCTGTGTGTCTGCCGGGTTCACGGACTGCTCACTGTCATTTTCATTTTCTTGTATTGCAGTTTATGAAGGTTTTCCCATGAGATATATTGCTCAGCCTTTTCCTGAATGAAGGATTGAATTTTCCACAGGAAATCTTATGAAAGAGAGTGACAAGGCACATGGGTTTCCCAAAAAGGAATACTTGATGTAATAAACTCTCACTATGGTGAACCTTTTTTAATACAAGCCAGTTGAAAATTTTATCACTAGGTCATAGGCCACAAATCTGTCTTAAGAATAAAAAGATTCAAATTTTATAGAAGAAGCAGTTTGAATCAAGTAGAAATTATGATTTGTACACTAGTTGGTGTTAGAAATTATACTCAGTCTTATCATAATTGCCTGTGGTAGGAACTGGATTATTATTTATTTATTAAAAAAAAATCCACTAGCTGCTATTTGCCCCATTCTTGATGCAGCAGTGCTGAGGTTAGTTAAGTTGGGCCATTTAGGATTGTTAGCTAGGTTTTCCGGACATTGATTTCAGCCTCTTTATCTTTTTTACAACCTCTTCTTTTGTATCGGCCTTTGGTCTTTTGACAACGTGGAAATACTGCACGGATCTGCCTTTCCCTTTTTTCCTGTCTTTGTGGGAAAAGATTTCTGAAAGACAAACTACTAGGATATTAAGGATTTTGTGTGGGGTAAGTTTGTTCAGTTCTAAGGATTTCAATTAATACGTATTAATACTTGCTATTCAGCTAATGACAGTAAAATTATAAACTAACTGAAGTATACATGAGTAAGTATAGTACAATAAGCCAATCACCCAGATTAAGGAATTCACAAACTTTTCCATATTTCCTTTATTCAGGCCTTTGTTCTTTTATTTGTCCTTTGTTGAAGTATTTGACAGCAAATACAAGAAGACATGTCATTTTACCCTATATGCTCAAGTAGGCATGTCTGAAAAATGAGGGCCTTTTTTTGATCAGGTTTTTCCATTTGACCCATGTGCTCATTAAGTACCAGCTTTATCATGCATCTCACTAGGCATTAGGGATCCTTGGGGCAATGAGACAGTCCTGGCTCCCAAGGAAGTAAGGGCTGATGGAAGAAACCAACACAGGAGCTTGGGTGCCTCACTTAAGGTCCCTACTGGATGACACCAATTGGACAAAATTTGTGCACAATACAGTAGGATTCACAAAAGGGACTAGTCAGACTTGTAGGGCAGGCCGTGAGAGAGGCGGTCAGCAGGGCTACAAGAGGAGGACTCATTTGATCAGAATCTGAAATCCTTTCTGCCAACCTTTCTACCAAGCCCCCAGGGCCCATCACACACAACCCTGTGCTGTAACTGTTTTTGATTCCAGTTACCACATCTCCTTCAGGAAGGATTTTAAGGTGGAAAATATTTAAAATCCGTAATTGTTGCCAGAAGGGACATAGAACAAGGAACATGTAAACAACACAAATGTCTATCAGCACATGACTGGATAAAGACGAGGTGATACATATATACAATGGAATACTACTCAGCCATAAAAGATGCCATTTGCAGCAACATGGATGGACCTGAAGACTGTCATTCTAAGTGAAGTGGGGTGGAAAGAGAAAGAAAAATGCCATATGACTTCATTTATGGGGAATCTAAAATTAATAGCAATAATAATAAGACCACAAATGAACTAAATATTGTTTTGATTTCTTGAATATATGCAAGCATATCTGACTGTCCTTTGTGATTGGATTACCATATTCTGTTTATTCTTTTGTAGATGTCCTTATTCCTCTGGTAACTAAATTTAAAAATCTAAAGCTCTAATCTGTTCTTATGAAACAATAATTAGTACATATATGTAAACTAAAAAATGCAGTATGCTCTATATATGTATTTACATGCAATATGTGTATGTGAAGTTGAACTGTAAAAATTCTACCTGATAAAACTGAAAAAGGAAAAAAATAAAAAATTTATTTTAAAAAATCACCCCTCTTTAGATATTAAAACGTTCATTTCTGAGATTCTGTGAAAGACAGCATGGAAGTAGGTTTTTAAGATTTTCTCCTTGCTCCTCGGTGAGCAGCCTGGGCTGCACAGCTTGGCGGCCTCAGGCACCCAGGACTTGCCGGCTTGCTCCTCACTTGTTGGGAGGAAGATTAGCTGCTTCAGGAATATTTATGTTCTTAGAAGTTGCTGAAAACCCCACAGAGCTTCTGTTTACATGGAGTGTATCTGTCAATATACCCCATTATAGAAATTAGAACAGAAAATTTAAACCCAAGAACTGACAAGCACACGCTGTCCCAGCACGTGGTCAAAGCAGTGCTGCCACGGTGGCGTGTGTTGGTTCTAGAAAAAATGCACCATACAGTCAAGAATGAGGGTGAACCCACAGATCTCATCTCAGCAATGCTATGAAGAGGTGGGACCCAAAGCCCCTAAAACAGTGCTGAAGTCCCCAGAAGTCCCAGAACACACAGAGCCATGGGACCAAGAATCCAGTGTCTCATGGATCACCAGCTGTGGAGACCGCGTCCTGGGTCAGGAGGAGCAGAATTAGGGATAGAAGGCACACAGTCCTATTGACAGCAAAGCTTTAAAGGTTTTGAATTGACTGAAAGTTTGGTAAGATTTGCATTTAGACTACTACATTTCCTCTCCTGGAGACGTTAGAAGGAAAACACTGATTAATAGAGGATGATTGTAATGGATTAATTATGATACTGATGACATGGACTGCGAACACTAACCCTGCACTCAGTGTAGACTAAGCCTTTTATGTACACAATTCATGAGGTCTCCACACCCCTGCAACGTGGCATTAAGCACTCATACAACCATGAAACCAGTGACTATAAAACAGTCACAAGCCTTCCTCTCCAGCATGAGGTAGCAAAACCAGTAAGGGTTTTCAATGACAAAAGCCAAAATCATATATTTTTGGGAAAGAAAGCAAATGAAACACTGAAGAACAATAAACCAAAAGAGCAGATGGAATGGAAAATTTTATTGAAGAAAGCAATGATTGATTCAATTAAAACAGCTAATGTCCCTGGTATAATTGAACCATCAATCCAAATTTTTGGAAAAGTGGGTTGTGAAATTACTGTTTCATTTAATATTGGAATTCCTATTTGGACCAATTTGATATGCACCACTGGTGTGAGGTTAGATATTTAGGTAAATAACAATATTCCTATTTTTTAAGTTAACAGGAAACATAACACAGGACTCCAGATTTAGGGAGAGAATGCAAAAAACTACTATCATACTCCATCCAGTAAGGACAAGTGTCCCTGCGTCACCAAAGCAATGAGAATTTGCAGAAAGAAAACACAGTTCCAATTGTGACAAATACGAGACCGTGAGCCACGAGTTACGAGAACAAGCAACTGTTTAAATGCCATGGGCAAATTTTTTTTATCATCTTGAAAACATCACTGATGTTCTAGGTAAGAAAAATAATTGTTTTACTAGCAAATCCAACTGACACGGGAGTTTTTCCAAGTGAGAAGGTGATTCCAAAAAGTGCAGTAAAATGAGTAAAGATGATCTGCGCAGTGACGGAGATGGTCTTAGACTAACCAGCACCACGATTCCCGGTTTTACACTTGCTCTCTGCTCATCACCTCTGACACAAGAACTCATCAAATGATTGTTTTTTCTTTAGGGAAAAAAAAGATAAATAAAATCTAAATACAAGATGTGGTATGTAAAGCGGTAATGAAGTTTTCTAACCTTATAATGCAGCCAGTGTAATGTAGCACTTATTCGGGCACTAGAATTTTTTAATTTCTTTCTTTTATACCCTATTTCTATCCTAAAGGAGACACTTAAAGTTTTCTACTTTATTCAACGTATCTTGTGAGGGTTGTGATATACACTGGTATGGCAGTTTTAAGAGATTCAAAATCGCCTCTTTGGTTGTGGTCAGGAAAGACAAGGCTCCCTCACAGCTGCGACGGAGAAGGAATCCCCGGAGTCAGCCTCCGGGCAGCTTCCGAACCGCATTTGCTTTCACTTGGCACAGGACACCATCAGCAAGTGTAACTCTGACAAGGAGATTTCCCCAGGGAATTGGGAGGTGCTCTAACATTCTGAAGCCACTTGTTTCCCAGTTAGGTAAGGGTTGGAAAAATAGTTTATTAGAAGTGACTCCCTTTGTATGTGCCTTTTGTCCTGAGTGGTCACTAATTAGCATAGAATATAAAATACCCCATAATATAAGAATTTAGGCAAAACATCTTTCCATCTACCTGTCTATTTGTTTATCATATTTATAGTTAGGTTACATTTTCTATGACGTTCACTTCCGGGCACCAGAAAAGAAAGGTTACAAAATATTTATTGTCAATAGGGGGGACTGGGTCTAAGGGTTAAAAACCACTCCTGCTAACAATAAAAACCATATAATAATTTTAATCTCAGTTGCATCAGACCTTCCAGAATTACTCCTTCAATTTCACTGTTAAAACAGTAATAGAATCTCTGTTCTTCCAAGACTTGGGCCTGATCACCACCCATCCAGACATCTGTCTGTGGGTCCCTACTTGTCCTCGAGGCCCCCGAACACACCTTATGTGGTGAACTTTCTTCAGTGTCCCTACTGTAGGGGAAACCAGGAAGTCCCAGGCACTATCCAGGATTCACACCTACCTGCAAAAATCAAAGTCATGTGACTGAAACGGGACAACCCAGGTGGAGTTATAGGACTGAAAGCTCACCAAAAAACAGGTTTGGGGGCCTAACCCAAGCCCTCCAGCTCCTAAAATCAAGAAGGACAGGGAGTCCCAATTAGCCACGAGACTGGGGGGCTTCATTACTCCATGAATAAATGATTTGTTCCAGTGCCACCTTTAGACAGGGAACCCCAGAACCCAAACTTGGATGCACCCCGTCCCCTCCCCTCTGAACAAATATTCTCTCAAGACACGTAGTGAGAGATGGGAGCCCCGATGAGCTCTGGAATAAGATGCAATCTGAAAGACTGCTGGTAACAAATGGTGTGGAGCTCGGGCAGCCCCCAGGGCCACCAGCCCTTCTGGTACCCACACTTCCATCCACAACAGTTTCTTCAGGACCCTTATGCACACATAACCATCAAACAAAAATGATTGCTTAGACATATTTTAAGAGAAATAACATGAGAATGCCAAATTCAAGACAAGTCAGAATCAAGACCCCAGAGTATTTACTGAATGAGATCTCACGTGTGCTCCACAGTGAGCTTTAAACCCTTAGGACACAGTCATGGAACAGTAGGCATTTTCTTTCTTTCCTCCAAGTTGGCTTTACTGCAGAACTCCTTAAACACTGGAAGACTCTGGATCCCACCTCTACTACTTACACAAAGGGCTCATCTCACCATTTGGAGTGGGATCAGCGATGGTGCAGCCGGCTTCAGTGTGCGCACTGCCGTGCCCAGCTCCCCGAGGGGCAGAGCTCCCCCAACGGGCACTGCAGTGCCTGCGAGAATCAGGTGTCTGATGAGTGAGCCTGGGGCGGGCAAGACAGGAAGCAAGCACCGCTTCCTCACACTCTGCAGGTGATCTCTGTGTCATCTTGAATAAATACAGTCAGCATTAAAGATGTTTGGCAAGAGGGTAAAAGTTAAGGCCTCCCCAAATCTCCTCGCATTCCTTTAGTGGGAGTCCTGTTAGAACACATGGTGACAAGAGACGCTGGCTTTACATGCGCACGTTGCCCTCAGGGCTGCAGGTGAGGCCACGGTGCTGCCTCCGCCCCACCTCCTGCCCTCGTCCCCCAGACTTCACAGGGGCCGCTGACTCATTTCTCTGACTTTCTCTCCTTGGTATTGCTGCTCTTCCAGCTTTTAAGAGCTCATAAGAACCTCACCAGAAAATCTTTAACAATGAAAGCAAATCAAATGAAATCAACCACAGAAACACACTGCCTTCATCATTACTTTACATTTTAGGAAGAAATTCTTGAAGATGACTCCCTGACCTGAAGGGATGGATGGAGGAGAAAAGAAAAGAAGACAAGCATTTTTGGCCCACAAAAAATGAAAGGTAACCAGATGGTGGCTAGTTTTCATTGCACCTCTCTGCCCGCCCCAATTTCACATGCCCCTCCCAACTCAACTCATCAGAAATCGACTGAAGGAGACGGCTTTGCAAATTTATTGGAAGCCAAAGAAATCGCTCCAGAAACAGTCTCCCAAACCCAGCGAGATCACTGTAAACTGACCAGTGCCAGGATCTGAATACTAAAACACACAGATTCAAACTCCGACACCCTCCCTGGTGGGTGTACTTACCGTGAAGGTGTTGCCGTGAAATTTGTCAGCATCCAACATATAAAAATGAATGGGACACCAGTTTTCAACATCACAGTCCCTCTGAAACAACTGATAGTCAATTAGCGTTTGTCGGCAGCAAAAGTCGATTTTCTCCCCTGCACGTGGAGATCAACACACAGAAGAGACTGATGATCCCCGCTGCGAGTGTAGCTAAGTGTGTCTAAGCAAACTGGCTCCATCAGCCTCCTGATGAGCAGGGGATTGTGTGAGCCGCGGGGCTCTGCAGACTAATGGCCATGCATTGAGGGCGCTTCCTTACTTTGGGGAGAAAACGCGGAAGCAGCACTCGCTGTAAATAAATTCTAATTAAAATTTCAGGTGCAGTTACTGCAGCATAACCCAGGCCAATAGATGAGGCTCCCTCCGTGCTGTCCAGTCATGTGAGCCAGGCTCATTATTGTACCTGTGTGTTTGGTTTAGCAAGTGAATCATGTCTGTTTTCTGGAAATTACATAAGGGTGGAAAACCTTCCAAACATGTTCATTTATTTGCTGTGGAATTTGTTTAATACTCTTAAGAACATTTACAATGACAACCTTCTTAAATAATCATCTTTGCCCGACAGACATTTCCAGGCACATGTGCCAAAACCTAGGACAACCCAGAAGCAAAATCAAATCCGTTTCAGCTGCACAGCACCACAGAATGCGTCCAGTTTGCGAGTCAACGATTTTTTTCTCCACACCCTTTTACACTTCTGCCCAAATTAATCAGCTTCTGCTTCTCTTGTATAGTGAGTATCGTATGACTCATCTTCTCTGCCTGTAAAATGGAAATGGGAGATAGTTCTACCCAATAAAATGTCATAGAACTAACCACCAAAATTATATATATTAAAAAAAAAAAAGCCAGGGCTTTATGCTGTCCAGGGATATGAATCATTTATTTAATGTGTCAATTGTTACAAGAATAAACTTTTCTAAATGTAAAACCTCCTCAGAAATCTTCAAGTACTTTTCAAGAAAAATATCACAGAAAATTTCTGAAAAGTATTTAAAGGAAAACCATTTTTAACTGAATCATATTCTAGGCACACTGAATAAATTCTCTTTAGAGAACTCCTACTTTTTTTTTTAATAAATGACCTATAAAAATACACCCAGCATTAATCAGTAAATCTTCATTCCTTATTTTTAAAATTCTTAAGGCATGCTATTTTTCTTAAATCAAATGAGGAGGTATTCTCAAGCCAATGGACAATGGAATTACCTAAGAGGACATTATAAACCAGCAAGAGCAACTAGCACTTTGCCAAGCATTCTGCCTGAGAGTCACTCGTACCATCTCATTTTGACCTGACCACTTGGACGTGAGCTCCATCAGCCCATTTAACACATGAAGAAACTGAGGCTGTAAGTGGTCATGTTTCCAGTACTTGATGGAGCCAGGATCCAAACCCGGATCTTTGTCTATAGAGCCTGCGCCTTTACCAGATCACACTTAACATTTCTCACTCTTCAAATGCACTCAGTCCCCGAGGTAACACACCTTCCTTGCGTTTCTGAGAATTTTAGGAAGTACTGAATTACAAGGACTAAGCAGTCATTTGTGTGGGCTAATTTTTTATTTTCTGATTTTCCTGAATCAGCTCAGGCTGAATTCATACTACTTACGAGGAGAAGTCCTGACGCAGAGGAGAGAGGGGAAGATAAGCCAGACATAAACAATTTCAAGAGATCCAATTCATCAAGGAAGCAAAGTATTAAATAAACCACTTCAGCTACACGCTTGTCAATAAACCTTGGTGTCTCTGTCTCAGCCTGAAGGAGGGTAAGCCCTCCAACCCATCTGCCTTCCAGCCACTTACCCTGGATGATCTTGGTTCCCTCACGTGTGACACGTGTGTTCTCCAGGGAATCTTTGTAGAGATTAAATGATAAAAATATATGCAAAGGGGATACTTATTTGTTAGACAGTAGGCACTAAACAAATAATAAAATTATTTTATTTCATGAAAATGGGAGGTAGGTCTCCCAATTAAATATTCCTCATAGAATCCCAACAAGGACTTCAATTTATCTGCCAGAAATTGTAAAATAACTTTTCTTTTTTAAAGGCTGTATCCATTCTCCCTACTTTTTACCAATCCTGGCTGTTATCCTGAAAATCTATTCCCAGAACTTGGCATCCATCTCCCATATTTAAATCCTTAAAGTTTGAAATTATGATGAAGCTTGGGCACATAAAGATTCACACCATAATTCACAGAATAAACAAAGACCACAGGAACAGGGCCACTTCCAGACCCCATGTGCTCAGGACAGTCTCCAAACTTCATAAAATCAGATGCATGCTGTTTGAACAGAAAGAAAATTGAATGTGATCAAGGAAGCTGACATAGAGCACTGGCCGGCTCACGAGACGACTCCTTCACCCCTCATCTGACTTAAGTCATCTAACAGTTATCAGTTGACCTCTAACTAAAAGTAAAACAGAGGTAGGGTTGGAAAGTAACATTTTTTCCTACAATATATACATATTGTCAACTAAAAATTGGCACTTGTCATCTGCCTCTGATTTGATTAAGTCATGAGCCGCTGCAGCTGCTGACCTTGAACACCCTCTGAAAGTAGTTCAGGGTGGAGATCAGGAATGGGGCACTCTGTGCTCTGGGAAAATGGGCAGAAAATCTTTCAGATAGTTAGACATTTTCAGGAAATTTTATGAGCCCAAATTCTTGCATCTCCTCCTATCTAGAAAAGCACTAAAATCATTAACAGAGACACCTGTTCCTCGAATAGCAGCAGCCTCTGACTTAACGTATACTTGACTGCACGTCCGCATTCAATGAAATCTCATATAATGCTGAACTCCCCCTCAAATTCAGAGCAGTTCCTCCGAGCTCTCTGAGATGCTGACACCTGGGCTCTGGTCCTCATTTTGCCCCAGATAAAACTTAACCCACAACTCTCACGTTGTGTGTTTTAACGACAGTACCACAAAAATTAAGCTTACATACTTGAACTCATAGTAAACTTTCAGTATCAAACATTTCTTGACTTAAATTACTTTTTAAAAGTAAATAATTATTCCATTTTTTAAATATAGCATCTTTAAATGTAAAGTAACAGATATTTGTGAATCTTAGGAAAATATATTCTGGAAAAATTTTTAGCTAATTAATAAAAAAGCTATTGTGTGGAGTTATAGAAATTCAGAAGTGGAAAAGAATAGTATTGTAACTCAACTTCTTGTTTTAACTGCAGAGATCCCGAGGCCTCAATAGACACATAAATTTGCCTGATTTTATACACTGTCCTTTAACAGAAAGCCTAGAACTAAGATCATGGTCTTTGAGAAACCAAGACTTGCTCTGCTTGTGCAGGGCTGAATCTGATGAAATTGGGTGGTGAGAAATAACCAGAATGTGGGGGGCTGGGCGAGGCAGTGGAGGAAAGGAGGGTCTCACCTGGTCGTGGGTGAGAAATAGGCTCCCACAGTGCTGGTGTGATGGGCATCCCCCAAGTGCCTGAAAACTACTATTTAGCACACCTGCCACCGAAACGCACACAAGCTGTTTAACTAAAAGGCTGACCAGGAGGCTTTCTCAGTGACACAACAAGCTGTTTTCACGTTAACTCTACAACTACAGGAAGAGAAAGAATAGAAAGCTGATATTAATTATTAATAATTTACACCAAGAGCCAAGGAATTTCCAGGAGAAATATAAAGACTTGTTGGAAGTTTCATTATGTGAACTTACTGCCAATTCAGTTGTCTTAAAAATTGTTCTATAAAATATATTGTCCTTTGCTGTTAAAAATCACATTTGAAAGAAATAATGTTTCTTAACGGTGTTTCTGGAATTTTCTTCTATTTCCTAACACCAAATCTCAGAGCTTTAAAGAAATGGAGGGTTGGAATTTTGTCCACTCTTCTCTAGGCAATTTGTTGTTCCTTCAAAGAACAAGGGGGGAATCACACAGAAAAGCATTTGAGCATCAGGCTGCTTACATTTCCTCTGGAAGTCTTGGAAAATAACGTGGAAATGAACAGCAGGACAGCAACCTGGCGGGAGGGTCACTGGCTAGAAGGTGAGAACAAATGTGTTCTCCAACGTGCTCTGGTAGCCACTAGTTTAAATGAACCGAGCAATTGTTCAAGCATACACGCACCTCTACGTGAAAATCTCAACCGTTACCAACCGCTCAGTGCAGCCCAAAGCAACGGGCGGACTGCAGAGGCCCCCGGCGGCTCATCGTGGTGTCTTACACCATGTGCAGGATGATCGGTTCTTCCCCGCGCACTCCATCCCCTCCCCTCGATGGAGAAGGCTGGTCCTGAGTTGAGCTTACCTCATAGCAAGCTGTCTCTCAGCCCTCTGTCTAAAGCAAGATAAAAGCAGGAAAGCTACCTGGGACTTTACAGAACCATCCCAAAAGGGAACTGAAGCACCTTTCTTCCCTCCTCCCTGCTGCCTGGAATGTGGACCTGATGGTTGATCCTCAGGCAGCCACTTTGGGCCA
Source organism: Camelus bactrianus (assembly GCF_048773025.1). NCBI lineage: Eukaryota > Metazoa > Chordata > Mammalia > Artiodactyla > Camelidae > Camelus > Camelus bactrianus. Next base: position 70,611,676 of record NC_133553.1, read on the forward strand.
TCAGGTTGATGGGCTGAAGATAACAGGCATCTTGTTCTCTGACCCAGGGGCCATCATGCAAACCAGCCCTGGGCTACCGATTGCTTGACTTCTTTATGTAAGAGGGAAATACAATTTTAGCATGTTTAAGCCACGGCTGTTATCTGGGGAACTAGGTGTTGTGCATTGCCATGGTAAGACCTAATAATAAAGTTCAATATTCACCAAAAACTCTTTATCAAATAGTTAATAAATGATAAAGAGATCTTGATTTTTGTTTTAATGCTATGAAATGTAAATCAAGTTACAGCATATGCCAGTAAAACAAGACACTGTGGAGATAAACAAAACAGAGTTTGTATAACAGAGACCCAAAGCATCCTCCTCTCTAAGGCACAGAAGGATAGCAGTGACTCTACGTGCCAAGGCTGGAGTCACATGGGCTCCCTGTTTTCCATGTCTTGGGTTATGTTTTGTTTCCAGCCTTGGGAAAAATGGATAAGACTGCTGGTCAAATCATTTCAGGAGCAGCTTCCATCGTGTAGAACCCCAGTCTCTTCCTTTCCTCTGCCTCCTGGAATGTTCTGACACAATATCAGTCCAGCCTTCTAAATTGAGCAAATGGGGCTCAATCAATCTGCTTTTAGACAGAGTTAAAAATAGACATTAAAAAGCATAACTAGGAAATCTTATCTTCCAGAGGTCATTGCACAGATGAAATAGGAGAATATCTGTGAATCACTCTGTAAACACTAAGTACAATACAAACAATATTAGTACTGATTCTATGTTAGATTCATCAATAAAGGAATACAGAACCCTTTCTTACCAGAAGGAAAAGGTGCTTTGTAATTTTCTGTCACTTTAATTCTTCAAAAGTTTCTATAAAATTGATGTCTTTAAAAAAATCAATGCACATTAGGGACTAATTTTAAATCCTTCACATCCCCCGGTTTAACACATATCAAGAATGTTACTATTTCAAGATATTTTATTTAGGAAAGCCTTTGGTATACATGTGGCACAGAGCACGGCAAATTGTCAGTATCACTCAGGATAGGAAAACCATGTCGGATACCCGAACTTGAGGACATGAAGAAGATGCCTGACATGTCCCACTGACCTTTCAAGCTATTCTTTTTCAAACACTTGTTTCTTCTTGGTCCAGAACAGACACGCATTTGTTGATGTGAGACCCTTTAAGTGAAAAGGTCAACCCATCATTGCCACTTTAGAGACTGAAATCTTACCCTCCTCATCCATGTGGACATAGCATCCTTACTTTTTCCGAACATAAAAAATGACAATTGATGACATCTCAGGATGCTCCAATGCAGAGGTCCTCTGCTGCAGTGAGGAGGAAAGAGTCGTGTGCTTCAAGATGTACTTACTGTATTTAGCTCACTTGGCAAGACACGGCAACTTGTCTAAGCTAAAGCTTAAAAGTGGCGAATAGAGACAACATCCATGGCAAAGGGCATTCGGAGGCTAATTCCTTGGCCTCACTTCATCGCTTCTCAAGAGCCGTGGGCAATACCTTGAGAAAGGCAGCAACGTGGTACCCAAGACTTCAAAAAGCTGCACCTCCACTAGTTGACAGTAAAGCAAGTGTCATCTGGCTCAAAAGATCTCCCTGTGTCTCTACAGTGTATGGCTACATTTTCTTAATTTTCTCGGTTGGGGGACACTCCATTTTTGAAAATCCCCCTCCCTGCAGTAGAAGTTCTTAGTTTCCCAATCAAAATGCAGACTTGAAGGGGGGATAACAGAGCTGATAAAACATATATCACTATTTATTCCTTGATATATTATTGGCACATGGACTAAAAATCTTTGGGTCAGTTGGACATCAAGATCATATCTAATTTACACAATTGTCAACTGTCATTTTACTACCAGCTCCTGAAACAGTCACGTGGTCACTAGGTTTTTTTTTTCCTTCCCTTGACACTGGATTTGATGATTTCTAACAAGACACAATAGATTTTTGAAAAGAAATCTGCTTCACCTTTTGTTTTTAAACTAAATTTGTGTACCTGACCCTGACTTCACTCTAACATTCACAAAAAGCTATCCAAGGACACCCACTTTTGACATCATCTCTAGATGTCTCGAATAGACTGCTGAGCTGATTCTTCCAGATCATTAAAATATATATGCACATTATGCTGTGGTCCTCTTCAATTTGTGGTGTTTTCAGTAATCATTACCTCTTTGGATACTTTATTACACATTTAACATTTCTTTATCCAATTCAGTTACATTAGTATATAAGATTTCAAAAGAACTGGTTTCTCAAAATGATGATATTTAACATCTATGGCCTTTTCTTAATCAAGTAATTCTATAAGGCTGTCAAGGACAGCAGTGGAAGTTGTGTGTGGTGATTGCTGCTTCAGAGTCTCCGGTCCTGCCCCATGATCTTGCAGGTGTTTACGCATCCTTGTGAATGTCAACACATCAGTCTATTAGGAGCTGAAATTAAACTACCTGGATGTTAATTTTTCTTTTAAAAACAATAAACTCAATTTCCCCTACTAATTCTTTATTGTTTCTCATACTGAGGCTCACCACTTTTCCTAATATATATGTTTGGTGGGGAGGGGGCACAGCCTTGAAAGCCTGCAGACAGCACCCACTCTATAAGATTAACCAGAGGTGGCCGTGGATGTTGTGTGACTTCAGCCACTGAGCACGAGCACCTGCTGTCCCTCCAACTGTTCTGCCTCCATTGCTGACATTCCTGAAGGTCACTGCCTCTTGTAAAATTCTACAACATTACACTTCATATATTTTTAAAAGGTATCAAATTGTGAAAGTCGTCTATTGATTGTGTAAAATGGGGGGTACTTGCCTTTGCTCATTTCAGGCTAAACTAAGTCCAGAAGGACACACACACACACACACACACACACACACACACACACTCAGTTCTGAGTGCCCCCAAAGAAAAGTTGAAAGTCTTCGTGACAGTGGTGACACTCAAACCTTTGGAATTTTGAGCTCTGTGAAAGTATCACTTATTCAGAAATTAAGCATTATAGTTCTAGACCAACAGAATCAGTGTCCTCCACAAGTTACTTACCAGAGATTTTTTAAAGAAACTATCTTCCCTAAAATCCAATGATAAATCAAATATCCATGGAAAGAATTTAGATCAGTAATATAAAGCAACAATTTCTACACTAATGCTGATTAGCCATCAGCCCAAACCAAAGGACATAGAAATAAGACACCTGGAGATAAAGAGATGGAAGAGAGGTATTAAAAAGCAAGAATATAAAAGAAGTAATGGCCCTATGGAAACCTGCTCATTTTTTTGAAATAATTACTTGGTTAAAGGAACTCACTCTTGAGGATTGGTAATGCACCAAGAGGAAATCTAGCAGGGAAAAGAAGCAGAAGCAGGTCTCAGTTTTCTCCGAGGCTGATCCTAAATGAAAAAAAATTTCCTTGGCTTCCACAATACACAACCTGCATTGATGTCTAAGCAGAAGAGTGAGGATGAGAGAAAACCGAATATGTGTGGAAGCCACCCTTCAACAACACTGCTGGAAAAACAGAATTGTGGTGTTGGGGCACTGCCCTACCGATATATATAACAGCAGGAATAAGCTCTAACTAGGTATCTGAGCGAAAAATGCTTTTAGCTTTAAATCTACTCAAGTAAACATGCAGAGAAATCATGGTAAGTGCTTGAGATTTAGCCTTGCTGTTTAGGTGAGACAAAGGAATTCTTCTACACTTGTTCCATTTTGGAAACATATGTGAGTGGAAGCCAACTTTCACCTAGGTTTTTGAGAACACAGTTTCTGGTCTCGGGGAATTACGGTACTTACTTATATAAGGTGAGGCACAAGCTCCAGTTGGCTTTTCCATTCCAAAGAGCTTTTACTTGAAACCAGCTTTCAGAATCATGCTGAGAAATCAGAGTTAGTGTTTCTATATGTCACTCCACCTTTTATGCTGTATGAAAGAACTCCACACCACATGCTCAATTTTTAGATAATGTATGAGTTTGGAAGCTGTCCTTCAACTAGCTAATTGGGAACCCACAGTTTCTGGGGTAGGGAAACTACGCTACATACATATCTATGGGGATGCATTAGTACCAAAACGGTTTTTCACTGCAAACCATGTTTACTTGCAACCGGCTCTGAAAAACACACTGAGAAATCAGAGTAAGTGTTTCTGTATGTCACTTAACCGTCAATGCTGGACGAAAGAACGCCTCTCCACATGATAACTTCTGACATTTGAATGTGTGTTGGAGGTGTCCTTCACCTTACTTGTTGGAAACCCAGAGTTTCTGGTCTAGGGGAACTAAGCTACTTACATATGTAACCGGAGGCAGTCGCTCCAACGCGGTTTTCCTAAGCAAACCACTTTTACTTTGAAACCAGCGTTAGTAAACACCCTGAGAAATCAGAGAATGTGTTTCTACATGTCACTCTGCCTTTTATGATGGATGAAAGAACGCCACTCCAAATGCTCTATTTTCAAATCTGTATATGTATGGAAGCCTTCTTTCACCTATTTGTTGGGAACCATAGTTTCAGGACTAGGGGAACTACGCTGCTTTCTTATATTTGGGGACGTCCTAGCACCAACTCTCATTTCCACTGCAAACCGCTTTACTTGAAACCGGCTTTGAGAAACATGCTGAGAAATCAGAGATAGTGTTTCAGTATGTCACTTAACCTTCAATGCAGGATGAAAGAACGCCTCTCCACATGCTCACTTATGACAGCTGGATGAGTGTTGGAGACGTCCTTCACTTAAAATGTTGGAAAACAAGATTTTCTGGTCTAGGGGTACTATGCTGCTTACATATCTAAGGGGAGGCACTCGCTCCAATGCAGTTTTCCACACAAACAGCTTTTACTTTTAAATCGGCGTTAGTAAACATGCTGAGAAATCAGAGAATGTGTTTCTACATGTCACTCTGCCTTTTATGCTGGGTGAAATAAGGCCTCTACACATGCTCTATTTTCAAATCTGTATATGTATGGAAGCCGTCCTTCCTAGATCGTTGGGAACCAACAGTTTCTGGACTAGGGAAACAACGCTGCTTTCATATATATGCGAACGAACTAGCACCAACAAGGTTTTTCACAGTAAACCACTTTTATTGCAAACCGACTTTGAGAAACATGCTGAGAAATCAGAGTAATTATTTCTGTCACTTAACCTTCCATGCTGGATGAAAGAAAGCCTCCCCACAAGCTCACTTCTGACATCTGAGTTTGTGTTGGAGCCGTCCTTCAGCTAACTTGTTGTAAACCCAGAGTTTCTGGTATAGGGGAACTACGCTACTTACATATCTAAGGGGAGGCACTCGCTCCTAAGTGGTTTTCCACAGCAAACTGGATTTACATTGAAAAAGGCGTTAGGAAACATGTTTAGAAATCAGAGAATTTGTGTCTCGAATACCTCTGCCTTTTATGCTGCATGAAGGAACGCCTCTCAACATAATCAATTATCAGAACTGTATGAGTGTGAAAGCCGTTCTTCACCTAGCTTTTTGGAAACTCAGTGTTTCAGTCCAAGGTAAACTATGCTGCTTTCCAATATATGGGGATGTACTAGCACGAACTCGATTTTTTTCACTGCAAACCGCCTTTACTTGAAACCGGCTTTGAGAAACATGCTGAGAAATCAGAGTACTTGTTTCTGTATGTAACTAAACCTTCAAGGCTGGATGAAAGAAGCCTCTCCACAAGCTCACTTTTGACATCTGAATTTCTCTTGGAACTATCCTTCACCTAACTTGTTGGAACTCCAGAGTTTCTTGTATAGGGGAACTATGCTACTTACATATGTAAGGGGGGGCTCTCGCTCCAACTTCGTTTTCCAGATCAAACCACTTTTACATTGAAACCGGCATAAGAAACACGGTCAGAAATCAGAGAATGTGTGTCTAGAAGTCCCTCTGCCTTTTATGCTGAAGGAACGCCTCTCCACATGCTCAATTTTCAGGAATGTAGGAGTGTGGAAGCCACCTTTCAACTAGCTTGTTGGAAACCCAGACTTGTGCCGGGTGGAAGTTCCTGCAGTTTTCACTGTAAAACCGAGTTGGAGCTAGTACCTCCCCTTATATATGTATGGAGTGGAGTTTGCAACTGAAAAGAAACTTTGTGTTCCCAACAAGCTAGGTGAAGGACGGCTTTCACACACACTTATCTCTCAGAACTGAGCATGTGGAGAGACGTTCGTTCATCTAGCACAAAGGGAACGGGTTGCAGGAGAAACTTTTACTCTGGTTTCTCAGTCTGTTTCCTAGTGCCGGTTTGATGTTCCGGCAGTTTTCACTGTAAAACCGAGTTGGAGCTATTACCTCCCCATATATATGTATTTAGTGGAGTTTGCAACTGAAAAGAAACTTTGTGTTCCCAACAAGCTAGGTGAAGGACGGCTTTCACACACACTTATCTCTCAGAACTTAGCATGTGGAGAGACGTTCGTTCATCTAGCACAAAGGGAACGGGTTGCAGGAGAAACTTTTACTCTGTTTTCTCAGTCTGTTTCCTAGTGCCGGTTTGAAGTTCCTGCAGTTTTCACTGTAAAACCGAGTTGGAGCTAGTACCTCCCCATATATATGTATGGAGTGGAGTTTGCAACTGAAAAGAAACTTTGTGTTCCAAACAAGCTAGTTGAAGTACGGATTTCACACACACTTACCTCACAGAACTGAGCATGTGGAGAGACGTTCGTTCATCTAGCACAAAGGGAACGGGTAGCAGGAGAAACTTTTACTCTGGTTTCTCAGTCTGTTTCTTAGTGCCGGTTTGAATTTCCTGCAGTTTTCACTGTAAAACCGAGTTGGAGCTAGTACCTCACCATATATATGTATGGAGTGGAGTTTGCAAATGAAAAGAAGCTTTGTGTTCCCAACAAGCTTGGTGAAGTACGGATTTCACACACACTTATCTCTCAGAACTGAGCATGTGGAGAGACGTTCGTTCATCTAGAACAAAGGGAACGGGTTGCAGGAGAAAGTTTTACTCTGGTTTCTCAGTCTGTTTCTTAGTGCCGGTTTGAAGTTCCTGCAGTTTTCACTGTAAAACCGAGTTGGAGCTAGTACCTCCCCATATATATGTATGGAGTGGAGTTTGCAACTGAAAAGAAACTTTGTGTTCCCAACAAGCTAGGTGAAGGACGGCTTTCACACACACTTATCTCTCAGAACTGAGCATGTGGAGAGACGTTCGTTCATCTAGCACAAAGGGAACGGGTTGCAGGGGAAACTTTTACTCTGGTTTCTCAGTCTGTTTCCTATTGTCGGTTAGAAGTTCCTGCAGTTTTCACTGTAAAACAGATTTGGAGCTAGTACCTCCCCATATATATGTATGGAGTGGAGTTTGCAACTGAAAAGAAACTTTGTGTTCCCAACAAGCTAGGTGAAGGACGGCTTTCACACACACTTATCTCTCAGAACTGAGCATGTGGAGAGACGTTCGTTCATCTAGCACAAAGGGAACGGGTTGCAGGAGAAACTTTTACTCTGGTTTCTCAGTCTGTTTCCTAGTGCCGGTTTGAAGTTCCTGCAGTTTTCACTGTAAAACCGAGTTGGAGCTAGTACCTCCCCATATATATGTATGGAGTGCAGTTTGCAACTGAAAAGAAACTTTGTGTTCCCAACAAGCTAGGTGAAGGACGGCTTTCACACACACTTATCTCTCAGAACTGAGCATGTGGAGAGACGTTCGTTCATCTAGCACAATGGGAACGGGTTGCAGGGGAAACTTTTACTATGGTTTCTCAGTCTGTTTCCTAGTGCCGGTTTGAAGTTCCTGCAGTTTTCACTGTAAAACCGGGATGGAGGTAGTCCCTTCCCTTATAACTGTATGGATTGGAGTTTGCAACTGAAAAGAAACTTTGCGTTCCCAACAAGCTAGCTGAAGGACGCCTTTCACACACATTTATCTCTCAGAACTGAGCATGTGGAGAGACGTTCGTTCATCTAGCACAAAGGGAACGGGTTGCAGGAGAAACTTTTACTCTGGTTTCTCAGTCTGTTTCCTAGTTCCGGTTTGATGTTCCGGCAGTTTTCACTGTAAAACCGAGTTGGAGCTATTACCTCCCCATATATATGTATTTAGTGGAGTTTGCAACTGAAAAGAAACTTTGTGTTCCCAACAAGCTAGGTGAAGGACGGCTTTCACACACACTTATCTCTCAGAACTTAGCATGTGGAGAGACGTTCGTTCATCTAGCACAAAGGGAACGGGTTGCAGGAGAAACTTTTACTCTGGTTTCTCAGTCTGTTTCCTAGTTCCGGTTAGAAGTTCCTGCATTTTTCCCTGTAAAATCGGGTTGGAGCTAGTACCTCCCCATAGATATGTATGGATTGGAGTTTGCAACTGAAAAGAAACTTTGTGTTCCCAACAAGCTAGGTGAAGGACGGCTTTCACACACACTTATCTCTCAGAAATGAGCATGTGGAGAGACGTTCGTTCATCTAGCACAAAGGGAACGGGTTGCAGGAGAAACTTTTACTCTGGTTTCTCAGTCTGTTTCCTAGTGCCGGTTTGAAGTTCCTGCAGTTTTCACTGTAAAACCGAGTTGGAGCTAGTACCTCCCCATAGATATGTATGGATTGGAGTTTGCAACTGAAAAGAAACTTTGCGTTCCCAACAAGCTAGGTGAAGGACGGCTTTCACACCCACTTGTCTCTCAAACTGAGCATGTGGAGAGACGTTCGTTCACCTAGGACAAAGGGAACGGGTTGCAGGAGAAACTTTTACTCTGGTTTCTCAGTCTGTTTCCTAGTGCCGGTTTGAAGTTCCTGCAGTTTTCACTGTAAAACCGAGTTGGAGGTAGCCCCTCCTCTATATAAGTATTGAGTGGAGTTTGCAACTGAAAAGAAACTTTGTGTTCCCAACAAGCTAGGTGAAGGACGGCTTTCACACACACTTACCTCACAGAACTGAGCATGTGGAGAGACGTTCGTTCATCTAGCACAAAGGGAACGGGTAGCAGGAGAAACTTTTACTCTGGTTTCTCAGTCTGTTTCTTAGTGCCGGTTTGAATTTCCTGCAGTTTTCACTGTAAAACCGAGTTGGAGCTAGTACCTCACCATATATATGTATGGAGTGGAGTTTGCAAATGAAAAGAAGCTTTGTGTTCCCAACAAGCTTGGTGAAGTACGGATTTCACACACACTTATCTCTCAGAACTGAGCATGTGGAGAGACGTTCGTTCATCTAGAACAAAGGGAACGGGTTGCAGGAGAAAGTTTTACTCTGGTTTCTCAGTCTGTTTCTTAGTGCCGGTTTGAAGTTCCTGCAGTTTTCACTGTAAAACCGAGTTGGAGCTAGTACCTCCCCATATATATGTATGGAGTGGAGTTTGCAACTGAAAAGAAACTTTGTGTTCCCAACAAGCTAGGTGAAGGACGGCTTTCACACACACTTATCTCTCAGAACTGAGCATGTGGAGAGACGTTCGTTCATCTAGCACAAAGGGAACGGGTTGCAGGGGAAACTTTTACTCTGGTTTCTCAGTCTGTTTCCTATTGTCGGTTAGAAGTTCCTGCAGTTTTCACTGTAAAACAGATTTGGAGCTAGTACCTCCCCATATATATGTATGGAGTGGAGTTTGCAACTGAAAAGAAACTTTGTGTTCCCAACAAGCTAGGTGAAGGACGGCTTTCACACACACTTATCTCTCAGAACTGAGCATGTGGAGAGACGTTCGTTCATCTAGCACAAAGGGAACGGGTTGCAGGAGAAACTTTTACTCTGGTTTCTCAGTCTGTTTCCTAGTGCCGGTTTGAAGTTCCTGCAGTTTTCACTGTAAAACCGAGTTGGAGCTAGTACCTCCCCATATATATGTATGGAGTGCAGTTTGCAACTGAAAAGAAACTTTGTGTTCCCAACAAGCTAGGTGAAGGACGGCTTTCACACACACTTATCTCTCAGAACTGAGCATGTGGAGAGACGTTCGTTCATCTAGCACAATGGGAACGGGTTGCAGGGGAAACTTTTACTATGGTTTCTCAGTCTGTTTCCTAGTGCCGGTTTGAAGTTCCTGCAGTTTTCACTGTAAAACCGGGATGGAGGTAGTCCCTTCCCTTATAACTGTATGGATTGGAGTTTGCAACTGAAAAGAAACTTTGCGTTCCCAACAAGCTAGCTGAAGGACGCCTTTCACACACATTTATCTCTCAGAACTGAGCATGTGGAGAGACGTTCGTTCATCTAGCACAAAGGGAACGGGTTGCAGGAGAAACTTTTACTCTGGTTTCTCAGTCTGTTTCCTAGTTCCGGTTTGATGTTCCGGCAGTTTTCACTGTAAAACCGAGTTGGAGCTATTACCTCCCCATATATATGTATTTAGTGGAGTTTGCAACTGAAAAGAAACTTTGTGTTCCCAACAAGCTAGGTGAAGGACGGCTTTCACACACACTTATCTCTCAGAACTTAGCATGTGGAGAGACGTTCGTTCATCTAGCACAAAGGGAACGGGTTGCAGGAGAAACTTTTACTCTGGTTTCTCAGTCTGTTTCCTAGTTCCGGTTAGAAGTTCCTGCATTTTTCCCTGTAAAATCGGGTTGGAGCTAGTACCTCCCCATAGATATGTATGGATTGGAGTTTGCAACTGAAAAGAAACTTTGTGTTCCCAACAAGCTAGGTGAAGGACGGCTTTCACACACACTTATCTCTCAGAAATGAGCATGTGGAGAGACGTTCGTTCATCTAGCACAAAGGGAACGGGTTGCAGGAGAAACTTTTACTCTGGTTTCTCAGTCTGTTTCCTAGTGCCGGTTTGAAGTTCCTGCAGTTTTCACTGTAAAACCGAGTTGGAGCTAGTACCTCCCCATATATATGTATGGAGTGGAGTTTGCAACTGAAAAGAAACTTTGCGTTCCCAACAAGCTAGGTGAAGGACGGCTTTCACACCCACTTGTCTCTCAGAACTGAGCATGTGGAGAGACGTTCGTTCACCTAGGACAAAGGGAACGGGTTGCAGGAGAAACTTTTACTCTGGTTTCTCAGTCTGTTTCCTAGTGCCGGTTTGAAGTTCCTGCAGTTTTCACTGTAAAACCGAGTTGGAGGTAGCCCCTCCTCTATATAAGTATTGAGTGGAGTTTGCAACTGAAAAGAAACTTTGTGTTCCCAACAAGCTAGGTGAAGGACGGCTTTCACACACACTTATCTCTCAGAACTGAGCATGTGGAGAGACGAGCGTTCATCTAGCACAAAGGGAACGGGTTGCAGGAGAAACTTTTACTCTGGTTTCTCAGTCTGTTTCCTAGTGCCGGTTTGAAGTTCCTGCAGTTTTCACTGTAAAACCGAGTTGGAGGTAGCCCCTCCTCTATATAAGTATTGAGTGGAGTTTGCAACTGAAAAGAAACTTTGTGTTCCCAACAAGCTAGGTGAAGGACGGCTTTCACACACACTTATCTCTCAGAACTGAGCATGTGGAGAGACGTTCGTTCATCTAGAACAAAGGGAACGGGTTGCAGGAGAAACTTTTACTCTGGTTTCTCAGTCTGTTTCTTAGTGCCGGTTTGAAGTTTCTGCAGTTTTCACTGTAAAACCGAGTTGGAGCTAGTACCTCCCCTTATATATCTATGGAGAGGAGTTTGCAACTGAAAAGAAACTTTGTGTTCCCAACAAGCTAGCTTAGACGGCTTTCACACACAATTATCTCTCATAACTGAGCATGTGGAGAGACGTACGTTCATCTAGCACAAAGGGAACAGGTTGCAGGAGAAACTTTTACTCTGGTTTCTCAGTCTGTTTCCTAGTGCCGGTTTGAAGTTCCTGCAGTTTTCACTGTAAAACCGAGTTGGAGCTAGTACCTCCCCATATATATGTATGGAGTGGAGTTTGCAACTGAAAAGGAACTTTGTGTTCCCAACAAGCTAGGTGAAGGACGGCTTTCACACCCACTTGTCTCTCAGAACTGAGCATGTGGAGAGACGTTCGTTCACCTAGCACAAAGGGAACTGGTTGCAGGAGAAACTTTTACTCTGGTTTCTCAGTCTGTTTCCTAGTGCCGGTTTGAAGTTCCTGCAGTTTTCACTGTAAAACCGAGTTGGAGCTAGTACCTCCCCATATATATGTATGGAGTGGAGTTTGCAACTGAAAAGAAACTTTGTGTTCCCAACAAGCTAGGTGAAGGACGGCTTTCACACACACTTATCTCTCAGAACTGAGCATGTGGAGAGACGTTCGTTCATCTAGCACAATGGGAACGGGTTGCAGGGGAAACTTTTACTCTGGTTTCTCAGTCTGTTTCCTAGTGCCGGTTTGAAGTTCCTGCAGTTTTCACTGCAAAACCGGGATGGAGGTAGTCCCTTCCCTTATAACTGTATGGATTGGAGTTTGCAACTGAAAAGAAACTTTGTGTTCCCAACAAGCTAGCTGAAGGACGCCTTTCACACACATTTATCTCTCAGAACTGAGCATGTGGAGAGACGTGCGTTCATCTAGCACAAAGGGAACGGGTTGCAGGAGAAACTTTTACTCTGTTTTCTCAGTCTGTTTCCTAGTGCCGGTTTGAAGTTCCTGCAGTTTTCACTGTAAAACCGAGTTGGAGCTAGTACCTCCCCATATATATGTATGGAGTGGAGTTTGCAACTGAAAAGAAACTTTGTGTTCCCAACAAGCTAGGTGAAGGACGGCTTTCACACACACTTATCTCTCAGAACTGAGCATGTGGAGAGACGTTCGTTCATCTAGCACAAAGGGAACGGGTTGCAGGAGAAACTATTACTCTATATTCTCAGTCTGTTTCCGAGTGCCGGTTTGAAGTTCCTGCAGTTTTCACTGTAAAACTGAGTTGGAGCTAGTACCTCCCCATATATATGTATGGAGTGGAGTTTGCAACTTAAAAGAAACTTTGTGTTCCCAACAAGCTAGTTGAAGTACTGATTTCACACACACTTAACTCACAGAACTGAGCATGTGGAGAGACGTTCGTTCATCTAGAACAAAGGGAACGGGTTGCAGGAGAAAATTTTACTCTGGTTTCTCAGTCTGTTTCTTAGTGCCGGTTTGAATTTCCTGCAGTTTTCACTGTAAAACCGAGTTGGAGCTAGTACCTCCCCATATATATGTATGGAGTGGAGTTTGCAACTGAAAAGAAACTTTGTGTTCCCAACAAGCTAGGTGAAGGACGGCTTTCACACACACTTATCTCTCAGAACTGAGCATGTGGAGAGACGTTCGTTCATCTAGCACAAAGGGAACGGGTTGCAGGAGAAACTTTTACTCTGGTTTCTCAGTCTGTTTCCTAGTGCCGGTTTGATGTTCCGGCAGTTTTCACTGTAAAACCGAGTTGGAGCTATTACCTCCCCATATATATGTATGGAGTGGAGTTTGCAACTGAAAAGAAACTTTGTGTTCCCAACAAGCTAGGTGAAGGACGGCTTTCATACACACTTATCTCTCAGAACTTAGCATGTGGAGAGACGTTCGTTCATCTAGCACAAAGGGAACGGGTTGCAGGAGAAAATTTTACTCTGGTTTCTCAGTCTGTTTCCTAGTGCCGGTTTGAAGTTCCTGCAGTTTTCACTGTAAAACCGAGTTGGAGCTAGTACCTCCCCATATATATGTATGGAGTGGAGTTTGCAACTGAAAAGAAACTTTGTGTTCCAAACAAGCTAGTTGAAGTACGGATTTCACACACACTTACCTCACAGAACTGAGCATGTGGAGAGACGTTCGTTCATCTAGCACAAAGGGAACGGGTAGCAGGAGAAACTTTTACTCTGGTTTCTCAGTCTGTTTCTTAGTGCCGGTTTGAATTTCCTGCAGTTTTCACTGTAAAACCGAGTTGGAGCTAGTACCTCCCCATATATATGTATGGAGTGGAGTTTGCAACTGAAAAGAAACTTTGTGTTCCCAACAAGCTAGGTGAAGGACGGCTTTTACACACACTTATCTCTCAGAACTGAGCATGTGGAGAGACGTTCGTTCATCTAGCACAAAGGGAACGGGTTGCAGGAGAAACTTTTACTCTGTTTTCTCAGTCTGTTTCCTAGTGCCGGTTTGAAGTTCCTGCAGTTTTCACTGTAAAACCGAGTTGGAGCTAGTACCTCCCCATATATATGTATGGAGTGGAGTTTGCAACTGAAAAGAAACTTTGTGTTCCCAACAAGCTAGGTGAAGGACGGCTTTCACACACACTTATCTCTCAGAACTGAGCATGTGGAGAGACGTTCGTTCATCTAGCACAAAGGGAACGGGTTGCAGGAGAAACTTTTACTCTGGTTTCTCAGTCTGTTTCCTAGTGCCGGTTAGAATTTCCTGCAGTTTTCACTGTAAAACAGAGTTGGAGCTAGTACCACCCCATATATATGTATGGAGTGGAGTTTGCAACTGAAAAGAAACTTTGCGTTCCCAACAAGCTAGGTGAAGGACGGCTTCCACACCCACTTGTCTCTCAGAACTGAGCATGTGGAGAGACCTTCGTTCATCTAGCAAAATGGGAACGGGTTGCAGGAGAAACTTTTACTCTGGCTTCTCATTCTGTTTCTTAGTGCCGGTTTGAAGTTCCTGCAGTTTTCCCTGTAAAACCGAGTTGGAGCTAGTACCTCCCCATATATATGTATGGAGTGGAGTTTGCAACTGAAAAGAAACTTTGTGTTCCCAACAAGCTAGGTGAAGGACGGCTTTCACACACACTTATCTCTCAGAACTGAGCATGTGGAGAGACGTTCGTTCATCTAGCACAAAGGGAACGGGTTGCAGGAGAAACTTTTACTCTGGTTTCTCAGTCTGTTTCCTAGTGCCGGTTTGATGTTCCGGCAGTTTTCACTGTAAAACCGAGTTGGAGCTATTACCTCCCCATATATATGTATGGAGTGGAGTTTGCAACTGAAAAGAAACTTTGTGTTCCCAACAAGCTAGGTGAAGGACGGCTTTCATACACACTTATCTCTCAGAACTTAGCATGTGGAGAGACGTTCGTTCATCTAGCACAAAGGGAACGGGTTGCAGGAGAAACTTTTACTCTGGTTTCTCAGTCTGTTTCCTAGTGCCGGTTTGAAGTTCCTGCAGTTTTCACTGTAAAACCGAGTTGGAGCTAGTACCTCCCCATATATATGTATGGAGTGGAGTTTGCAACTGAAAAGAAACTTTGTGTTCCAACCAAGCTAGTTGAAGTACGGATTTCACACACACTTACCTCACAGAACTGAGCATGTGGAGAGACGTTCGTTCATCTAGCACAAAGGGAACGGGTAGCAGGAGAAACTTTTACTCTGGTTTCTCAGTCTGTTTGTTAGTGCCGGTTTGAATTTCCTGCAGTTTTCACTGTAAAACCGAGTTGGAGCTAGTACCTCCCCATATATATGTATGGAGTGGAGTTTGAAACTGAAAAGAAACTTTGTGTTCCCAACAAGCTAGGTGAAGGACGGCTTTTACACACACTTATCTCTCAGAACTGAGCATGTGGAGAGACGTTCGTTCATCTAGCACAAAGGGAACGGGTTGCAGGAGAAACTTTTACTCTGTTTTCTCAGTCTGTTTCCTAGTGCCGGTTTGAAGTTCCTGCAGTTTTCACTGTAAAACCGAGTTGGAGCTAGTACCTCCCCATATATATGTATGGAGTGGAGTTTGCAACTGAAAAGAAACTTTGTGTTCCCAACAAGCTAGGTGAAGGACGGCTTTCACACACACTTATCTCTCAGAACTGAGCATGTGGAGAGACGTTCGTTCATCTAGCACAAAGGGAACGGGTTGCAGGAGAAACTTTTACTCTGGTTTCTCAGTCTGTTTCCTAGTGCCGGTTTGAATTTCCTGCAGTTTTCACTGTAAAACAGAGTTGGAGCTAGTACCACCCCATATATATGTATGGAGTGGGGTTTGCAACTGAAAAGAAACTTTGCGTTCCCAACAAGCTAGGTGAAGGACGGCTTCCACACCCACTTGTCTCTCAGAACTGAGCATGTGGAGAGACCTTCGTTCATCTAGCAAAATGGGAACGGGTTGCAGGAGAAACTTTTACTCTGGCTTCTCATTCTGTTTCTTAGTGCCGGTTTGAAGTTCCTGCAGTTTTCACTGTAAAACCGAGTTGGAGCTAGTACCTCCCCATATATATGTATGGAGTGGAGTTTGCAACTGAAAAGAAACTTTGTGTTCCCAACAAGCTAGGTGAAGGACGGCTTTTACACACACTTATCTCTCAGAACTGAGCATGTGGAGAGACGTTCGTTCATCTAGCACAAAGGGAACGGGTTGCAGGAGAAACTTTTACTCTGTTTTCTCAGTCTGTTTCCTAGTGCCGGTTTGAAGTTCCTGCAGTTTTCACTGTAAAACCGAGTTGGAGCTAGTACCTCCCCATATATATGTATGGAGTGGAGTTTGCAACTGAAAAGAAACTTTGTGTTCCCAACAAGCTAGGTGAAGGACGGCTTTCACACACACTTATCTCTCAGAACTGAGCATGTGGAGAGACGTTCGTTCATCTAGCACAAAGGGAACGGGTTGCAGGAGAAACTTTTACTCTGGTTTCTCAGTCTGTTTCCTAGTGCCGGTTTGAATTTCCTGCATTTTTCACTGTAAAACAGAGTTGGAGCTAGTACCACCCCATATATATGTATGGAGTGGGGTTTGCAACTGAAAAGAAACTTTGCGTTCCCAACAAGCTAGGTGAAGGACGGCTTCCACACCCACTTGTCTCTCAGAACTGAGCATGTGGAGAGACCTTCGTTCATCTAGCAAAATGGGAACGGGTTGCAGGAGAAACTTTTACTCTGGCTTCTCATTCTGTTTCTTAGTGCCGGTTTGAAGTTCCTGCAGTTTTCACTGTAAAACCGAGTTGGAGCTAGTACCTCCCCATATATATGTATGGAGTGGAGTTTGCAACTGAAAAGAAACTTTGTGTTCCCAACAAGCTAGGTGAAGGACGGCTTTCACACACATTTATCTCTCAGAACTGAGCATGTGGAGAGACGTTCGTTCATCTAGCACAAAGGGAACGGGTTCCAGGAGAAACTTTTACTCTGGTTTCTCAGTCTGTTTCCTAATGCCGGTTTGAAGTTCCTGCAGTTTACACTGTAAAACCGAGTTGGAGCTAGTACCTCCCCATATATATGTATGGAGTGGGGTTTGCAACTGAAAAGAAACTTTGTGTTCCCAACAAGCTAGGTGAAGGACGGCTTTCACACACACTTATCTCTCAGAACTGAGCATGTGGAGAGACGTTCATTCATCTAGCACAAATGGAACGGGTTGAAGGAGAAACTTTTACTCGGGTTTCTCAGTCTGTTTCCTAGTGCCGGTTTGAAGTTCCTTCAGTTTTCACTGTAAAACCGAGTTGTAGCTAGTACCTCCCCATATATATGTATGGAGTGGAGTTTGCAACTGAAAAGGAATTTTGTGTTCCCAACAAGCTAGGTGAAGGACGGCTTTCACTCACACTTATCTCTCAGAACTGATCATGTGGAGAGACGTTCGTTCACCTAGTTCAAAGGGAACGGGTTGCAGGGGAAACTTTTACTCTGGATTCTCAGTCTGTTTCCTAGTACCGGTTTGAAGTTCCTGTAGTTTTAACTGTAAATCCGATTTGGAACTAGTACCTCCCCATATATATGTATGGAGTGGAATTTGCAACTGAAAAGAAACTTTGTGTTCCCAACAAGCTAGGTAAAGGACGGCTTTCACACACAATTATCTCTCAGAACTGAGCATGCGGAGAGACGTACGTTCATCTAGCACAAAGGGAACGGGTTGCAGGAGAAACTTTTACTCTGGTTTCTCAGTCTGTTTCCTAGTGCCGGTTTGAAGTTCCTGCAGTTTTCACTGTAAATCGAGTTGGAGCTAGTACCTCCCCATATAAATGTATGGTGTGGAGTTTTCAACTGAAAAGAAACTTTGGTTCCCAACAAGCTATGTGAAGTAAGGCTTTCAAACACACTTATCTCTCAGAACTGAGCATGTGGAGAGACGTTCGTTCATCTAGCACAAAGGGAACGGGATGGAGGAGAAACTATTACTCTGGTTTCTCAGTCTGTTTCTTAGTGCCGGTTTGAAGTTCCTGCAGTTTTCACTGTAAAACCGATTTGGAGCTAGAACCCCCCCATATATATGTATGGAGTGGAGTTTGCAACTGAAAAGAAACTTTGTGTTCCCAACAAGCTAGGTGAAGGACGGCTTTCACACACACTTATCTCTCAGAACTGAGCATGTGGAGAGACGTTCGTTCATCTAGCACAAAGGGAACGGGTTGCAGGAGAAACTTTTACTCTGGTTTCTCAGTCTGTTTCCTAGTGCCGGTTTGAAGTTCCTGCAGTTTACACTGTAAAACCGAGTTGGAGCTAGTACCTCCCCATATATATGTATGGAGTGGGGTTTGCAACTGAAAAGAAACTTTGTGTTCCCAACAAGCTAGGTGAAGGACCGCTTTCACACACACTTATCTCTCAGAACTGAGCATGTGGAGAGACGTTCGTTCATCTAGCACAATGGGAACGGGTTGCAGGGAAACTTTTACTATGGTTTCTCAGTCTGTTTCCTAGTGCCGGTTTGAAGTTCCTGCAGTTTTCACTGTAAAACCGGGATGGAGGTAGTCCCTTCCCTTATAACTGTATGGATTGGAGTTTGCAACTGAAAAGAAACTTTGTGTTCCCAACAAGCTAGCTGAAGGACGCCTTTCACACACATTTATCTCTCAGAACTGAGCATGTGGAGAGACGTGCGTTCATCTAGCACAAAGGGAACGGGTTGCAAGAGAAACTTTTACTCTGTTTTCTCAGTCTGTTTCCTAGTGCCGGTTTGAAGTTCCTGCAGTTTTCACTGTAAAACCGAGTTGGAGCTAGTACCTCCCCATATATATGTATGGAGTGGAGTTTGCAACTGAAAAGAAACTTTGTGTTCCCAACAAGCTAGGTGAAGGACGGCTTTCACACACACTTATCTCTCAGAACTGAGCATGTGGAGAGACGTTCGTTCATCTAGCACAAAGGGAACGGGTTGCAGGAGAAACTATTACTCTATATTCTCAGTCTGTTTCCGAGTGCCGGTTTGAAGTTCCTGCAGTTTTCACTGTAAAACTGAGTTGGAGCTAGTACCTCCCCATATATATGTATGGAGTGGAGTTTGCAACTTAAAAGAAACTTTGTGTTCCCAACAAGCTAGTTGAAGTACGGATTTCACACACACTTAACTCACAGAACTGAGCATGTGGAGAGACGTTCGTTCATCTAGAACAAAGGGAACGGGTTGCAGGAGAAAGTTTTACTCTGGTTTCTCAGTCTGTTTCTTAGTGCCGGTTTGAATTTCCTGCAGTTTTCACTGTAAAACCTAGTTGGAGCTAGTACCTCCCCATATATATGTATGGAGTGGAGTTTGCAACTGAAAAGAAACTTTGTGTTCCCAACAAGCTAGGTGAAGGACGGCTTTCACACACACTTATCTCTCAGAACTGAGCATGTGGAGAGACGTTCGTTCATCTAGCACAAAGGGAACGGGTTGCAGGAGAAACTTTTACTCTGGTTTCTCAGTCTGTTTCCTAGTGCCGGTTTGATGTTCCGGCAGTTTTCACTGTAAAACCGAGTTGGAGCTATTACCTCCCCATATATATGTATGGAGTGGAGTTTGCAACTGAAAAGAAACTTTGTGTTCCCAACAAGCTAGGTGAAGGACGGCTTTCACACACACTTATCTCTCAGAACTTAGCATGTGGAGAGACGTTCGTTCATCTAGCACAAAGGGAACGGGTTGCAGGAGAAACTTTTACTCTGGTTTCTCAGTCTGTTTCCTAGTGCCGGTTTGAAGTTCCTGCAGTTTTCACTGTAAAACCGAGTTGGAGCTAGTACCTCCCCATATATATGTATGGAGTGGAGTTTGCAACTGAAAAGAAACTTTGTGTTCCAAACAAGCTAGTTGAAGTACGGATTTCACACACACTTACCTCACAGAACTGAGCATGTGGAGAGACGTTCGTTCATCTAGCACAAAGGGAACGGGTAGCAGGAGAAACTTTTACTCTGGTTTCTCAGTCTGTTTCTTAGTGCCGGTTTGAATTTCCTGCAGTTTTCACTGTAAAACCGAGTTGGAGCTAGTACCTCACCATATATATGTATGGAGTGGAGTTTGCAACTGAAAAGAAACTTTGTGTTCCCAACAAGCTAGGTGAAGGACGGCTTTCACTCACACTTATCTCTCAGAACTGAGCATGTGGAGAGACGTTCGTTCATCTAGCACAAAGGGAACGGGTTGCAGGAGAAACTTTTACTCTGGTTTCTCAGTCTGTTTCCAGTGCCGGTTTTAAGTTCCTGCAGTTTTCACTGTAAAACCGAGTTGGAGCTAGTACCTTCCCATATATATGTATGGAGTGGAGTTTGCAACTGAAAAGAAACTTTGTGTTCCCAACAAGTTAGTTGAAGGACGCATTTCACACACACTTATCTCACATAACTGAGCATGTGGAGAGACGTTCGTTCATCTAGAACAAAGGGAACGGGTTGCAGGAGAAACTTTTACTCTGGTTTCTCAGTCTGTTTCTTAGTGCCGGTTTGAATTTTCTGCAGTTTTCACTGTAAAACCGAGTTGGAGCTAGTACCTCCCCTTATATATCCATGGAGAGGAGTTTGCAACTGAAAAGAAACTTTGTGTTCCCAACAAGCTAGCTTAGACGGCTTTCACTCACAATTATCTCTCATAACTGAGCATGTGGAGAGACGTACGTTCATCTAGCACAAAGGGAACAGGTTGCAGGAGAAACTTTTACTCTGGTTTCTCAGTCTGTTTCCTAGTGCCGGTTTGAAGTTCCTGCATTTTTCACTGTAAAACCGAGTTGGAGCTAGTACCTCCCCATATATATGTATGGAGTGGAGTTTGCAACTGAAAAGGAACTTTGTGTTCCCAACAAGCTAGGTGAAGGACGGCTTTCACACCCACTTGTCTCTCAGAACTGAGCATGTGGAGAGACGTTCGTTCACCTAGCACAAAGGGAACTGGTTGCAGGAGAAACTTTTACTCTGGTTTCTCAGTCTGTTTCCTAGTGCCGGTTTGAAGTTCCTGCAGTTTTCACTGTAAAACCGATTTGGAGCTAGTACCTCCCCTTATATTTGTATGGAGAGGAGTTTGCAACTGAAAAGAAACTTTGTGTTCCCAACAAGCTAGTTTAGACGTCTTTCACACACAATTACCTCTCATAACTGAGCATGTGGAGAGACGTACGTTCATCTAGCACAAAGGGAACAGGTTGCAGGAGTAACTTTTACTCTGGTTTCTCAGTCTGTTTCCTAGTGCCGGTTTGAAGTTCCTGCAGTTTTCACTGTAAAACCGAGTTGGAGCTAGTACCTCCCCATATATATGTATGGATTGGAATTTGCAACTGAAAAGAAACTCTGTGTTCCCAACAAGCTAGGTGAAGGACGGCTTTCACACACACTTATCTCTCAGAAATGAGCATGTGGAGAGACGTTCGTTCATCTGGCACAAAGGGAACGGGTTGCAGGAGAAACTTTTACTCTGGTTTCTCAGTCTGTTTCCTAGTGCCGGTTTGAAGTTCCTGCAGTTTTCACTGTAAAACCGAGTTGGAGATAGTACCTCCCAATATATATGTATGGAGTGGAGTTTGCAACTGAAAAGAAACTTTGTGTTCCCAACAAGCTAGGTGAAGGACGGCTTTCACACACACTTATCTCTCAGAAGTGAACATGTGGAGAGACGTTCGTTCATTTGGCACAAAGGGAATGGGTTGCAGGAGGAAATATTACTCTGGTTTCTCAGTCTGTTTCCTAGTGCCGGTTAGAAGTTCCTGCAGTTTTCACTGTAAAATCGGGTTGGAGCTAGTACCTCCCCATAGATATGTATGGAGTGGAGTTTGCAACTGAAAAGAAACTTTGTGTTCCCAACAACCTAGGTTAAGGACGGCTTTCACACACACTTATCTCTCAGAACTGAGCATGTGGAGAGACGTTCGTTCATCTAGGACAAAGGGAACGGGTTGCAGGAGAAACTTTTACTCTGGTTTCTCAGTCTGTTTCCTATTGTCGGCTAGAAGTTCCTGCAGTTTTCACTGTAAAACAGACTTGGAGCTAGTACCTCCCCATATATATGTATGGAGTGGAGTTTGCAACTGAAAAGAAACTTTGTGTTCCCAACAAGCTAGGTGAAGGACGGCTTTCACACACACTTATCTCTCAGAACTGAGCATGTGGAGAGACGTTCGTTCATCTAGCACAAAGGGAACGGGTTGCAGGAGAAACTTTTACTCTGGTTTCTCAGTCTGTTTCCTAGTGCCGGTTTGAAGTTCCTGCAGTTTTCACTGTAAAACCGAGTTGGAGCTAGTACCTCCCCATATATATGTATGGAGTGGAGTTTGCAACTGAAAAGAAACTTTGTGTTCCCAACAAGCTAGGTGAAGGACGGCTTTCACACACACTTATCTCTCAGAACTGAGCATGTGGAGAGACGTTCGTTCATCTAGCACAATGGGAACGGGTTGCAGGGGAAACTTTTACTATGGTATCTCAGTCTGTTTCCTAGTGCCGGTTTGAAGTTCCTGCAGTTTTCACTGCAAAACCGGGATGGAGGTAGTCCCTTCCCTTATAACTGTATGGATTGGAGTTTGCAACTGAAAAGAAACTTTGTGTTCCCAACAAGCTAGCTGAAGGACGCCTTTCACACACATTTATCTCTCAGAACTGAGCATGTGGAGAGACGTGCGTTCATCTAGCACAAAGGGAACGGGTTGCAGGAGAAACTTTTACTCTGTTTTCTCAGTCTGTTTCCTAGTGCCGGTTTGAAGTTCCTGCAGTTTTCACTGTAAAACCGAGTTGGAGCTAGTACCTCCCCATATATATGTATGGAGTGGAGTTTGCAACTGAAAAGAAACTTTGTGTTCCCAACAACCTAGGTTAAGGACGGCTTTCACACACACTTATCTCTCAGAAGTGAACATGTGGAGAGACGTTCGTTCATTTGGCACAAAGGGAATGGGTTGCAGGAGGAAATATTACTCTGGTTTCTCAGTCTGTTTCCTAGTGCCGGTTAGAAGTTCCTGCAGTTTTCACTGTAAAATCGGGTTGGAGCTAGTACCTCCCCATAGATATGTATGGAGTGGAGTTTGCAACTGAAAAGAAACTTTGTGTTCCCAACAACCTAGGTTAAGGACGGCTTTCACACACACTTATCTCTCAGAACTGAGCATGTGGAGAGACGTTCGTTCATCTAGGACAAAGGGAACGGGTTGCAGGAGAAACTTTTACTCTGGTTTCTCAGTCTGTTTCCTATTGTCGGCTAGAAGTTCCTGCAGTTTTCACTGTAAAACAGACTTGGAGCTAGTACCTCCCCATATATATGTATGGAGTGGAGTTTGCAACTGAAAAGAAACTTTGTGTTCCCAACAAGCTAGGTGAAGGACGGCTTTCACACACACTTATCTCTCAGAACTGAGCATGTGGAGAGACGTTCGTTCATCTAGGACAAAGGGAACGGGTTGCAGGAGAAACTTTTACTCTGGTTTCTCAGTCTGTTTCCTATTGTCGGCTAGAAGTTCCTGCAGTTTTCACTGTAAAACAGACTTGGAGCTAGTACCTCCCCATATATATGTATGGAGTGGAGTTTGCAACTGAAAAGAAACTTTGTGTTCCCAACAAGCTAGGTGAAGGACGGCTTTCACACACACTTATCTCTCAGAACTGAGCATGTGGAGAGACGTTCGTTCATCTAGCACAAAGGGAACGGGTTGCAGGAGAAACTTTTACTCTGGTTTCTCAGTCTGTTTCCTAGTGCCGGTTTGAAGTTCCTGCAGTTTTCACTGTAAAACCGAGTTGGAGCTAGTACCTCCCCATATATATGTATGGAGTGGAGTTTGCAACTGAAAAGAAACTTTGTGTTCCCAACAAGCTAGGTGAAGGACGGCTTTCACACACACTTATCTCTCAGAACTGAGCATGTGGAGAGACGTTCGTTCATCTAGCACAATGGGAACGGGTTGCAGGGGAAACTTTTACTATGGTATCTCAGTCTGTTTCCTAGTGCCGGTTTGAAGTTCCTGCAGTTTTCACTGCAAAACCGGGATGGAGGTAGTCCCTTCCCTTATAACTGTATGGATTGGAGTTTGCAACTGAAAAGAAACTTTGTGTTCCCAACAAGCTAGCTGAAGGACGCCTTTCACACACATATATCTCTCAGAACTGAGCATGTGGAGAGACGTGCGTTCATCTAGCACAAAGGGAACGGGTTGCAGGAGAAACTTTTACTCTGTTTTCTCAGTCTGTTTCCTAGTGCCGGTTTGAAGTTCCTGCAGTTTTCACTGTAAAACCGATTTGGAGCTAGTACCTCCCCATATATATGTATGGAGTGGAGTTTGCAACTGAAAAGAAACTTTGTGTTCCCAACAAGCTAGGTGAAGGACGGCTTTCACACACACTTATCTCTCAGAACTGAGCATGTGGAGAGACGTTCGTTCATCTGGCACAAAGGGAACGGGTTGCAGGAGAAACTTTTACTCTGGTTTCTCAGTCTGTTTCCTAGTGCCGGTTTGAAGTTCCTGCAGTTTTCACTGTAAAACCGAGTTGGAGATAGTACCTCCCAATATATATGTATGGAGTGGAGTTTGCAACTGAAAAGAAACTTTGTGTTCCCAACAAGCTAGGTGAAGGACGGCTTTCACACACACTTATCTCTCAGAAGTGAACATGTGGAGAGACGTTCGTTCATTTGGCACAAAGGGAATGGGTTGCAGGAGGAAATATTACTCTGGTTTCTCAGTCTGTTTCCTAGTGCCGGTTAGAAGTTCCTGCAGTTTTCACTGTAAAATCGGGTTGGAGCTAGTACCTCCCCATAGATATGTATGGAGTGGAGTTTGCAACTGAAAAGAAACTTTGTGTTCCCAACAAGTTGGTGAAAGACGGCTTTCACACACACTTATCTCTCAGAACTGAGCATGTGGAGAGACGTTCGTTCATCTAGGACAAAGGGAACGGGTTGCAGGAGAAACTTTTACTCTGGTTTCTCAGTCTGTTTCTTAGTGCCGGTTTGAATTTTCTGCAGTTTTCACTGTAAAACCGAGTTGGAGCTAGTACCTCCCCTTATATATCCATGGAGAGGAGTTTGCAACTGAAAAGAAACTTTGTGTTCCCAACAAGCTAGCTTAGACGGCTTTCACTCACAATTATCTCTCATAACTGAGCATGTGGAGAGACGTACGTTCATCTAGCACAAAGGGAACAGGTTGCAGGAGAAACTTTTACTCTGGTTTCTCAGTCTGTTTCCTAGTGCCGGTTTGAAGTTCCTGCATTTTTCACTGTAAAACCGAGTTGGAGCTAGTACCTCCCCATATATATGTATGGAGTGGAGTTTGCAACTGAAAAGGAACTTTGTGTTCCCAACAAGCTAGGTGAAGGACGGCTTTCACACCCACTTGTCTCTCAGAACTGAGCATGTGGAGAGACGTTCGTTCACCTAGCACAAAGGGAACTGGTTGCAGGAGAAACTTTTACTCTGGTTTCTCAGTCTGTTTCCTAGTGCCGGTTTGAAGTTCCTGCAGTTTTCACTGTAAAACCGATTTGGAGCTAGTACCTCCCCTTATATTTGTATGGAGAGGAGTTTGCAACTGAAAAGAAACTTTGTGTTCCCAACAAGCTAGTTTAGACGTCTTTCACACACAATTACCTCTCATAACTGAGCATGTGGAGAGACGTACGTTCATCTAGCACAAAGGGAACAGGTTGCAGGAGTAACTTTTACTCTGGTTTCTCAGTCTGTTTCCTAGTGCCGGTTTGAAGTTCCTGCAGTTTTCACTGTAAAACCGAGTTGGAGCTAGTACCTCCCCATATATATGTATGGATTGGAATTTGCAACTGAAAAGAAACTCTGTGTTCCCAACAAGCTAGGTGAAGGACGGCTTTCACACACACTTATCTCTCAGAAATGAGCATGTGGAGAGACGTTCGTTCATCTGGCACAAAGGGAACGGGTTGCAGGAGAAACTTTTACTCTGGTTTCTCAGTCTGTTTCCTAGTGCCGGTTTGAAGTTCCTGCAGTTTTCACTGTAAAACCGAGTTGGAGATAGTACCTCCCAATATATATGTATGGAGTGGAGTTTGCAACTGAAAAGAAACTTTGTGTTCCCAACAAGCTAGGTGAAGGACGGCTTTCACACACACTTATCTCTCAGAAGTGAACATGTGGAGAGACGTTCGTTCATTTGGCACAAAGGGAATGGGTTGCAGGAGGAAATATTACTCTGGTTTCTCAGTCTGTTTCCTAGTGCCGGTTAGAAGTTCCTGCAGTTTTCACTGTAAAATCGGGTTGGAGCTAGTACCTCCCCATAGATATGTATGGAGTGGAGTTTGCAACTGAAAAGAAACTTTGTGTTCCCAACAACCTAGGTTAAGGACGGCTTTCACACACACTTATCTCTCAGAACTGAGCATGTGGAGAGACGTTCGTTCATCTAGGACAAAGGGAACGGGTTGCAGGAGAAACTTTTACTCTGGTTTCTCAGTCTGTTTCCTATTGTCGGCTAGAAGTTCCTGCAGTTTTCACTGTAAAACAGACTTGGAGCTAGTACCTCCCCATATATATGTATGGAGTGGAGTTTGCAACTGAAAAGAAACTTTGTGTTCCCAACAAGCTAGGTGAAGGACGGCTTTCACACACACTTATCTCTCAGAACTGAGCATGTGGAGAGACGTTCGTTCATCTAGCACAAAGGGAACGGGTTGCAGGAGAAACTTTTACTCTGGTTTCTCAGTCTGTTTCCTAGTGCCGGTTTGAAGTTCCTGCAGTTTTCACTGTAAAACCGAGTTGGAGCTAGTACCTCCCCATATATATGTATGGAGTGGAGTTTGCAACTGAAAAGAAACTTTGTGTTCCCAACAAGCTAGGTGAAGGACGGCTTTCACACACACTTATCTCTCAGAACTGAGCATGTGGAGAGACGTTCGTTCATCTAGCACAATGGGAACGGGTTGCAGGGGAAACTTTTACTATGGTATCTCAGTCTGTTTCCTAGTGCCGGTTTGAAGTTCCTGCAGTTTTCACTGCAAAACCGGGATGGAGGTAGTCCCTTCCCTTATAACTGTATGGATTGGAGTTTGCAACTGAAAAGAAACTTTGTGTTCCCAACAAGCTAGCTGAAGGACGCCTTTCACACACATTTATCTCTCAGAACTGAGCATGTGGAGAGACGTGCGTTCATCTAGCACAAAGGGAACGGGTTGCAGGAGAAACTTTTACTCTGTTTTCTCAGTCTGTTTCCTAGTGCCGGTTTGAAGTTCCTGCAGTTTTCACTGTAAAACCGAGTTGGAGCTAGTACCTCCCCATATATATGTATGGAGTGGAGTTTGCAACTGAAAAGAAACTTTGTGTTCCCAACAACCTAGGTTAAGGACGGCTTTCACACACACTTATCTCTCAGAAGTGAACATGTGGAGAGACGTTCGTTCATTTGGCACAAAGGGAATGGGTTGCAGGAGGAAATATTACTCTGGTTTCTCAGTCTGTTTCCTAGTGCCGGTTAGAAGTTCCTGCAGTTTTCACTGTAAAATCGGGTTGGAGCTAGTACCTCCCCATAGATATGTATGGAGTGGAGTTTGCAACTGAAAAGAAACTTTGTGTTCCCAACAACCTAGGTTAAGGACGGCTTTCACACACACTTATCTCTCAGAACTGAGCATGTGGAGAGACGTTCGTTCATCTAGGACAAAGGGAACGGGTTGCAGGAGAAACTTTTACTCTGGTTTCTCAGTCTGTTTCCTATTGTCGGCTAGAAGTTCCTGCAGTTTTCACTGTAAAACAGACTTGGAGCTAGTACCTCCCCATATATATGTATGGAGTGGAGTTTGCAACTGAAAAGAAACTTTGTGTTCCCAACAAGCTAGGTGAAGGACGGCTTTCACACACACTTATCTCTCAGAACTGAGCATGTGGAGAGACGTTCGTTCATCTAGGACAAAGGGAACGGGTTGCAGGAGAAACTTTTACTCTGGTTTCTCAGTCTGTTTCCTATTGTCGGCTAGAAGTTCCTGCAGTTTTCACTGTAAAACAGACTTGGAGCTAGTACCTCCCCATATATATGTATGGAGTGGAGTTTGCAACTGAAAAGAAACTTTGTGTTCCCAACAAGCTAGGTGAAGGACGGCTTTCACACACACTTATCTCTCAGAACTGAGCATGTGGAGAGACGTTCGTTCATCTAGCACAAAGGGAACGGGTTGCAGGAGAAACTTTTACTCTGGTTTCTCAGTCTGTTTCCTAGTGCCGGTTTGAAGTTCCTGCAGTTTTCACTGTAAAACCGAGTTGGAGCTAGTACCTCCCCATATATATGTATGGAGTGGAGTTTGCAACTGAAAAGAAACTTTGTGTTCCCAACAAGCTAGGTGAAGGACGGCTTTCACACACACTTATCTCTCAGAACTGAGCATGTGGAGAGACGTTCGTTCATCTAGCACAATGGGAACGGGTTGCAGGGGAAACTTTTACTATGGTATCTCAGTCTGTTTCCTAGTGCCGGTTTGAAGTTCCTGCAGTTTTCACTGCAAAACCGGGATGGAGGTAGTCCCTTCCCTTATAACTGTATGGATTGGAGTTTGCAACTGAAAAGAAACTTTGTGTTCCCAACAAGCTAGCTGAAGGACGCCTTTCACACACATATATCTCTCAGAACTGAGCATGTGGAGAGACGTGCGTTCATCTAGCACAAAGGGAACGGGTTGCAGGAGAAACTTTTACTCTGTTTTCTCAGTCTGTTTCCTAGTGCCGGTTTGAAGTTCCTGCAGTTTTCACTGTAAAACCGATTTGGAGCTAGTATCTCCCCATATATATGTATGGAGTGGAGTTTGCAACTGAAAAGAAACTTTGTGTTCCCAACAAGCTAGGTGAAGGACGGCTTTCACACACACTTATCTCTCAGAACTGAGCATGTGGAGAGACGTTCGTTCATCTGGCACAAAGGGAACGGGTTGCAGGAGAAACTTTTACTCTGGTTTCTCAGTCTGTTTCCTAGTGCCGGTTTGAAGTTCCTGCAGTTTTCACTGTAAAACCGAGTTGGAGATAGTACCTCCCAATATATATGTATGGAGTGGAGTTTGCAACTGAAAAGAAACTTTGTGTTCCCAACAAGCTAGGTGAAGGACGGCTTTCACACACACTTATCTCTCAGAAGTGAACATGTGGAGAGACGTTCGTTCATTTGGCACAAAGGGAATGGGTTGCAGGAGGAAATATTACTCTGGTTTCTCAGTCTGTTTCCTAGTGCCGGTTAGAAGTTCCTGCAGTTTTCACTGTAAAATCGGGTTGGAGCTAGTACCTCCCCATAGATATGTATGGAGTGGAGTTTGCAACTGAAAAGAAACTTTGTGTTCCCAACAAGTTGGTGAAAGACGGCTTTCACACACACTTATCTCTCAGAACTGAGCATGTGGAGAGACGTTCGTTCATCTAGGACAAAGGGAACGGGTTGCAGGAGAAACTTTTACTCTGGTTTCTCAGTCTGTTTCCTATTGTCGGCTAGAAGTTCCTGCAGTTTTCACTGTAAAACAGACTTGGAGCTAGTACCTCCCCATATATATGTATGGAGTGGAGTTTGCAACTGAAAAGAAACTTTGTGTTCCCAACAAGCTAGGTGAAGGACGGCTTTCACACACACTTATCTCTCAGAACTGAGCATGTGGAGAGACGTTCGTTCATCTAGCACAAAGGGAACGGGTTGCAGGAGAAACTTTTACTCTGGTTTCTCAGTCTGTTTCCTAGTGCCGGTTTGAAGTTCCTGCAGTTTTCACTGTAAAACCGAGTTGGAGCTAGTACCTCCCCATACATATGTATGGAGTGGAGTTTGCAACTGAAAAGAAACTTTGTGTTCCCAACAAGCTAGGTGAAGGACGGCTTTCACACACACTTATCTCTCAGAACTGAGCATGTGGAGAGACGTTCGTTCATCTAGCACAATGGGAACGGGTTGCAGGGGAAACTTTTACTATGGTATCTCAGTCTGTTTCCTAGTGCCGGTTTGAAGTTCCTGCAGTTTTCACTGCAAAACCGGGATGGAGGTAGTCCCTTCCCTTATAACTGTATGGATTGGAGTTTGCAACTGAAAAGAAACTTTGTGTTCCCAACAAGCTAGCTGAAGGACGCCTTTCACACACATTTATCTCTCAGAACTGAGCATGTGGAGAGACGTGCGTTCATCTAGCACAAAGGGAACGGGTTGCAGGAGAAACTTTTACTCTGTTTTCTCAGTCTGTTTCCTAGTGCCGGTTTGAAGTTCCTGCAGTTTTCACTGTAAAACCGAGTTGGAGCTAGTACCTCCCCATATATATGTATGGAGTGGAGTTTGCAACTGAAAAGAAACTTTGTGTTCCCAACAAGCTAGGTGAAGGACGGCTTTCACACACACTTATCTCTCAGAACTGAGCATGTGGAGAGACGTTCGTTCATCTAGCACAAAGGGAACGGGTTGCAGGAGAAACTTTTACTCTGGTTTCTCAGTCTGTTTCCTAGTGCCGGTTTGATGTTCCGGCAGTTTTCACTGTAAAACCGAGTTGGAGCTATTACCTCCCCATATATATGTATGGAGTGGAGTTTGCAACTGAAAAGAAACTTTGTGTTCCCAACAAGCTAGGTGAAGGACGGCTTTCATACACACTTATCTCTCAGAACTTAGCATGTGGAGAGACGTTCGTTCATCTAGCACAAAGGGAACGGGTTGCAGGAGAAACTTTTACTCTGGTTTCTCAGTCTGTTTCCTAGTGCCGGTTTGAAGTTCCTGCAGTTTTCACTGTAAAACCGAGTTGGAGCTAGTACCTCCCCATATATATGTATGGAGTGGAGTTTGCAACTGAAAAGAAACTTTGTGTTCCCAACAAGCTAGGTGAAGGACGGCTTTCACACACACTTATCTCTCAGAACTGAGCATGTGGAGAGACGTTCGTTCATCTAGCACAAAGGGAACGGGTTGCAGGAGAAACTTTTACTCTGGTTTCTCAGTCTGTTTCCTAGTGCCGGTTTGATGTTCCGGCAGTTTTCACTGTAAAACCGAGTTGGAGCTATTACCTCCCCATATATATGTATGGAGTGGAGTTTGCAACTGAAAAGAAACTTTGTGTTCCCAACAAGCTAGGTGAAGGACGGCTTTCATACACACTTATCTCTCAGAACTTAGCATGTGGAGAGACGTTCGTTCATCTAGCACAAAGGGAACGGGTTGCAGGAGAAACTTTTACTCTGGTTTCTCAGTCTGTTTCCTAGTGCCGGTTTGAAGTTCCTGCAGTTTTCACTGTAAAACCGAGTTGGAGCTAGTACCTCCCCATATATATGTATGGAGTGGAGTTTGCAACTGAAAAGAAACTTTGTGTTCCAAACAAGCTAGTTGAAG
This sequence comes from Camelus bactrianus, assembly GCF_048773025.1. Lineage (NCBI taxonomy): Eukaryota > Metazoa > Chordata > Mammalia > Artiodactyla > Camelidae > Camelus > Camelus bactrianus. The sequence continues at coordinate 70,642,945 of NC_133553.1, forward strand.
TACGGATTTCACACACACTTACCTCACAGAACTGAGCATGTGGAGAGACGTTCGTTCATCTAGCACAAAGGGAACGGGTTGCAGGAGAAACTTTTACTCTGTTTTCTCAGTCTGTTTCCTAGTGCCGGTTTGAAGTTCCTGCAGTTTTCACTGTAAAACCGAGTTGGAGCTAGTACCTCCCCATATATATGTATGGAGTGGAGTTTGCAACTGAAAAGAAACTTTGTGTTCCCAACAAGCTAGGTGAAGGACGGCTTTCACACACACTTATCTCTCAGAACTGAGCATGTGGAGAGACGTTCGTTCATCTACCACAAAGGGAACGGGTTGCAGGAGAAACTTTTACTCTGGTTTCTCAGTCTGTTTCCTAGTGCCGGTTTGAATTTCCTGCAGTTTTCACTGTAAAACAGAGTTGGAGCTAGTACCACCCCATATATATGTATGGAGTGGAGTTTGCAACTGAAAAGAAACTTTGCGTTCCCAACAAGCTAGGTGAAGGACGGCTTCCACACCCACTTGTCTCTCAGAACTGAGCATGTGGAGAGACCTTCGTTCATCTAGCAAAATGGGAACGGGTTGCAGGAGAAACTTTTACTCTGGCTTCTCATTCTGTTTCTTAGTGCCGGTTTGAAGTTCCTGCAGTTTTCCCTGTAAAACCGAGTTGGAGCTAGTACCTCCCCATATATATGTATGGAGTGGAGTTTGCAACTGAAAAGAAACTTTGTGTTCCCAACAAGCTAGGTGAAGGACGGCTTTCACACACACTTATCTCTCAGAACTGAGCATGTGGAGAGACGTTCGTTCATCTAGCACAAAGGGAACGGGTTGCAGGAGAAACTTTTACTCTGGTTTCTCAGTCTGTTTCCTAGTGCCGGTTTGAAGTTCCTGCAGTTTTCACTGTAAAACCGAGTTGGAGCTATTACCTCCCCATATATATGTATGGAGTGGAGTTTGCAACTGAAAAGGAACTTTGTGTTCCAACCAAGCTAGTTGAAGTACGGATTTCACACACACTTACCTCACAGAACTGAGCATGTGGAGAGACGTTCGTTCATCTAGCACAAAGGGAACGGGTAGCAGGAGAAACTTTTACTCTGGTTTCTCAGTCTGTTTCTTAGTGCCGGTTTGAATTTCCTGCAGTTTTCACTGTAAAACCGAGTTGGAGCTAGTACCTCCCCATATATATGTATGGAGTGGAGTTTGCAACTGAAAAGAAACTTTGTGTTCCCAACAAGCTAGGTGAAGGACGGCTTTTACACACACTTATCTCTCAGAACTGAGCATGTGGAGAGACGTTCGTTCATCTAGCACAAAGGGAACTGGTTGCAGGAGAAACTTTTACTCTGTTTTCTCAGTCTGTTTCCTAGTGCCGGTTTGAAGTTCCTGCAGTTTTCACTGTAAAACCGAGTTGGAGCTAGTACCTCCCCATATATATGTATGGAGTGGAGTTTGCAACTGAAAAGAAACTTTGTGTTCCCAACAAGCTAGGTGAAGGACGGCTTTCACACACACTTATCTCTCAGAACTGAGCATGTGGAGAGACGTTCGTTCATCTAGCACAAAGGGAACGGGTTGCAGGAGAAAATTTTACTCTGGTTTCTCAGTCTGTTTCCTAGTGCCGGTTTGAATTTCCTGCAGTTTTCACTGTAAAACAGAGTTGGAGCTAGTACCACCCCATATATATGTATGGAGTGGGGTTTGCAACTGAAAAGAAACTTTGCGTTCCCAACAAGCTAGGTGAAGGACGGCTTCCACACCCACTTGTCTCTCAGAACTGAGCATGTGGAGAGACCTTCGTTCATCTAGCAAAATGGGAACGGGTTGCAGGAGAAACTTTTACTCTGGCTTCTCATTCTGTTTCTTAGTGCCGGTTTGAAGTTCCTGCAGTTTTCACTGTAAAACCGAGTTGGAGCTAGTACCTCCCCATATATATGTATGGAGTGGAGTTTGCAACTGAAAAGAAACTTTGTGTTCCCAACAAGCTAGGTGAAGGACGGCTTTTACACACACTTATCTCTCAGAACTGAGCATGTGGAGAGACGTTCGTTCATCTAGCACAAAGGGAACGGGTTGCAGGAGAAACTTTTACTCTGTTTTCTCAGTCTGTTTCCTAGTGCCGGTTTGAAGTTCCTGCAGTTTTCACTGTAAAACCGAGTTGGAGCTAGTACCTCCCCATATATATGTATGGAGTGGAGTTTGCAACTGAAAAGATACTTTGTGTTCCCAACAAGCTAGGTGAAGGACGGCTTTCACACACACTTATCTCTCAGAACTGAGCATGTGGAGAGACGTTCGTTCATCTAGCACAAAGGGAACGGGTTGCAGGAGAAACTTTTACTCTGGTTTCTCAGTCTGTTTCCTAGTGCCGGTTTGAATTTCCTGCAGTTTTCACTGTAAAACAGAGTTGGAGCTAGTACCACCCCATATATATGTATGGAGTGGGGTTTGCAACTGAAAAGAAACTTTGCGTTCCTAACAAGCTAGGTGAAGGACGGCTTCCACACCCACTTGTCTCTCAGAACTGAGCATGTGGAGAGACCTTCGTTCATCTAGCAAAATGGGAACGGGTTGCAGGAGAAACTTTTACTCTGGCTTCTCATTCTGTTTCTTAGTGCCGGTTTGAAGTTCCTGCAGTTTTCACTGTAAAACCGAGTTGGAGCTAGTACCTCCCCATATATATGTATGGAGTGGAGTTTGCAACTGAAAAGAATCTTTGTGTTCCCAACAAGCTAGGTGAAGGACGGCTTTCACACACATTTATCTCTCAGAACTGAGCATGTGGAGAGACGTTCGTTCATCTAGCACAAAGGGAACGGGTTCCAGGAGAAACTTTTACTCTGGTTTCTCAGTCTGTTTCCTAGTGCCGGTTTGAAGTTCCTGCAGTTTACACTGTAAAACCGAGTTGGAGCTAGTACCTCCCCATATATATGTATGGAGTGGGGTTTGCAACTGAAAAGAAACTTTGTGTTCCCAACAAGCTAGGTGAAGGACGGCTTTCACACACACTTATCTCTCAGAACTGAGCATGTGGAGAGACGTTCATTCATCTAGCACAAATGGAACGGGTTGAAGGAGAAACTTTTACTCGGGTTTCTCAGTCTGTTTCCTAGTGCCGATTTGAAGTTCCTTCAGTTTTCACTGTAAAACCGAGTTGTAGCTAGTACCTCCCCATATATATGTATGGAGTGGAGTTTGCAACTGAAAAGGAATTTTGTGTTCCCAACAAGCTAGGTGAAGGACGGCTTTCACTCACACTTATCTCTCAGAACTGATCATGTGGAGAGACGTTCGTTCACCTAGTTCAAAGGGAACGGGTTGCAGGGGAAACTTTTACTCTGGATTCTCAGTCTGTTTCCTAGTGCCGGTTTGAAGTTCCTGTAGTTTTAACTGTAAATCCGATTTGGAACTAGTACCTCCCCATATATATGTATGGAGTGGAATTTGCAACTGAAAAGAAACTTTGTGTTCCCAACAAGCTAGGTAAAGGACGGCTTTCACACACAATTATCTCTCAGAACTGAGCACGTGGAGAGACGTACGTTCATCTAGCACAAAGGGAACGGGTTGCAGGAGAAACTTTTACTCTGGTTTCTCAGTCTGTTTCCTAGTGCCGGTTTGAAGTTCCTGCAGTTTTCACTGTAAATCGAGTTGGAGCTAGTACCTCCCCATATAAATGTATGGTGTGGAGTTTTCAACTGAAAAGATACTTTGGTTCCCAACAAGCTATGTGAAGTAAGGCTTTCACACACACTTATCTCTCAGAACTGAGCATGTGGAGAGACGTTCGTTCATCTAGCACAAAGGGAACGGGATGGAGGAGAAACTACTACTCTGGTTTCTCAGTCTGTTTCTTAGTGCCGGTTTGAAGTTCCTGCAGTTTTCACTGTAAAACCGATTTGGAGCTAGAACCCCCCCATATATATTTATGGAGTGGAGTTTGCAACTGAAAAGAAACTTTGTGTTCCCAACAAGCTAGGTGAAGGACGGCTTTCACACACACTTATCTCTCAGAACTGAGCATGTGGAGAGACGTTCGTTCATCTAGCACAAAGGGAACGGGTTGCAGGAGAAACTTTTACTCTGGTTTCTCAGTCTGTTTCCTAGTGCCGGTTTGAAGTTCCTGCAGTTTACACTGTAAAACCGAGTTGGAGCTAGTACCTCCCCATATATATGTATGGAGTGGGGTTTGCAACTGAAAAGAAACTTTGTGTTCCCAACAAGCTAGGTGAAGGACGGCTTTCACACACACTTATCTCTCAGAACTGAGCATGTGGAGAGACGTTCGTTCATCTAGCACAATGGGAACGGGTTGCAGGGAAACATTTACTATGGTTTCTCAGTCTGTTTCCTAGTGCCGGTTTGAAGTTCCTGCAGTTTTCACTGTAAAACCGGGATGGAGGTAGTCCCTTCCCTTATAACTGTATGGATTGGAGTTTGCAACTGAAAAGAAACTTTGTGTTCCCAACAAGCTAGCTGAAGGACGCCTTTCACACACATTTATCTCTCAGAACTGAGCATGTGGAGAGACGTGCGTTCATCTAGCACAAAGGGAACGGGTTGCAAGACAAACTTTTACTCTGTTTTCTCAGTCTGTTTCCTAGTGCCGGTTTGAAGTTCCTGCAGTTTTCACTGTAAAACCGAGTTGGAGCTAGTACCTCCCCATATATATGTATGGAGTGGAGTTTGCAACTGAAAAGAAACTTTGTGTTCCCAACAAGCTAGGTGAAGGACGGCTTTCACACACACTTATCTCTCAGAACTGAGCATGTGGAGAGACGTTCGTTCATCTAGCACAAAGGGAACGGGTTGCAGGAGAAACTATTACTCTATATTCTCAGTCTGTTTCCGAGTGCCGGTTTGAAGTTCCTGCAGTTTTCACTGTAAAACTGAGTTGGAGCTAGTACCTCCCCATATATATGTATGGAGTGGAGTTTGCAACTTAAAAGAAACTTTGTGTTCCCAACAAGCTAGTTGAAGTACGGATTTCACACACACTTAACTCACAGAACTGAGCATGTGGAGAGACGTTCGTTCATCTAGAACAAAGGGAACGTGTTGCAGGAGAAAGTTTTACTCTGGTTTCTCAGTCTGTTTCTTAGTGCCGGTTTGAATTTCCAGCAGTTTTCACTGTAAAACCTAGTTGGAGCTAGTACCTCCCCATATATATGTATGGAGTGGAGTTTGCAACTGAAAAGAAACTTTGTGTTCCCAACAAGCTAGGTGAAGGACGGCTTTCACACACACTTATCTCTCAGAAATGAGCATGTGGAGAGACGTTCGTTCATCTAGCACAAAGGGAACGGGTTGCAGGAGAAACTTTTACTCTGGTTTCTCAGTCTGTTTCCTAGTGCCGGTTTGATGTTCCGGCAGTTTTCACTGTAAAACCGAGTTGGAGCTATTACCTCCCCATATATATGTATGGAGTGGAGTTTGCAACTGAAAAGAAACTTTGTGTTCCCAACAAGCTAGGTGAAGGACGGCTTTCACACACACTTATCTCTCAGAACTTAGCATGTGGAGAGACGTTCGTTCATCTAGCACAAAGGGAACGGGTTGCAGGAGAAACTTTTACTCTGGTTTCTCAGTCTGTTTCCTAGTGCCGGTTTGAAGTTCCTGCAGTTTTCACTGTAAAACCGAGTTGGAGCTAGTACCTCCCCATATATATGTATGGAGTGGAGTTTGCAACTGAAAAGAAACTTTGAGTTCCAAACAAGCTAGTTGAAGTACGGATTTCACACACACTTACCTCACAGAACTGAGCATGTGGAGAGACGTTCGTTCATCTAGCACAAAGGGAACGGGTAGCAGGAGAAACTTTTACTCTGGTTTCTCAGTCTGTTTCTTAGTGCCGGTTTGAATTTCCTGCAGTTTTCACTGTAAAACCGAGTTGGAGCTAGTACCTCCCCATATATATGTATGGAGTGGAGTTTGCAACTGAAAAGAAACTTTGTGTTCCCAACAAGCTAGTTGAAGTACGGATTTCACACACACTTATCTCTCAGAACTGAGCATGTGGAGAGACGTTCGTTCATCTAGAACAAAGGGAACGGGTTGCAGGAGAAAGTTTTACTCTGGTTTCTCAGTCTGTTTCTTAGTGCCGGTTTGAAGTTCCTGCAGTTTTCACTGTAAAACCGAGTTGGAGCTAGTACCTCCCCATATATATGTATGGAGTGGAGTTTGCAACTGAAAAGAAACTTTGTGTTCCCAACAAGCTAGGTGAAGGACGGCTTTCACACACACTTATCTCTCAGAACTGAGCATGTGGAGAGACGTTCGTTCATCTAGCACAAAGGGAACGGGTTGCAGGAGAAACTTTTACTCTGGTTTCTCAGTCTGTTTCCTAGTGCCGGTTTGAAGTTCCTGCAGTTTTCACTGTAAAACCGAGTTGGAGCTAGTACCTCCCCATATATATGTATGGAGTGGAGTTTGCAACTGAAAAGAAACTTTGTGTTCCAAACAAGCTAGTTGAAGTACGGATTTTACACACACTTAACTCACAGAACTGAGTATGTGGAGAGACGTTCGTTCATCTAGCACAAAGGGAACGGGTAGCAGGAGAAACTTTTACTCTGGTTTCTCAGTCTGTTTCTTAGTGCCGGTTTGAATTTCCTGCAGTTTTCACTGTAAAACCGAGTTGGAGCTAGTACCTCCCCATATATATGTATGGAGTGGAGTTTGCAACTGAAAAGAAACTTTGTGTTCCCAACAAGCTAGGTGAAGGACGGCTTTAACACACACTTATCTCTCAGAACTGAGCATGTGGAGAGACGTTCGTTCATCTAGCACAAAGGGAACGGGTTGCAGGAGAAACTTTTACTCTGTTTTCTCAGTCTGTTTCCTAGTGCCGGTTTGAAGTTCCTGCAGTTTTCACTGTAAAACCGAGTTGGAGCTAGTACCTCCCCATATATATGTATGGAGTGGAGTTTGCAACTGAAAAGAAACTTTGTGTTCCCAACAAGCTAGGTGAAGGACGGCTTTCACACACACTTATCTCTCAGAACTGAGCATGTGGAGAGACGTTCGTTCATCTAGCACAAAGGGAACGGGTTCCAGGAGAAACTTTTACTCTGGTTTCTCAGTCTGTTTCCTAGTGCCGGTTTGAAGTTCCTGCAGTTTACACTGTAAAACCGAGTTGGAGCTAGTACCTCCCCATATATATGTATGGAGTGGGGTTTGCAACAGAAAAGAAACTTTGTGTTCCAACCAAGCTAGTTGAAGTACGGATTTCACACACACTTACCTCACAGAACTGAGCATGTGGAGAGACGTTCGTTCATCTAGCACAAAGGGAACGGGTAGCAGGAGAAACTTTTACTCTGGTTTCTCAGTCTGTTTCTTAGTGCCGGTTTGAAGTTCCTGCAGTTTTCACTGTAAAACCGAGTTGGAGCTAGTACCTCCCCATATATATGTATGGAGTGGAGTTTGAAACTGAAAAGAAACTTTGTGTTCCCAACAAGCTAGGTGAAGGACGGCTTTTACACACACTTATCTCTCAGAACTGAGCATGTGGAGAGACGTTCGTTCATCTAGCACAAAGGGAACGGGTTGCAGGAGAAACTTTTACTCTGTTTTCTCAGTCTGTTTCCTAGTGCCGGTTTGAAGTTCCTGCAGTTTTCACTGTAAAACCGAGTTGGAGCTAGTACCTCCCCATATATATGTATGGAGTGGAGTTTGCAACTGAAAAGAAACTTTGTGTTCCCAACAAGCTAGGTGAAGGACGGCTTTCACACACACTTATCTCTCAGAAATGAGCATGTGGAGAGACGTTCGTTCATCTAGCACAAAGGGAACGGGTTGCAGGAGAAACTTTTACTCTGGTTTCTCAGTCTGTTTCCTAGTGCCGGTTTGAATTTCCTGCAGTTTTCACTGTAAAACAGTGTTGGAGCTAGTACCACCCCATATATATGTATGGAGTGGAGTTTGCAACTGAAAAGAAACTTTGCGTTCCCAACAAGCTAGGTGAAGGACGGCTTCCACACCCACTTGTCTCTCAGAACTGAGCATGTGGAGAGACCTTCGTTCATCTAGCAAAATGGGAACGGGTTGCAGGAGAAACTTTTACTCTGGCTTCTCATTCTGTTTCTTAGTGCCGGTTTGAAGTTCCTGCAGTTTTCACTGTAAAACCGAGTTGGAGCTAGTACCTCCCCATATATATGTATGGAGTGGAGTTTGCAACTGAAAAGAAACTTTGTGTTCCCAACAAGCTAGGTGAAGGACGGCTTTCACACACATTTATCTCTCAGAACTGAGCATGTGGAGAGACGTTCGTTCATCTAGCACAAAGGGAACGGGTTCCAGGAGAAACTTTTACTCTGGTTTCTCAGTCTGTTTCCTAGTGCCGGTTTGAAGTTCCTGCAGTTTACACTGTAAAACCGAGTTGGAGCTAGTACCTCCCCATATATATGTATGGAGTGGGGTTTGCAACAGAAAAGAAACTTTGTGTTCCCAACAAGCTAGGTGAAGGACGGCTTTCACACACACTTATCTCTCAGAACTGAGCATGTGGAGAGACGTTCATTCATCTAGCACAAATGGAACGGGTTGAAGGAGAAACTTTTACTCGGGTTTCTCAGTCTGTTTCCTAGTGCCGGTTTGAATTTCCTGCAGTTTTCACTGTAAAACCGCTTTGTAGCTAGTACCTCCCCATATATATGTATGGAGTGGAATTTGCAACTGAAAAGGAATTTTGTGTTCCCAACAAGCTAGGTGAAGGACGGCTTTCACTCACACTTATCTCTCAGAACTGATCATGTGGAGAGACGTTAGTTCACCTAGTTCAAAGGGAACGGGTTGCAGGGGAAACTTTTACTCTGGATTCTCAGTCTGTTTCCTAGTGCCGGTTTGAAGTTCCTGTAGTTTTAACTGTAAATCCGATTTGGAACTAGTACCTCCCCATATATATGTATGGAGTGGAATTTGCAACTGAAAAGAAACTTTGTGTTCCCAACAAGCTAGGTAAAGGACGGCTTTCACACACAATTATCTCTCAGAACTGAGCATGTGGAGAGACGTACGTTCATCTAGCACAAAGGGAACGGGTTGCAGGAGAAACTTTTACTCTGTTTTCTCAGTCTGTTTCCTAGTGCCGGTTTGAAGTTCCTGCAGTTTTCACTGTAAATCGAGTTGGAGCTAGTACCTCCCCATATAAATGTATGGAGTGGGGTTTGCAACTGAAAAGAAACTTTGTGTTCCCAACAAGCTAGGTGAAGGACGGCTTTCACACACACTTATCTATCAGAACTGAGCATGTGGAGAGACGTTCATTCATCTAGCACAAATGGAACGGGTTGAAGGAGAAACTTTTACTCGGGTTTCTCAGTCTGTTTCCTAGTGCCGGTTTGAAGTTCCTTCAGTTTTCACTGTAAAACCGAGTTGTAGCTAGTACCTCCCCATATATATGTATGGAGTGGAATTTGCAACTGAAAAGGAATTTTGTGTTCCCAACAAGCTAGGTGAAGGTCGGCTTTCACTCACACTTATCTCTCAGAACTGATCATGTGGAGAGACGTTCGTTCACCTAGTTCAAAGGGAACGGGTTGCAGGGGAAACTTTTACTCTGGTTTCTCAGTCTGTTTCCTAGTGCCGGTTTGAAGTTCCTGCAGTTTTCACTGTAAAACCGGGATGGAGGTAATACCTCCCCATAGATATGTATGAGGTGGAGTTTGCAACTAAAAAGAAACTTTGTGTTCCCAACAAGCTAGGTGAAGGACGGCTTTCACACACACTTATCTCTGAGAACTGAGCATATGGAGAGGCGTTCGTTCATCTAGCACAAAGGGAACGGGTTGAAGGAGAAACTTTTACTCGGGTTTCTCAGTCTGTTTCCTAGTGCCGGTTTGAAATTCCTTCAGTTTTCACTGTAAAACCGAGTTGTAGCTAGTAACTCCCCATATATATGTATGGAGTGGAGTTTGCAACTGAAAAGGAATTTTGTGTTCCCAACAAGCTATGTGAAGGACGGCTTTCACTCACACTTATCTCTCAGAACTGAGCATGTGGAGAGACGTTCGTTCACCTAGCACAAAGGGAACGGGTTGCAGGAGAAACTTTTACTCTGGTTTCTCAGTCTGTTTCCTAGTGCCGGTTTGAAGTTCCTGCAGTTTTCACTGTAAAACCGAGTTGGAGATTGTATCTCCCCATATATATGTATGGAGTGGAGTTTGCAACTGAAAAGAAACTTTGTGTTCCCAACAAGTTGGTGAAAGACGGCTTTCACACACACTTATCTCTCAGAACTGAGCATGTGGAGAGATGTTCGTTCATCTAGCACAAAGGGAACAAGAAGTAGAAGAAACTTTTACTCTGGATTCTCAGTCTGTTTCTTAGTGCAGGTTTGAAGTTCCTGCAGTTTTCACTGTAAAACCGAGTTGGAGCTAGTACCTCCCCATATAAATGTATGGAGTGGAGTTTTCAACTGAAAAGAATCTTTGTGTTCCCAACAAGCTATGTGAAGTACGGCTTTCACTCACAAATATCTCTCAGAACTGAGCATGTGGAGAGACTTTCGTTCACCTAGCACAAAGTGAACGGGTTGCAGGAGAAACTTTTCTCTGGTTTCTCAGTCTGTTTCCTAGTGCCGGTTTGAAGTTCCTGCAGTTTTCACTGTAAAACAGGGATGGAGGTAGTACCTCCCCATAGATATGTATGAGGTGGAGTTTGCAACTAAAAAGAAACTTTGTGTTCCCATCAAGCTAGGTGAAGGACGGTTTTCACACACACTTATCTCTGAGAACTGAGCATGTGGAGAGACGTTCGTTCATCTAGCACAAAGGGAACGGGTTGCAGGAGAAACTTTTACTCTGGTTTCTTAGTCTGTTTCCTAGTGCCGGTTTGAAGTTCCTGCAGTTTTCACTTTAAAACCGAGTTGGAACTAGTAACTCCCCATATAATTGTATGTAGTGGAGTTTGCAACTGAAAAGAAATTTTGTGTTCCCAATAAGCTAGGTGAAGGACGGCTATCACTCACACTTATTTCTCAGAACTGAGCATGTGGAGAGACGTTCGTTCATCTAGCACAAAGGGAACGGGTTGCAGGAGAAACTTTTACTATGGTTTCTCAGTCTGTTTCCTAGTGCCGGTTTGAAGTTCCTGCAGTTTTCACTGTAAAACCGAGTTGGAGCTAGTACCTCCCCATATATATGTATGGAGTGGAGTTTGCAACTGAAAAGAAACTTTGTGTTCCCAACAAGCTAGGTGAAGGACGGCTTTCACACACACTTATCTCTCAGAACTGAGCATGTGGAGAGACGTTCGTTCATCTAGCACAAAGGGAACGGGTTGCAGGAGAAACTTTTACTCTGGTTTCTCAGTCTGTTTCCTAGTGCCGGTTTGAAGTTCCTGCAGTTTTCACTGTAAAACCGGGTTGGATCTAGTACCTCCCCATATATATGTATGGAGTGGAGTTTGCAACTGAAAAGAAACTATGTGTTCCCAGCAAGCTAGGTGAAGGACGGCATTCACACCCACTTATCTCTCAGAACTGAGCATGTGGAGAGACGTTCGTTCATCTAGCACAAAGGGAACGGGTTGCAGGAGAAACTTTTACTCTGATTTCTCAGTCTGTTTCCTAGTGCCTGTTTGAAGTTCCTGCAGTTTTCACTGTAAAACCGAGTTGGAGCTAGTACCTCCCCATATAAATGTATGGAGTGGAGTTTTCAACTGAAAAGAATCTTTGTGTTCCCAACAAGCTATGTGAAGTACGGCTTTCACTCACAAATATCTCTCAGAACTGAGCATGTGGAGAGACGTTCGTTCACCTAGCACAAAGGGAACGGGTTGCAGGAGAAACTTTTACTCTGGTTTCTCAGTCTGTTTCCTAGTGCCGGTTTGAAGTTCCTGCAGTTTTCACTGTAAAACCGGGATGGAGTTAGTACCTCCCCATAGATATGTATGAGGTGGAGTTTGCAACTAAAAAGAAACTTTATGTTCCCAACAAGCTAGGTGAAGGACGGCTTTCACACACACTTATCTCTGAGAACTTAGCATGTGGAGAGACGTTCGTCCATCTAGCACAAAGGGAACGGGTTGCAGGAGAAACTTTTACTCTGGTTTCTCAGTCTGTTTCCTAGTGCCGGTTTGAAGTTCCTGCAGTTTTCACTGTAAAACCGAGTTGGAGCTAGTACCTCCCCATATATATGTATGGAGTGGAGTTTGCAACAGAAAAGAATCTTTGTGTTCCCAACAAGCTAGGTGAAGGACGGCTTTCACACACACTTATCTCTCAGAACTGAGCATGTGGAGAGACGTTTGTTCACCTAGCACAAAGGGAACGGGTTGCAGGAGAAACTTTTACTCTGGATTCTCAGTCTGTTTCTTAGTGCAGGTTTGAAGTTCCTGCAGTTTTCACTGTAAAACCGAGTTGGAGATTGTATCTCCCCATATATATGTATGGAGTGGAGTTTGCAACTGAAAAGAAACTTTGTGTTCCCAACAAGTTGGTGAAAGACGGCTTTCACACACACTTATCTCTCAGAACTGAGCATGTGGAGAAATGTTCGTTCATCTAGCACAAAGGGAACAAGAAGTAGAAGAAACTTTTACTCTGGATTCTCAGTCTGTTTCTTAGTGCAGGTTTGAAGTTCCTGCAGTTTTCACTGTAAAACCGAGTTGGAGCTAGTACCTCCCCATATAAATGTATGGAGTGGAGTTTTCAACTGAAAAGAATCTTTGTGTTCCCAACAAGCTATGTGAAGTACGGCTTTCACTCACAAATATCTCTCAGAACTGAGCATGTGGAGAGACTTTCGTTCACCTAGCACAAAGTGAACGGGTTGCAGGAGAAACTTTTTCTCTGGTTTCTCAGTCTGTTTCCTAGTGCCGGTTTGAAGTTCCTGCAGTTTTCACTGTAAAACAGGGATGGAGGTAGTACCTCCCCATAGATATGTATGAGGTGGAGTTTGCAACTAAAAAGAAACTTTGTGTTCCCATCAAGCTAGGTGAAGGACGGTTTTCACACACACTTATCTCTGAGAACTGAGCATGTGGAGAGACGTTCGTTCATCTAGCACAAAGGGAACGGGTTGCAGGAGAAACTTTTACTCTGGTTTCTTAGTCTGTTTCCTAGTGCCGGTTTGAAGTTCCTGCAGTTTTCACTTTAAAACCGAGTTGGAACTAGTAACTCCCCATATAATTGTATGTAGTGGAGTTTGCAACTGAAAAGAAATTTTGTGTTCCCAATAAGCTAGGTGAAGGACGGCTATCACTCACACTTATTTCTCAGAACTGAGCATGTGGAGAGAAGTTCGTTCATCTAGCACAAAGGGAACGGGTTGCAGGAGAAACTTTTACTATGGTTTCTCAGTCTGTTTCCTAGTGCCGGTTTGAAGTTCCTGCAGTTTTCACTGTAAAACCGAGTTGGAGCTAGTACCTCCCCATATATATGTATGGAGTGGAGTTTGCAACTGAAAAGAAACTTTGTGTTCCCAACAAGCTAGGTGAAGGACGGCTTTCACACACACTTACCTCTCAGAACTGAGCATGTGGAGAGACGTTCGTTCATCTAGCACAAAGGGAACGGGTTGCAGGAGAAACCTTTACTCTGGTTTCTCAGTCTGTTTCCTAGTGCCGGTTTGAAGTTCCTGCAGTTTTCACTGTAAAACAGAGTTGGAGCTAGTACCTCCCCATATAAATGTATGGAGTGGAGTTTTCAACTGAAAAGAATCTTTGTGTTCCCAACAAGCTATGTGAAGTACGGCTTTCACTCACAAATATCTCTTCAGAACTGAGCATGTGGAGAGACGTTCGTTCACCTAGCACAAAGGGAACGGGTTGCAGGAGAAACTTTTACTCTGGTTTCTCAGTCTGTTTCCTAGTGCCGGTTTGAAGTTCCTGCAGTTTTCACTGTAAAACCGGGATGGAGTTAGTACCTCCCCATAGATATGTATGAGGTGGAGTTTGCAACTAAAAAGAAACTTTATGTTCCCAACAAGCTAGGTGAAGGACGGCTTTCACACACACTTATCTCTGAGAACTTAGCATGTGGAGAGACGTTCGTCCATCTAGCACAAAGGGAACGGGTTGCAGGAGAAACTTTTACTATGGTTTCTCAGTCTGTTTCCTAGTGCCGGTTTGAAGTTCCTGCAGTTTTCACTGTAAAACCGAGTTGGAGCTAGTACCTCCCCATATATATGTATGGAGTGGAGTTTGCAACAGAAAAGAATCTTTGTGTTCCCAACAAGCTAGGTGAAGGACGGCTTTCACACACACTTATCTCTCAGAACTGAGCATGTGGAGAGACGTTTGTTCACCTAGCACAAAGGGAACGTGTTGCAGGAGAAACTTTTACTCTGGTTTCTCAGTCTGTTTCCTAGTTCCGGTTTGAAGTTCCTGAAGTTTTCACTGTAAAACCGAGTTGGAGATTGTATCTCCCCATATATATGTATGGAGTGGAGTTTGCAACTGAAAAGAAACTTTGTGTTCCCAACAAGTTGGTGAAAGACGGCTTTCACACACACTTATCTCTCAGAACTGAGCATGTGGAGAGATGTTCGTTCATCTAGCACAAAGGGAACAAGAAGTAGAAGAAACTTTTACTCTGGATTCTCAGTCTGTTTCTTAGTGCAGGTTTGAAGTTCCTGCAGTTTTCACTGTAAAACCGAGTTGGAGATTGTATCTCCCCATATATATGTATGGAGTGGAGTTTGCAACTGAAAAGAAACTTTATGTTCCCAACAAGTTGGTGAAAGACGGCTTTCACACACACTTATCTCTCAGAACTGAGCATGTGGAGAGATGTTCGTTCATCTAGCACAAAGGGAACAAGAAGTAGAAGAAACTTTTACTCTGGATTCTCAGTCTGTTTCTTAGTGCAGGTTTGAAGTTCCTGCAGTTTTCACTGTAAAACCGAGTTGGAGCTAGTACCTCCCCATATAAATGTATGGAGTGGAGTTTTCAACTGAAAAGAATCTTTGTGTTCCCAACAAGCTATGTGAAGTACGGCTTTCACTCACAAATATCTCTCAGAACTGAGCATGTGGAGAGACTTTCGTTCACCTAGCACAAAGTGAACGGGTTGCAGGACAAACTTTTTCTCTGGTTTCTCAGTCTGTTTCCTAGTGCCGGTTTGAAGTTCCTGCAGTTTTCACTGTAAAACAGGGATGGAGGTAGTACCTCCCCATAGATATGTATGAGGTGGAGTTTGCAACTAAAAAGAAACTTTGTGTTCCCATCAAGCTAGGTGAAGGACGGTTTTCACACACACTTATCTCTGAGAACTGAGCATGTGGAGAGACGTTCGTTCATCTAGCACAAAGGGAACGGGTTGCAGGAGAAACTTTTACTCTGGTTTCTTAGTCTGTTTCCTAGTGCCGGTTTGAAGTTCCTGCAGTTTTCACTTTAAAACCGAGTTGGAACTAGTAACTCCCCATATAATTGTATGTAGTGGAGTTTGCAACTGAAAAGAAATTTTGTGTTCCCAATAAGCTAGGTGAAGGACGGCTATCACTCACACTTATTTCTCAGAACTGAGCATGTGGAGAGACGTTCGTTCATCTAGCACAAAGGGAACGGGTTGCAGGAGAAACTTTTACTATGGTTTCTCAGTCTGTTTCCTAGTGCCGGTTTGAAGTTCCTGCAGTATTCACTGTAAAACCGAGTTGGAGCTAGTACCTCCCCATATATATGTATGGAGTGGAGTTTGCAACTGAAAAGAAACTTTGTGTTCCCAACAAGCTAGGTGAAGGACGGCTTTCACACACACTTATCTCTCAGAAATGAGCATGTGGAGAGACGTTCGTTCATCTAGCACAAAGGGAACGGGTTGCAGGAGAAACCTTTACTCTGGTTTCTCAGTCTGTTTCCTAGTGCCGGTTTGAAGTTCCTGCAGTTTTCACTGTAAAACCGGGATGGAGTTAGTACCTCCCCATAGATATGTATGAGGTGGAGTTTGCAACTAAAAAGAAACTTTGTGTTCCCAACAAGCTAGTTGAAGGACGGCTTTCACACACACTTATCTCTCAGAACTGAGCTTGTGGAGAGACGTTCGTTCATCTAGCACAAAGGGAACGGGTGGCAGGGGAAACTTTTACTCTGGTTTCTCAGTCTGTTTCCTAGTGCCTGTTTGAAGTTCCTGCAGTTTTCACTGTAAAACCGAGTTGGAGCTAGTACCTCCCCATATAAATGTATGGAGTGGAGTTTTCAACTGAAAAGAATCTTTGTGTTCCCAACAAGTTGGTGAAAGACGGCTTTCACACACACTTATCTCTCAGAACTGAGCATGTGGAGAGATGTTCGTTCATCTAGCACAAAGGGAACAAGAAGTAGAAGAAACTTTTACTCTGGATTCTCAGTCTGTTTCTTAGTGCAGGTTTGAAGTTCCTGCAGTTTTCACTGTAAAACCGAGTTGGAGATTGTATCTCCCCATATATATGTATGGAGTGGAGTTTGCAACTGAAAAGAAACTTTGTGTTCCCAACAAGTTGGTGAAAGACGGCTTTCACACACACTTATCTCTCAGAACTGAGCATGTGGAGAGATGTTCGTTCATCTAGCACAAAGGGAACAAGAAGTAGAAGAAACTTTTACTCTGGATTCTCAGTCTGTTTCTTAGTGCAGGTTTGAAGTTCCTGCAGTTTTCACTGTAAAACCGAGTTGGAGCTAGTACCTCCCCATATAAATGTATGGAGTGGAGTTTTCAACTGAAAAGAATCTTTGTGTTCCCAACAAGCTATGTGAAGTACGGCTTTCACTCACAAATATCTCTCAGAACTGAGCATGTGGAGAGACTTTCGTTCACCTAGCACAAAGTGAACGGGTTGCAGGACAAACTTTTTCTCTGGTTTCTCAGTCTGTTTCCTAGTGCCGGTTTGAAGTTCCTGCAGTTTTCACTGTAAAACAGGGATGGAGGTAGTACCTCCCCATAGATATGTATGAGGTGGAGTTTGCAACTAAAAAGAAACTTTGTGTTCCCATCAAGCTAGGTGAAGGACGGTTTTCACACACACTTATCTCTGAGAACTGAGCATGTGGAGAGACGTTCGTTCATCTAGCACAAAGGGAACGGGTTGCAGGAGAAACTTTTACTCTGGTTTCTTAGTCTGTTTCCTAGTGCCGGTTTGAAGTTCCTGCAGTTTTCACTTTAAAACCGAGTTGGAACTAGTAACTCCCCATATAATTGTATGTAGTGGAGTTTGCAACTGAAAAGAAATTTTGTGTTCCCAATAAGCTAGGTGAAGGACGGCTATCACTCACACTTATTTCTCAGAACTGAGCATGTGGAGAGACGTTCGTTCATCTAGCACAAAGGGAACGGGTTGCAGGAGAAACTTTTACTATGGTTTCTCAGTCTGTTTCCTAGTGCCGGTTTGAAGTTCCTGCAGTTTTCACTGTAAAACCGAGTTGGAGCTAGTACCTCCCCATATATATGTATGGAGTGGAGTTTGCAACTTAAAAGAAACTTTGTGTTCCCAACAAGCTAGGTGAAGGACGGCTTTCACACACACTTATCTCTCAGAACTGAGCATGTGGAGAGACGTTCGTTCATCTAGCACAAAGGGAACGGGTTGCAGGAGAAACTTTTACTCTGGTTTCTCAGTCTGTTTCCTAGTACCGGTTTGAAGTTCCTGCAGTTTTCACTGTAAAACCGTGTTGGATCTAGTACCTCCCCATATATATGTATGGAGTGGAGTTTGCAACTGAAAAGAAACTATGTGTTCCCAGCAAGCTAGGTGAAGGACGGCATTCACATCCACTTATCTCTCAGAACTGAGCATGTGGAGAGACGTTCGTTCATCTAGCACAAAGGGAACGGGTTGCAGGAGAAACTTTTACTCTGGTTTCTCAGTCTGTTTCCTAGTGCCGGTTTGATGTTCCGGCAGTTTTCACTGTAAAACCGAGTTGGAGCTATTACCTCCCCATATATATGTATGGAGTGGAGTTTGCAACTGAAAAGAAACTTTGTGTTCCCAACAAGCTAGGTGAAGGACGGCTTTCATACACACTTATCTCTCAGAACTAAGCATGTGGAGAGACGTTCGTTCATCTAGCACAAAGGGAACGGGTTGCAGGAGAAACTTTTACTCTGGTTTCTCAGTCTGTTTCCTAGTGCCGGTTTGAAGTTCCTGCAGTTTTCACTGTAAAACCGAGTTGGAGCTAGTACCTCCCCATATATATGTATGGAGTGGAGTTTGCAACTGAAAAGAAACTTTGTGTTCCAAACAAGCTAGTTGAAGTACGGATTTCACACACACTTACCTCACAGAACTGAGCATGTGGAGAGACGTTCGTTCATCTAGCACAAAGGGAACGGGTAGCAGGAGAAACTTTTACTCTGGTTTCTCAGTCTGTTTCTTAGTGCCGGTTTGAATTTCCTGCAGTTTTCACTGTAAAACCGAGTTGGAGCTAGTACCTCCCCATATATATGTATGGAGTGGAGTTTGCAACTGAAAAGAAACTTTGTGTTCCCAACAAGCTAGGTGAAGGACGGCTTTTACACACACTTATCTCTCAGAACTGAGCATGTGGAGAGACGTTCGTTCATCTAGCACAAAAGGAACGGGTTGCAGGAGAAACTTTTACTCTGTTTTCTCAGTCTGTTTCCTAGTGCCTGTTTGAAGTTCCTGCATTTTTCACTGTAAAACCGAGTTGGAGCTAGTACCTCCCCATATATATGTATGGAGTGGAGTTTGCAACTGAAAAGAAACTTTGTGTTCCCAACAAGCTAGGTGAAGGACGGCTTTCACACACACTTATCTCTCAGAACTGAGCATGTGGAGAGACGTTCGTTCATCTAGCACAAAGGGAACGGGTTGCAGGAGAAACTTTTACTCTGGTTTCTCAGTCTGTTTCCTAGTGCCGGTTTGAAGTTCCTGCAGTTTTCACTGTAAAACAGAGTTGGAGCTAGTACCACCCCATATATATGTATGGAGTGGAGTTTGCAACTGAAAAGAAACTTTGCGTTCCCAACAAGCTAGGTGAAGGACGGCTTCCACACCCACTTGTCTCTCAGAACTGAGCATGTGGAGAGACCTTCGTTCATCTAGCAAAATGGGAACGGGTTGCAGGAGAAACTTTTACTCTGGCTTCTCATTCTGTTTCTTAGTGCCGGTTTGAAGTTCCTGCAGTTTTCACTGTAAAACCGAGTTGGAGCTAGTACCTCCCCATATATATGTATGGAGTGGAGTTTGCAACTGAAAAGAAACTTTGTGTTCCCAACAAGCTAGGTGAAGGACGGCTTTCACACACATTTATCTCTCAGAACTGAGCATGTGGAGAGACGTTCGTTCATCTAGCACAAAGGGAACGGGTTCCAGGAGAAACTTTTACTCTGGTTTCTCAGTCTGTTTCCTAGTGCTGGTTTGAAGTTCCTGCAGTTTACACTGTAAAACCGAGTTGGAGCTAGTACCTCCCCATATATATGTATGGAGTGGGGTTTGCAACTGAAAAGAAACTTTGTGTTCCCAACAAGCTAGGTGAAGGACGGCTTTCACACACACTTATCTCTCAGAACTGAGCATGTGGAGAGACGTTCATTCATCTAGCACAAAGGGAACGGGTAGCAGGAGAAACTTTTACTCTGGTTTCTCAGTCTGTTTCCTAGTGCCGGTTTGAAGTTCCTTCAGTTTTCACTGTAAAACCGAGTTGTAGCTGGTACCTCCCCATATATATGTATGGAGTGGAGTTTGCAACTGAAAAGGAATTTTGTGTTCCCAACAAGCTAGGTGAAGGACGGCTTTCACTCACACTTATCTCTCAGAACTGAGCATGTGGACAGACGTTCGTTCATCTAGCACAAAGGGAACGGGTTGCAGGGGAAACTTTTACTCTGGATTCTCAGTCTGTTTCCTAGTGCCGGTTTGAAGTTCCTGTAGTTTTAACTGTAAATCCGATTTGGAACTAGTACCTCCCCATATATATGTATGGAGTGGAATTTGCAACTGAAAAGAAACTTTGTGTTCCCAACAAGCTAGGTAAAGGACGGCTTTCACACACAATTATCTCTCAGAACTGAGCATGTGGAGAGACGTACGTTCATCTAGCACAAAGGGAACGGGTTGCAGGAGAAACTTTTACTCTGGTTTCTCAGTCTGTTTCCTAGTGCCGGTTTGAAGTTCCTGCAGTTTTCACTGTAAATCGAGTTGGAGCTAGTACCTCCCCATATAAATGTATGGTGTGGAGTTTTCAACTGAAAAGAAACTTTGGTTCCCAACAAGCTATGTGAAGTAAGGCTTTCACACACACTTATCTCTCAGAACTGAGCATGTGGAGAGACGTTCGTTCATCTAGCACAAAGGGAACGGGATGGAGGAGAAACTATTACTCTGGTTTCTCAGTCTGTTTCTTAGTGCCGGTTTGAAGTTCCTGCAGTTTTCACTGTAAAACCGAGTTGGAGCTAGAACCCCCCCATATATATGTATGGAGTGGAGTTTGCAACTGAAAAGAAACTTTGTGTTCCCAACAAGCTAGGTGAAGGACGGCTTTCACACACACTTATCTCTGAGAACTGAGCATGTGGAGAGACGTTCGTTCATCTAGCACAAAGGGAACGGGTTGCAGGAGGAACTTTTACTCTGGTTTCTCAGTCTGTTTCCTAGTGCCGGTTTGAAGTTCCTGCAGTTTACACTGTAAAACCGAGTTGGAGCTAGTACTTCCCCATATATATGTATGGAGTGGGGTTTGCAACTGAAAAGAAACTTTGTGTTCCCAACAAGCTAGGTGAAGGACGGCTTTCACACACACTTATCTCTCAGAACTGAGCATGTGGAGAGACGTTCGTTCATCTAGCACAATGGGAACGGGTTGCAGGGGAAACTTTTACTATGGTTTCTCAGTCTGTTTCCTAGTGCCGGTTTGAAGTTCCTGCAGTTTTCACTGTAAAACCGGGATGGAGGTAGTCCCTTCCCTTATAACTGTATGGATTGGAGTTTGCAACTGAAAAGAAACTTTGTGTTCCCAACAAGCTAGCTGAAGGACGCCTTTCACACACATTTATCTCTCAGAACTGAGCATGTGGAGAGACGTGCGTTCATCTAGCACAAAGGGAACGGGATGCAGGAGAAACTTTTACTCTGTTTTCTCAGTCTGTTTCCTAGTGCCGGTTTGAAGTTCCTGCAGTTTTCACTGTAAAACCGAGTTGGAGCTAGTACCTCCCCATATATATGTATGGAGTGGAGTTTGCAACTGAAAAGAAACTTTGTGTTCCCAACAAGCTAGGTGAAGGACGGCTTTCACACACACTTATCTCTCAGAACTGAGCATGTGGAGAGACGTTCGTTCATCTAGCACAAAGGGAACGGGTTGCAGGAGAAACTATTACTCTATATTCTCAGTCTGTTTCCGAGTGCCGGTTTGAAGTTCCTGCAGTTTTCACTGTAAAACTGAGTTGGATCTAGTACCTCCCCATATATATGTATGGAGTGGAGTTTGCAACTTAAAAGAAACTTTGTGTTCCCAACAAGCTAGTTGAAGTACGGATTTCACACACACTTAACTCACAGAACTTAGCATGTGGAGAGACGTTCGTTCATCTAGCACAAAGGGAACGGGTAGCAGGAGAAACTTTTACTGTGGTTTCTCAGTCTGTTTCTTAGTGCCGGTTTGAATTTCCTGCAGTTTTCACTGTAAAACCGAGTTGGAGCTAGTACCTCCCCATATATATGTATGGAGTGGAGTTTGCAACTGAAAAGAAACTTTGTGTTCCCAACAAGCTAGTTGAAGTACGGATTTCACACACACTTATCTCTCAGAACTGAGCATGTGGAGAGACGTTCGTTCATCTAGAACAAAGGGAACGGGTTGCAGGAGAAAGTTTTACTCTGGTTTCTCAGTCTGTTTCTTAGTGCCGGTTTGAATTTCCTGCAGTTTTCACTGTAAAACCGAGTTGGAGCTAGTACCTCCCCATATATATGTATGGAGTGGAGTTTGCAACTGAAAAGAAACTTTGTGTTCCCAACAAGCTAGGTGAAGGACGGCTTTCACACACACTTATCTCTCAGAACTGAGCATGTGGAGAGACGTTCGTTCATCTAGCACAAAGGGAACGGGTTGCAGGAGAAACTTTTACTCTGGTTTCTCAGTCTGTTTCCTAGTGCCGGTTTGAAGTTCCTGCAGTTTTCACTGTAAAACCGAGTTGGAGCTAGTACCTCCCCATATATATGTATGGAGTGGAGTTTGCAACTGAAAAGAAACTTTGTGTTCCCAACAAGCTAGGTGAAGGACGGCTTTCACACACACTTATCTCTCAGAACTGAGCATGTGGAGAGACGTTCGTTCATCTAGCACAAAGGGAACGGGTTGCAGGAGAAACTTTTACTCTGGTTTCTCAGTCTGTTTCCTAGTGCCGGTTTGAATTTCCTGTAGTTTTCACTGTAAAACAGTGTTGGAGCTAGTACCACCCCATATATATGTATGGAGTGGAGTTTGCAACTGAAAAGAAACTTTGCGTTCCCAACAAGCTAGGTGAAGGACGGCTTCCACACCCACTTGTCTCTCAGAACTGAGCATGTGGAGAGACCTTCGTTCATCTAGCAAAATGGGAACGGGTTGCAGGAGAAACTTTTACTCTGGCTTCTCATTCTGTTTCTTAGTGCCGGTTTGAAGTTCCTGCAGTTTTCACTGTAAAACCGAGTTGGAGCTAGTACCTCCCCATATATATGTATGGAGTGGAGTTTGCAACTGAAAAGAAACTTTGTGTTCCCAACAAGCTAGGTGAAGGACGGCTTTCACACACATTTATCTCTCAGAACTGAGCATGTGGAGAGACGTTCGTCATCTAGCACAAATGGAACGGGTTCCAGGAGAAACTTTTACTCTGGTTTCTCAGTCTGTTTCCTAGTGCCGGTTTGAAGTTCCTGCAGTTTACACTGTAAAACCGAGTTGGAGCTAGTACCTCCCCATATATATGTATGGAGTGGGGTTTGCAACTGAAAAGAAACTTTGTGTTCCCAACAAGCTAGGTGAAGGACGGCTTTCACACACACTTATCTCTCAGAACTGAGCATGTGGAGAGACGTTCATTCATCTAGCACAAATGGAACGGGTTGAAGGAGAAACTTTTACTCGGGTTTCTCAGTCTGTTTCCTAGTGCCGGTTTGAAGTTCCTTCAGTTTTCACTGTAAAACCGAGTTGTAGCTAGTACCTCCCCATATATATGTATGGAGTGGAGTTTGCAACTGAAAAGGAATTTTGTGTTCCCAACAAGCTAGGTGAAGGACGGCTTTCACTCACACTTATCTCTCAGAACTGATCATGTGGAGAGACGTTCGTTCACCTAGTTCAAAGGGAACGGGTTGCAGGGGAAACTTTTACTCTGGATTCTCAGTCTGTTTCCTAGTGCCGGTTTGAATTTCCTGTAGTTTTAACTGTAAATCCGATTTGGAACTAGTACCTCCCCATATATATGTATGGAGTGGAATTTGCAACTGAAAAGAAACTTTGTGTTCCCAACAAGCTAGGTAAAGGACGGCTTTCACACACAATTATCTCTCAGAACTGAGCATGTGGAGAGACGTACGTTCATCTAGCACAAAGGGAACGGGTTGCAGGAGAAACTTTTACTCTGGTTTCTCAGTCTGTTTCCTAGTGCCGGTTTGAAGTTCCTGCAGTTTTCACTGTAAATCGAGTTGGAGCTAGTACCTCCCCATATAAATGTATGGAGTGGGGTTTGCAACTGAAAAGAAACTTTGTGTTCCCAACAAGCTAGGTGAAGGACGGCTTTCACACACACTTATCTCTCAGAACTGAGCATGTGTAGAGACGTTCATTCATCTAGCACAAATGGAACGGGTTGAAGGAGAAACTTTTACTCGGGTTTCTCAGTCTGTTTCCTAGTGCCGGTTTGAAGTTCCTTCAGTTTTCACTGTAAAACAGAGTTGTAGCTAGTACCTCCCCATATATATGTATGGAGTGGAATTTGCAACTGAAAAGGAATTTTGTGTTCCCAACAAGCTAGGTGAAGGTCGGCTTTCACTCACACTTATCTCTCAGAACTGATCATGTGGAGAGACGTTCGTTCACCTAGTTCAAAGGGAACGGGTTGCAGGGGAAACTTTTACTCTGGTTTCTCAGTCTGTTTCCTAGTGCGGGTTTGAGGTTCCTGCAGTTTTCACTGTAAAACCGAGTTGGAGATTGTATCTCCCCATATATATGTATGGAGTGGAGTTTGCAACTGAAAAGAAACTTTGTGTTCCCAACAAGTTGGTGAAAGACGGCTTTCACACACACTTATCTCTCAGAACTGAGCATGTGGAGAGATGTTCGTTCATCTAGCACAAAGGGAACAAGAAGTAGAAGAAACTTTTACTCTGGATTCTCAGTCTGTTTCTTAGTGCAGGTTTGAAGTTCCTGCAGTTTTCACTGTAAAACCGAGTTGGAGCTAGTACCTCCCCATATAAATGTATGGAGTGGAGTTTTCAACTGAAAAGAATCTTTGTGTTCCCAACAAGCTATGTGAAGTACGGCTTTCACTCACAAATATCTCTCAGAACTGAGCATGTGGAGAGACTTTCGTTCACCTAGCACAAAGTGAACGGGTTGCAGGAGAAACTTTTTCTCTGGTTTCTCAGTCTGTTTCCTAGTGCCGGTTTGAAGTTCCTGCAGTTTTCACTGTAAAACAGGGATGGAGGTAGTACCTCCCCATAGATATGTATGAGGTGGAGTTTGCAACTAAAAAGAAACTTTGTGTTCCCATCAAGCTAGGTGAAGGACGGTTTTCACACACACTTATCTCTGAGAACTGAGCATGTGGAGAGACGTTCGTTCATCTAGCACAAAGGGAACGGGTTGCAGGAGAAACTTTTACTCTGGTTTCTTAGTCTGTTTCCTAGTGCCGGTTTGAAGTTCCTGCAGTTTTCACTGTAAAACCGAGTTGGAACTAGTAACTCCCCATATAATTGTATGTAGTGGAGTTTGCAACTGAAAAGAAATTTTGTGTTCCCAATAAGCTAGGTGAAGGACGGCTATCACTCACACTTATTTCTCAGAACTGAGCATGTGGAGAGACGTTCGTTCATCTAGCACAAAGGGAACGGGTTGCAGGAGAAACTTTTACTATGGTTTCTCAGTCTGTTTCCTAGTGCCGGTTTGAAGTTCCTGCAGTTTTCACTGTAAAACCGAGTTGGAGCTAGTACCTCCCCATATATATGTATGGAGTGGAGTTTGCAACTGAAAAGAAACTTTGTGTTCCCAACAAGCTAGGTGAAGGACGGCTTTCACACACACTTATCTCTCAGAACTGAGCATGTGGAGAGACGTTCGTTCATCTAGCACAAAGGGAACGGGTTGCAGGAGAAACTTTTACTCTGGTTTCTCAGTCTGTTTCCTAGTGCCGGTTTGAAGTTCCTGCAGTTTTCACTGTAAAACCGGGTTGGATCTAGTACCTCCCCATATATATGTATGGAGTGGATTTTGCAACTGAAAAGAAACTATGTGTTCCCAGCAAGCTAGGTGAAGGACGGCATTCACACCCACTTATCTCTCAGAACTGAGCATGTGGAGAGACGTTCGTTCATCTAGCACAAAGGGAACGGGTTGCAGGAGAAACTTTTACTCTGGTTTCTCAGTCTGTTTCCTAGTGCCGGTTGAAGTTCCTGCAGTTTTCACTGTAAAACCGGGATGGAAGTAATACCTCCCCATAGATATGTATGAGGTGGAGTTTGCAACTAAAAAGAAACTTTGTGTTCCCAACAAGCTAGGTGAAGGACGGCTTTCACACACACTTATCTCTGAGAACTGAGCATATGGAGAGACGTTCGTTCATCTAGCACAAAGGGAACGGGTTGCAGGAGAAACTTTTACTCTGGTTTCTCAGTCTGTTTCCTAGTGCCGGTTTGAAGTTCCTTCAGTTTTCACTGTAAAACCGAGTTGTAGCTAGTAACTCCCCATATATATGTATGGAGTGGAGTTTGCAACTGAAAAGGAATTTTGTGTTCCCAACAAGCTATGTGAAGGACGGCTTTCACTCACACTTATCTCTCAGAACTGAGCATGTGGAGAGACGTTCGTTCACCTAGCACAAAGGGAACGGGTTGCAGGAGAAACTTTTACTCTGGTTTCTCAGTCTGTTTCCTAGTGCCGGTTTGAAGTTCCTGCAGTTTTCACTGTAAAACCGAGTTGGAGATTGTATCTCCCCATATATATGTATGGAGTGGAGTTTGCAACTGAAAAGAAACTTTGTGTTCCCAACAAGTTGGTGAAAGACGGCTTTCACACACACTTATCTCTCAGAACTGAGCATGTGGAGAGATGTTCGTTCATCTAGCACAAAGGGAACAAGAAGTAGAAGAAACTTTTACTCTGGATTCTCAGTCTGTTTCTTAGTGCAGGTTTGAAGTTCCTGCAGTTTTCACTGTAAAACCGAGTTGGAGCTAGTACCTCCCCATATAAATGTATGGAGTGGAGTTTTCAACTGAAAAGAATCTTTGTGTTCCCAACAAGCTATGTGAAGTACGGCTTTCTCTCACAAATATCTCTCAGAACTGAGCATGTGGAGAGACTTTCGTTCACCTAGCACAAAGTGAACGGGTTGCAGGAGAAACTTTTTCTCTGGTTTCTCAGTCTGTTTCCTAGTGCCGGTTTGAAGTTCCTGCAGTTTTCACTGTAAAACAGGGATGGAGGTAGTACCTCCCCATAGATATGTATGAGGTGGAGTTTGCAACTAAAAAGAAACTTTGTGTTCCCATCAAGCTAGGTGAAGGACGGTTTTCACACACACTTATCTCTGAGAACTGAGCATGTGGAGAGACGTTCGTTCATCTAGCACAAAGGGAACGGGTTGCAGGAGAAACTTTTACTCTGGTTTCTTAGTCTGTTTCCTAGTGCCGGTTTGAAGTTCCTGCAGTTTTCACTTTAAAACCGAGTTGGAACTAGTAACTCCCCATATAATTGTATGTAGTGGAGTTTGCAACTGAAAAGAAATTTTGTGTTCCCAATAAGCTAGGTGAAGGACGGCTATCACTCACACTTATTTCTCAGAACTGAGCATGTGGAGAGACGTTCGTTCATCTAGCACAAAGGGAACGGGTTGCAGGAGAAACTTTTACTATGGTTTCTCAGTCTGTTTCCTAGTGCCGGTTTGAAGTTCCTGCAGTTTTCACTGTAAAACCGAGTTGGAGCTAGTACCTCCCCATATATATGTATGGAGTGGAGTTTGCAACTGAAAAGAAACTTTGTGTTCCCAACAAGCTAGGTGAAGGACGGCTTTCACACACACTTATCTCTCAGAACTGAGCATGTGGAGAGACGTTCGTTCATCTAGCACAAAGGGAACGGGTTGCAGGAGAAACTTTTACTCTGGTTTCTCAGTCTGTTTCCTAGTGCCGGTTTGAAGTTCCTGCAGTTTTCACTGTAAAACCGGGTTGGATCTAGTACCTCCCCATATATATGTATGGAGTGGAGTTTGCAACTGAAAAGAAACTATGTGTTCCCAGCAAGCTAGGTGAAGGACGGCATTCACACCCACTTATCTCTCAGAACTGAGCATGTGGAGAGACGTTCGTTCATCTAGCACAAAGGGAACGGGTTGCAGGAGAAACTTTTACTCTGGTTTCTCAGTCTGTTTCCTAGTGCCGGTTGAAGTTCCTGCAGTTTTCACTGTAAAACCGGGATGGAGTTAGTACCTCCCCATAGATATGTATGAGGTGGAGTTTGCAACTGTAAAGAAACTTTGTGTTCCCAACAAGCTAGTTGAAGGACGGCTTTCACACACACTTATCTCTCAGAACTGAGCATGTGGAGAGACGTTCGTTCATCTAGCACAAAGGGAACGGGTGGCAGGGGAAACTTTTACTCTGATTTCTCAGTCTGTTTCCTAGTGCCTGTTTGAAGTTCCTGCAGTTTTCACTGTAAAACCGAGTTGGAGCTAGTACCTCCCCATATAAATGTATGGAGTGGAGTTTTCAACTGAAAAGAATCTTTGTGTTCCCAACAAGCTATGTGAAGTACGGCTTTCACTCACAAATATCTCTCAGAACTGAGCATGTGGAGAGACGTTCGTTCACCTAGCACAAAGGGAACGGGTTGCAGGAGAAACTTTTACTCTGGTTTCTCAGTCTGTTTCCTAGTGCCGGTTTGAAGTTCCTGCAGTTTTCACTGTAAAACCCGGATGGAGTTAGTACCTCCCCATAGATATGTATGAGGTGGAGTTTGCAACTAAAAAGAAACTTTATGTTCCCAACAAGCTAGTTGAAGGACGGCTTTCACACACACTTATCTCTCAGAACTGAGCTTGTGGAGAGACGTTCGTTCATCTAGCACAAAGGGAACGGGTGGCAGGGGAAACTTTTACTCTGGTTTCTCAGTCTGTTTCCTAGTGCCTGTTTGAAGTTCCTGCAGTTTTCACTGTAAAACCGAGTTGGAGCTAGTACCTCCCCATATAAATGTATGGAGTGGAGTTTTCAACTGAAAAGAATCTTTGTGTTCCCAACAAGTTGGTGAAAGACGGCTTTCACACACACTTATCTCTCAGAACTGAGCATGTGGAGAGATGTTCGTTCATCTAGCACAAAGGGAACAAGAAGTAGAAGAAACTTTTACTCTGGATTCTCAGTCTGTTTCTTAGTGCAGGTTTGAAGTTCCTGCAGTTTTCACTGTAAAACCGAGTTGGAGATTGTATCTCCCCATATATATGTATGGAGTGGAGTTTGCAACTGAAAAGAAACTTTGTGTTCCCAACAAGTTGGTGAAAGACGGCTTTCACACACACTTATCTCTCAGAACTGAGCATGTGGAGAGATGTTCGTTCATCTAGCACAAAGGGAACAAGAAGTAGAAGAAACTTTTACTCTGGATTCTCAGTCTGTTTCTTAGTGCAGGTTTGAAGTTCCTGCAGTTTTCACTGTAAAACCGAGTTGGAGCTAGTACCTCCCCATATAAATGTATGGAGTGGAGTTTTCAACTGAAAAGAATCTTTGTGTTCCCAACAAGCTATGTGAAGTACGGCTTTCACTCACAAATATCTCTCAGAACTGAGCATGTGGAGAGACTTTCGTTCACCTAGCACAAAGTGAACGGGTTGCAGGACAAACTTTTTCTCTGGTTTCTCAGTCTGTTTCCTAGTGCCGGTTTGAAGTTCCTGCAGTTTTCACTGTAAAACAGGGATGGAGGTAGTACCTCCCCATAGATATGTATGAGGTGGAGTTTGCAACTAAAAAGAAACTTTGTGTTCCCATCAAGCTAGGTGAAGGACGGTTTTCACACACACTTATCTCTGAGAACTGAGCATGTGGAGAGACGTTCGTTCATCTAGCACAAAGGGAACGGGTTGCAGGAGAAACTTTTACTCTGGTTTCTTAGTCTGTTTCCTAGTGCCGGTTTGAAGTTCCTGCAGTTTTCACTTTAAAACCGAGTTGGAACTAGTAACTCCCCATATAATTGTATGTAGTGGAGTTTGCAACTGAAAAGAAATTTTGTGTTCCCAATAAGCTAGGTGAAGGACGGCTATCACTCACACTTATTTCTCAGAACTGAGCATGTGGAGAGACGTTCGTTCATCTAGCACAAAGGGAACGGGTTGCAGGAGAAACTTTTACTATGGTTTCTCAGTCTGTTTCCTAGTGCCGGTTTGAAGTTCCTGCAGTTTTCACTGTAAAACCGAGTTGGAGCTAGTACCTCCCCATATAAATGTATGGAGTGGAGTTTTCAACTGAAAAGAATCTTTGTGTTCCCAACAAGTTGGTGAAAGACGGCTTTCACACACACTTATCTCTCAGAACTGAGCATGTGGAGAGATGTTCGTTCATCTAGCACAAAGGGAACAAGAAGTAGAAGAAACTTTTACTCTGGATTCTCAGTCTGTTTCTTAGTGCAGGTTTGAAGTTCCTGCAGTTTTCACTGTAAAACCGAGTTGGAGATTGTATCTCCCCATATATATGTATGGAGTGGAGTTTGCAACTGAAAAGAAACTTTGTGTTCCCAACAAGTTGGTGAAAGACGGCTTTCACACACACTTATCTCTCAGAACTGAGCATGTGGAGAGATGTTCGTTCATCTAGCACAAAGGGAACAAGAAGTAGAAGAAACTTTTACTCTGGATTCTCAGTCTGTTTCTTAGTGCAGGTTTGAAGTTCCTGCAGTTTTCACTGTAAAACCGAGTTGGAGCTAGTACCTCCCCATATAAATGTATGGAGTGGAGTTTTCAACTGAAAAGAATCTTTGTGTTCCCAACAAGCTATGTGAAGTACGGCTTTCACTCACAAATATCTCTCAGAACTGAGCATGTGGAGAGACTTTCGTTCACCTAGCACAAAGTGAACGGGTTGCAGGACAAACTTTTTCTCTGGTTTCTCAGTCTGTTTCCTAGTGCCGGTTTGAAGTTCCTGCAGTTTTCACTGTAAAACAGGGATGGAGGTAGTACCTCCCCATAGATATGTATGAGGTGGAGTTTGCAACTAAAAAGAAACTTTGTGTTCCCATCAAGCTAGGTGAAGGACGGTTTTCACACACACTTATCTCTGAGAACTGAGCATGTGGAGAGACGTTCGTTCATCTAGCACAAAGGGAACGGGTTGCAGGAGAAACTTTTACTCTGGTTTCTTAGTCTGTTTCCTAGTGCCGGTTTGAAGTTCCTGCAGTTTTCACTTTAAAACCGAGTTGGAACTAGTAACTCCCCATATAATTGTATGTAGTGGAGTTTGCAACTGAAAAGAAATTTTGTGTTCCCAATAAGCTAGGTGAAGGACGGCTATCACTCACACTTATTTCTCAGAACTGAGCATGTGGAGAGACGTTCGTTCATCTAGCACAAAGGGAACGGGTTGCAGGAGAAACTTTTACTATGGTTTCTCAGTCTGTTTCCTAGTGCCGGTTTGAAGTTCCTGCAGTTTTCACTGTAAAACCGAGTTGGAGCTAGTACCTCCCCATATATATGTATGGAGTGGAGTTTGCAACTGAAAAGAAACTTTGTGTTCCCAACAAGCTAGGTGAAGGACGGCTTTCACACACACTTATCTCTCAGAACTGAGCATGTGGAGAGACGTTCGTTCATCTAGCACAAAGGGAACGGGTTGCAGGAGAAACCTTTACTCTGGTTTCTCAGTCTGTTTCCTAGTGCCGGTTTGAAGTTCCTGCAGTTTTCACTGTAAAACCGGGTTGGATCTAGTACCTCCCCATATATATGTATGGAGTGGAGTTTGCAACTGAAAAGAAACTATGTGTTCCCAGCAAGCTAGGTGAAGGACGGCATTCACACCCACTTATCTCTCAGAACTGAGCATGTGGAGAGACGTTCGTTCATCTAGCACAAAGGGAACGGGTTGCAGGAGAAACTTTTACTCTGGTTTCTCAGTCTGTTTCCTAGTGCCGGTTGAAGTTCCTGCAGTTTTCACTGTAAAACCGGGATGGAGTTAGTACCTCCCCTTATAAATGTATGGAGTGGAGTTTTCAACTGAAAAGAATCTTTGTGTTCCCAACAAGTTGGTGAAAGACGGCTTTCACACACACTTATCTCTCAGAACTGAGCATGTGGAGAGATGTTCGTTCATCTAGCACAAAGGGAACAAGAAGTAGAAGAAACTTTTACTCTGGATTCTCAGTCTGTTTCTTAGTGCAGGTTTGAAGTTCCTGCAGTTTTCACTGTAAAACCGAGTTGGAGATTGTATCTCCCCATATATATGTATGGAGTGGAGTTTGCAACTGAAAAGAAACTTTGTGTTCCCAACAAGTTGGTGAAAGACGGCTTTCACACACACTTATCTCTCAGAACTGAGCATGTGGAGAGATGTTCGTTCATCTAGCACAAAGGGAACAAGAAGTAGAAGAAACTTTTACTCTGGATTCTCAGTCTGTTTCTTAGTGCAGGTTTGAAGTTCCTGCAGTTTTCACTGTAAAACCGAGTTGGAGCTAGTACCTCCCCATATAAATGTATGGAGTGGAGTTTTCAACTGAAAAGAATCTTTGTGTTCCCAACAAGCTATGTGAAGTACGGCTTTCACTCACAAATATCTCTCAGAACTGAGCATGTGGAGAGACTTTCGTTCACCTAGCACAAAGTGAACGGGTTGCAGGACAAACTTTTTCTCTGGTTTCTCAGTCTGTTTCCTAGTGCCGGTTTGAAGTTCCTGCAGTTTTCACTGTAAAACAGGGATGGAGGTAGTACCTCCCCATAGATATGTATGAGGTGGAGTTTGCAACTAAAAAGAAACTTTGTGTTCCCATCAAGCTAGGTGAAGGACGGTTTTCACACACACTTATCTCTGAGAACTGAGCATGTGGAGAGACGTTCGTTCATCTAGCACAAAGGGAACGGGTTGCAGGAGAAACTTTTACTCTGGTTTCTCAGTCTGTTTCCTAGTGCCGGTTTGAAGTTCCTTCAGTTTTCACTGTAAAACCGAGTTGTAGCTAGTAACTCCCCATATATATGTATGGAGTGGAGTTTGCAACTGAAAAGGAATTTTGTGTTCCCAACAAGCTATGTGAAGGACGGCTTTCACTCACACTTATCTCTCAGAACTGAGCATGTGGAGAGACGTTCGTTCACCTAGCACAAAGGGAACGGGTTGCAGGAGAAACTTTTACTCTGGTTTCTCAGTCTGTTTCCTAGTGCCGGTTTGAAGTTCCTGCAGTTTTCACTGTAAAACCGAGTTGGAGATTGTATCTCCCCATATATATGTATGGAGTGGAGTTTGCAACTGAAAAGAAACTTTGTGTTCCCAACAAGTTGGTGAAAGACGGCTTTCACACACACTTATCTCTCAGAACTGAGCATGTGGAGAGATGTTCGTTCATCTAGCACAATGGGAACAAGAAGTAGAAGAAACTTTTACTCTGGATTCTCAGTCTGTTTCTTAGTGCAGGTTTGAAGTTCCTGCAGTTTTCACTGTAAAACCGAGTTGGAGCTAGTACCTCCCCATATAAATGTATGGAGTGGAGTTTTCAACTGAAAAGAATCTTTGTGTTCCCAACAAGCTATGTGAAGTACGGCTTTCACTCACAAATATCTCTCAGAACTGAGCATGTGGAGAGACTTTCGTTCACCTAGCACAAAGTGAACGGGTTGCAGGAGAAACTTTTTCTCTGGTTTCTCAGTCTGTTTCCTAGTGCCGGTTTGAAGTTCCTGCAGTTTTCACTGTAAAACAGGGATGGAGGTAGTACCTCCCCATAGATATGTATGAGGTGGAGTTTGCAACTAAAAAGAAACTTTGTGTTCCCATCAAGCTAGGTGAAGGACGGTTTTCACACACACTTATCTCTGAGAACTGAGCATGTGGAGAGACGTTCGTTCATCTAGCACAAAGGGAACGGGTTGCAGGAGAAACTTTTACTCTGGTTTCTTAGTCTGTTTCCTAGTGCCGGTTTGAAGTTCCTGCAGTTTTCACTTTAAAACCGAGTTGGAACTAGTAACTCCCCATATAATTGTATGTAGTGGAGTTTGCAACTGAAAAGAAATTTTGTGTTCCCAATAAGCTAGGTGAAGGACGGCTATCACTCACACTTATTTCTCAGAACTGAGCATGTGGAGAGACGTTCGTTCATCTAGCACAAAGGGAACGGGTTGCAGGAGAAACTTTTACTATGGTTTCTCAGTCTGTTTCCTAGTGCCGGTTTGAAGTTCCTGCAGTTTTCACTGTAAAACCGAGTTGGAGCTAGTACCTCCCCATATATATGTATGGAGTGGAGTTTGCAACTGAAAAGAAACTTTGTGTTCCCAACAAGCTAGGTGAAGGACGGCTTTCACACACACTTATCTCTCAGAACTGAGCATGTGGAGAGACGTTCGTTCATCTAGCACAAAGGGAACGGGTTGCAGGAGAAACTTTTACTCTGGTTTCTCAGTCTGTTTCCTAGTGCCGGTTTGAAGTTCCTGCAGTTTTCACTGTAAAACCGGGTTGGATCTAGTACCTCCCCATATATATGTATGGAGTGGAGTTTGCAACTGAAAAGAAACTATGTGTTCCCAGCAAGCTAGGTGAAGGACGGCATTCACACCCACTTATCTCTCAGAACTGAGCATGTGGAGAGACGTTCGTTCATCTAGCACAAAGGGAACGGGTTGCAGGAGAAACTTTTACTCTGGTTTCTCAGTCTGTTTCCTAGTGCCGGTTGAAGTTCCTGCAGTTTTCACTGTAAAACCGGGATGGAGTTAGTACCTCCCCATAGATATGTATGAGGTGGAGTTTGCAACTGTAAAGAAACTTTGTGTTCCCAACAAGCTAGTTGAAGGACGGCTTTCACACACACTTATCTCTCAGAACTGAGCATGTGGAGAGACGTTCGTTCATC
This sequence comes from Camelus bactrianus, assembly GCF_048773025.1. Lineage (NCBI taxonomy): Eukaryota > Metazoa > Chordata > Mammalia > Artiodactyla > Camelidae > Camelus > Camelus bactrianus. The sequence continues at coordinate 70,677,091 of NC_133553.1, forward strand.
TAGCACAAAGGGAACGGGTGGCAGGGGAAACTTTTACTCTGATTTCTCAGTCTGTTTCCTAGTGCCTGTTTGAAGTTCCTGCAGTTTTCACTGTAAAACCGAGTTGGAGCTAGTACCTCCCCATATAAATGTATGGAGTGGAGTTTTCAACTGAAAAGAATCTTTGTGTTCCCAACAAGCTATGTGAAGTACGGCTTTCACTCACAAATATCTCTCAGAACTGAGCATGTGGAGAGACGTTCGTTCACCTAGCACAAAGGGAACGGGTTGCAGGAGAAACTTTTACTCTGGTTTCTCAGTCTGTTTCCTAGTGCCGGTTTGAAGTTCCTGCAGTTTTCACTGTAAAACCCGGATGGAGTTAGTACCTCCCCATAGATATGTATGAGGTGGAGTTTGCAACTAAAAAGAAACTTTATGTTCCCAACAAGCTAGGTGAAGGACGGCTTTCACACACACTTATCTCTGAGAACTTAGCATGTGGAGAGACGTTCGTCCATCTAGCACAAAGGGAACGGGTTGCAGGAGAAACTTTTACTCTGGTTTCTCAGTCTGTTTCCTAGTGCCGGTTTGAAGTTCCTGCAGTTTTCACTGTAAAACCGAGTTGGAGCTAGTACCTCCCCATATATATGTATGGAGTGGAGTTTGCAACAGAAAAGAATCTTTGTGTTCCCAACAAGCTAGGTGAAGGACGGCTTTCACACACACTTATCTCTCAGAACTGAGCATGTGGAGAGATGTTCGTTCATCTAGCACAAAGGGAACAAGAAGTAGAAGAAACTTTTACTCTGGATTCTCAGTCTGTTTCTTAGTGCAGGTTTGAAGTTCCTGCAGTTTTCACTGTAAAACCGAGTTGGAGATTGTATCTCCCCATATATATGTATGGAGTGGAGTTTGCAACTGAAAAGAAACTTTGTGTTCCCAACAAGTTGGTGAAAGACGGCTTTCACACACACTTATCTCTCAGAACTGAGCATGTGGAGAGATGTTCGTTCATCTAGCACAATGGGAACAAGAAGTAGAAGAAACTTTTACTCTGGATTCTCAGTCTGTTTCTTAGTGCAGGTTTGAAGTTCCTGCAGTTTTCACTGTAAAACCGAGTTGGAGCTAGTACCTCCCCATATAAATGTATGGAGTGGAGTTTTCAACTGAAAAGAATCTTTGTGTTCCCAACAAGCTATGTGAAGTACGGCTTTCACTCACAAATATCTCTCAGAACTGAGCATGTGGAGAGACTTTCGTTCACCTAGCACAAAGTGAACGGGTTGCAGGACAAACTTTTTCTCTGGTTTCTCAGTCTGTTTCCTAGTACCGGTTTGAAGTTCCTGCAGTTTTCACTGTAAAACAGGGATGGAGGTAGTACCTCCCCATAGATATGTATGAGGTGGAGTTTGCAACTAAAAAGAAACTTTGTGTTCCCATCAAGCTAGGTGAAGGACGGTTTTCACACACACTTATCTCTGAGAACTGAGCATGTGGAGAGACGTTCGTTCATCTAGCACAAAGGGAACGGGTTGCAGGAGAAACTTTTTCTCTGGTTTCTTAGTCTGTTTCCTAGTGCCGGTTTGAAGTTCCTGCAGTTTTCACTTTAAAACCGAGTTGGAACTAGTAACTCCCCATATAATTGTATGTAGTGGAGTTTGCAACTGAAAAGAAATTTTGTGTTCCCAATAAGCTAGGTGAAGGACGGCTATCACTCACACTTATTTCTCAGAACTGAGCATGTGGAGAGACGTTCGTTCATCTAGCACAAAGGGAACGGGTTGCAGGAGAAACTTTTACTATGGTTTCTCAGTCTGTTTCCTAGTGCCGGTTTGAAGTTCCTGCAGTTTTCACTGTAAAACCGAGTTGGAGCTAGTACCTCCCCATAAATATGTATGGAGTGGAGTTTGCAACTGAAAAGAAACTTTGTGTTCCCAACAAGCTAGGTGAAGGACGGCTTTCACACACACTTATCTCTCAGAACTGAGCATGTGGAGAGACGTTCGTTCATCTAGCACAAAGGGAACGGGTTGCAGGAGAAACCTTTACTCTGGTTTCTCAGTCTGTTTCCTAGTGCCGGTTTGAAGTTCCTGCAGTTTTCACTGTAAAACCGGGTTGGATCTAGTACCTCCCCATATATATGTATGGAGTGGAGTTTGCAACTGAAAAGAAACTATGTGTTCCCAGCAAGCTAGGTGAAGGACGGCATTCACACCCACTTATCTCTCAGAACTGAGCATGTGGAGAGACGTTCGTTCATCTAGCACAAAGGGAACGGGTTGCAGGAGAAACTTTTACTCTGGTTTCTCAGTCTGTTTCCTAGTGCCGGTTGAAGTTCCTGCAGTTTTCACTGTAAAACCGGGATGGAGTTAGTACCTCCCCATAGATATGTATGAGGTGGAGTTTGCAACTGTAAAGAAACTTTGTGTTCCCAACAAGCTAGTTGAAGGACGGCTTTCACACACACTTATCTCTCAGAACTGAGCTTGTGGAGAGACGTTCGTTCATCTAGCACAAAGGGAACGGGTGGCAGGGGAAACTTTTACTCTGGTTTCTCAGTCTGTTTCCTAGTGCCTGTTTGAAGTTCCTGCAGTTTTCACTGTAAAACCGAGTTGGAGCTAGTACCTCCCCATATAAATGTATGGAGTGGAGTTTTCAACTGAAAAGAATCTTTGTGTTCCCAACAAGTTGGTGAAAGACGGCTTTCACACACACTTATCTCTCAGAACTGAGCATGTGGAGAGATGTTCGTTCATCTAGCACAAAGGGAACAAGAAGTAGAAGAAACTTTTACTCTGGATTCTCAGTCTGTTTCTTAGTGCAGGTTTGAAGTTCCTGCAGTTTTCACTGTAAAACCGAGTTGGAGATTGTATCTCCCCATATATATGTATGGAGTGGAGTTTGCAACTGAAAAGAAACTTTGTGTTCCCAACAAGTTGGTGAAAGACGGCTTTCACACACACTTATCTCTCAGAACTGAGCATGTGGAGAGATGTTCGTTCATCTAGCACAAAGGGAACAAGAAGTAGAAGAAACTTTTACTCTGGATTCTCAGTCTGTTTCTTAGTGCAGGTTTGAAGTTCCTGCAGTTTTCACTGTAAAACCGAGTTGGAGCTAGTACCTCCCCATATAAATGTATGGAGTGGAGTTTTCAACTGAAAAGAATCTTTGTGTTCCCAACAAGCTATGTGAAGTACGGCTTTCACTCACAAATATCTCTCAGAACTGAGCATGTGGAGAGACTTTCGTTCACCTAGCACAAAGTGAACGGGTTGCAGGACAAACTTTTTCTCTGGTTTCTCAGTCTGTTTCCTAGTGCCGGTTTGAAGTTCCTGCAGTTTTCACTGTAAAACAGGGATGGAGGTAGTACCTCCCCATAGATATGTATGAGGTGGAGTTTGCAACTAAAAAGAAACTTTGTGTTCCCATCAAGCTAGGTGAAGGACGGTTTTCACACACACTTATCTCTGAGAACTGAGCATGTGGAGAGACGTTCGTTCATCTAGCACAAAGGGAACGGGTTGCAGGAGAAACTTTTACTCTGGTTTCTTAGTCTGTTTCCTAGTGCCGGTTTGAAGTTCCTGCAGTTTTCACTTTAAAACCGAGTTGGAACTAGTAACTCCCCATATAATTGTATGTAGTGGAGTTTGCAACTGAAAAGAAATTTTGTGTTCCCAATAAGCTAGGTGAAGGACGGCTATCACTCACACTTATTTCTCAGAACTGAGCATGTGGAGAGACGTTCGTTCATCTAGCACAAAGGGAACGGGTTGCAGGAGAAACTTTTACTATGGTTTCTCAGTCTGTTTCCTAGTGCCGGTTTGAAGTTCCTGCAGTATTCACTGTAAAACCGAGTTGGAGCTAGTACCTCCCCATATATATGTATGGAGTGGAGTTTGCAACTGAAAAGAAACTTTGTGTTCCCAACAAGCTAGGTGAAGGACGGCTTTCACACACACTTATCTCTCAGAACTGAGCATGTGGAGAGACGTTCGTTCATCTAGCAGAAAGGGAACGGGTTGCAGGAGAAACCTTTACTCTGGTTTCTCAGTCTGTTTCCTAGTGCCGGTTTGAAGTTCCTGCAGTTTTCACTGTAAAACCGGGTTGGATCTAGTACCTCCCCATATATATGTATGGAGTGGAGTTTGCAACTGAAAAGAAACTATGTGTTCCCAGCAAGCTAGGTGAAGGACGGCATTCACACCCACTTATCTCTCAGAACTGAGCATGTGGAGAGACGTTCGTTCATCTAGCACAAAGGGAACGGGTTGCAGGAGAAACTTTTACTCTGGTTTCTCAGTCTGTTTCCTAGTGCCGGTTGAAGTTCCTGCAGTTTTCACTGTAAAACCGGGATGGAGTTAGTACCTCCCCTTATAAATGTATGGAGTGGAGTTTTCAACTGAAAAGAATCTTTGTGTTCCCAACAAGTTGGTGAAAGACGGCTTTCACACACACTTATCTCTCAGAACTGAGCATGTGGAGAGATGTTCGTTCATCTAGCACAAAGGGAACAAGAAGTAGAAGAAACTTTTACTCTGGATTCTCAGTCTGTTTCTTAGTGCAGGTTTGAAGTTCCTGCAGTTTTCACTGTAAAACCGAGTTGGAGATTGTATCTCCCCATATATATGTATGGAGTGGAGTTTGCAACTGAAAAGAAACTTTGTGTTCCCAACAAGTTGGTGAAAGACGGCTTTCACACACACTTATCTCTCAGAACTGAGCATGTGGAGAGATGTTCGTTCATCTAGCACAAAGGGAACAAGAAGTAGAAGAAACTTTTACTCTGGATTCTCAGTCTGTTTCTTAGTGCAGGTTTGAAGTTCCTGCAGTTTTCACTGTAAAACCGAGTTGGAGCTAGTACCTCCCCATATAAATGTATGGAGTGGAGTTTTCAACTGAAAAGAATCTTTGTGTTCCCAACAAGCTATGTGAAGTACGGCTTTCACTCACAAATATCTCTCAGAACTGAGCATGTGGAGAGACTTTCGTTCACCTAGCACAAAGTGAACGGGTTGCAGGACAAACTTTTTCTCTGGTTTCTCAGTCTGTTTCCTAGTGCCGGTTTGAAGTTCCTGCAGTTTTCACTGTAAAACAGGGATGGAGGTAGTACCTCCCCATAGATATGTATGAGGTGGAGTTTGCAACTAAAAAGAAACTTTGTGTTCCCATCAAGCTAGGTGAAGGACGGTTTTCACACACACTTATCTCTGAGAACTGAGCATGTGGAGAGACGTTCGTTCATCTAGCACAAAGGGAACGGGTTGCAGGAGAAACTTTTACTCTGGTTTCTTAGTCTGTTTCCTAGTGCCGGTTTGAAGTTCCTGCAGTTTTCACTTTAAAACCGAGTTGGAACTAGTAACTCCCCATATAATTGTATGTAGTGGAGTTTGCAACTGAAAAGAAACTTTGTGTTCCCAACAAGCTAGGTGAAGGACGGCTTTCACACACACTTATCTCTCAGAACTGAGCATGTGGAGAGACCTTCGTTCATCTAGCACAAAGGGAACGGGTTGCATGAGAAACTTTTACTCTGGTTTCTCAGTCTGTTTCCTAGTGCCGGTTTGAAGTTCCTGCAGTTTTCACTGTAAAACCGGGTTGGATCTAGTACCTCCCCATATATATGTATGGAGTGGAGTTTGCAACTGAAAAGAAACTATGTGTTCCCAGCAAGCTAGGTGAAGGACGGCATTCACATCCACTTATCTCTCAGAACTGAGCATGTGGAGAGACGTTCGTTCATCTAGCACAAAGGGAACGGGTTGCAGGAGAAACTTTTACTCTGGTTTCTCAGTCTGTTTCCTAGTGCCGGTTGAAGTTCCTGCAGTTTTCACTGTAAAACCGGGATGGAGTTAGTACCTCCCCATAGATATGTATGAGGTGGAGTTTGCAACTGTAAAGAAACTTTGTGTTCCCAACAAGCTAGTTGAAGGACGGCTTTCACACACACTTATCTCTCAGAACTGAGCATGTGGAGAGACGTTCGTTCATCTAGCACAAAGGGAACGGGTGGCAGGGGAAACTTTTCTCTGGTTTCTCAGTCTGTTTCCTAGTGCCTGTTTGAAGTTCCTGCAGTTTTCACTGTAAAACCGAGTTGGAGCTAGTACCTCCCCATATAAATGTATGGAGTGGAGTTTTCAACTGAAAAGAATCTTTGTGTTCCCAACAAGTTGGTGAAAGACGGCTTTCACACACACTTATCTCTCAGAACTGAGCATGTGGAGAGATGTTCGTTCATCTAGCACAAAGGGAACAAGAAGTAGAAGAAACTTTTACTCTGGATTCTCAGTCTGTTTCTTAGTGCAGGTTTGAAGTTCCTGCAGTTTTCACTGTAAAACCGAGTTGGAGATTGTATCTCCCCATATATATGTATGGAGTGGAGTTTGCAACTGAAAAGAATCTTTGTGTTCCCAACAAGTTGGTGAAAGACGGCTTTCACACACACTTATCTCTCAGAACTGAGCATGTGGAGAGATGTTCGTTCATCTAGCACAAAGGGAACAAGAAGTAGAAGAAACTTTTACTCTGGATTCTCAGTCTGTTTCTTAGTGCAGGTTTGAAGTTCCTGCAGTTTTCACTGTAAAACCGAGTTGGAGCTAGTACCTCCCCATATAAATGTATGGAGTGGAGTTTTCAACTGAAAAGAATCTTTGTGTTCCCAACAAGCTATGTGAAGTACGGCTTTCACTCACAAATATCTCTCAGATCTGAGCATGTGGAGAGACTTTCGTTCACCTAGCACAAAGTGAACGGGTTGCAGGAGAAACTTTTACTCTGGTTTCTCAGTCTGTTTCCTAGTGCCGGTTTGAAGTTCCTGCAGTTTTCACTGTAAAACCGGGTTGGATCTAGTACCTCCCCATATATATGTATGGAGTGGAGTTTGCAACTGAAAAGAAACTATGTGTTCCCAGCAAGCTAGGTGAAGGACGGCATTCACACCCACTTATCTCTCAGAACTGAGCATGTGGAGAGACGTTCGTTCATCTAGCACAAAGGGAACGGGTTGCAGGAGAAACTTTTACTCTGGTTTCTCAGACTGTTTCCTAGTGCCGGTTTAAGTTCCTGCAGTTTTCACTGTAAAACCGGGATGGAGTTAGTACCTCCCCATAGATATGTATGAGGTGGAGTTTGCAACTGTAAAGAAACTTTGTGTTCCCAACAAGCTAGTTGAAGGACGGCTTTCACACACACTTATCTCTCAGAACTGAGCATGTGGAGAGACGTTCGTTCATCTAGCACAAAGGGAACGGGTGGCAGGGGAAACTTTTACTCTGGTTTCTCAGTCTGTTTCCTAGTGCCTGTTTGAAGTTCCTGCAGTTTTCACTGTAAAACCGAGTTGGAGCTAGTACCTCCCCATATAAATGTATGGAGTGGAGTTTTCAACTGAAAAGAATCTTTGTGTTCCCAACAAGTTGGTGAAAGACGGCTTTCACACACACTTATCTCTCAGAACTGAGCATGTGGAGAGATGTTCGTTCATCTAGCACAAAGGGAACAAGAAGTAGAAGAAACTTTTACTCTGGATTCTCAGTCTGTTTCTTAGTGCAGGTTTGAAGTTCCTGCAGTTTTCACTGTAAAACCGAGTTGGAGATTGTATCTCCCCATATATATGTATGGAGTGGAGTTTGCAACTGAAAAGAAACTTTGTGTTCCCAACAAGTTGGTGAAAGACGGCTTTCACACACACTTATCTCTCAGAACTGAGCATGTGGAGAGATGTTCGTTCATCTAGCACAAAGGGAACAAGAAGTAGAAGAAACTTTTACTCTGGATTCTCAGTCTGTTTCTTAGTGCAGGTTTGAAGTTCCTGCAGTTTTCACTGTAAAACCGAGTTGGAGCTAGTACCTCCCCATATAAATGTATGGAGTGGAGTTTTCAACTGAAAAGAATCTTTGTGTTCCCAACAAGCTATGTGAAGTACGGCTTTCACTCACAAATATCTCTCAGAACTGAGCATGTGGAGAGACTTTCGTTCACCTAGCACAAAGTGAACGGGTTGCAGGACAAACTTTTTCTCTGGTTTCTCAGTCTGTTTCCTAGTGCCGGTTTGAAGTTCCTGCAGTTTTCACTTTAAAACCGAGTTGGAACTAGTAACTCCCCATATAATTGTATGTAGTGGAGTTTGCAACTGAAAAGAAATTTTGTGTTCCCAATAAGCTAGGTGAAGGACGGCTATCACTCACACTTATTTCTCAGAACTGAGCATGTGGAGAGACGTTCGTTCATCTAGCACAAAGGGAACGGTTTGCAGGAGAAACTTTTACTATGGTTTCTCAGTCTGTTTCCTAGTGCCGGTTTGAAGTTCCTGCAGTTTTCACTGTAAAACCGAGTTGGAGCTAGTACCTCCCCATATATATGTATGGAGTGGAGTTTGCAACTGAAAAGAAACTTTGTGTTCCCAACAAGCTAGGTGAAGGACGGCTTTCACACACACTTATCTCTCAGAACTGAGCATGTGGAGAGACGTTCGTTCATCTAGCACAAAGGGAACGGGTTGCAGGAGAAACTTTTACTCTGGTTTCTCAGTCTGTTTCCTAGTGCCGGTTTGAAGTTCCTGCAGTTTTCACTGTAAAACCGGGTTGGATCTAGTACCTCCCCATATATATGTATGGAGTGGAGTTTGCAACTGAAAAGAAACTATGTGTTCCCAGCAAGCTAGGTGAAGGACGGCATTCACACCCACTTATCTCTCAGAACTGAGCATGTGGAGAGACGTTCGTTCATCTAGCACAAAGGGAACGGGTTGCAGGAGAAACTTTTACTCTGGTTTCTCAGTCTGTTTCCTAGTGCCGGTTGAAGTTCCTGCAGTTTTCACTGTAAAACCGGGATGGAGTTAGTACCTCCCCATAGATATGTATGAGGTGGAGTTTGCAAGTGTAAAGAAAATTTGTGTTCCCAACAAGCTAGTTGAAGGACGGCTTTCACACACACTTATCTCTCAGAACTGAGCATGTGGAGAGACGTTCGTTCATCTAGCACAAAGGGAACGGATGGCAGGGGAAACTTTTACTCTGGTTTCTCAGTCTGTTTCCTAGTGCCTGTTTGAAGTTCCTGCAGTTTTCACTGTAAAACAGAGTTGGAGCTAGTACCTCCCCATATAAATGTATGGAGTGGAGTTTTCAACTGAAAAGAATCTTTGTGTTCCCAACAAGCTATGTGAAGTACGGCTTTCACTCACAAATATCTCTCAGAACTGAGCATGTGGAGAGACTTTCGTTCACCTAGCACAAAGTGAACGGGTTGCAGGACAAACTTTTTCTCTGGATTCTCAGTCTGTTTCCTAGTGCCGGTTTGAAGTTCCTGCAGTTTTCACTGTAAAACAGGGATGGAGGTAGTACCTCCCCATAGATATGTATGAGGTGGAGTTTGCAACTAAAAAGAAACTTTGTGTTCCCATCAAGCTAGGTGAAGGACGGTTTTCACACACACTTATCTCTGAGAACTGAGCATGTGGAGAGACGTTCGTTCATCTAGCACAAAGGGAACGGGTTGCAGGAGAAACTTTTACTCTGGTTTCTTAGTCTGTTTCCTAGTGCCGGTTTGAAGTTCCTGCAGTTTTCACTGTAAAACCGAGTTGGAACTAGTAACTCCCCATATAATTGTATGTAGTGGAGTTTGCAACTGAAAAGAAATTTTGTGTTCCCAATAAGCTAGGTGAAGGACGGCTATCACTCACACTTATTTCTCAGAACTGAGCATGTGGAGAGACGTTCGTTCATCTAGCACAAAGGGAACGGGTTGCAGGAGAAACTTTTACTATGGTTTCTCAGTCTGTTTCCTAGTGCCGGTTTGAAGTTCCTGCAGTTTTCACTGTAAAACCGAGTTGGAGCTAGTACCTCCCCATAAATATGTATGGAGTGGAGTTTGCAACTGAAAAGAAACTTTGTGTTCCCAACAAGCTAGGTGAAGGACGGCTTTCACACACACTTATCTCTCAGAACTGAGCATGTGGAGAGACGTTCGTTCATCTAGCACAAAGGGAACGGGTTGCAGGAGAAACCTTTACTCTGGTTTCTCAGTCTGTTTCCTAGTGCCGGTTTGAAGTTCCTGCAGTTTTCACTGTAAAACCGGGTTGGATCTAGTACCTCCCCATATATATGTATGGAGTGGAGTTTGCAACTGAAAAGAAACTATGTGTTCCCAGCAAGCTAGGTGAAGGACGGCATTCACACCCACTTATCTCTCAGAACTGAGCATGTGGAGAGACGTTCGTTCATCTAGCACAAAGGGAACGGGTTGCAGGAGAAACTTTTACTCTGGTTTCTCAGTCTGTTTCCTAGTGCCGGTTGAAGTTCCTGCAGTTTTCACTGTAAAACCGGGATGGAGTTAGTACCTCCCCATAGATATGTATGAGGTGGAGTTTGCAACTGTAAAGAAACTTTGTGTTCCCAACAAGCTAGTTGAAGGACGGCTTTCACACACACTTATCTCTCAGAACTGAGCTTGTGGAGAGACGTTCGTTCATCTAGCACAAAGGGAACGGGTGGCAGGGGAAACTTTTACTCTGGTTTCTCAGTCTGTTTCCTAGTGCCTGTTTGAAGTTCCTGCAGTTTTCACTGTAAAACCGAGTTGGAGCTAGTACCTCCCCATATAAATGTATGGAGTGGAGTTTTCAACTGAAAAGAATCTTTGTGTTCCCAACAAGTTGGTGAAAGACGGCTTTCACACACACTTATCTCTCAGAACTGAGCATGTGGAGAGATGTTCGTTCATCTAGCACAAAGGGAACAAGAAGTAGAAGAAACTTTTACTCTGGATTCTCAGTCTGTTTCTTAGTGCAGGTTTGAAGTTCCTGCAGTTTTCACTGTAAAACCGAGTTGGAGATTGTATCTCCCCATATATATGTATGGAGTGGAGTTTGCAACTGAAAAGAAACTTTGTGTTCCCAACAAGTTGGTGAAAGACGGCTTTCACACACACTTATCTCTCAGAACTGAGCATGTGGAGAGATGTTCGTTCATCTAGCACAAAGGGAACAAGAAGTAGAAGAAACTTTTACTCTGGATTCTCAGTCTGTTTCTTAGTGCAGGTTTGAAGTTCCTGCAGTTTTCACTGTAAAACCGAGTTGGAGCTAGTACCTCCCCATATAAATGTATGGAGTGGAGTTTTCAACTGAAAAGAATCTTTGTGTTCCCAACAAGCTATGTGAAGTACGGCTTTCACTCACAAATATCTCTCAGAACTGAGCATGTGGAGAGACTTTCGTTCACCTAGCACAAAGTGAACGGGTTGCAGGACAAACTTTTTCTCTGGTTTCTCAGTCTGTTTCCTAGTGCCGGTTTGAAGTTCCTGCAGTTTTCACTGTAAAACAGGGATGGAGGTAGTACCTCCCCATAGATATGTATGAGGTGGAGTTTGCAACTAAAAAGAAACTTTGTGTTCCCATCAAGCTAGGTGAAGGACGGTTTTCACACACACTTATCTCTGAGAACTGAGCATGTGGAGAGACGTTCGTTCATCTAGCACAAAGGGAACGGGTTGCAGGAGAAACTTTTACTCTGGTTTCTTAGTCTGTTTCCTAGTGCCGGTTTGAAGTTCCTGCAGTTTTCACTTTAAAACCGAGTTGGAACTAGTAACTCCCCATATAATTGTATGTAGTGGAGTTTGCAACTGAAAAGAAATTTTGTGTTCCCAATAAGCTAGGTGAAGGACGGCTATCACTCACACTTATTTCTCAGAACTGAGCATGTGGAGAGACGTTCGTTCATCTAGCACAAAGGGAACGGGTTGCAGGAGAAACTTTTACTATGGTTTCTCAGTCTGTTTCCTAGTGCCGGTTTGAAGTTCCTGCAGTATTCACTGTAAAACCGAGTTGGAGCTAGTACCTCCCCATATATATGTATGGAGTGGAGTTTGCAACTGAAAAGAAACTTTGTGTTCCCAACAAGCTAGGTGAAGGACGGCTTTCACACACACTTATCTCTCAGAACTGAGCATGTGGAGAGACGTTCGTTCATCTAGCACAAAGGGAACGGGTTGCAGGAGAAACCTTTACTCTGGTTTCTCAGTCTGTTTCCTAGTGCCGGTTTGAAGTTCCTGCAGTTTTCACTGTAAAACCGGGTTGGATCTAGTACCTCCCCATATATATGTATGGAGTGGAGTTTGCAACTGAAAAGAAACTATGTGTTCCCAGCAAGCTAGGTGAAGGACGGCATTCACACCCACTTATCTCTCAGAACTGAGCATGTGGAGAGACGTTCGTTCATCTAGCACAAAGGGAACGGGTTGCAGGAGAAACTTTTACTCTGGTTTCTCAGTCTGTTTCCTAGTGCCGGTTGAAGTTCCTGCAGTTTTCACTGTAAAACCGGGATGGAGTTAGTACCTCCCCTTATAAATGTATGGAGTGGAGTTTTCAACTGAAAAGAATCTTTGTGTTCCCAACAAGTTGGTGAAAGACGGCTTTCACACACACTTATCTCTCAGAACTGAGCATGTGGAGAGATGTTCGTTCATCTAGCACAAAGGGAACAAGAAGTAGAAGAAACTTTTACTCTGGATTCTCAGTCTGTTTCTTAGTGCAGGTTTGAAGTTCCTGCAGTTTTCACTGTAAAACCGAGTTGGAGATTGTATCTCCCCATATATATGTATGGAGTGGAGTTTGCAACTGAAAAGAAACTTTGTGTTCCCAACAAGTTGGTGAAAGACGGCTTTCACACACACTTATCTCTCAGAACTGAGCATGTGGAGAGATGTTCGTTCATCTAGCACAAAGGGAACAAGAAGTAGAAGAAACTTTTACTCTGGATTCTCAGTCTGTTTCTTAGTGCAGGTTTGAAGTTCCTGCAGTTTTCACTGTAAAACCGAGTTGGAGCTAGTACCTCCCCATATAAATGTATGGAGTGGAGTTTTCAACTGAAAAGAATCTTTGTGTTCCCAACAAGCTATGTGAAGTACGGCTTTCACTCACAAATATCTCTCAGAACTGAGCATGTGGAGAGACTTTCGTTCACCTAGCACAAAGTGAACGGGTTGCAGGACAAACTTTTTCTCTGGTTTCTCAGTCTGTTTCCTAGTGCCGGTTTGAAGTTCCTGCAGTTTTCACTGTAAAACAGGGATGGAGGTAGTACCTCCCCATAGATATGTATGAGGTGGAGTTTGCAACTAAAAAGAAACTTTGTGTTCCCATCAAGCTAGGTGAAGGACGGTTTTCACACACACTTATCTCTGAGAATTGAGCATGTGGAGAGACGTTCGTTCATCTAGCACAAAGGGAACGGGTTGCAGGAGAAACTTTTACTCTGGTTTCTTAGTCTGTTTCCTAGTGCCGGTTTGAAGTTCCTGCAGTTTTCACTTTAAAACCGAGTTGGAACTAGTAACTCCCCATATAATTGTATGTAGTGGAGTTTGCAACTGAAAAGAAATTTTGTGTTCCCAATAAGCTAGGTGAAGGACGGCTATCACTCACACTTATTTCTCAGAACTGAGCATGTGGAGAGACGTTCGTTCATCTAGTACAAAGGGAACGGGTTGCAGGAGAAACTTTTACTATGGTTTCTCAGTCTGTTTCCTAGTGCCGGTTTGAAGTTCCTGCAGTTTTCACTGTAAAACCGAGTTGGAGCTAGTACCTCCCCATATATATGTATGGAGTGGAGTTTGCAACTGAAAAGAAACTTTGTGTTCCCAACAAGCTAGGTGAAGGACGGCTTTCACACACACTTATCTCTCAGAACTGAGCATGTGGAGAGACCTTCGTTCATCTAGCACAAAGGGAACGGGTTGCATGAGAAACTTTTACTCTGGTTTCTCAGTCTGTTTCCTAGTGCCGGTTTGAAGTTCCTGCAGTTTTCACTGTAAAACCGGGTTGGATCTAGTACCTCCCCATATATATGTATGGAGTGGAGTTTGCAACTGAAAAGAAACTATGTGTTCCCAGCAAGCTAGGTGAAGGACGGCATTCACATCCACTTATCTCTCAGAACTGAGCATGTGGAGAGACGTTCGTTCATCTAGCACAAAGGGAACGGGTTGCAGGAGAAACTTTTACTCTGGTTTCTCAGTCTGTTTCCTAGTGCCGGTTGAAGTTCCTGCAGTTTTCACTGTAAAACCGGGATGGAGTTAGTACCTCCCCATAGATATGTATGAGGTGGAGTTTGCAACTGTAAAGAAACTTTGTGTTCCCAACAAGCTAGTTGAAGGACGGCTTTCACACACACTTATCTCTCAGAACTGAGCATGTGGAGAGACGTTCGTTCATCTAGCACAAAGGGAACGGGTGGCAGGGGAAACTTTTCTCTGGTTTCTCAGTCTGTTTCCTAGTGCCTGTTTGAAGTTCCTGCAGTTTTCACTGTAAAACCGAGTTGGAGCTAGTACCTCCCCATATAAATGTATGGAGTGGAGTTTTCAACTGAAAAGAATCTTTGTGTTCCCAACAAGTTGGTGAAAGACGGCTTTCACACACACTTATCTCTCAGAACTGAGCATGTGGAGAGATGTTCGTTCATCTAGCACAAAGGGAACAAGAAGTAGAAGAAACTTTTACTCTGGATTCTCAGTCTGTTTCTTAGTGCAGGTTTGAAGTTCCTGCAGTTTTCACTGTAAAACCGAGTTGGAGATTGTATCTCCCCATATATATGTATGGAGTGGAGTTTGCAACTGAAAAGAATCTTTGTGTTCCCAACAAGTTGGTGAAAGACGGCTTTCACACACACTTATCTCTCAGAACTGAGCATGTGGAGAGATGTTCGTTCATCTAGCACAAAGGGAACAAGAAGTAGAAGAAACTTTTACTCTGGATTCTCAGTCTGTTTCTTAGTGCAGGTTTGAAGTTCCTGCAGTTTTCACTGTAAAACCGAGTTGGAGCTAGTACCTCCCCATATAAATGTATGGAGTGGAGTTTTCAACTGAAAAGAATCTTTGTGTTCCCAACAAGCTATGTGAAGTACGGCTTTCACTCACAAATATCTCTCAGATCTGAGCATGTGGAGAGACTTTCGTTCACCTAGCACAAAGTGAACGGGTTGCAGGAGAAACTTTTACTCTGGTTTCTCAGTCTGTTTCCTAGTGCCGGTTTGAAGTTCCTGCAGTTTTCACTGTAAAACCGGGTTGGATCTAGTACCTCCCCATATATATGTATGGAGTGGAGTTTGCAACTGAAAAGAAACTATGTGTTCCCAGCAAGCTAGGTGAAGGACGGCATTCACACCCACTTATCTCTCAGAACTGAGCATGTGGAGAGACGTTCGTTCATCTAGCACAAAGGGAACGGGTTGCAGGAGAAACTTTTACTCTGGTTTCTCAGACTGTTTCCTAGTGCCGGTTTAAGTTCCTGCAGTTTTCACTGTAAAACCGGGATGGAGTTAGTACCTCCCCATAGATATGTATGAGGTGGAGTTTGCAACTGTAAAGAAACTTTGTGTTCCCAACAAGCTAGTTGAAGGACGGCTTTCACACACACTTATCTCTCAGAACTGAGCATGTGGAGAGACGTTCGTTCATCTAGCACAAAGGGAACGGGTGGCAGGGGAAACTTTTACTCTGGTTTCTCAGTCTGTTTCCTAGTGCCTGTTTGAAGTTCCTGCAGTTTTCACTGTAAAACCGAGTTGGAGCTAGTACCTCCCCATATAAATGTATGGAGTGGAGTTTTCAACTGAAAAGAATCTTTGTGTTCCCAACAAGTTGGTGAAAGACGGCTTTCACACACACTTATCTCTCAGAACTGAGCATGTGGAGAGATGTTCGTTCATCTAGCACAAAGGGAACAAGAAGTAGAAGAAACTTTTACTCTGGATTCTCAGTCTGTTTCTTAGTGCAGGTTTGAAGTTCCTGCAGTTTTCACTGTAAAACCGAGTTGGAGATTGTATCTCCCCATATATATGTATGGAGTGGAGTTTGCAACTGAAAAGAAACTTTGTGTTCCCAACAAGTTGGTGAAAGACGGCTTTCACACACACTTATCTCTCAGAACTGAGCATGTGGAGAGATGTTCGTTCATCTAGCACAAAGGGAACAAGAAGTAGAAGAAACTTTTACTCTGGATTCTCAGTCTGTTTCTTAGTGCAGGTTTGAAGTTCCTGCAGTTTTCACTGTAAAACCGAGTTGGAGCTAGTACCTCCCCATATAAATGTATGGAGTGGAGTTTTCAACTGAAAAGAATCTTTGTGTTCCCAACAAGCTATGTGAAGTACGGCTTTCACTCACAAATATCTCTCAGAACTGAGCATGTGGAGAGACTTTCGTTCACCTAGCACAAAGTGAACGGGTTGCAGGACAAACTTTTTCTCTGGTTTCTCAGTCTGTTTCCTAGTGCCGGTTTGAAGTTCCTGCAGTTTTCACTTTAAAACCGAGTTGGAACTAGTAACTCCCCATATAATTGTATGTAGTGGAGTTTGCAACTGAAAAGAAATTTTGTGTTCCCAATAAGCTAGGTGAAGGACGGCTATCACTCACACTTATTTCTCAGAACTGAGCATGTGGAGAGACGTTCGTTCATCTAGCACAAAGGGAACGGTTTGCAGGAGAAACTTTTACTATGGTTTCTCAGTCTGTTTCCTAGTGCCGGTTTGAAGTTCCTGCAGTTTTCACTGTAAAACCGAGTTGGAGCTAGTACCTCCCCATATATATGTATGGAGTGGAGTTTGCAACTGAAAAGAAACTTTGTGTTCCCAACAAGCTAGGTGAAGGACGGCTTTCACACACACTTATCTCTCAGAACTGAGCATGTGGAGAGACGTTCGTTCATCTAGCACAAAGGGAACGGGTTGCAGGAGAAACTTTTACTCTGGTTTCTCAGTCTGTTTCCTAGTGCCGGTTTGAAGTTCCTGCAGTTTTCACTGTAAAACCGGGTTGGATCTAGTACCTCCCCATATATATGTATGGAGTGGAGTTTGCAACTGAAAAGAAACTATGTGTTCCCAGCAAGCTAGGTGAAGGACGGCATTCACACCCACTTATCTCTCAGAACTGAGCATGTGGAGAGACGTTCGTTCATCTAGCACAAAGGGAACGGGTTGCAGGAGAAACTTTTACTCTGGTTTCTCAGTCTGTTTCCTAGCGCCGGTTGAAGTTCCTGCAGTTTTCACTGTAAAACCGGGATGGAGTTAGTACCTCCCCATAGATATGTATGAGGTGGAGTTTGCAACTGTAAAGAAAATTTGTGTTCCCAACAAGCTAGTTGAAGGACGGCTTTCACACACACTTATCTCTCAGAACTGAGCATGTGGAGAGACGTTCGTTCATCTAGCACAAAGGGAACGGGTGGCAGGGGAAACTTTTACTCTGGTTTCTCAGTCTGTTTCCTAGTGCCTGTTTGAAGTTCCTGCAGTTTTCACTGTAAAACAGAGTTGGAGCTAGTACCTCCCCATATAAATGTATGGAGTGGAGTTTTCAACTGAAAAGAATCTTTGTGTTCCCAACAAGCTATGTGAAGTACGGCTTTCACTCACAAATATCTCTCAGAACTGAGCATGTGGAGAGACTTTCGTTCACCTAGCACAAAGTGAACGGGTTGCAGGACAAACTTTTTCTCTGGTTTCTCAGTCTGTTTCCTAGTGCCGGTTTGAAGTTCCTGCAGTTTTCACTGTAAAACAGGGATGGAGGTAGTACCTCCCCATAGATATGTATGAGGTGGAGTTTGCAACTAAAAAGAAACTTTGTGTTCCCATCAAGCTAGGTGAAGGACGGTTTTCACACACACTTATCTCTGAGAACTGAGCATGTGGAGAGACGTTCGTTCATCTAGCACAAAAGGAACGGGTTGCAGGAGAAACTTTTACTCTGGTTTCTTAGTCTGTTTCCTAGTGCCGGTTTGAAGTTCCTGCAGTTTTCACTTTAAAACCGAGTTGGAACTAGTAACTCCCCATATAATTGTATGTAGTGGAGTTTGCAACTGAAAAGAAATTTTGTGTTCCCAATAAGCTAGGTGAAGGACGGCTATCACTCACACTTATTTCTCAGAACTGAGCATGTGGAGAGACGTTCGTTCATCTAGCACAAAGGGAACGGGTTGCAGGAGAAACTTTTACTATGGTTTCTCAGTCTGTTTCCTAGTGCCGGTTTGAAGTTCCTGCAGTTTTCACTGTAAAACCGAGTTGGAGCTAGTACCTCCCCATATATATGTATGGAGTGGAGTTTGCAACTGAAAAGAATCTTTGTGTTCCCAACAAGCTAGGTGAAGGACGGCTTTCACACACACTTATCTCTCAGAACTGAGCATGTGGAGAGACGTTCGTTCATCTAGCACAAAGGGAACGGGTTGCAGGAGAAACTTTTACTCTGGTTTCTCAGTCTGTTTCCTAGTGCCGGTTTGAAGTTCCTGCAGTTTTCACTGTAAAACCGGGTTGGATCTAGTACCTCCCCATATATATGTATGGAGTGGAGTTTGCAACTGAAAAGAAACTATGTGTTCCCAGCAAGCTAGGTGAAGGACGGCATTCACACCCACTTATCTCTCAGAACTGAGCATGTGGAGAGACGTTCGTTCATCTAGCACAAAGGGAACGGGTTGCAGGAGAAACTTTTACTCTGGTTTCTCAGTCTGTTTCCTAGTGCCGGTTGAAGTTCCTGCAGTTTTCACTGTAAAACCGGGATGGAGTTAGTACCTCCCCATAGATATGTATGAGGTGGAGTTTGCAACTGTAAAGAAACTTTGTGTTCCCAACAAGCTAGTTGAAGGACGGCTTTCACACACACTTATCTCTCAGAACTGAGCATGTGGAGAGACGTTCGTTCATCTAGCACAAAGGGAACGGGTGGCAGGGGAAACTTTTACTCTGGTTTCTCAGTCTGTTTCCTAGTGCCTGTTTGAAGTTCCTGCAGTTTTCACTGTAAAACCGAGTTGGAGCTAGTACCTCCCCATATAAATGTATGGAGTGGAGTTTTCAACTGAAAAGAATCTTTGTGTTCCCAACAAGCTATGTGAAGTACGGCTTTCACTCACAAATATCTCTAAGAACTGAGCATGTGGAGAGACGTTCGTTCACCTAGCACAAAGGGAACGGGTTGCAGGAGAAACTTTTACTCTGGTTTCTCAGTCTGTTTCCTAGTGCCGGTTTGAAGTTCCTGCAGTTTTCACTGTAAAACCGGGATGGAGTTAGTACCTCCCCATAGATATGTATGAGGTGGAGTTTGCAACTAAAAAGAAACTTTATGTTCCCAACAAGCTAGGTGAAGGACGGCTTTCACACACACTTATCTCTGAGAACTTAGCATGTGGAGAGACGTTCGTCCATCTAGCACAAAGGGAACGGGTTGCAGGAGAAACTTTTACTCTGGTTTCTCAGTCTGTTTCCTAGTGCCGGTTTGAAGTTCCTGCAGTTTTCACTGTAAAAGCGAGTTGGAGCTAGTACCTCCCCATATATATGTATGGAGTGGAGTTTGCAACAGAAAAGAATCTTTGTGTTCCCAACAAGCTAGGTGAAGGACGGCTTTCACACACACTTATCTCTCAGAACTGAGCATGCGGAGAGACGTTTGTTCACCTAGCAAAAAGGGAACGTGTTGCAGGACAAACTTTTACTCTGGTTTCTCAGTCTGTTTCCTAGTTCCGGTTTGAAGTTCCTGCAGTTTTCACTGTAAAACCGAGTTGGAGATTGTATCTCCCCATATATATGTATGGAGTGGAGTTTGCAACTGAAAAGAAACTTTGTGTTTCCAACAAGCTAGGTGAAGGACGGCTTTCACACACACTTATCTCTCAGAACTGAGCATGTGGAGAGACGTTCGTTCATCTAGCACAAAGGGAACGGGTTGCAGGGGAAACTTTTACTCTGGTTTCTCAGTCTGTTTCCTAGTGCCGTTTTGAAGTTCCTGCAGTTTTCACTGTAAAACCGGGTTGTAGCTAGTACCTCCCCATATATATGTATTGAATGGAGTTTGCAACTGAAAAGAAACTTTGTGTTCCCAACAAGCTAGTTGAAGGACGGCTTTCACACACACTTATCTCTCAGAACTGAGCATGTGGAGAGACGTTCGTTCATCTAGCACAAAGGGAACGGGTTGCAGGAGAAACTTTTACTCTGGTTTCTCAGTCTGTTTCCTAGTGCCGGTTTGAAGTTCCTGCAGTTTTCACTGTAAAACCGGGATGGAGGTAGTACCTCCCCATAGATATGTATGAGGTGGAGTTTGCAACTGAAAAGAAACTTTGTGTTCCCAACAAGCTAGGTGAAGGACGGCTTTCACACACACTTATCTCTCAGAACTGAGCATGTGGAGACGTTCGTTCATCTAGCACAAAGGGAACGGGTTGCAGGAGAAACTTTTACTCTGGTTTATCAGTCTGTTTCCTAGTGCCGGTTTGAAGTTCCTGCAGTTTTCACTATAAAACAGTGTTGGATCTAGTACCTCCCCAGATATATGTATGGAGAGGAGTTTGCAACTGAAAAGAAACTTTGTGTTCCCAACAAGCTAGGTGAAGTACGGCTTTCACACACACTTATCTCTCAGAACTGAGCATGTGGAGAGACGTTCGTTCACCTAGCACAAAGGGAACGGGTTGCAGGAGAAACTTTTACTCTGGTTTCTCAGTCTGTTTCCTAGTGCCGGTTTGAAGTTCCTGCAGTTTTCACTGTAAAATCGGGTTGGAGCTAGTACCTCCCCATATATATGTATGGAGTGGAGTTTGCAACAGAAAAGAATCTTTGTGTTCCCAACAACCTAGGTGAAGTACGGCTTTCACACACACTTATCTCTCAGAACTGAGCATGTGGAGAGACGTTCGTTCATCAAGCACAAAGGGAACGGGTTGCAGGAGAAACTTTTACTCTGGTTTCTCAGTCTGTTTCCTAGTGCCGGTTTGAAGTTCCTGCAGTTTTCACTGTAAAACCGAGTTCAAGCTAGTACCTCCCCATATATATGTATGGAGTGGAGTTTGCAACTGTAAAGAAACTTTGTGTTCCCAACAAGCTAGGTGAAGGACGCTTTCACACACACTTATCTCTCAGAACTGAGCATGTGGAGAGACGTTCGTTCATCTAGCACAAAGGGAACGGGTTGCAGGAGAAACTTTTACTCTGGTTTCTCAGTCTGTTTCCTAGTGCCGGTTTGAAGTTCCTGCAGTTTTCACTTTAAAACAGAGTTGGAGCTAGTACCTCCCCGTATAAATGTATGGAGTGGAGTTTTCAACTGAAAAGAATCTTTGTGTTCCCAACAAGCTATGTGAAGGACGGCTTTCACTAACAAATATCTCTCAGAACTGAGCATGTGGAGAGACGTTCGTTCACCTAGCACAAAGGAACGGGTTGCAGGAGAAACTTTTACTCTGGTTTCTCAGTCTGTTTCCTAGTGCCGGTTTGAAGTTCCTGCAGTTTTCACTGTAAAACCGAGTAGGAGATTGTATCTCCCCATATATATGTATGGAGTGGAATTTGCCACTGAAAAGAAACTTTGTGTTCCCAACAAGCTAGGTGAAGGACGGCTTTCACACACACTTATCTCTGAGAACTGAGCATGTGGAGAGACGTTCGTTCATCTAGCACAAAGGGAACGGGTTGCAGGAGAAACTTTTACTCTGGTTTCTCAGTCTGTTTCCTAGAGCCGGTTTGAAGTTCCTGCAGTTTTCACTTTAAAACCGAGTTGGAGCTAGTACCTCCCCATATAAATGTATGGAGTGGAGTTTTCAACTGAAAAGAATCTTTGTGTTCCCAACAAGCTATGTGAAGTACGGCTTTCACTCACAAATATCTCTCAGAACTGAGCATGTGGAGAGACGTTCGTTCACCTAGCACAAAGGGAACGGGTTGCAGGAGAAACTTTTACTCTGGTTTCTCAGTCTGTTTCCTAGTGCCGGTTTGAAGTTCCTGCAGTTTTCACTGTAAAACCGGGTTGGAGCTAGTACCTCCCCATATATATGTATGGAGTGGAGTTTGCAACAGAAAAGAAACTTTGTGTTCCCAACAACCTAGGTGAAGTACGGCTTTCACACACACTTATCTCTCAGGACTGAGCATGTGGAGAGACGTTCGTTCATCAAGCACAAAGGGAACGGGTTGCAGGAGAAACTTTTACTCTGGTTTCTCAGTCTGTTTCCTATTGCCGTTTTGATGTTCCTGCAGTTTTCACTGTAAAACCGAGTTGAAGCTAGTACCTCCCTATATATATGTATGGAATGGAGTTTGCAACTGTAAAGAAACTTTGTGTTCCCAACAAGCTACTTGAAGGACGGCTTTCACACACACTTATCTCTCAGAACTGAGCATGTGGAGAGACGTTCGTTCATCTAGCACAAAGGGAACGGGTTGCAGGGGAAACTTTTACTCTGGTTTCTCAGTCTGTTTCCTAGTGCCGGTTTGAAGTTCCTGCAGTTTTCACTGTAAAACCGAGTTGGAGCTAGTACCACCCCATATATATGTATGGACTGGAGTTTGCAACAGAAAGGAATCTTTGTGTTCCCAACAAGCTACTTGAAGGACGGCTTTCACACACACTTATCTCTCAGAACTGAGCATGTGGAGAGACGTTCGTTCATCAAGCACAAAGGGAACGGGTTGCAGGAGAAACTTTTACTCTGGTTTCTCAGTCTGTTTCCTAGTGCCGGTTTGAAGTTCCTGCAGTTTTCACTGTAAAACCGAGTTGGAGATTGTATCTCCCCATATATATGTATGGAGTGGAATTTGCAACTGAAAAGAAACTATGTGTTCCCAACAAGCTAGGTGAAGGACGGCTTTCACACACACTTATCTCTGAGAACTGAGCATGTGGAGAGACGTTCGTTCATCTAGCACAAAGGGAACGGGTTGCAGGAGAAACTTTTACTCTGGTTTCTCAGTCTGTTTCCTAGTGCCGGTTTGAAGTTCCTGCAGTTTTCACTTTAAAACAGAGTTGGAGCTAGTACCTCCCCATATAAATGTATGGAGTGGAGTTTTCAAGTGAAAAGAATCTTTGTGTTCCCAACAAGCTATGTGAACTACGGCTTTCACTCACAAATATCTCTCAGAACTGAGCATGTGGAGAGACGTTCGTTCATCAAGCACAAAGGGAACGGGTTGCAGGAGAAACTTTTACTCTGGTTTCTCAGTCTGTTTCCTAGTGCCGTTTTGATGTTCCTGCAGTTTTCACTGTAAAACCGAGTTGAAGCTAGTACCTCCCCATATATATGTATGGAGTGGAGTTTGCAACTGTAAAGAAACTTTGTGTTCCCAACAAGGTACTTGAAGGACGGCTTTCACACACACTTATCTCTCAGAACTGAGCATGTGGAGAGACGTTCGTTCATCTAGCACAAAGGGAACGGGTTGCAGGAGAAACTTTTACTCTGGTTTCTCAGTCTGTTTCCTAGTGCCGGTTTGAAGTTCCTGCAGTTTTCACTGTAAAACCGAGTTGGAGATTGTATCTCCCCATATATATGTATGGAGTGGAATTTGCAACTGAAAAGAAACTATGTGTTCCCAACAAGCTAGGTGAAGGACGGCTTTCACACACACTTATCTCTGAGAACTGAGCATGTGGAGAGACGTTCGTTCATCTAGCACAAAGGGAACGGGTTGCAGGAGAAACTTTTACTCTGGTTTCTCAGTCTGTTTCCTAGTGCCGGTTTGAAGTTCCTGCAGTTTTCACTTTAAAACAGAGTTGGAGCTAGTACCTCCCCGTATAAATGTATGGAGTGGAGTTTTCAACTGAAAAGAATCTTTGTGTTCCCAACAAGCTATGTGAAGTACGGCTTTCACTCACAAATATCTCTCAGAACTGAGCATGTGGAGAGACGTTCGTTCATCAAGCACAAAGGGAACGGGTTGCAGGAGAAACTTTTACTCTGGTTTCTCAGTCTGTTTCCTAGTGCCGGTTTGATGTTCCTGCAGTTTTCACTGTAAAATCGGGTTGGAGCTAGTACCTCCCCATATATATGTATGGAGTGGAGTTTGCAACTGAAAAGAAACTTTGTGTTCCCAACAAGCTAGGTGAAGGACGCTTTCACACACACTTATCTCTCAGAACTGAGCATGTGGAGAGACGTTCGTTCATCTAGCACAAAGGGAACGGGTTGCAGGAGAAACTTTTACTCTGGTTTCTCAGTCTGTTTCCTAGTGCCGGTTTGAAGTTCCTGCAGTTTTCAATGTAAAACCGTGATGGAGGTAGTACCTCCCCATAGATATGTATGAGGTGGAGTTTGCAACTAAAAAGAAACGTTGTGTTCCCAACAAGCTAGGTGAAGGACGGCTTTCACACACACTTATCTCTCAGAACTGAGCATGTGGAGAGACGTTCGTTCATCTAGCACAAAGGGAACCGGTTGCAGGAGTAAATTTTACTCTGGTTTCTCAGTCTGTTTCCTAGTGCCGGTTTGAATTTCCTGCAGTTTTCACTGTAAAACCGGGATGGAGGTAGTACCTCCCCATAGATATGTATGAGGTGGAGTTTGCAACTGAAAAGAAACTTTGTGTTCCCAACAAGCTAGGTGAAGGACGGCTTTCACACACACTTATCTCTCAGAACTGAGCATGTGGAGACGTTCGTTCATCTAGCACAAAGAGAACGGGTTGCAGGAGAAACTTTTACTCTGGTTTCTCAGTGTGTTTCCTAGTGCCGGTTTGAAGTTCCTGCAGTTTTCACTGTAAAACAGTGTTGCATTTAATACCTCCCCATATATATGTATGGAGAGGAGTTTGCAACTGAAAAGAAACTTTGTGTTCCCAACAAGCTAGGTGAAGGACGGCTTTCACACACACTTATCTCTCAGAACTGAGCATGTGGAGAGATGTTCGTTCATCTAGCACAAAGGGAACGGGTTGCAGGGGAAACTTTTACTCTGGTTTCTCAGTCTGTTTCCTAGTGCCGGTTGAAGTTCCTGCAGTTTTCACTGTAAAACCGGGATGGAGTTAGTACCTCCCCATAGATATGTATGAGGTGGAGTTTGCAACTGTAAAGAAACTTTGTGTTCCCAACAAGCTAGTTGAAGGACGGCTTTCACACACACTTATCTCTCAGAACTGAGCATGTGGAGAGACGTTCGTTCATCTAGCACAAAGGGAACGGGTGGCAGGGGAAACTTTTACTCTGGTTTCTCAGTCTGTTTCCTAGTGCCTGTTTGAAGTTCCTGCAGTTTTCACTGTAAAACCGAGTTGGAGCTAGTACCTCCCCATATAAATGTATGGAGTGGAGTTTTCAACTGAAAAGAATCTTTGTGTTCCCAACAAGTTGGTGAAAGACGGCTTTCACACACACTTATCTCTCAGAACTGAGCATGTGGAGAGATGTTCGTTCATCTAGCACAAAGGGAACAAGAAGTAGAAGAAACTTTTACTCTGGATTCTCAGTCTGTTTCTTAGTGCAGGTTTGAAGTTCCTGCAGTTTTCACTGTAAAACCGAGTTGGAGATTGTATCTCCCCATATATATGTATGGAGTGGAGTTTGCAACTGAAAAGAAACTTTGTGTTCCCAACAAGTTGGTGAAAGACGGCTTTCACACACACTTATCTCTCAGAACTGAGCATGTGGAGAGATGTTCGTTCATCTAGCACAAAGGGAACAAGAAGTAGAAGAAACTTTTACTCTGGATTCTCAGTCTTTTTCTTAGTGCAGGTTTGAAGTTCCTGCAGTTTTCACTGTAAAACCGAGTTAGAGCTAGTACCTCCCCATATAAATGTATGGAGTGGAGTTTTCAACTGAAAAGAATCTTTGTGTTCCCAACAAGCTATGTGAAGTACGGCTTTCACTCACAAATATCTCTCAGAACTGAGCATGTGGAGAGACTTTCGTTCACCTAGCACAAAGTGAACGGGTTGCAGGACAAACTTTTTCTCTGGTTTCTCAGTCTGTTTCCTAGTGCCGGTTTGAAGTTCCTGCAGTTTTCACTGTAAAACAGGGATGGAGGTAGTACCTCCCCATAGATATGTATGAGGTGGAGTTTGCAACTAAAAAGAAACTTTGTGTTCCCATCAAGCTAGGTGAAGGACGGTTTTAACACACACTTATCTCTGAGAACTGAGCATGTGGAGAGACGTTCGTTCATCTAGCACAAAGGGAACGGGTTGCAGGAGAAACTTTTACTCTGGTTTCTTAGTCTGTTTCCTAGTGCCGGTTTGAAGTTCCAGCAGTTTTCACTTTAAAACCGAGTTGGAACTAGTAACTCCCCATATAATTGTATGTAGTGGAGTTTGCAACTGAAAAGAAATTTTGTGTTCCCAATAAGCTAGGTGAAGGACGGCTATCACTCACACTTATTTCTCAGAACTGAGCATGTGGAGAGACGTTCGTTCATCTAGCACAAAGGGAACGGGTTGCAGGAGAAACTTTTACTATGGTTTCTCAGTCTGTTTCCTAGTGCCGGTTTGAAGTTCCTGCAGTTTTCACTGTAAAACCGAGTTGGAGCTAGTACCTCCCCATATATATGTATGGAGTGGAGTTTGCAACTGAAAAGAAACTTTGTGTTCCCAACAAGCTAGGTGAAGGACGGCTTTCACACACACTTATCTCTCAGAACTGAGCATGTGGAGAGACGTTCGTTCATCTAGCACAAAGGGAACGGGTTGCAGGAGAAACTTTTACTCTGGTTTCTCAGTCTGTTTCCTAGTGCCGGTTTGAAGTTCCTGCAGTTTTCACTGTAAAACCGGGTTGGATCTAGTACCTCCCCATATATATGTATGGAGTGGAGTTTGCAACTGAAAAGAAACTATGTGTTCCCAGCAAGCTAGGTGAAGGACGGCATTCACACCCACTTATCTCTCAGAACTGAGCATGTGGAGAGACGTTCGTTCATCTAGCACAAAGGGAACGGGTTGCAGGAGAAGCTTTTACTCTGGTTTCTCAGTCTGTTTCCTAGTGCCGGTTGAAGTTCCTGCAGTTTTCACTGTAAAACCCGGATGGAGTTAGTACCTCCCCATAGATATGTATGAGGTGGAGTTTGCAACTGTAAAGAAACTTTTTTGTTCCCAACAAGCTAGTTGAAGGACGGCTTTCACACACACTTATCTCTCAGAACTGAGCATGTGGAGAGACGTTCGTTCATCTAGCACAAAGGGAACGGGTGGCAGGGGAAACTTTTACTCTGGTTTCTCAGTCTGTTTCCTAGTGCCTGTTTGAAGTTCCTGCAGTTTTCACTGTAAAACAGAGTTGGAGCTAGTACCTCCCCATATAAATGTATGGAGTGGAGTTTTCAACTGAAAAGAATCTTTGTGTTCCCAACAAGCTATGTGAAGTACGGCTTTCACTCACAAATATCTCTCAGAACTGAGCATATGGAGAGACGTTCGTTCACCTAGCACAAAGGGAACGGGTTGCAGGAGAAACTTTTACTCTGGTTTCTCAGTCTGTTTCCTAGTGCCGGTTTGAAGTTCCTGCATTTTTCACTGTAAAACCGGGATGGAGTTAGTACCTCCCCATAGATATGTATGAGGTGGAGTTTGCAACTAAAAAGAAACTTTATGTTCCCAACAAGCTAGGTGAAGGACGGCTTTCACACACACTTATCTCTGAGAACTTAGCATGTGGAGAGACGTTCGTCCATCTAGCACAAAGGGAACGGGTTGCAGGAGAAACTTTTACTCTGGTTTCTCAGTCTGTTTCCTAGTGCCGGTTT
Source organism: Camelus bactrianus (assembly GCF_048773025.1). Lineage (NCBI taxonomy): Eukaryota > Metazoa > Chordata > Mammalia > Artiodactyla > Camelidae > Camelus > Camelus bactrianus. The sequence continues at coordinate 70,704,512 of NC_133553.1, forward strand.
GAAGTTCCTGCAGTTTTCACTGTAAAACCGAGTTGGAGCTAGTACCTCCCCATATATATGTATGGAGTGGAGTTTGCAACAGAAAAAAATCTTTGTGTTCCCAACAAGCTAGGTGAAGGACGGCTTTCACACACACTTATCTCTCAGAACTGAGCATGCGGAGAGACGTTTGTTCACCTAGCACAAAGGGAACGTGTTGCAGGAGAAACTTTTACTCTGGTTTCTCAGTCTGTTTCCTAGTTCCGGTTTGAAGTTTCTGCAGTTTTCACTGTAAAACCGAGTTGGAGATTGCATCTCCCCATATATATGTATGGAGTGGAGTTTGCAACTGAAAAGAAACTTTGTGTTTCCAACAAGCTAGGTGAAGGACGGCTTTCACACACACTTATCTCTCAGAACTGAGCATGTGGAGAGACGTTCGTTCATCTAGCACAAAGGGAACGGGTTGCAGGGGAAACTTTTACTCTGGTTTCTCAGTCTGTTTCCTAGTGCCGTTTTGAAGTTCCTGCAGTTTTCACTGTAAAACCGGGTTGTAGCTAGTACCTCCCCATATATATGTATTGAATGGAGTTTGCAACTGAAAAGAAACTTTGTGTTCCCAACAAGCTAGGTGAAGGACGGCTTTCACACACACTTATCTCTCAGAACTGAGCATGTGGAGACGTTCGTTCATCTAGCACAAAGAGAACGGGTTGCAGGAGAAACTTTTACTCTGGTTTCTCAGTGTGTTTCCTAGTGCCGGTTTGAAGTTCCTGCAGTTTTCACTGTAAAACAGTGTTGCATTTAATACCTCCCCATATATATGTATGGAGAGGAGTTTGCAACTGAAAAGAAACTTTGTGTTCCCAACAAGCTAGGTGAAGGACGGCTTTCACACACACTTATCTCTCAGAACTGAGCATGTGGAGAGACGTTCGTTCATCTAGCACAAAGGGAACGGGTGGCAGGGGAAACTTTTACTCTGGTTTCTCAGTCTGTTTCCTAGTGCCGGTTTGAAGTTCCTGCAGTTTTCACTGTAAAACCGGGTTGGATCTAGTACCTCCCCATATATATGTATGGAGTGGAGTTTGCAACTGAAAAGAAACTATGTGTTCCCAGCAAGCTAGGTGAAGGACGGCATTCACACCCACTTATCTCTCAGAACTGAGCATGTGGAGAGACGTTCGTTCATCTAGCACAAAGGGAACGGGTTGCAGGGGAAACTTTTACTCTGGTTTCTCAGTCTGTTTCCTAGTGCCGTTTTGAAGTTCCTGCAGTTTTCACTGTAAAACCGGGTTGTAGCTAGTACCTCCTCATATATATGTATGGAGTGGAATTTGCAACTGAAAAGAAACTATGTGTTCCCAACAAGCTAGGTGAAGGACGGCTTTCACACACACTTATCTCTGAGAACTGAGCATGTGGAGAGACGTTCGTTCATCTAGCACAAAGGGAACGGGTGGCAGGGGAAACTTTTACTCTGGTTTCTCAGTCTGTTTCCTAGTGCCTGTTTGAAGTTCCTGCAGTTTTCACTGTAAAACCGAGTTGGAGCTAGTACCTCCCCATATAAATGTATGGAGTGGAGTTTTCAACTGAAAAGAATCTTTGTGTTCCCAACAAGTTGGTGAAAGACGGCTTTCACACACACTTATCTCTCAGAACTGAGCATGTGGAGAGATGTTCGTTCATCTAGCACAAAGGGAACAAGAAGTAGAAGAAACTTTTACTCTGGATTCTCAGTCTGTTTCTTAGTGCAGGTTTGAAGTTCCTGCAGTTTTCACTGTAAAACCGAGTTGGAGCTAGTACCTCCCCATATATATGTATGGAGTGGAGTTTGCAACAGAAAAAAATCTTTGTGTTCCCAACAAGCTAGGTGAAGGACGGCTTTCACACACACTTATCTCTCAGAACTGAGCATGCGGAGAGACGTTTGTTCACCTAGCACAAAGGGAACGTGTTGCAGGAGAAACTTTTACTCTGGTTTCTCAGTCTGTTTCCTAGTTCCGGTTTGAAGTTCCTGCAGTTTTCACTGTAAAACCGAGTTGGAGATTGCATCTCCCCATATATATGTATGGAGTGGAGTTTGCAACTGAAAAGAAACTTTGTGTTTCCAACAAGCTAGGTGAAGGACGGCTTTCACACACACTTATCTCTCAGAACTGAGCATGTGGAGAGACGTTCGTTCATCTAGCACAAAGGGAACGGGTTGCAGGGGAAACTTTTACTCTGGTTTCTCAGTCTGTTTCCTAGTGCCGTTTTGAAGTTCCTGCAGTTTTCACTGTAAAACCGGGTTGTAGCTAGTACCTCCCCATATATATGTATTGAATGGAGTTTGCAACTGAAAAGAAACTTTGTGTTCCCAACAAGCTAGTTGAAGGACGGCTTTCACACACACATATCTCTCAGAACTGAGCATGTGGAGAGACGTTCGTTCATCTAGCACAAAGGGAACGGGTTGCAGGAGAAACTTTTACTCTGGTTTCTCAGTCTGTTTCCTAGTGCCGGTTTGAAGTTCCTGCAGTTTTCACTGTAAAACCGGGATGGAGGTAGTACCTCCCCATAGATATGTATGAGGTGGAGTTTGCAACTGAAAAGAAACTTTGTGATCCCAACAAGCTAGGTGAAGGACGGCTTTCACACACACTTATCTCTCAGAACTGAGCATGTGGAGACGTTCGTTCATCTAGCACAAAGGGAACGGGTTGCAGGAGAAACTTTTACTCTGGTTTATCAGTCTGTTTCCTAGTGCCGGTTTGAAGTTCCTGCAGTTTTCACTATAAAACAGTGTTGGATCTAGTACCTCCCCAGATATATGTATGGAGAGGAGTTTGCAACTGAAAAGAAACTTTGTGTTCCCAACAAGCTAGGTGAAGGACGGCTTTCACACACACTTATCTCTCAGAACTGAGCATGTGGAGAGATATTCGTTCATCTAGCACAAAGGGAACGGGTTGCAGGAGAAACTTTTACTCTGCTTTCTCAGTCTGTTTCCTAGTGCCGGTTTGAAGTTCCTGCAGTTTTCACTGTAAAATCGGGTTGGAGCTAGTACCTCCCCATATATATGTATGGAGTGGAGTTTGCAACAGAAAAGAAACTTTGTGTTCCCAACAACCTAGGTGAAGTACGGCTTTCACACACACTTATCTCTCAGAACTGAGCATGTGGAGAGACGTTCGTTCATCAAGCACAAAGGGAACGGGTTGCAGGAGAAACTTTTACTCTGGTTTCTCAGTCTGTTTCCTAGTGCCGGTTTGATGTTCCTGCAGTTTTCACTGTAAAACCGAGTTCAAGCTAGTACCTCCCCATATATATGTATGGAGTGGAGTTTGCAACTGTAAAGAAACTTTGTGTTCCCAACAAGCTAGGTGAAGGACGCTTTCACACACACTTATCTCTCAGAACTGAGCATGTGGAGAGACGTTCGTTCATCTAGCACAAAGGGAACGGGTTGCAGGAGAAACTTTTACTCTGGTTTCTCAGTCTGTTTCCTAGTGCCGGTTTGAAGTTCCTGCAGTTTTCACTTTAAAACAGAGTTGGAGCTAGTACCTCCCCGTATAAATGTATGGAGTGGAGTTTTCAACTGAAAAGAATCTTTGTGTTCCCAACAAGCTATGTGAAGGACGGCTTTCACTCACAAATATCTCTCAGAACTGAGAATGTGGAGAGACGTTCGTTCACCTAGCACAAAGGGAACGGGTTGCAGGAGAAACTTTTACTCTGGTTTCTCAGTCTGTTTCCTAGTGCCGGTTTGAAGTTCCTGCAGTTTTCACTGTAAAACCGAGTAGGAGATTGTATCTCCCCATATATATGTATGGAGTGGAATTTGCAACTGAAAAGAAACTTTGTGTTCCCAACAAGCTAGGTGAAGGACGGCTTTCACACACACTTATCTCTGAGAACTGAGCATGTGGAGAGACGTTCGTTCATCTAGCACAAAGGGAACGGGTTGCAGGAGAAACTTTTACTCTGGTTTCTCAGTCTGTTTCCTAGAGCCGGTTTGAAGTTCCTGCAGTTTTCACTTTAAAACCGAGTTGGAGCTAGTACCTCCCCATATAAATGTATGGAGTGGAGTTTTCAACTGAAAAGAATCTTTGTGTTCCCAACAAGCTATGTGAAGTACGGCTTTCACTCACAAATATCTCTCAGAACTGAGCATGTGGAGAGACGTTCGTTCACCTAGCACAAAGGGAACGGGTTGCAGGAGAAACTTTTACTCTGGTTTCTCAGTCTGTTTCCTAGTGCCGGTTTGAAGTTCCTGCAGTTTTCACTGTAAAACCGGGTTGGAGCTAGTACCTCCCCATATATATGTATGGAGTGGAGTTTGCAACAGAAAAGAAACTTTGTGTTCCCAACAACCTAGGTGAAGTACGGCTTTCACACACACTTATCTCTCAGGACTGAGCATGTGGAGAGACGTTCGTTCATCAAGCACAAAGGGAACGGGTTGCAGGAGAAACTTTTACTCTGGTTTCTCAGTCTGTTTCCTAGTGCCGTTTTGATGTTCCTGCAGTTTTCACTGTAAAACCGAGTTGAAGCTAGTACCTCCCTATATATATGTATGGAATGGAGTTTGCAACTGTAAAGAAACTTTGTGTTCCCAACAAGCTAGGTGAAGGACGGCTTTCACACACACTTATCTCTCAGAACTGAGCATGTGGAGAGACGTTCGTTCATCTAGCACAAAGGGAACGGGTTGCAGGAGAAACTTTTACTCTGGTTTCTCAGTCTGTTTCCTAGTGCCGGTTTGAAGTTCCTGCAGTTTTCAATGTAAAACCGTGATGGAGTTAGTACCTCCCCATAGATATGTATGAGGTGGAGTTTGCAACTAAAAAGAAACGTTGTGTTCCCAACAAGCTAGGTGAAGGACGGCTTTCACACACACTTATCTCTCAGAACTGAGCATGTGGAGAGACGTTCGTTCATCTAGCACAAAGGGAACCGGTTGCAGGAGTAAATTTTACTCTGGTTTCTCAGTCTGTTTCCTAGTGCCGGTTTGAATTTCCTGCAGTTTTCACTGTAAAACCGGGATGGAGGTAGTACCTCCCCATAGATATGTATGAGGTGGAGTTTGCAACTGAAAAGAAACTTTGTGTTCCCAACAAGCTATGTGAAGGACGGCTTTCACACACACTTATCTCTCAGAACTGAGCATGTGGAGACGTTCGTTCATCTAGCACAAAGAGAACGGGTTGCAGGAGAAACTTTTACTCTGGTTTCTCAGTGTGTTTCCTAGTGCCGGTTTGAAGTTCCTGCAGTTTTCACTGTAAAACAGTGTTGCATTTAATACCTCCCCATATATATGTATGGAGAGGAGTTTGCAACTGAAAAGAAACTTTGTGTTCCCAACAAGCTAGGTGAAGGACGGCTTTCACACACACTTATCTCTCAGAACTGAGCATGTGGAGAGATGTTCGTTCATCTAGCACAAAGGGAACGGGTTGCAGGGGAAACTTTTACTCTGGTTTCTCAGTCTGTTTCCTAGTGCCGGTTGAAGTTCCTGCAGTTTTCACTGTAAAACCGGGATGGAGTTAGTACCTCCCCATAGATATGTATGAGGTGGAGTTTGCAACTGTAAAGAAACTTTGTGTTCCCAACAAGCTAGTTGAAGGACGGCTTTCACACACACTTATCTCTCAGAACTGAGCATGTGGAGAGACGTTCGTTCATCTAGCACAAAGGGAACGGGTGGCAGGGGAAACTTTTACTCTGGTTTCTCAGTCTGTTTCCTAGTGCCTGTTTGAAGTTCCTGCAGTTTTCACTGTAAAACCGAGTTGGAGCTAGTACCTCCCCATATATATGTATGGAGTGGAGTTTTCAACTGAAAAGAATCTTTGTGTTCCCAACAAGTTGGTGAAAGACGGCTTTCACACACACTTATCTCTCAGAACTGAGCATGTGGAGAGATGTTCGTTCATCTAGCACAAAGGGAACAAGAAGTAGAAGAAACTTTTACTCTGGATTCTCAGTCTGTTTCTTAGTGCAGGTTTGAAGTTCCTGCAGTTTTCACTGTAAAACCGAGTTGGAGATTGTATCTCCCCATATATATGTATGGAGTGGAGTTTGCAACTGAAAAGAAACTTTGTGTTCCCAACAAGTTGGTGAAAGACGGCTTTCACACACACTTATCTCTCAGAACTGAGCATGTGGAGAGATGTTCGTTCATCTAGCACAAAGGGAACAAGAAGTAGAAGAAACTTTTACTCTGGATTCTCAGTCTGTTTCTTAGTGCAGGTTTGAAGTTCCTGCAGTTTTCACTGTAAAACCGAGTTAGAGCTAGTACCTCCCCATATAAATGTATGGAGTGGAGTTTTCAACTGAAAAGAATCTTTGTGTTCCCAACAAGCTATGTGAAGTACGGCTTTCACTCACAAATATCTCTCAGAACTGAGCATGTGGAGAGACTTTCGTTCACCTAGCACAAAGTGAACGGGTTGCAGGACAAACTTTTTCTCTGGTTTCTCAGTCTGTTTCCTAGTGCCGGTTTGAAGTTCCTGCAGTTTTCACTGTAAAACAGGGATGGAGGTAGTACCTCCCCATAGATATGTATGAGGTGGAGTTTGCAACTAAAAAGAAACTTTGTGTTCCCATCAAGCTAGGTGAAGGACGGTTTTCACACACACTTATCTCTCAGAACTGAGCATGTGGAGAGACGTTCGTTCATCTAGCACAAAGGGAACGGGTTGCAGGGGAAACTTTTACTCTGGTTTCTCAGTCTGTTTCCTAGTGCCGGTTTGAAGTTCCTGCAGTTTTCACTGTAAAACCGAGTTGGAGCTAGTACCTCCCCATATATATGTATGGAGTGGAGTTTGCAACAGAAAAGAATCTTTGTGTTCCCAACAAGCTACTTGAAGGACGGCTTTCACACACACTTATCTCTCAGAACTGAGCATGTGGAGAGACGTTCGTTCATCTAGCACAAAGGGAACGGGTTGCAGGAGAAACTTTTACTCTGGTTTCTCAGTCTGTTTCCTAGTGCCGGTTTGAAGTTCCTGCAGTTTTCACTGTAAAACCGAGTTGGAGATTGTATCTCCCCATATATATGTATGGAGTGGAATTTGCAACTGAAAAGAAACTATGTGTTCCCAACAAGCTAGGTGAAGGACGGCTTTCACACACACTTATCTCTGAGAACTGAGCATGTGGAGAGACGTTCGTTCATCTAGCACAAAGGGAACGGGTTGCAGGAGAAACTTTTACTCTGGTTTCTCAGTCTGTTTCCTAGTGCCGGTTTGAAGTTCCTGCAGTTTTCACTTTAAAACAGAGTTGGAGCTAGTACCTCCCCGTATAAATGTATGGAGTGGAGTTTTCAACTGAAAAGAATCTTTGTGTTCCCAACAACTATGTGAAGTACGGCTTTCACTCACAAATATCTCTCAGAACTGAGCATGTGGAGAGACGTTCGTTCATCTAGCACAAAGGGAACTTGTTGCAGGAGAAACTTTTACTCTGGTTTCTCAGTCTGTTTCCTAGTGCCGGTTTGAAGTTCCTGCAGTTTTCACTGTAAAACCGAGTTGGAGATTGTATCTCCCCATATATATGTATGGGGTGGAATTTGCAACTGAGAAGAAACTTTGTGTTCCCAAGAAGCTAGGTGAAGGACGGCTTTCACACACAATTATCTCTGAGAACTGAGCATGTGGAGAGACGTTCGTTCATCTAGCACAAAGGGAACGGGTTGCAGGAGAAACTTTTACTCTGGTTTCTCAGTCTGTTTCCTAGTGCCGGTTTGAAGTTCCTGCAGTTTTCACTTTAAAACCGAGTTGGAGCTAGTACCTCCCCATATAAATGTATGGAGTGGAGTTTCCAAGTGAAATGAATCTTTGTGTTCCCAACAAGCTATGTGAACTACGGCTTTCACTCACAAATATCTCTCAGAACTGAGCATGTGGAGAGACGTTCGTTCATCAAGCTCAAAGGGAACGGGTTGCAGGAGAAACTTTTACTCTGGTTTCTCAGTCTGTTTCCTAGTGCCGGTTTGAAGTTCCTGCAGTTTTCACTGTAAAACCGAGTTGAAGCTAGTACCTCCCCATATATATGTATGGAGTGGAGTTTGCAACTGTAAAGAAACTTTGTGTTCCCAACAAGCTACTTGAAGGACGGCTTTCACACACACTTATCTCTCAGAACTGAGCATGTGGAGAGACGTTCGTTCATCTAGCACAAAGGGAACGGGTTGCAGGAGAAACTTTTACTCTGGTTTCTCAGTCTGTTTCCTAGTGCCGGTTTGAAGTTCCTGCAGTTTTCACTGTAAAACCGAGTTGGAGATTGTATCTCCCCTTATATATGTATGGAGTGGAATTTGCAACTGAAAAGAAACTATGTGTTCCCAACAAGCTAGGTGAAGGACGGCTTTCACACACACTTATCTCTGAGAACTGAGCATGTGGAGAGACGTTCGTTCATCTAGCACAAAGGGAACGGGTTGCAGGAGAAACTTTTACTCTGGTTTCTCAGTCTGTTTCCTAGTGCCGGTTTGAAGTTCCTGCAGTTTTCACTTTAAAACAGAGTTGGAGCTAGTACCTCCCCGTATAAATGTATGGAGTGGAGTTTTCAACTGAAAAGAATCTTTGTGTTCCCAACAAGCTATGTGAAGTACGGCTTTCACTCACAAATATCTCTCAGAACTGAGCATGTGGAGAGACGTTCGTTCATCAAGCACAAAGGGAACGGGTTGCAGGAGAAACTTTTACTCTGGTTTCTCAGTCTGTTTCCTAGTGCCGGTTTGATGTTCCTGCAGTTTTCACTGTAAAACCGAGTTCAAGCTAGTACCTCCCCATATATATGTATGGAGTGGAGTTTGCAACTGAAAAGAAACTTTGTGTTCCCAACAAGCTAGGTGAAGAACGCTTTCACACACACTTATCTCTCAGAACTGAGCATGTGGAGAGACGTTCGTTCATCTAGCACAAAGGGAACGGGTTGCAGGAGAAACTTTTACTCTGGTTTCTCAGTCTGTTTCCTAGTGCCGGTTTGAAGTTCCTGCAGTTTTCAATGTAAAACCGTGATGGAGGTAGTACCTCCCCATAGATATGTATGAGGTGGAGTTTGCAACTAAAAAGAAACTTTGTGTTCCCAACAAGCTAGGTGAAGGACGGCTTTCACACACACTTATCTCTCAACTGAGCATGTGGAGAGACGTTCGTTCATCTAGCAAAAAGGGAACCGGTTGCAGGAGTAAATTTTACTCTGGTTTCTCAGTCTGTTTCCTAGTGCCGGTTTGAATTTCCTGCAGTTTTCACTGTAAAACCGGGATGGAGGTAGTACCTCCCCATAGATATGTATGAGGTGGAGTTTGCAACTGAAAAGAAACTTTGTGTTCCCAACAAGCTAGGTGAAGGACGGCTTTCACACACACTAATCTCTCAGAACTGAGCATGTGGAGACGTTCGTTCATCTAGCACAAAGAGAACGGGTTGCAGGAGAAACTTTTACTCTGGTTTCTCAGTGTGTTTCCTAGTGCCGGTTTGAAGTTCCTGCAGTTTTCACTGTAAAACAGTGTTGGATCTAATACCTCCCCATATATATGTATGGAGAGGAGTTTGCAACTGAAAAGAAACTTTGTGTTCCCAACAAGCTAGGTGAAGGACGGCTTTCACACACACTTATCTCTCAGAACTGAGCATGTGGAGAGATGTTCGTTCATCTAGCACAAAGGGAACGGGTTGCAGGGGAAACTTTTACTCTGGTTTCTCAGTCTGTTTCCTAGTGCCGGTTTGAAGTTCCTGCAGTTTTCACTGTAAAACCGAGTTGGAGCAAGTACTTCCCCAAGTATATGCATGGAGTGGGGTTTGCAACAGAAAAGAAACTTTGTGTTCCCAACAAGCTAGGTGAAGTACGGCTTTCACACACACTTATCTCTCAGAACTGAGCATGTGGAGAGACGTTCGTTCACCTAGCACAAAGGGAACGGTTTGCAGGAGAAACTTTTACTCTGGTTTCTCAGTCTGTTTCCTAGTGCCGTTTTGATGTTCCTGCAGTTTTCACTGTAAAACCGAGTTGAAGCTAGTACCTCCCCATATATATGTATGGAGAGGAGTTTGCAACTGTAAAGAAACTTTGTGTTCCCAACAAGCTAGGTGAAGGACGGCTTTCACACACACTTATCTCTCAGAACTGAGCATGTGGAGAGACGTTCGTTCATCTAGCACAAAGGGAACGGGTGGCAGGGGAAACTTTTACTCTGGTTTCTCAGTCTGTTTCCTAGTGCCGTTTTGAAGTTCCTGCAGTTTTCACTGTAAAATCGAGTTGGAGCTAGTACCTCCCCATATAAATGTATGGAGTGGAGTTTTCAACTGAAAAGAATCTTTGTGTTCCCAACAAGCTATGTGAAGGACGGCTTTCACTAACAAATATCTCTCAGAACTGAGCATGTGGAGAGACGTTCGTTCACCTAGCACAAAGGGAACGGGTTGCAGGAGAAACTTTTACTCTGGTTTCTCAGTCTGTTTCCTAGTGCCGGTTTGAAGTTCCTGCAGTTTTCACTGTAAAACCGGGTTGGAGCTAGTACCTCCCCATATATATGTATGGAGTGGAGTTTGCAACAGAAAAGAAACTTTGTGTTCCCAACAACCTAGGTGAAGTACGGCTTTCACACACACTTATCTCTCAGGACTGAGCATGTGGAGAGACGTTCGTTCATCAAGCACAAAGGGAACGGGTTGCAGGAGAAACTTTTACTCTGGTTTCTCAGTCTGTTTCCTAGTGCCGTTTTGATGTTCCTGCAGTTTTCACTGTAAAACCGAGTTGAAGCTAGTACCTCCCTATATATATGTATGGAATGGAGTTTGCAACTGTAAAGAAACTTTGTGTTCCCAACAAGCTAGGTGAAGGACGGCTTTCACACACACTTATCTCTCAGAACTGAGCATGTGGAGAGACGTTCGTTCATCTAGCACAAAGGGAACGGGTTGCAGGGGAAACTTTTACTCTGGTTTCTCAGTCTGTTTCCTAGTGCCGGTTTGAAGTTCCTGCAGTTTTCACTGTAAAACCGAGTTGGAGCTAGTACCTCCCCATATATATGTATGGAGTGGAGTTTGCAACAGAAAAGAATCTTTGTGTTCCCAACAAGCTACTTGAAGGACGGCTTTCACACACACTTATCTCTCAGAACTGAGCATGTGGAGAGACGTTCGTTCATCTAGCACAAAGGGAACGGGTTGCAGGAGAAACTTTTACTCTGGTTTCTCAGTCTGTTTCCTAGTGCCGGTTTGATGTTCCTGCAGTTTTCACTGTAAAACCGAGTTGGAGATTGTATCTCCCCATATATATGTATGGAGTGGAATTTGCAACTGAAAAGAAACTATGTGTTCCCAACAAGCTAGGTGAAGGACGGCTTTCACACACACTTATCTCTGAGAACTGAGCATGTGGAGAGACGTTCGTTCATCTAGCACAAAGGGAACGGGTTGCAGGAGAAACTTTTACTCTGGTTTCTCAGTCTGTTTCCTAGTGCCGGTTTGAAGTTCCTGCAGTTCTCACTTTAAAACCGAGTTGGAGCTAGTACCTCCCCGTATAAATGTATGGAGTGGAGTTTTCAACTGAAAAGAATCTTTGTGTTCCCAACAACTATGTGAAGTACGGCTTTCACTCACAAATATCTCTCAGAACTGAGCATGTGGAGAGACGTTCGTTCATCTAGCACAAAGGGAACGGGTTGCAGGAGAAACTTTTACTCTGGTTTCTCAGTCTGTTTCCTAGTGCCGGTTTGAAGTTCCTGCAGTTTTCACTGTAAAACCGAGTTGGAGATTGTATCTCCCCATATATATGTATGGAGCGGAATTTGCAACTGAAAAGAAACTATGTGTTCCCAACAAGCTAGGTGAAGGACGGCTTTCACACACACTTATCTCTGAGAACTGAGCATGCGGAGAGACGTTCGTTCATCTAGCACAAAGGGAACGGGTTGCAGGAGAAACTTTTACTCTGGTTTCTCAGTCTGTTTCCTAGTGCCGGTTTGAAGTTCCTGCAGTTTTCACTTTAAAACAGAGTTGGAGCTAGTACCTCCCCGTATAAATGTATGGAGTGGAGTTTTCAACTGAAAAGAATCTTTGTGTTCCCAACAAGCTATGTGAAGTACGGCTTTCACTCACAAATATCTCTCAGAACTGAGCATGTGGAGAGACGTTCGTTCATCAAGCACAAAGGGAACGGGTTGCAGGAGAAACTTTTACTCTGGTTTCTCAGTCTGTTTCCTAGTGCCGGTTTGATGTTCCTGCAGTTTTCACTGTAAAACCGAGTTGGAGCTAGTACCTCCCCATATATATGTATGGAGTGGAGTTTGCAATATAAAAGAATCTTTGTGTTCCCAACAACTATGTGAAGTACGGCTTTCACTCACAAATATCTCTCAGAACTGAGCATGTGGAGAGACGTTCGTTCATCTAGCACAAAGGGAACTTGTTGCAGGAGAAACTTTTACTCTGGTTTCTCAGTCTGTTTCCTAGTGCCGGTTTGAAGTTCCTGCAGTTTTCACTGTAAAACCGAGTTGGAGATTGTATCTCCCCATATATATGTATGGAGTGGAATTTGCAACTGAAAAGAAACTTTGTGTTCCCAACAAGCTAGGTGAAGGACGGCTTTCACACACAATTATCTCTGAGAACTGAGCATGTGGAGAGACGTTCGTTCATCTAGCACAAAGGGAACGGGTTGCAGGAGAAACTTTTACTCTGGTTTCTCAGTCTGTTTCCTAGTGCCGGTTTGAAGTTCCTGCAGTTTTCAATGTAAAACCGTGATGGAGGTAGTACCTCCCCATGGATATGTATGAGGTGGGGTTTGCAACATAAAAGAAACTTTGTGTTCCCAACAAGCTAGGTGAAGGACGGCTTTCACACACACTTATCTCTCAGAACTGAGCATGTGGAGAGACGTTCGTTCATCTAGCACAAAGGGAACGGGTTGCAGGAGTAAATTTTACTCTGGTTTCTCAGTCTGTTTCCTAGTGCCGGTTTGAATTTCCTGCAGTTTTCACTGTAAAACCGGGATGGAGGTAGTACCTCCCCATAGATATGTATGAGGTGGAGTTTGCAACTGAAAAGAAACTTTGTGTTCCCAACAAGCTAGGTGAAGGACGGCTTTCACACACACTTATCTCTCAGAACTGAGCATGTGGAGACGTTCGTTCATCTAGCACAAAGAGAACGGGTTGCAGGAGAAACTTTTACTCTGGTTTCTCAGTGTGTTTCCTAGTGCCGGTTTGAAGTTCCTGCAGTTTTCACTGTAAAACAGTGTTGGATCTAATACCTCCCCATATATATGTATGGAGAGGAGTTTGCAACTGAAAAGAAACTTTGTGTTCCCAACAAGCTAGGTGAAGGACGGCTTTCACACACACTTATCTCTGAGAACTGAGCATGTGGAGAGACGTTCGTTCATCTAGCACAAAGGGAACGGGTTGCAGGGGAAACTTTTACTCTGGTTTCTCAGTCTGTTTCCTAGTGCCGGTTTGAAGTTCCTGCAGTTTTCACTGTAAAACCGAGTTGGAGCAAGTACTTCCCCAAGTATATGCATGGAGTGGGGTTTGCAACAAAAAAGAAACTTTGTGTTCCCAACAAGCTAGGTGAAGTACGGCTTTCACACACACTTATCTCTCAGAACTGAGCATGTGGAGAGACGTTCGTTCATCTAGCACAAAGGGAACGGGTGGCAGGGGAAACTTTTACTCTGGTTTCTCAGTCTGTTTCCTAGTGCCGTTTTGAAGTTCCTGCAGTTTTCACTGTAAAACCGAGTTGGAGCTAGTACCTCCCCATATAAATGTATGGAGTGGAGTTTTCAACTGAAAAGAATCTTTGTGTTCCCAACAAGCTATGTGAAGGACGGCTTTCACTAACAAATATCTCTCAGAACTGAGCATGTGGAGAGACGTTCGTTCACCTAGCACAAAGGGAACGGGTTGCAGGAGAAACTTTTACTCTGGTTTCTCAGTCTGTTTCCTAGTGCCGGTTTGAAGTTCCTGCAGTTTTCACTGTAAAACCGAGTAGGAGATTGTATCTCCCCATATATATGTATGGAGTGGAATTTGCAACTGAAAAGAAACTTTGTGTTCCCAACTAGCTAGGTGAAGGACGGCTTTCACACACACTTATCTCTGAGAACTGAGCATGTGGAGAGACGTTCGTTCATCTAGCACAAAGGGAACGGGTTGCAGGAGAAACTTTTACTCTGGTTTCTCAGTCTGTTTCCTAGTGCCGGTTTGAAGTTCCTGCAGTTTTCACTGTAAAACCGGGTTGGAGCTAGTACCTCCCCATATATATGTATGGAGTGGAATTTGCAACAGAAAAGAATCTTTGTGTTCCCAACAAGCTACTTGAAGGACGGCTTTCACACACACTTATCTCTGAGAACTGAGCATGTGGAGAGACGTTCGTTCATCTAGCACAAAGGGAACGGGTTGCAGGAGAAACTTTTACTCTGGTTTCTCAGTCTGTTTCCTAGTGCCGGTTTGAAGTTCCTGCAGTTTTCACTGTAAAACCGAGTTGGAGATTGTATCTCCCCATATATATGTATGGAGTGGAATTTGCAACTGAAAAGAAACTATGTGTTCCCAACAAGCTAGGTGAAGGACGGCTTTCACACACACTTATCTCTCAGAACTGAGCATGTGGAGAGACGTTCGTTCATCTAGCACAAAGGGAACGGGTTGCAGGAGAAACTTTTACTCTGGTTTCTCAGTCTGTTTCCTAGTGCCGGTTTGAAGTTCCTGCAGTTTTCACTTTAAAACCGAGTTGGAGCTAGTACCTCCCCATATAAATGTATGGAGTGGAGTTTTCAACTGAAAAGAATCTTTGTGTTCCCAACAAGCTATGTGAAGTACGGCTTTCACTCACAAATATCTCTCAGAACTGAGCATGTGGAGAGACGTTCGTTCATCAAGCACAAAGGGAACGGGTTGCAGGAGAAACTTTTACTCTGGTTTCTCAGTCTGTTTCCTAGTGCCGTTTTGATGTTCCTGCAGTTTTCACTGTAAAACCGAGTTGAAGTTAGTACCTCCCCATATATATGTATGGAGTGGAGTTTGCAACTGTAAAGAAACTTTGTGTTCCCAACAAGCTACTTGAAGGACGGCTTTCACACACACTTATCTCTCAGAACTGAGCATGTGGAGAGACGTTCGTTCATCTAGCACAAAGGGAACGGGTTGCAGGAGAAACTTTTACTCTGGTTTCTCAGTCTGTTTCCTAGTGCCGGTTTGAAGTTCCTGCAGTTTTCACTGTAAAACCGAGTTGGAGATTGTATCTCCCCATATATATGTATGGAGTGGAATTTGCAACTGAAAAGAAACTATGTGTTCCCAACAAGCTAGGTGAAGGACGGCTTTCACACACACTTATCTCTGAGAACTGAGCATGTGGAGAGACGTTCGTTCATCTAGCACAAAGGGAACGGGTTGCAGGAGAAACTTTTACTCTGGTTTCTCAGTCTGTTTCCTAGTGCCGGTTTGAAGTTCCTGCAGTTTTCACTTTAAAACAGAGTTGGAGCTAGTACCTCCCCGTATAAATGTATGGAGTGGAGTATTCAACTGAAAAGAATCTTTGTGTTCCCAACAACTATGTGAAGTACGGCTTTCACTCACAAATATCTCTCAGAACTGAGCATGTGGAGAGACGTTCGTTCATCTAGCACAAAGGGAACGGGTTGCAGGAGAAACTTTTACTCTGGTTTCTCAGTCTGTTTCCTAGTGCCGGTTTGAAGTTCCTGCAGTTTTCACTGTAAAACCGAGTAGGAGATTGTATCTCCCCATATAAATGTATGGAGTGGAGTTTTCAACTGAAAAGAATCTTTGTGTTCCCAACAAGCTATGTGAAGTACGGCTTTCACTCACAAATATCTCTCAGAACTGAGCATGTGGAGAGACGTTCGTTCATCAATCTCAAAGGGAACGGGTTGCAGGAGAAACATTTACTCTGGTTTCTCAGTCTGTTTCCTAGTGCCGGTTTGAAGTTCCTGCAGTTTTCACTGTAAAACCGAGTTGGAGCTAGTACTTCCCCAATTATATGTATGGAGTGGGGTTTGCAACAGAAAAGAAACTTTGTGTTCCCAACAAGCTAGGTGAAGTACGGCTTTCACACACACTTATCTCTCAGAACTGAGCATGTGGAGAGATGTTCGTTCATCTAGCACAAAGGGAACGGGTTACAGGAGAAACTTTTACTCTGGTTTCTCAGTCTGTTTCCTAGTGCCGGTTTGAAGTTCCTGCAGATTTCACTGTAAAACCGGGATGGAGGTAGTACCACCCCATAGATATGTATGGAGTGGAATTTGCAACTGAAAAGAAACTTTGTGTTCCAAACAAGCTAGGTGAAGGACGGCTTTCACACACACTTATCTCTCAGAACTGAGCATGTGGAGAGACGTTCGTTCATCTAGCACAAAGGGAACGGGTTGCAGGAGAAACTTTTACTCTGGTTTCTCAGTCTGTTTCCTAGTGCCGGTTTGAAGTTCCTGCAGTTTTCACTTTAAAACCGAGTTTGAGCTAGTACCTCCCCGTATAAATGTATGGAGTGGAGTTTTCAACTGAAAAGAATCTTTGTGTTCCCAACAAGCTATGTGAAGTACGGCTTTCACTCACAAATATCTCTCAGAACTGAGCATGTGGAGAGACGTTCGTTCATCTAGCACAAAGGGAACTGGTTGCAGGAGAAACTTTTACTCTGGTTTCTCAGTCTGTTTCCTAGTGCCGGTTTGAAGTTCCTGCAGTTTTCACTGTAAAACCGAGTAGGAGATTGTATCTCCCCATATATATGTATGGAGTGGAATTTGCAACTGAAAAGAAACTTTGTGTTCCCAACAAGCTAGGTGAAGGACGGCTTTCACACCCACTTATCTCTGAGAACTGAGCATGTGGAGAGACTTTCGTTCATCTAGCACAAAGGGAACGGTTTGCAGGAGAAACTTTTACTCTGGTTTCTCAGTCTGTTTCCTAGTGCCGGTTTGAAGTTCCTGCAGTTTTCACTTTAAAACCGAGTTGGAGCTAGTACCTCCCCATATAAATGTATGGAGTGGAGTTTTCAACTGAAAAGAATCTTTGTGTTCCCAACAACTATGTGAAGTACGGCTTTCACTCACAAATATCTCTCAGAACTGAGCATGTGGAGAGACGTTCGTTCATCTAGCACAAAGGGAACGGGTTGCAGGAGAAACTTTTACTCTGGTTTCTCAGTCTGTTTCCTAGTGCCGGTTTGAAGTTCCTGCAGTTTTCAC
Organism: Camelus bactrianus; assembly: GCF_048773025.1. NCBI lineage: Eukaryota > Metazoa > Chordata > Mammalia > Artiodactyla > Camelidae > Camelus > Camelus bactrianus. The sequence goes on from NC_133553.1 coordinate 70,721,690, forward strand.
TGTAAAACCGAGTAGGAGATTGTATCTCCCCATATAAATGTTTGGAGTGGAGTTTTCAACTGAAAAGAATCTTTGTGTTCCCAACAAGCTATGTGAAGTACGGCTTTCACTCACAAATATCTCTCAGAACTGAGCATGTGGAGAGACGTTCGTTCATCAAGCTCAAAGGGAACGGGTTGCAGGAGAAACTTTTACTCTGGTTTCTCAGTCTGTTTCCTAGTGCCGGTTTGAAGTTCCTGCAGTTTTCACTGTAAAACCGAGTTGGAGCTAGTACTTCCCCTTATATATGTATGGAGTGGGGTTTGCAACAGAAAAGAAACTTTGTGTTCCCAACAAGCTAGGTGAAGTACGGCTTTCACACACACTTATCTCTCAGAACTGAGCATGTGGAGAGATGTTCGTTCATCTAGCACAAAGGGAACGGGTTACAGGAGAAACTTTTACTCTGGTTTCTCAGTCTGTTTCCTAGTGCCGGTTTGAAGTTCCTGCAGTTTTCACTGTAAAACCGGGATGGAGGTAGTACCTCCCCATAGATATGTATGGAGTGGAATTTGCAACTGGAAAGAAACTTTGTGTTCCAAACAAGCTAGGTGAAGGACGGCTTTCACACACACTTATCTCTCAGAACTGAGCATGTGGAGAGACGTTCGTTCATCTAGCACAAAGGGAACGGGTTGCAGGAGAAACTTTTACTCTGGTTTCTCAGTCTGTTTCCTAGTGCCGGTTTGAAGTTCCTGCAGTTTTCACTTTAAAACCGAGTTTCAGCTAGTACCTCCCCATATAAATGTATGGAGTGGAGTTTTCAACTGAAAAGAATCTTTGTGTTTCCAACAAGCTATGTGAAGTACGGCTTTCACTCACAAATATCTCTCAGAACTGAGCATGTGGAGAGACGTTCGTTCATCTAGCACAAAGGGAACTGGTTGCAGGAGAAACTTTTACTCTGGTTTCTCAGTCTGTTTCCTAGTGCCGGTTTGAAGTTCCTGCAGTTTTCACTGTAAAACCGAGTAGGAGATTGTATCTCCCCATATAAATGTATGGAGTGGAATTTGCAACTGAAAAGAAACTTTGTGTTCCCAACAAGCTAGGTGAAGGACGGCTTTCACACCCACTTATCTCTGAGAACTGAGCATGTGGAGAGACTTTCGTTCATCTAGCACAAAGGGAACGGGTTGCAGGAGAAACTTTTACTCTGGTTTCTCAGTCTGTTTCCTAGTGCCGGTTTGAAGTTCCTGCAGTTTTCACTTTAAAACCGAGTTGGAGCTAGTACCTCCCCATATAAATGTATGGAGTGGAGTTTTCAACTGAAAAGAATCTTTGTGTTCCCAACAAGCTATGTGAAGTACGGCTTTCACTCACAAATATCTCTCAGAACTGAGCATGTGGAGAGACGTTCGTTCACCTAGCACAAAGGGAACGGGTTGCAGGAGAAACTTTTACTCTGGTTTCTCAGTCTGTTTCCTAGTGCCGGTTTGAAGTTCCTGCAGTTTTCACTGTAAAACCGGGTTGGAGCTAGTACCTCCCCATATATATGTATGGAGTGGAGTTTGCAACAGAAAAGAAACTTTGTGTTCCCAACAACCTAGGTGAAGTACGGCTTTCACACACACTTATCTCTCAGAACTGAGCATGTGGAGAGACGTACGTTCATCAAGCACAAAGGGAACGGGTTGCAGGAGAAACTTTTACTCTGGTTTCTCAGTCTGTTTCCTAGTGCCGTTTTGATGTTCCTGCAGTTTTCACTGTAAAACCGAGTTGAAGCTAGTACCTACCTATATATATGTATGGAGTGGAGTTTTCAACTGTAAAGAAACTTTGTGTTCCCAACAAGCTAGGTGAAGGGCGGCTTTCACACACACTTATCTCTGAGAACTGAGCATGTGGAGAGACGTTCGTTCATCTAACACAAAGGGAACGGGTTGCAGGGGAAACTTTTACTCTGGTTTCTCAGTCTGTTTCCTAGTGCCGTTTTGAAGTTCCTGCAGTTTTCACTGTAAAACCGAGTTGGAGTTAGTACCTCCCCATATAAATGTATGGAGTGGAGTTTTCAAATGAAAAGAATCTTTGTGTTCCCAACAAGCTATGTGAAGTACGGCTTTCACTCACAAATATCTCTCAGAACTGAGCATGTGGAGAGACGTTCGTTCACCTAGCACAAAGGGAACGGGTGCAGGAGAAACTTTTACTCTGTTTTCTCAGTCTGTTTCCTAGTGCCGGTTTGAAGTTCCTGCAGTTTTCACTGTAAAACCGGGTTGGAGCTAGTACCTCCCCATATATATGTATGGAGTGGAGTTTGCAACAGAAAAGAAACTTTGTGTTCCCAACAACCTAGGTGAAGTACGGCTTTCACACACACTTATCTCTCAGGACTGAGCATGTGGAGAGACGTTCTTTCATCAAGCACAAAGGGAACGGGTTGCAGGAGAAACTTTTACTCTGGTTTCTCAGTCTGTTTCCTAGTGCCGTTTTGATGTTCCTGCAGTTTTCACTGTAAAACCGAGTTGAAGCTAGTACCTCCCTATATATATGTATGGAATGGAGTTTGCAACTGTAAAGAAACTTTGTGTTCCCAACAAGCTAGGTGAAGGACGGCTTTCACACACACTTATCTCTCAGAACTGAGCATGTGGAGAGACGTTCGTTCATCTAGCACAAAGGGAACGGGTTGCAGGGGAAACTTTTACTCTGGTTTCTCAGTCTGTTTCCTAGTGCCGGTTTGAAGTTCCTGCAGTTTTCACTGTAAAACCGAGTTGGAGATTGTATCTCCCCATATATATGTATGGAGTGGAATTTGCAACTGAAAAGAAACTATGTGTTCCCAACAAGCTAGGTGAAGGACGGCTTTCACACACACTTATCTCTGAGAACTGAGCATGTGGAGAGACGTTCGTTCATCTAGCACAAAGGGAACGGGTTGCAGGAGAAACTTTTACTCTGGTTTCTCAGTCTGTTTCCTAGTGCCGGTTTGAAGTTCCTGCAGTTTTCACTTTAAAACAGAGTTGGAGCTAGTACCTCCCCGTATAAATGTATGGAGTGGAGTTTTCAACTGAAAAGAATCTTTGTGTTCCCAACAACTATGTGAAGTACGGCTTTCACTCACAAATATCTCTCAGAACTGAGCATGTGGAGAGACGTTCGTTCATCTAGCACAAAGGGAACTTGTTGCAGGAGAAACTTTTACTCTGGTTTCTCAGTCTGTTTCCTAGTGCCGGTTTGAAGTTCCTGCAGTTTTCACTTTAAAACCGAGTTGGAGCTAGTACCTCCCCATATAAATGTATGGAGTGGAGTTTTCAACTGAAAAGAATCTTTGTGTTCCCAACAAGCTATGTGAAGTACGGCTTTCACTCACAAATATCTCTCAGAACTGAGCATGTGGAGAGACGTTCGTTCATCAAGCACAAAGGGAACGGGTTGCAGGAGAAACTTTTACTCTGGTTTCTCAGTCTGTTTCCTAGTGCCGTTTTGATGTTCCTGCAGTTTTCACTGTAAAACCGAGTTGAAGCTAGTACCTCCCCATATATATGTATGGAGTGGAGTTTGCAACTGTAAAGAAACTTTGTGTTCCCAACAAGCTACTTGAAGGACGGCTTTCACACACACTTATCTCTCAGAACTGAGCATGTGGAGAGACGTTCGTTCATCTAGCACAAAGGGAACGGGTTGCAGGAGAAACTTTTACTCTGGTTTCTCAGTCTGTTTCCTAGTGCCGGTTTGAAGTTCCTGCAGTTTTCACTTTAAAACCGAGTTGGAGCTAGTACCTCCCCATATAAATGTATGGAGTGGAGTTTTCAACTGAAAAGAATCTTTGTGTTCCCAACAAGCTATGTGAAGTACGGCTTTCACTCACAAATATCTCTCAGAACTGAGCATGTGGAGAGACGTTCGTTCACCTAGCACAAAGGGAACGGGTTGCAGGAGAAACTTTTACTCTGGTTTCTCAGTCTGTTTCCTAGTGCCGGTTTGAAGTTCCTGCAGTTTTCACTGTAAAACCGGGTTGGAGCTAGTACCTCCCCATATATATGTATGGAGTGGAGTTTGCAACAGAAAAGAAACTTTGTGTTCCCAACAACCTAGGTGAAGTACGGCTTTCACACACACTTATCTCTCAGAACTGAGCATGTGGAGAGACGTACGTTCATCAAGCACAAAGGGAACGGGTTGCAGGAGAAACTTTTACTCTGGTTTCTCAGTCTGTTTCCTAGTGCCGTTTTGATGTTCCTGCAGTTTTCACTGTAAAACCGAGTTGAAGCTAGTACCTACCTATATATATGTATGGAGTGGAGTTTTCAACTGTAAAGAAACTTTGTGTTCCCAACAAGCTAGGTGAAGGGCGGCTTTCACACACACTTATCTCTGAGAACTGAGCATGTGGAGAGACGTTCGTTCATCTAACACAAAGGGAACGGGTTGCAGGGGAAACTTTTACTCTGGTTTCTCAGTCTGTTTCCTAGTGCCGTTTTGAAGTTCCTGCAGTTTTCACTGTAAAACCGAGTTGGAGTTAGTACCTCCCCATATAAATGTATGGAGTGGAGTTTTCAAATGAAAAGAATCTTTGTGTTCCCAACAAGCTATGTGAAGTACGGCTTTCACTCACAAATATCTCTCAGAACTGAGCATGTGGAGAGACGTTCGTTCACCTAGCACAAAGGGAACGGGTTGCAGGAGAAACTTTTACTCTGTTTTCTCAGTCTGTTTCCTAGTGCCGGTTTGAAGTTCCTGCAGTTTTCACTGTAAAACCGGGTTGGAGCTAGTACCTCCCCATATATATGTATGGAGTGGAGTTTGCAACAGAAAAGAAACTTTGTGTTCCCAACAACCTAGGTGAAGTACGGCTTTCACACACACTTATCTCTCAGGACTGAGCATGTGGAGAGACGTTCTTTCATCAAGCACAAAGGGAACGGGTTGCAGGAGAAACTTTTACTCTGGTTTCTCAGTCTGTTTCCTAGTGCCGTTTTGATGTTCCTGCAGTTTTCACTGTAAAACCGAGTTGAAGCTAGTACCTCCCTATATATATGTATGGAATGGAGTTTGCTACTGTAAAGAAACTTTGTGTTCCCAACAAGCTAGGTGAAGGACGGCTTTCACACACACTTATCTCTCAGAACTGAGCATGTGGAGAGACGTTCGTTCATCTAGCACAAAGGGAACGGGTTGCAGGGGAAACTTTTACTCTGGTTTCTCAGTCTGTTTCCTAGTGCCGGTTTGAAGTTCCTGCAGTTTTCACTGTAAAACCGAGTTGGAGCTAGTACCTCCCCATATATATGTATGGAGTGGAGTTTGCAACAGAAAAGAATCTTTGTGTTCCCAACAAGCTACTTGAAGGACGGCTTTCACACACACTTATCTCTCAGAACTGAGCATGTGGAGAGACGTTCGTTCATCTAGCACAAAGGGAACGGGTTGCAGGAGAAACTTTTACTCTGGTTTCTCAGTCTGTTTCCTAGTGCCGGTTTGAAGTTCCTGCAGTTTTCACTGTAAAACCGAGTTGGAGATTGTATCTCCCCATATATATGTATGGAGTGGAATTTGCAACTGAAAAGAAACTATGTGTTCCCAACAAGCTAGGTGAAGGACGGCTTTCACACACACTTATCTCTGAGAACTGAGCATGTGGAGAGACGTTCGTTCATCTAGCACAAAGGGAACGGGTTGCAGGAGAAACTTTTACTCTGGTTTCTCAGTCTGTTTCCTAGTGCCGGTTTGAAGTTCCTGCAGTTTTCACTTTAAAACAGAGTTGGAGCTAGTACCTCCCCGTATAAATGTATGGAGTGGAGTTTTCAACTGAAAAGAATCTTTGTGTTCCCAACAACTATGTGAACTACGGCTTTCACTCACAAATATCTCTCAGAACTGAGCATGTGGAGAGACGTTCGTTCATCTAGCACAAAGGGAACTTGTTGCAGGAGAAACTTTTACTCTGGTTTCTCAGTCTGTTTCCTAGTGCCGGTTTGAAGTTCCTGCAGTTTTCACTGTAAAACCGAGTTGGAGATTGTATCTCCCAATATATATGTATGGAGTTGAATTTGCAACTGAAAAGAAACTTTGTGTTCCCAACAAGCTAGGTGAAGGACGGCTTTCACACACAATTTTCTCTGAGAACTGAGCATGTGGAGAGACGTTCGTTCATCTAGCACAAAGGGAACGGGTTGCAGGAGAAACTTTTACTCTGGTTTCTCAGTCTGTTTCCTAGTGCCGGTTTGAAGTTCCTGCAGTTTTCACTTTAAAACCGAGTTGGAGCTAGTACCTCCCCATATAAATGTATGGAGTGGAGTTTTCAACTGAAAAGAATCTTTGTGTTCCCAACAAGCTATGTGAAGTACGGCTTTCACTCACAAATATCTCTCAGAACTGAGCATGTGGAGAGACGTTCGTTCATCAAGCACAAAGGGAACGGGTTGCAGGAGAAACTTTTACTCTGGTTTCTCAGTCTGTTTCCTAGTGCTGTTTTGATGTTCCTGCAGTTTTCACTGTAAAACCGAGTTGAAGCTAGTACCTCCCCATATATATGTATGGAGTGGAGTTTGCAACTGTAAAGAAACTTTGTGTTCCCAACAAGCTACTTGAAGGACGGCTTTCACACACACTTATCTCTCAGAACTGAGCATGTGGAGAGACGTTCGTTCATCTAGCACAAAGGGAACGGGTTGCAGGAGAAACTTTTACTCTGGTTTCTCAGTCTGTTTCCTAGTGCCGGTTTGAAGTTCCTGCAGTTTTCACTGTAAAACCGAGTTGGAGATTGTATCTCCCCATATATATGTATGGAGTGGAATTTGCAACTGAAAAGAAACTATGTGTTCCCAACAAGCTAGGTGAAGGACGGCTTTCACACACACTTATCTCTGAGAACTGAGCATGTGGAGAGACGTTCGTTCATCTAGCACAAAGGGAACGGGTTGCAGGAGAAACTTTTACTCTGGTTTCTCAGTCTGTTTCCTAGTGCCGGTTTGAAGTTCCTGCAGTTTTCACTTTAAAACAGAGTTGGAGCTAGTACCTCCCCGTATAAATGTATGGAGTGGAGTTTTCAACTGAAAAGAAACTATGTGTTCCCAACAAGCTATGTGAAGTACGGCTTTCACTCACAAATATCTCTCAGAACTGAGCATGTGGAGAGACGTTCGTTCATCAAGCACAAAGGGAACGGGTTGCAGGAGAAACTTTTACTCTGGTTTCTCAGTCTGTTTCCTAGTGCCGGTTTGAAGTTCCTGCAGTTTTCACTGTAAAACCGAGTTGGAGATTGTATCTCCCCATATATATGTATGGAGTGGAATTTGCAACTGAAAAGATACTATGTGTTCCCAACAAGCTAGGTGAAGGACGGCTTTCACACACAATTATCTCTGAGAACTGAGCATGTGGAGAGACGTTCGTTCATCTAGCACAAAGGGAACGGGTTACAGGAGAAACTTTTACTCTGGTTTCTCAGTCTGTTTCCTAGTGCCGGTTTGAAGTTCCTGCAGTTTTCACTGTAAAACCGAGTTGGAGCTAGTACCTCCCCATATATATGTATGGAGTGGAGTTTGCAACAGAAAAGAATCTTTGTGTTCCCAACAAGCTACTTGAAGGACGGCTTTCACACACACTTATCTCTCAGAACTGAGCATGTGGAGAGACGTTCGTTCATCTAGCACAAAGGGAACGGGTTGCAGGAGAAACTTTTACTCTGGTTTCTCAGTCTGTTTCCTAGTGCCGGTTTGAAGTTCCTGCAGTTTTCACTGTAAAACCGAGTTGGAGATTGTATCTCCCCATATATATGTATGGAGTGGAATTTGCAACTGAAAAGAAACTAAGTGTTCCCAACAAGCTAGGTGAAGGACGGCTTTCACACACACTTATCTCTGAGAACTGAGCATGTGGAGAGACGTTCGTTCATCTAGCACAAAGGGAACGGGTTGCAGGAGAAACTTTTACTCTGGTTTCTCAGTCTGTTTCCTAGTGCCGGTTTGAAGTTCCTGCAGTTTTCACTTTAAAACCGAGTTGGAGCTAGTACCTCCCCGTATAAATGTATGGAGTGGAGTTTTCAACTGAAAAGAATCTTTGTGTTCCCAACAACTATGTGAAGTACGGCTTTCACTCACAAATATCTCTCAGAACTGAGCATGTGGAGAGACGTTCGTTCATCTAGCACAAAGGGAACGGGTTGCAGGAGAAACTTTTACTCTGGTTTCTCAGTCTGTTTCCTAGTGCCGTTTTGATGTTCCTGCAGTTTTCACTGTAAAACCGAGTTGGAGATTGTATCTCCCCATATATATGTATGGAGTGGAATTTGCAACTGAAAAGATACTTTGTGTTCCCAACAAGCTAGGTGAAGGACGGCTTTCACACACAATTATCTCTGAGAACTGAGCATGTGGAGAGACGTTCGTTCATCTAGCACAAAGGGAACGGGTTGCAGGAGAAACTTTTACTCTGGTTTCTCAGTCTGTTTCCTAGTGCCGGTTTGAAGTTCCTGCAGTTTTCACTTTAAAACCGAGTTGGAGCTAGTACCTCCCCATATAAATGTATGGAGTGGAGTTTTCAACTGAAAAGAATCTTTGTGTTCCCAACAAGCTATGTGAAGTACGGCTTTCACTCACAAATATCTCTCAGAACTGAGCATGTGGAGAGACGTTCGTTCATCAAGCACAAAGGGAACGGGTTGCAGGAGAAACTTTTACTCTGGTTTCTCAGTCTGTTTCCTAGTGCCGTTTTGATGTTCCTGCAGTTTTCACTGTAAAACCGAGTTGAAGCTAGTACCTCCCCATATATATGTATGGAGTGGAGTTTGCAACTGTAAAGAAACTTTGTGTTCCCAACAAGCTACTTGAAGGACGGCTTTCACACACACTTATCTCTCAGAACTGAGCATGTGGAGAGACGTTCGTTCATCTAGCACAAAGGGAACGGGTTGCAGGAGAAACTTTTACTCTGGTTTCTCAGTCTGTTTCCTAGTGCCGGTTTGAAGTTCCTGCAGTTTTCACTGTAAAACCGAGTTGGAGATTGTATCTCCCCATATATATGTATGGAGTGGAATTTGCAACTGAAAAGAAACTATGTGTTCCCAACAAGCTAGGTGAAGGACGGCTTTCACACACACTTATCTCTGAGAACTGAGCATGTGGAGAGACGTTCGTTCATCTAGCACAAAGGGAACGGGTTGCAGGAGAAACTTTTACTCTGGTTTCTCAGTCTGTTTCCTAGTGCCGGTTTGAAGTTCCTGCAGTTTTCACTTTAAAACCGAGTTGGAGCTAGTACCTCCCCATATAAATGTATGGAGTGGAGTTTTCAACTGAAAAGAATCTTTGTGTTCCCAACAAGCTATGTGAAGTACGGCTTTCACTCACAAATATCTCTCAGAACTGAGCATGTGGAGAGACGTTCGTTCATCAAGCACAAAGGGAACGGGTTGCAGGAGAAACTTTTACTCTGGTTTCTCAGTCTGTTTCCTAGTGCCGTTTTGATGTTCCTGCAGTTTTCACTGTAAAACCGAGTTGAAGCTAGTACCTCCCCATATATATGTATGGAGTGGAGTTTGCAACTGTAAAGAAACTTTGTGTTCCCAACAAGCTACTTGAAGGACGGCTTTCACACACACTTATCTCTCAGAACTGAGCATGTGGAGAGACGTTCGTTCATCTAGCACAAAGGGAACGGGTTGCAGGAGAAACTTTTACTCTGGTTTCTCAGTCTGTTTCCTAGTGCCGGTTTGAAGTTCCTGCAGTTTTCACTGTAAAACCGAGTTGGAGATTGTATCTCCCCATATATATGTATGGAGTGGAATTTGCAACTGAAAAGAAACTATGTGTTCCCAACAAGCTAGGTGAAGGACGGCTTTCACACACACTTATCTCTGAGAACTGAGCATGTGGAGAGACGTTCGTTCATCTAGCACAAAGGGAACGGGTTGCAGGAGAAACTTTTACTCTGGTTTCTCAGTCTGTTTCCTAGTGCCGGTTTGAAGTTCCTGCAGTTTTCACTTTAAAACAGAGTTGGAGCTAGTACCTCCCCGTATAAATGTATGGAGTGGAGTTTTCAACTGAAAAGAAACTATGTGTTCCCAACAAGCTATGTGAAGTACGGCTTTCACTCACAAATATCTCTCAGAACTGAGCATGTGGAGAGACGTTCGTTCATCAAGCACAAAGGGAACGGGTTGCAGGAGAAACTTTTACTCTGGTTTCTCAGTCTGTTTCCTAGTGCCGGTTTGAAGTTCCTGCAGTTTTCACTGTAAAACCGAGTTGGAGATTGTATCTCCCCATATATATGTATGGAGTGGAATTTGCAACTGAAAAGATACTTTGTGTTCCCAACAAGCTAGGTGAAGGACGGCTTTCACACACAATTATCTCTGAGAACTGAGCATGTGGAGAGACGTTCGTTCATCTAGCACAAAGGGAACGGGTTACAGGAGAAACTTTTACTCTGGTTTCTCAGTCTGTTTCCTAGTGCCGGTTTGAAGTTCCTGCAGTTTTCACTGTAAAACCGAGTTGGAGATTGTATCTCCCCATATATATGTATGGAGTGGAATTGGCAACTGAAAAGAAACTAAGTGTTCCCAACAAGCTAGGTGAAGGACGGCTTTCACACACACTTATCTCTGAGAACTGAGCATGTGGAGAGACGTTCGTTCATCTAGCACAAAGGGAACGGGTTGCAGGAGAAACTTTTACTCTGGTTTCTCAGTCTGTTTCCTAGTGCCGGTTTGAAGTTCCTGCAGTTTTCACTTTAAAACCGAGTTGGAGCTAGTACCTCCCCATATAAATGTATGGAGTGGAGTTTTCAACTGAAAAGAATCTTTGTGTTCCCAACAAGCTATGTGAATTACGGCTTTCACTCACAAATATCTCTCAGAACTGAGCATGTGGAGAGACGTTCGTTCATCAAGCACAAAGGGAACGGGTTGCAGGAGAAACTTTTACTCTGGTTTCTCAGTCTGTTTCCTAGTGCCGTTTTGATGTTCCTGCAGTTTTCACTGTAAAACCGAGTTGAAGCTAGTACCTCCCCATATATATGTATGGAGTGGAGTTTGCAACTGTAAAGAAACTTTGTGTTCCCAACAAGCTACTTGAAGGACGGCTTTCACACACACTTATCTCTCAGAACTGAGCATGTGGAGAGACGTTCGTTCATCTAGCACAAAGGGAACGGGTTGCAGGAGAAACTTTTACTCTGGTTTCTCAGTCTGTTTCCTAGTGCCGGTTTGAAGTTCTTGCAGTTTTCACTGTAAAACCGAGTTGGAGATTGTATCTCCCCATATATATGTATGGAGTGGAATTTGCAACTGAAAAGAAACTATGTGTTCCCAACAAGCTAGGTGAAGGACGGCTTTCACACACACTTATCTCTGAGAACTGAGCATGTGGAGAGACGTTCGTTCATCTAGCACAAAGGGAACGGGTTGCAGGAGAAACTTTTACTCTGGTTTCTCAGTCTGTTTCCTAGTGCCGGTTTGAAGTTCCTGCAGTTTTCACTTTAAAACCGAGTTGGAGCTAGTACCTCCCCATATAAATGTATGGAGTGGAGTTTTCAACTGAAAAGAATCTTTGTGTTCCCAACAAGCTATGTGAAGTACGGCTTTCACTCACAAATATCTCTCAGAACTGAGCATGTGGAGAGACGTTCGTTCATCAAGCACAAAGGGAACGGGTTGCAGGAGAAACTTTTACTCTGGTTTCTCAGTCTGTTTCCTAGTGCCGTTTTGATGTTCCTGCAGTTTTCACTGTAAAACCGATTTGAAGCTAGTACCTCCCCATATATATGTATGGAGTGGAGTTTGCAACTGTAAAGAAACTTTGTGTTCCCAACAAGCTACTTGAAGGACGGCTTTCACACACACTTATCTCTCAGAACTGAGCATGTGGAGAGACGTTCGTTCATCTAGCACAAAGGGAACGGGTTGCAGTAGCAACTTTTACTCTGGTTTCTCAGTCTGTTTCCTAGTGCCGGTTTGAAGTTCCTGCAGTTTTCACTTTAAAACAGAGTTGGAGCTGGTACCTCCCCGTATAAATGTATGGAGTGGAATTTTCAACTGAAAAGAATCTTTGTGTTCCCAACAACTATGTGAAGTACGGCTTTCACTCACAAATATCTCTCAGAACTGAGCATGTGGAGAGACGTTCGTTCATCTAGCACAAAGGGAACTTGTTGCAGGAGAAACTTTTACTCTGGTTTCTCAGTCTGTTTCCTAGTGCCGGTTTGAAGTTCCTGCAGTTTTCACTGTAAAACCGAGTTGGAGATTGTATCTCCCCATATATATGTATGGAGTGGAATTTGCAACTGAAAAGAAACTAAGTGTTCCCAACAAGCTAGGTGAAGGACGGCTTTCACACACACTTATCTCTGAGAACTGAGCATGTGGAGAGACGTTCGTTCATCTAGCACAAAGGGAACGGGTTGCAGGAGAAACTTTTACTCTGGTTTCTCAGTCTGTTTCCTAGTGCCGGTTTGAAGTTCCTGCAGTTTTCACTTTAAAACAGAGTTGGAGCTAGTACCTCCCCGTATAAATGTATGGAGTGGAGTTTTCAACTGAAAAGAATCTTTGTGTTCCCAACAACTATGTGAAGTACGGCTTTCACTCACAAATATCTCTCAGAACTGAGCATGTGGAGAGACGTTCGTTCATCTAGCACAAAGGGAACTTGTTGCAGGAGAAAATTTTACTCTGGTTTCTCAGTCTGTTTCCTAGTGCCGGTTTGAAGTTCCTGCAGTTTTCACTGTAAAACCGAGTTGGAGATTGTATCTCCCCATATATATGTATGGAGTGGAATTTGCAACTGAAAAGAAACTAAGTGTTCCCAACAAGCTAGGTGAAGGACGGCTTTCACACACACTTATCTCTGAGAACTGAGCATGTGGAGAGACGTTCGTTCATCTAGCACAAAGGGAACGGGTTGCAGGAGAAACTTTTACTCTGGTTTCTCAGTCTGTTTCCTAGTGCCGGTTTGAAGTTCCTGCAGTTTTCACTTTAAAACAGAGTTGGAGCTAGTACCTCCCCGTATAAATGTATGGAGTGGAGTTTTCAACTGAAAAGAATCTTTGTGTTCCCAACAACTATGTGAAGTACGGCTTTCACTCACAAATATCTCTCAGAACTGAGCATGTGGAGAGACGTTCGTTCATCTAGCACAAAGGGAACGGGTTGCAGGAGAAACTTTTACTCTGGTTTCTCAGTCTGTTTCCTAGTGCCGGTTTGAAGTTCCTGCAGTTTTCACTGTAAAACCGAGTTGGAGATTGTATCTCCCCATATATATGTATGGAGTGGAATTTGCAACTGAAAAGATACTTTGTGTTCCCAACAAGCTAGGTGAAGGACGGCTTTCACACACAATTATCTCTGAGAACTGAGCATGTGGAGAGACGTTCGTTCATCTAGCACAAAGGGAACGGGTTGCAGGAGAAACTTTTACTCTGGTTTCTCAGTCTGTTTCCTAGTGCCGGTTTGAAGTTCCTGCAGTTTTCACTTTAAAACCGAGTTGGAGCTAGTACCTCCCCATATAAATGTATGGAGTGGAGTTTTCAACTGAAAAGAATCTTTGTGTTCCCAACAAGCTATGTGAAGTACGGCTTTCACTCACAAATATCTCTCAGAACTGAGCATGTGGAGAGACGTTCGTTCATCAAGCACAAAGGGAACGGGTTGCAGGAGAAACTTTTACTCTGGTTTCTCAGTCTGTTTCCTAGTGCCGTTTTGATGTTCCTGCAGTTTTCACTGTAAAACCGAGTTAAAGCTAGTACCTCCCCATATATATGTATGGAGTGGAGTTTGCAACTGTAAAGAAACTTTGTGTTCCCAACAAGCTACTTGAAGGACGGCTTTCACACACACTTATCTCTCAGAACTGAGCATGTGGAGAGACTTTCGTTCATCTAGCACAAAGGGAACGGGTTGCAGGAGAAACTTTTACTCTGGTTTCTCAGTCTGTTTCCCAGTGCCGGTTTGAAGTTCCTGCAGTTTTCACTGTAAAACCGAGTTGGAGATTGTATCTCCCCATATATATGTATGGAGTGGAATTTGCAACTGAAAAGAAACTATGTGTTCCCAACAAGCTAGGTGAAGGACGGCTTTCACACACACTTATCTCTGAGAACTGAGCATGTGGAGAGACGTTCGTTCATCTAGCACAAAGGGAACGGGTTGCAGGAGAAACTTTTACTCTGGTTTCTCAGTCTGTTTCCTAGTGCCGGTTTGAAGTTCCTGCAGTTTTCACTTTAAAACCGAGTTGGAGCTAGTACCTCCCCATATAAATGTATGGAGTGGAGTTTTCAACTGAAAAGAATCTTTGTGTTCCCAACAAGCTATGTGAAGTACGGCTTTCACTCACAAATATCTCTCAGAACTGAGCATGTGGAGAGACGTTCGTTCATCAAGCACAAAGGGAACGGGTTGCAGGAGAAACTTTTACTCTGGTTTCTCAGTCTGTTTCCTAGTGCCGTTTTGATTTTATTGCAGTTTTCACTGTAAAACCGATTTGAAGCTAGTACCTCCCCATATATATGTATGGAGTGGAGTTTGCAACTGTAAAGAAACTTTGTGTTCCCAACAAGCTACTTGAAGGACGGCTTTCACACACACTTATCTCTCAGAACTGAGCATGTGGAGAGACGTTCGTTCATCTAGCACAAAGGGAACGGGTTGCAGTAGCAACTTTTACTCTGGTTTCTCAGTCTGTTTCCTAGTGCCGGTTTGAAGTTCCTGCAGTTTTCACTTTAAAACAGAGTTGGAGCTAGTACCTCCCCGTATAAATGTATGGAGTGGAGTTTTCAACTGAAAAGAATCTTTGTGTTCCCAACAAGCTATGTGAAGTACGGCTTTCACTCACAAATATCTCTCAGAACTGAGCATGTGGAGAGACTTTCGTTCACCTAGCACAAAGGGAACGGGTTGCAGGAGAAACTTTTACTCTGGTTTCTCAGTCTGTTTCCTAGTGCCGGTTTGATGTTCCTGCAGTTTTCACTGTAAAACCGAGTTCAAGCTAGTACCTCCCCATATATATGTATGGAGTGGAGTTTGCAACTGTAAAGAAACTTTGTGTTCCCAACAAGCTAGGTGAAGGACGGCTTTCACACACACTTATCTCTCAGAACTGAGCATGTGGAGAGACGTTCGTTCATCTAGCACAAAGGGAACGGGTTGCAGGGGAAACTTTTACTCTGGTTTCTCAGTCTGTTTCCTAGTGCCGGTTTGAAGTTCCTGCAGTTTTCACTGTAAAACCGAGTTGGAGCTAGTACCTCCCCATATATATGTATGGAGTGGAGTTTGCAACAGAAAAGAATCTTTGTGTTCCCAACAAGCTACTTGAAGGACGGCTTTCACACACACTTATCTCTCAGAACTGAGCATGTGGAGAGACGTTCGTTCATCTAGCACAAAGGGAACGGGTTGCAGGAGAAACTTTTACTCTGGTTTCTCAGTCTGTTTCCTAGTGCCGGTTTGAAGTTCCTGCAGTTTTCACTGTAAAACCGAGTTGGAGATTGTATCTCCCCATATATATGTATGGAGTGGAATTTGCAACTGAAAAGAAACTATGTGTTCCCAACAAGCTAGGTGAAGGACGGCTTTCACACACACTTATCTCTCAGAACTGAGCATGTGGAGAGACGTTCGTTCATCTAGCACAAAGGGAACGGGTTGCAGGAGAAACTTTTACTCTGGTTTCTCAGTCTGTTTCCTAGTGCCGGTTTGAAGTTCCTGCAGTTTTCACTGTAAAACCGAGTTGGAGATTGTATCTCCCCATATATATGTATGGAGTGGAATTTGCAACTGAAAAGAAACTATGTGTTCCCAACAAGCTAGGTGAAGGACGGCTTTCACACACACTTATCTCTGAGAACTCAGCATGTGGAGAGACGTTCGTTCATCTAGCACAAAGGGAACGGGTTGCAGGAGAAACTATTACTCTGGTTTCTCAGTCTGTTTCCTAGTGCCGGTTGAAGTTCCTGCAGTTTTCACTGTAAAACCGAGTTGGAGATTGTATCTCCCCATATATATGTATGGAGTGGAATTTGCAACTGAAAAGAAACTATGTGTTCCCAACAAGCTAGGTGAAGGACGGCTTTCACACACACTTATCTCTGAGAACTGAGCATGTGGAGAGACTTTCGTTCATCTAGCACAAAGGGAACGGGTTGCAGGAGAAACTATTACTCTGGTTTCTCAGTCTGTTTCCTAGTGCCGGTTTGAAGTTCCTGCAGTTTTCACTTTAAAACAGAGTTGGAGCTAGTACCTCCCCGTATAAATGTAAGGAGTGGAGTTTTCAACTGAAAAGAATCTTTGTGTTCCCAACAACTATGTGAAGTACGGCTTTCACTCACAAATATCTCTCAGAACTGAGCATGTGGAGAGACGTTCGTTCATCTAGCACAAAGGGAACTTGTTGCAGGAGAAACTTTTACTCTGGTTTCTCAGTCTGTTTCCTAGTGCCGGTTTGAAGTTCCTGCAGTTTTCACTGTAAAACCGAGTTGGAGATTGTATCTCCCCATATATATGTATGGAGTGGAATTTGCAACTGAAAAGAAACTTTGTGTTCCCAACAAGCTAGGTGAAGGACGGCTTTCACACACAATTATCTCTGAGAACTTAGCATGTGGAGAGACGTTCGTTCATCTAGCACAAAGGGAACGGGTTGCAGGAGAAACTTTTACTCTGGTTTCTCAGTCTGTTTCCTAGTGCCGGTTTGAAGTTCCTGCAGTTTTCACTTTAAAACCGAGTTGGAGCTAGTACCTCCCCATATAAATGTATGGAGTGGAGTTTTCAACTGAAAAGAATCTTTGTGTTCCCAACAAGCTATGTGAAGTACGGCTTTCACTCACAAATATCTCTCAGAACTGAGCATGTGGAGAGACGTTCGTTCATCAAGCACAAAGGAAACGGGTTGCAGGAGAAACTTTTACTCTGGATTCTCAGTCTGTTTCCTAGTGCCGTTTTGATGTTCCTGCAGTTTTCACTGTAAAACCGAGTTGAAGCTAGTACCTCCCCATATATATGTATGGAGTGGAGTTTGCAACTGTAAAGAAACTTTGTGTTCCCAACAAGCCACTTGAAGGACGGCTTTCACACACACTTATCTCTCAGAACTGAGCATGTGGAGAGACGTTCGTTCATCTAGCACAAAGGGAACGGGTTGCAGGAGAAACTTTTACTCTGGTTTCTCAGTCTGTTTCCTAGTGCCGGTTTGAAGTTCCTGCAGTTTTCACTGTAAAACCGAGTTGGAGATTGTATCTCCCCATATATATGTATGGAGTGGAATTTGCAACTGAAAAGAAACTATGTGTTCCCAACAAGCTAGGTGAAGGACGGCTTTCACACACACTTATTTCTGAGAACTGAGCATGTGGAGAGACGTTCGTTCATCTAGCACAAAGGGAACGGGTTGCAGGAGAAACTTTTACTCTGGTTTCTCAGTCTGTTTCCTAGTGCCGGTTTGAAGTTCCTGCAGTTTTCACTTTAAAACAGAGTTGGAGCTAGTACCTCCCCGTATAAATGTATGGAGTGGAGTTTTCAACTGAAAAGAATCTTTGTGTTCCCAACAACTATGTGAAGTACGGCTTTCACTCACAAATATCTCTCAGAACTGAGCATGTGGAGAGACGTTCGTTCATCTAGCACAAAGGGAACGGGTTGCAGGAGAAACTTTTACTCTGGTTTCTCAGTCTGTTTCCTAGTGCCGGTTTGAAGTTCCTGCAGTTTTCACTGTAAAACCGAGTTGGAGATTGTATCTCCCCATATATATGTATGGAGTGGAATTTGCAACTGAAAAGAAACTTTGTGTTCCCAACAAGCTAGGTGAAGGACGGCTTTCACACACAATTATCTCTGAGAACTGAGCATGTGGAGAGACGTTCGTTCATCTAGCACAAAGGGAACGGGTTGCAGGAGAACCTTTTACTCTGGTTTCTCAGTCTGTTTCCTAGTGCCGGTTTGAAGTTCCTGCAGTTTTCACTTTAAAACCGAGTTGGAGCTACTACCTCCCCATATAAATGTATGGAGTGGAGTTTTCAACTGAAAAGAATCTTTGTGTTCCCAACAAGCTATGTGAAGTACGGCTTTCACTCACAAATATCTCTCAGAACTGAGCATGTGGAGAGACGTTCGTTCATCAAGCACAAAGGGAACGGGTTGCAGGAGAAACTTTTACTCTGGTTTCTCAGTCTGTTTCCTAGTGCCGTTTTGATGTTCCTGCAGTTTTCACTGTAAAACCGAGTTGAAGCTAGTACCTCCCCATATATATGTATGGAGTGGAGTTTGCAACTGTAAAGAAACTTTGTGTTCCCAACAAGCTACTTGAAGGACGGCTTTCACACACACTTATCTCTCAGAACTGAGCATGTGGAGAGACGTTCGTTCATCTAGCACAAACGGAACGGGTTGCAGGAGAAACTTTTACTCTGGTTTCTCAGTCTGTTTCCTAGTGCCGGTTTGAAGTTCCTGCAGTTTTCACTGTAAAATCGAGTTGGAGATTGTATCTCCCCATATATATGTATGGAGTGGAATTTGCAACTGAAAAGAAACTATGTGTTCCCAACAAGCTAGGTGAAGGACGGCTTTCACACACACTTATCTCTCAGAACTGAGCATGTGGAGAGACGTTCGTTCATCTAGCACAAAGGGAACGGGTTGCAGGAGAAACTTTTACTCTGGTTTCTCAGTCTGTTTCCTAGTGCCGGTTGAAGTTCCTGCAGTTTTCACTGTAAAACCGAGTTGGAGATTGTATCTCCCCATATATATGTATGGAGTGGAATTTGCAACTGAAAAGAAACTATGTGTTCCCAACAAGCTAGGTGAAGGACGGCTTTCACACACACTTATCTCTGAGAACTGAGCATGTGGAGAGACGTTCGTTCATCTAGCACAAAGGGAACGGGTTGCAGGAGAAACTTTTACTCTGGTTTCTCAGTCTGTTTCCTAGTGCCGGTTTGAAGTTCCTGCAGTTTTCACTTTAAAACAGAGTTGGAGCTAGTACCTCCCCGTATAAATGTATGGAGTGGAGTTTTCAACTGAAAAGAATCTTTGTGTTCCCAACAACTATGTGAAGTACGGCTTTCACTCACAAATATCTCTCAGAACTGAGCATGTGGAGAGACGTTCGTTCATCTAGCACAAAGGGAACTTGTTGCAGGAGAAACTTTTACTCTGGTTTCTCAGTCTGTTTCCTAGTGCCGGTTTGAAGTTCCTGCAGTTTTCACTGTAAAACCGAGTTGGAGATTGTATCTCCCCATATATATGTATGGAGTGGAATTTGCAACTGAAAAGAAACTTTGTGTTCCCAACAAGCTAGGTGAAGGACGGCTTTCACACACAATTATCTCTGAGAACTGAGCATGTGGAGAGACGTTCGTTCATCTAGCACAAAGGGAACGGTTTGCAGGAGAAACTTTTCCTCTGGTTTCTCAGTCTGTTTCCTAGTGCCGGTTTGAAGTTCCTGCAGTTTTCACTTTAAAACCGAGTTGGAGCTAGTACCTCCCCATATAAATGTATGGAGTGGAGTTTTCAACTGAAAAGAATCTTTGTGTTCCCAACAAGCTATGTGAAGTACGGCTTTCACTCACAAATATCTCTCAGAACTGAGCATGTGGAGAGACGTTCGTTCATCAAGCACAAAGGGAACGGGTTGCAGGAGAAACTTTTACTCTGGTTTCTCAGTCTGTTTCCTAGTGCCGTTTTGATGTTCCTGCAGTTTTCACTGTAAAACCGAGTTGAAGCTAGTACCTCCCCATATATATGTATGGAGGGGAGTTTGCAACTGTAAAGAAACTTTGTGTTCCCAACAAGCTACTTGAAGGACGGCTTTCACACACACTTATCTCTCAGAACTGAGCATGTGGAGAGACGTTCGTTCATCTAGCACAAAGGGAACGGGTTGCAGGAGAAACTTTTACTCTGGTTTCTCAGTCTGTTTCCTAGTGCCGGTTTGAAGTTCCTGCAGTTTTCACTGTAAAACCGAGTTGGAGATTGTATCTCCCCATATATATGTATGGGGTGGAATTTGCAACTGAAAAGAAACTATGTGTTCCCAACAAGCTAGGTGAAGGACGGCTTTCACACACACTTATCTCTGAGAACTGAGCATGTGGAGAGACGTTCGTTCATCTAGCACAAAGGGAACGGGTTGCAGGAGAAACTTTTACTCTGGTTTCTCAGTCTGTTTCCTAGTGCGGGTTTGAAGTTCCTGCAGTTTTCACTTTAAAACAGAGTTGGAGCTAGTACCTCCCCGTATAAATGTATGGAGCGGAGTTTTCAACTGAAAAGAAACTATGTGTTCCCAACAAGCTATGTGAAGTACGGCTTTCACTCACAAATATCTCTCAGAACTGAGCATGTGGAGAGACGTTCGTTCATCAAGCACAAAGGGAACGGGTTGCAGGAGAAACTTTTACTCTGGTTTCTCAGTCTGTTTCCTTGTGCCGGTTTGATGTTCCTGCAGTTTTCACTGTAAAACCGAGTTCAAGATAGTACCTCCCCATATATATGTATGGAGTGGAGTTTGCAACTGTAAAGAAACTTTGTGTTCCCAACAAGCTAGGTGAAGGACGGCTTTCACACACACTTATCTCTGAGAACTGAGCATGTGGAGAGACGTTCATTCATCTAGCACAAAGGGAACGGGTTGCAGGGGAAACTTTTTCTCTGGTTTCTCAGTCTGTTTCCTAGTGCCGGTTTGAAGTTCCTGCAGTTTTCACTGTAAAACCGAGTTGGAGCTAGTACCTCCCCATATATATGTATGGAGTGGAGTTTGCAACAGAAAAGAATCTTTGTGTTCCCAACAAGCTACTTGAAGGACGGCTTTCACACACACTTATCTCTCAGAACTGAGCATGTGGAGAGACGTTCGTTCATCTAGCACAAAGGGAACGGGTTGCAGGAGAAACTTTTACTCTGGTTTCTCAGTCTGTTTCCTAGTGCCGGTTTGAAGTTCCTGCAGTTTTCACTGTAAAACCGAGTTGGAGATTGTATCTCCCCATATATATGTATGTAGTGGAATTTGCAACTGAAAAGAAACTATGTGTTCCCAACAAGCTAGGTGAAGGACGGCTTTCACACACACTTATCTCTGAGAACTGAGCATGTGGAGAGACGTTCGTTCATCTAGCACAAAGGGAACGGGTTGCAGGAGAAACTTTTACTCTGGTTTCTCAGTCTGTTTCCTAGTGCGGGTTTGAAGTTCCTGCAGTTTTCACTTTAAAACAGAGTTGGAGCTAGTACCTCCCCGTATAAATGTATGGAGTGGAGTTTTCAACTGAAAAGAAACTATGTGTTCCCAACAAGCTATGTGAAGTACGGCTTTCACTCACAAATATCTCTCAGAACTGAGCATGTGGAGAGACGTTCGTTCATCAAGCACAAAGGGAACGGGTTGCAGGAGAAACTTTTACTCTGGTTTCTCAGTCTGTTTCCTTGTGCCGGTTTGATGTTCCTGCAGTTTTCACTGTAAAACCGAGTTCAAGATAGTACCTCCCCATATATATGTATGGAGTGGAGTTTGCAACTGTAAAGAAACTTTGTGTTCCCAACAAGCTAGGTGAACGACGGCTTTCACACACACTTATCTCTGAGAACTGAGCATGTGGAGAGACGTTCATTCATCTAGCACAAAGGGAACGGGTTGCAGGGGAAACTTTTTCTCTGGTTTCTCAGTCTGTTTCCTAGTGCCGGTTTGAAGTTCCTGCAGTTTTCACTGTAAAACCGAGTTGGAGCTAGTACCTCCCCATATATATGTATGGAGTGGAGTTTGCAACAGAAAAGAATCTTTGTGTTCCCAACAAGCTACTTGAAGGACGGCTTTCACACACACTTATCTCTCAGAACTGAGCATGTGGAGAGACGTTCGTTCATCTAGCACAAAGGGAACGGGTTGCAGGAGAAACTTTTACTCTGGTTTCTCAGTCTGTTTCCTAGTGCCGGTTTGAAGTTCCTGCAGTTTTCACTGTAAAACCGAGTTGGAGATTGTATCTCCCCATATATATGTATGTAGTGGAATTTGCAACTGAAAAGAAACTATGTGTTCCCAACAAGCTAGGTGAATGACGGCTTTCACACACACTTATCTCTGAGAACTGAGCATGTGGAGAGACGTTCGTTCATCTAGCACAAAGGGAACGGGTTGCAGGAGAAACTTTTACTCTGGTTTCTCAGTCTGTTTCCTAGTGCCGGTTTGAAGTTCCTGCAGTTTTCACTTTAAAACAGAGTTGGAGCTAGTACCTCCCCGTACAAATGTATGGAGTGGAGTTTTCAACTGAAAAGAATCTTTGTGTTCCCAACAACTATGTGAAGTACGGCTTTCACTCACAAATATCTCTCAGAACTGAGCATGTGGAGAGACGTTCGTTCATCTAGCACAAAGGGAACTTGTTGCAGGAAAAACTTTTACTCTGGTTTCTCAGTCTGTTTCCTAGTGCCGGTTTGAAGTTCCTGCAGTTTTCACTGTAAAACCGAGTTGAAGCTAGTACCTCCCCATATATATGTATGTAGTGGAATTTGCAACTTTAAAGAAACTTTGTGTTCCCAACAAGCTACTTGAAGGACGGCTTTCACACACACTTATCTCTCAGAACTGAGCATGTGGAGAGACGTTCGTTCATCTAGCACAAAGGGAACGGGTTGCAGGAGAAACTTTTACTCTGGTTTCTCAGTCTGTTTCCTAGTGCCGGTTTGAAGTTCCTGCAGTTTTCACTGTAAAACCGAGTTGGAGATTGTATCTCCCCATATATATGTATGGAGCGGAATTTGCAACTGAAAAGAAACTATGTGTTCCCAACAAGCTAGGTGAAGGACGGCTTTCACACACACTTATCTCTGAGAACTGAGCATGTGGAGAGACGTTCGTTCATCTAGCACAAAGGGAACGGGTTGCAGGAGAAACTTTTACTCTGGTTTCTCAGTCTGTTTCCTAGTGCCGGTTTGAAGTTCCTGCAGTTTTCACTTTAAAACAGAGTTGGAGCTAGTACCTCCCCGTATAAATGTATGGAGTGGAGTTTTCAACTGAAAAGAAACTATGTGTTCCCAACAAGCTATGTGAAGTACGGCTTTCACTCACAAATATCTCTCAGAACTGAGCATGTGGAGAGACGTTCGTTCATCAAGCACAAAGGGAACGGGTTGCAGGAGAAACTTTTACTCTGGTTTCTCAGTCTGTTTCCTAGTGCCGGTTTGATGTTCCTGCAGTTTTCACTGTAAAACCGAGTTCAAGCTAGTACCTCCCCATATATATGTATGGAGTGGAGTTTGCAACTGTAAAGAAACTTTGTGTTCCCAACAAGCTAGGTGAAGGACGGCTTTCACACACACTTATCTCTCAGAACTGAGCATGTGGAGAGACGTTCGTTCATCTAGCACAAAGGGAACGGGTTGCAGGGGAAACTTTTACTCTGGTTTCTCAGTCTGTTTCCTAGTGCCGGTTTGAAGTTCCTGCAGTTTTCACTGTAAAACCGAGTTGGAGCTAGTACCTCCCCATATATATGTATGGAGTGGAGTTTGCAACAGAAAACAATCTTTGTGTTCCCAACAAGCTACTTGAAGGACGGCTTTCACACACACTTATCTCTCAGAACTGAGCATGTGGAGAGACGTTCGTTCATCTAGCACAAAGGGAACGGGTTGCAGGAGAAACTTTTACTCTGGTTTCTCAGTCTGTTTCCTAGTGCCGGTTTGAAGTTCCTGCAGTTTTCACTGTAAAACCGAGTTGGAGATTGTATCTCCCCATATATATGTATGGAGTGGAATTTGCAACTGAAAAGAAACTATGTGTTCCCAACAAGCTAGGTGAAGGACGGCTTTCACACACACTTATCTCTGAGAACTGAGCATGTGGAGAGACGTTCGTTCATCTAGCACAAAGGGAACGGGTTGCAGGAGAAACTTTTACTCTGGTTTCTCAGTCTGTTTCCTAGTGCCGGTTTGAAGTTCCTGCAGTTTTCACTTTAAAACAGAGTTGGAGCTAGTACCTCCCCGTATAAATGTAAGGAGTGGAGTTTTCAACTGAAAAGAATCTTTGTGTTCCCAACAACTATGTGAAGTACGGCTTTCACTCACAAATATCTCTCAGAACTGAGCATGTGGAGAGACGTTCGTTCATCTAGCACAAAGGGAACTTGTTGCAGGAGAAACTTTTACTCTGGTTTCTCAGTCTGTTTCCTAGTGCCGGTTTGAAGTTCCTGCAGTTTTCACTGTAAAACCGAGTTGGAGATTGTATCTCCCCATATATATGTATGGAGTGGAATTTGCAACTGAAAAGAAACTTTGTGTTCCCAACAAGCTAGGTGAAGGACGGCTTTCACACACAATTATCTCTGAGAACTGAGCATGTGGAGAGACGTTCGTTCATCTAGCACAAAGGGAACGGGTTGCAGGAGAAACTTTTACTCTGGTTTCTCAGTCTGTTTCCTAGTGCCGGTTTGAAGTTCCTGCAGTTTTCACTTTAAAACCGAGTTGGAGTTAGTACCTCCCCATATAAATGTATGGAGTGGAGTTTTCAACTGAAAAGAATCTTGTGTTCCCAACAAGCTATGTGAAGTACGGCTTTCACTCACAAATATCTCTCAGAACTGAGCATGTGGAGAGACGTTCGTTCATCTAGCACAAAGGGAACGGGTTGCAGGAGAAACTTTTACTCTGGTTTCTCAGTCTGTTTCCTAGTGCCGTTTTGATGTTCCTGCAGTTTTCACTGTAAAACCGAGTTGAAGCTAGTACCTCCCCATATATATGTATGGAGTGGAGTTTGCAACTGTAAAGAAACTTTGTGTTCCCAACAAGCTACTTGAAGGACGGCTTTCACACACACTTATCTCTCAGAACTGAGCATGTGGAGAGACGTTCGTTCATCTAGCACAAAGGGAACGGGTTGCAGGAGAAACTTTTACTCTGGTTTCTCAGTCTGTTTCCTAGTGCCGGTTTGAAGTTCCTGCAGTTTTCACTGTAAAACCGAGTTGGAGATTGTATCTCCCCATATATATGTATGGAGTGGAATTTGCAACTGAAAAGAAACTATGTGTTCCCAACAAGCTAGGTGAAGGACGGCTTTCACACACACTTATCTCTGAGAACTGAGCATGTGGAGAGACGTTCGTTCATCTAGCACAAAGGGAACGGGTTGCAGGAGAAACTTTTACTCTGGTTTCTCAGTCTGTTTCCTAGTGCCGGTTTGAAGTTCCTGCAGTTTTCACTTTAAAACAGAGTTGGAGCTAGTACCTCCCCGTATAAATGTATGGAGTGGAGTTTTCAACTGAAAAGAAACTATGTGTTCCCAACAAGCTATGTGAAGTACGGCTTTCACTCACAAATATCTCTCAGAACTGAGCATGTGGAGAGACGTTCGTTCATCAAGCACAAAGGGAACGGGTTGCAGGAGAAACTTTTACTCTGGTTTCTCAGTCTGTTTCCTAGTGCCGGTTTGAAGTTCCTGCAGTTTTCACTGTAAAACCGAGTTGGAGATTGTATCTCCCCATATATATGTATGGAGTGGAATTTGCAACTGAAAAGATACTTTGTGTTCCCAACAAGCTAGGTGAAGGACGGCTTTCACACACAATTATCTCTGAGAACTGAGCATGTGGAGAGACGTTCGTTCATCTAGCACAAAGGGAACGGGTTACAGGAGAAACTTTTACTCTGGTTTCTCAGTCTGTTTCCTAGTGCCGGTTTGTAGTTCCTGCAGTTTTCACTGTAAAACCGAGTTGGAGCTAGTACCTCCCCATATATATGTATGGAGTGGAGTTTGCAACAGAAAAGAATCTTTGTGTTCCCAACAAGCTACTTGAAGGACGGCTTTCACACACACTTATCTCTCAGAACTGAGCATGTGGAGAGACGTTCGTTCATCTAGCACAAAGGGAACGGGTTGCAGGAGAAACTTTTACTCTGGTTTCTCAGTCTGTTTCCTAGTGCCGGTTTGAAGTTCCTGCAGTTTTCACTGTAAAACCGAGTTGGAGATTGTATCTCCCCATATATATGTATGGAGTGGAATTTGCAACTGAAAAGAAACTAAGTGTTCCCAACAAGCTAGGTGAAGGACGGCTTTCACACACACTTATCTCTGAGAACTGAGCATGTGGAGAGACGTTCGTTCATCTAGCACAAAGGGAACGGGTTGCAGGAGAAACTTTTACTCTGGTTTCTCAGTCTGTTTCCTAGTGCCGGTTTGAAGTTCCTGCAGTTTTCACTTTAAAACAGAGTTGGAGCTAGTACCTCCCCGTATAAATGTATGGAGTGGAGTTTTCAACTGAAAAGAATCTTTGTGTTCCCAACAACTATGTGAAGTACGGCTTTCACTCACAAATATCTCTCAGAACTGAGCATGTGGAGAGACGTTCGTTCATCTAGCACAAAGGGAACGGGTTGCAGGAGAAACTTTTACTCTGGTTTCTCAGTCTGTTTCCTAGTGCCGGTTTGAAGTTCCTGCAGTTTTCACTGTAAAACCGAGTTGGAGATTGTATCTCCCCATATATATGTATGGAGTGGAATTTGCAACTGAAAAGATACTTTGTGTTCCCAACAAGCTAGGTGAAGGACGGCTTTCACACACAATTATCTCTGAGAACTGAGCATGTGGAGAGACGTTCGTTCATCTAGCACAAAGGGAACGGGTTGCAGGAGAAACTTTTACTCTGGTTTCTCAGTCTGTTTCCTAGTGCCGGTTTGAAGTTCCTGCAGTTTTCACTTTAAAACCGAGTTGGAGCTAGTACCTCCCCATATAAATGTATGGAGTGGAGTTTTCAACTGAAAAGAATCTTTGTGTTCCCAACAAGCTATGTGAAGTACGGCTTTCACTCACAAATATCTCTCAGAACTGAGCATGTGGAGAGACGTTCGTTCATCAAGCACAAAGGGAACGGGTTGCAGGAGAAACTTTTACTCTGGTTTCTCAGTCTGTTTCCTAGTGCCGTTTTGATGTTCCTGCAGTTTTCACTGTAAAACCGAGTTGAAGCTAGTACCTCCCCATATATATGTATGGAGTGGAGTTTGCAACTGTAAAGAAACTTTGTGTTCCCAACAAGCTACTTGAAGGACGGCTTTCACACACACTTATCTCTCAGAACTGAGCATGTGGAGAGACGTTCGTTCATCTAGCACAAAGGGAACGGGTTGCAGGAGAAACTTTTACTCTGGTTTCTCAGTCTGTTTCCTAGTGCCGGTTTGAAGTTCCTGCAGTTTTCACTGTAAAACCGAGTTGGAGATTGTATCTCCCCATATATATGTATGGAGTGGAATTTGCAACTGAAAAGAAACTATGTGTTCCCAACAAGCTAGGTGAAGGACGGCTTTCACACACACTTATCTCTGAGAACTGAGCATGTGGAGAGACGTTCGTTCATCTAGCACAAAGGGAACGGGTTGCAGGAGAAACTTTTACTCTGGTTTCTCAGTCTGTTTCCTAGTGCCGGTTTGAAGTTCCTGCAGTTTTCACTTTAAAAACGAGTTGGAGCTAGTACCTCCCCATATAAATGTATGGAGTGGAGTTTTCAACTGAAAAGAATCTTTGTGTTCCCAACAAGCTATGTGAAGTACGGCTTTCACTCACAAATATCTCTCAGAACTGAGCATGTGGAGAGACGTTCGTTCATCAAGCACAAAGGGAACGGGTTGCAGGAG
This sequence comes from Camelus bactrianus, assembly GCF_048773025.1. NCBI lineage: Eukaryota > Metazoa > Chordata > Mammalia > Artiodactyla > Camelidae > Camelus > Camelus bactrianus. The sequence goes on from NC_133553.1 coordinate 70,749,249, forward strand.
AAACTTTTACTCTGGTTTCTCAGTCTGTTTCCTAGTGCCGTTTTGATGTTCCTGCAGTTTTCACTGTAAAACCGAGTTGAAGCTAGTACCTCCCCATATATATGTATGGAGTGGAGTTTGCAACTGTAAAGAAACTTTGTGTTCCCAACAAGCTACTTGAAGGACGGCTTTCACACACACTTATCTCTCAGAACTGAGCATGTGGAGAGACGTTCGTTCATCTAGCACAAAGGGAACGGGTTGCAGGAGAAACTTTTACTCTGGTTTCTCAGTCTGTTTCCTAGTGCCGGTTTGAAGTTCCTGCAGTTTTCACTGTAAAACCGAGTTGGAGATTGTATCTCCCCATATATATGTATGGAGTGGAATTTGCAACTGAAAAGAAACTATGTGTTCCCAACAAGCTAGGTGAAGGACGGCTTTCACACACACTTATCTCTGAGAACTGAGCATGTGGAGAGACGTTCGTTCATCTAGCACAAAGGGAACGGGTTGCAGGAGAAACTTTTACTCTGGTTTCTCAGTCTGTTTCCTAGTGCCGGTTTGAAGTTCCTGCAGTTTTCACTTTAAAACAGAGTTGGAGCTAGTACCTCCCCGTATAAATGTATGGAGTGGAGTTTTCAACTGAAAAGAAACTATGTGTTCCCAACAAGCTATGTGAAGTACGGCTTTCACTCACAAATATCTCTCAGAACTGAGCATGTGGAGAGACGTTCGTTCATCAAGCACAAAGGGAACGGGTTGCAGGAGAAACTTTTACTCTGGTTTCTCAGTCTGTTTCCTAGTGCCGGTTTGAAGTTCCTGCAGTTTTCACTGTAAAACCGAGTTGGAGATTGTATCTCCCCATATATATGTATGGAGTGGAATTTGCAACTGAAAAGATACTTTGTGTTCCCAACAAGCTAGGTGAAGGACGGCTTTCACACACAATTATCTCTGAGAACTGAGCATGTGGAGAGACGTTCGTTCATCTAGCACAAAGGGAACGGGTTACAGGAGAAACTTTTACTCTGGTTTCTCAGTCTGTTTCCTAGTGCCGGTTTGAAGTTCCTGCAGTTTTCACTGTAAAACCGAGTTGGAGATTGTATCTCCCCATATATATGTATGGAGTGGAATTGGCAACTGAAAAGAAACTAAGTGTTCCCAACAAGCTAGGTGAAGGACGGCTTTCACACACACTTATCTCTGAGAACTGAGCATGTGGAGAGACGTTCGTTCATCTAGCACAAAGGGAACGGGTTGCAGGAGAAACTTTTACTCTGGTTTCTCAGTCTGTTTCCTAGTGCCGGTTTGAAGTTCCTGCAGTTTTCACTTTAAAACAGAGTTGGAGCTAGTACCTCCCCGTATAAATGTATGGAGTGGAGTTTTCAACTGAAAAGAATCTTTGTGTTCCCAACAACTATGTGAAGTACGGCTTTCACTCACAAATATCTCTCAGAACTGAGCATGTGGAGAGACGTTCGTTCATCTAGCACAAAGGGAACGGGTTGCAGGAGAAACTTTTACTCTGGTTTCTCAGTCTGTTTCCTAGTGCCGGTTTGAAGTTCCTGCAGTTTTCACTGTAAAACCGAGTTGGAGATTGTATCTCCCCATATATATGTATGGAGTGGAATTTGCAACTGAAAAGATACTTTGTGTTCCCAACAAGCTAGGTGAAGGACGGCTTTCACACACAATTATCTCTGAGAACTGAGCATGTGGAGAGACGTTCGTTCATCTAGCACAAAGGGAACGGGTTGCAGGAGAAACTTTTACTCTGGTTTCTCAGTCTGTTTCCTAGTGCCGGTTTGAAGTTCCTGCAGTTTTCACTTTAAAACCGAGTTGGAGCTAGTACCTCCCCATATAAATGTATGGAGTGGAGTTTTCAACTGAAAAGAATCTTTGTGTTCCCAACAAGCTATGTGAATTACGGCTTTCACTCACAAATATCTCTCAGAACTGAGCATGTGGAGAGACGTTCGTTCATCAAGCACAAAGGGAACGGGTTGCAGGAGAAACTTTTACTCTGGTTTCTCAGTCTGTTTCCTAGTGCCGTTTTGATGTTCCTGCAGTTTTCACTGTAAAACCGAGTTGAAGCTAGTACCTCCCCATATATATGTATGGAGTGGAGTTTGCAACTGTAAAGAAACTTTGTGTTCCCAACAAGCTACTTGAAGGACGGCTTTCACACACACTTATCTCTCAGAACTGAGCATGTGGAGAGACGTTCGTTCATCTAGCACAAAGGGAACGGGTTGCAGGAGAAACTTTTACTCTGGTTTCTCAGTCTGTTTCCTAGTGCCGGTTTGAAGTTCTTGCAGTTTTCACTGTAAAACCGAGTTGGAGATTGTATCTCCCCATATATATGTATGGAGTGGAATTTGCAACTGAAAAGAAACTATGTGTTCCCAACAAGCTAGGTGAAGGACGGCTTTCACACACACTTATCTCTGAGAACTGAGCATGTGGAGAGACGTTCGTTCATCTAGCACAAAGGGAACGGGTTGCAGGAGAAACTTTTACTCTGGTTTCTCAGTCTGTTTCCTAGTGCCGGTTTGAAGTTCCTGCAGTTTTCACTTTAAAACCGAGTTGGAGCTAGTACCTCCCCATATAAATGTATGGAGTGGAGTTTTCAACTGAAAAGAATCTTTGTGTTCCCAACAAGCTATGTGAAGTACGGCTTTCACTCACAATTATCTCTCAGAACTGAGCATGTGGAGAGACGTTCGTTCATCAAGCACAAAGGGAACGGGTTGCAGGAGAAACTTTTACTCTGGTTTCTCAGTCTGTTTCCTAGTGCCGTTTTGATGTTCCTGCAGTTTTCACTGTAAAACCGATTTGAAGCTAGTACCTCCCCATATATATGTATGGAGTGGAGTTTGCAACTGTAAAGAAACTTTGTGTTCCCAACAAGCTACTTGAAGGACGGCTTTCACACACACTTATCTCTCAGAACTGAGCATGTGGAGAGACGTTCGTTCATCTAGCACAAAGGGAACGGGTTGCAGTAGCAACTTTTACTCTGGTTTCTCAGTCTGTTTCCTAGTGCCGGTTTGAAGTTCCTGCAGTTTTCACTTTAAAACAGAGTTGGAGCTGGTACCTCCCCGTATAAATGTATGGAGTGGAGTTTTCAACTGAAAAGAATCTTTGTGTTCCCAACAACTATGTGAAGTACGGCTTTCACTCACAAATATCTCTCAGAACTGAGCATGTGGAGAGACGTTCGTTCATCTAGCACAAAGGGAACTTGTTGCAGGAGAAACTTTTACTCTGGTTTCTCAGTCTGTTTCCTAGTGCCGGTTTGAAGTTCCTGCAGTTTTCACTGTAAAACCGAGTTGGAGATTGTATCTCCCCATATATATGTATGGAGTGGAATTTGCAACTGAAAAGAAACTAAGTGTTCCCAACAAGCTAGGTGAAGGACGGCTTTCACACACACTTATCTCTGAGAACTGAGCATGTGGAGAGACGTTCGTTCATCTAGCACAAAGGGAACGGGTTGCAGGAGAAACTTTTACTCTGGTTTCTCAGTCTGTTTCCTAGTGCCGGTTTGAAGTTCCTGCAGTTTTCACTTTAAAACAGAGTTGGAGCTAGTACCTCCCCGTATAAATGTATGGAGTGGAGTTTTCAACTGAAAAGAATCTTTGTGTTCCCAACAACTATGTGAAGTACGGCTTTCACTCACAAATATCTCTCAGAACTGAGCATGTGGAGAGACGTTCGTTCATCTAGCACAAAGGGAACTTGTTGCAGGAGAAACTTTTACTCTGGTTTCTCAGTCTGTTTCCTAGTGCCGGTTTGAAGTTCCTGCAGTTTTCACTGTAAAACCGAGTTGGAGATTGTATCTCCCCATATATATGTATGGAGTGGAATTTGCAACTGAAAAGAAACTAAGTGTTCCCAACAAGCTAGGTGAAGGACGGCTTTCACACACACTTATCTCTGAGAACTGAGCATGTGGAGAGACGTTCGTTCATCTAGCACAAAGGGAACGGGTTGCAGGAGAAACTTTTACTCTGGTTTCTCAGTCTGTTTCCTAGTGCCGGTTTGAAGTTCCTGCAGTTTTCACTTTAAAACAGAGTTGGAGCTAGTACCTCCCCGTATAAATGTATGGAGTGGAGTTTTCAACTGAAAAGAATCTTTGTGTTCCCAACAACTATGTGAAGTACGGCTTTCACTCACAAATATCTCTCAGAACTGAGCATGTGGAGAGACGTTCGTTCATCTAGCACAAAGGGAACGGGTTGCAGGAGAAACTTTTACTCTGGTTTCTCAGTCTGTTTCCTAGTGCCGGTTTGAAGTTCCTGCAGTTTTCACTGTAAAACCGAGTTGGAGATTGTATCTCCCCATATATATGTATGGAGTGGAATTTGCAACTGAAAAGATACTTTGTGTTCCCAACAAGCTAGGTGAAGGACGGCTTTCACACACAATTATCTCTGAGAACTGAGCATGTGGAGAGACGTTCGTTCATCTAGCACAAAGGGAACGGGTTGCAGGAGAAACTTTTACTCTGGTTTCTCAGTCTGTTTCCTAGTGCCGGTTTGAAGTTCCTGCAGTTTTCACTTTAAAACCGAGTTGGAGCTAGTACCTCCCCATATAAATGTATGGAGTGGAGTTTTCAACTGAAAAGAATCTTTGTGTTCCCAACAAGCTATGTGAAGTACGGCTTTCACTCACAAATATCTCTCAGAACTGAGCATGTGGAGAGACGTTCGTTCATCAAGCACAAAGGGAACGGGTTGCAGGAGAAACTTTTACTCTGGTTTCTCAGTCTGTTTCCTAGTGCCGTTTTGATGTTCCTGCAGTTTTCACTGTAAAACCGAGTTGAAGCTAGTACCTCCCCATATATATGTATGGAGTGGAGTTTGCAACTGTAAAGAAACTTTGTGTTCCCAACAAGCTACTTGAAGGACGGCTTTCACACACACTTATCTCTCAGAACTGAGCATGTGGAGAGACGTTCGTTCATCTAGCACAAAGGGAACGGGTTGCAGGAGAAACTTTTACTCTGGTTTCTCAGTCTGTTTCCTAGTGCCGGTTTGAAGTTCCTGCAGTTTTCACTGTAAAACCGAGTTGGAGATTGTATCTCCCCATATATATGTATGGAGTGGAATTTGCAACTGAAAAGAAACTATGTGTTCCCAACAAGCTAGGTGAAGGACGGCTTTCACACACACTTATCTCTGAGAACTGAGCATGTGGAGAGACGTTCGTTCATCTAGCACAAAGGGAACGGGTTGCAGGAGAAACTTTTACTCTGGTTTCTCAGTCTGTTTCCTAGTGCCGGTTTGAAGTTCCTGCAGTTTTCACTTTAAAACCGAGTTGGAGCTAGTACCTCCCCATATAAATGTATGGAGTGGAGTTTTCAACTGAAAAGAATCTTTGTGTTCCCAACAAGCTATGTGAAGTACGGCTTTCACTCACAAATATCTCTCAGAACTGAGCATGTGGAGAGACGTTCGTTCATCCAGCACAAAGGGAACGGGTTGCAGGAGAAACTTTTACTCTGGTTTCTCAGTCTGTTTCCTAGTGCCGTTTTGATGTTATTGCAGTTTTCACTGTAAAACCGATTTGAAGCTAGTAATTCCCCATATATATGTATGGAGTGGAGTTTGCAACTGTAAAGAAACTTTGTGTTCCCAACAAGCTACTTGAAGGACGGCTTTCACACACACTTATCTCTCAGAACTGAGCATGTGGAGAGACGTTCGTTCATCTAGCACAAAGGGAACGGGTTGCAGTAGCAACTTTTACTCTGGTTTCTCAGTCTGTTTCCTAGTGCCGGTTTGAAGTTCCTGCAGTTTTCACTTTAAAACAGAGTTGGAGCTAGTACCTCCCCGTATAAATGTATGGAGTGGAGTTTTCAACTGAAAAGAATCTTTGTGTTCCCAACAAGCTATGTGAAGTACGGCTTTCACTCACAAATATCTCTCAGAACTGAGCATGTGGAGAGACTTTCGTTCACCTAGCACAAAGGGAACGGGTTGCAGGAGAAACTTTTACTCTGGTTTCTCAGTCTGTTTCATAGTGCCGGTTTGATGTTCCTGCAGTTTTCACTGTAAAACCGAGTTCAAGCTAGTACCTCCCCATATATATGTATGGAGTGGAGTTTGCAACTGTAAAGAAACTTTGTGTTCCCAACAAGCTAGGTGAAGGACGGCTTTCACACACACTTATCTCTCAGAACTGAGCATGTGGAGAGACGTTCGTTCATCTAGCACAAAGGGAACGGGTTGCAGGGGAAACTTTTACTCTGGTTTCTCAGTCTGTTTCCTAGTGCCGGTTTGAAGTTCCTGCAGTTTTCACTGTAAAACCGAGTTGGAGCTAGTACCTCCCCATATATATGTATGGAGTGGAGTTTGCAACAGAAAAGAATCTTTGTGTTCCCAACAAGCTACTTGAAGGACGGCTTTCACACACACTTATCTCTCAGAACTGAGCATGTGGAGAGACGTTCGTTCATCTAGCACAAAGGGAACGGGTTGCAGGAGAAACTTTTACTCTGGTTTCTCAGTCTGTTTCCTAGTGCCGGTTTGAAGTTCCTGCAGTTTTCACTGTAAAACCGAGTTGGAGATTGTATCTCCCCATATATATGTATGGAGTGGAATTTGCAACTGAAAAGAAACTATGTGTTCCCAACAAGCTAGGTGAAGGACGGCTTTCACACACACTTATCTCTCAGAACTGAGCATGTGGAGAGACGTTCGTTCATCTAGCACAAAGGGAACGGGTTGCAGGAGAAACTTTTACTCTGGTTTCTCAGTCTGTTTCCTAGTGCCGGTTTGAAGTTCCTGCAGTTTTCACTGTAAAACCGAGTTGGAGATTGTATCTCCCCATATATATGTATGGAGTGGAATTTGCAACTGAAAAGAAACTATGTGTTCCCAACAAGCTAGGTGAAGGACGGCTTTCACACACACTTATCTCTGAGAACTCAGCATGTGGAGAGACGTTCGTTCATCTAGCACAAAGGGAACGGGTTGCAGGAGAAACTATTACTCTGGTTTCTCAGTCTGTTTCCTAGTGCCGGTTGAAGTTCCTGCAGTTTTCACTGTAAAACCGAGTTGGAGATTGTATCTCCCCATATATATGTATGGAGTGGAATTTGCAACTGAAAAGAAACTATGTGTTCCCAACAAGCTAGGTGAAGGACGGCTTTCACACACACTTATCTCTGAGAACTGAGCATGTGGAGAGACGTTCGTTCATCTAGCACAAAGGGAACGGGTTGCAGGAGAAACTATTACTCTGGTTTCTCAGTCTGTTTCCTAGTGCCGGTTTGAAGTTCCTGCAGTTTTCACTTTAAAACAGAGTTGGAGCTAGTACCTCCCCGTATAAATGTATGGAGTGGAGTTTTCAACTGAAAAGAATCTTTGTGTTCCCAACAACTATGTGAAGTACGGCTTTCACTCACAAATATCTCTCAGAACTGAGCATGTGGAGAGACGTTCGTTCATCTAGCACAAAGGGAACTTGTTGCAGGAGAAACTTTTACTCTGGTTTCTCAGTCTGTTTCCTAGTGCCGGTTTGAAGTTCCTGCAGTTTTCACTGTAAAACCGAGTTGGAGATTGTATCTCCCCATATATATGTATGGAGTGGAATTTGCAACTGAAAAGAAACTTTGTGTTCCCAACAAGCTAGGTGAAGGACGGCTTTCACACACAATTATCTCTGAGAACTTAGCATGTGGAGAGACGTTCGTTCATCTAGCACAAAGGGAACGGGTTGCAGGAGAAACTTTTACTCTGGTTTCTCAGTCTGTTTCCTAGTGCCGGTTTGAAGTTCCTGCAGTTTTCACTTTAAAACCGAGTTGGAGCTAGTACCTCCCCATATAAATGTATGGAGTGGAGTTTTCAACTGAAAAGAATCTTTGTGTTCCCAACAAGCTATGTGAAGTACGGCTTTCACTCACAAATATCTCTCAGAACTGAGCATGTGGAGAGACGTTCGTTCATCAAGCACAAAGGAAACGGGTTGCAGGAGAAACTTTTACTCTGGATTCTCAGTCTGTTTCCTAGTGCCGTTTTGATGTTCCTGCAGTTTTCACTGTAAAACCGAGTTGAAGCTGGTACCTCCCCATATATATGTATGGAGTGGAGTTTGCAACTGTAAAGAAACTTTGTGTTCCCAACAAGCCACTTGAAGGACGGCTTTCACACACACTTATCTCTCAGAACTGAGCATGTGGAGAGACGTTCGTTCATCTAGCACAAAGGGAACGGGTTGCAGGAGAAACTTTTACTCTGGTTTCTCAGTCTGTTTCCTAGTGCCGGTTTGAAGTTCCTGCAGTTTTCACTGTAAAACCGAGTTGGAGATTGTATCTCCCCATATATATGTATGGAGTGGAATTTGCAACTGAAAAGAAACTATGTGTTCCCAACAAGCTAGGTGAAGGACGGCTTTCACACACACTTATTTCTGAGAACTGAGCATGTGGAGAGACGTTCGTTCATCTAGCACAAAGGGAACGGGTTGCAGGAGAAACTTTTACTCTGGTTTCTCAGTCTGTTTCCTAGTGCCGGTTTGAAGTTCCTGCAGTTTTCACTTTAAAACAGAGTTGGAGCTAGTACCTCCCCGTATAAATGTATGGAGTGGAGTTTTCAACTGAAAAGAATCTTTGTGTTCCCAACAACTATGTGAAGTACGGCTTTCACTCACATATATCTCTCAGAACTGAGCATGTGGAGAGACGTTCGTTCATCTAGCACAAAGGGAACTTGTTGCAGGAGAAACTTTTACTCTGGTTTCTCAGTCTGTTTCCTAGTGCCGGTTTGAAGTTCCTGCAGTTTTCACTGTAAAACCGAGTTGGAGATTGTATCTCCCCATATATATGTATGGAGTGGAATTTGCAACTGAAAAGAAACTTTGTGTTCCCAACAAGCTAGGTGAAGGACGGCTTTCACACACAATTATCTCTGAGAACTGAGCATGTGGAGAGACGTTCGTTCATCTAGCACAAAGGGAACGGGTTGCAGGAGAACCTTTTACTCTGGTTTCTCAGTCTGTTTCCTAGTGCCGGTTTGAAGTTCCTGCAGTTTTCACTTTAAAACCGAGTTGGAGCTACTACCTCCCCATATAAATGTATGGAGTGGAGTTTTCAACTGAAAAGAATCTTTGTGTTCCCAACAAGCTATGTGAAGTACGGCTTTCACTCACAAATATCTCTCAGAACTGAGCATGTGGAGAGACGTTCGTTCATCAAGCACAAAGGGAACGGGTTGCAGGAGAAACTTTTACTCTGGTTTCTCAGTCTGTTTCCTAGTGCCGTTTTGATGTTCCTGCAGTTTTCACTGTAAAACCGAGTTGAAGCTAGTACCTCCCCATATATATGTATGGAGTGGAGTTTGCAACTGTAAAGAAACTTTGTGTTCCCAACAAGCTACTTGAAGGACGGCTTTCACACACACTTATCTCTCAGAACTGAGCATGTGGAGAGACGTTCGTTCATCTAGCACAAACGGAACGGGTTGCAGGAGAAACTTTTACTCTGGTTTCTCAGTCTGTTTCCTAGTGCCGGTTTGAAGTTCCTGCAGTTTTCACTGTAAAATCGAGTTGGAGATTGTATCTCCCCATATATATGTATGGAGTGGAATTTGCAACTGAAAAGAAACTATGTGTTCCCAACAAGCTAGGTGAAGGACGGCTTTCACACACACTTATCTCTCAGAACTGAGCATGTGGAGAGACGTTCGTTCATCTAGCACAAAGGGAACGGGTTGCAGGAGAAACTTTTACTCTGGTTTCTCAGTCTGTTTCCTAGTGCCGGTTGAAGTTCCTGCAGTTTTCACTGTAAAACCGAGTTGGAGATTGTATCTCCCCATATATATGTATGGAGTGGAATTTGCAACTGAAAAGAAACTATGTGTTCCCAACAAGCTAGGTGAAGGACGGCTTTCACACACACTTATCTCTGAGAACTGAGCATGTGGAGAGACGTTCGTTCATCTAGCACAAAGGGAACGGGTTGCAGGAGAAACTTTTACTCTGGTTTCTCAGTCTGTTTCCTAGTGCCGGTTTGAAGTTCCTGCAGTTTTCACTTTAAAACAGAGTTGGAGCTAGTACCTCCCCGTATAAATGTATGGAGTGGAGTTTTCAACTGAAAAGAATCTTTGTGTTCCCAACAACTATGTGAAGTACGGCTTTCACTCACAAATATCTCTCAGAACTGAGCATGTGGAGAGACGTTCGTTCATCTAGCACAAAGGGAACTTGTTGCAGGAGAAACTTTTACTCTGGTTTCTCAGTCTGTTTCCTAGTGCCGGTTTGAAGTTCCTGCAGTTTTCACTGTAAAACCGAGTTGGAGATTGTATCTCCCCATATATATGTATGGAGTGGAATTTGCAACTGAAAAGAAACTTTGTGTTCCCAACAAGCTAGGTGAAGGACGGCTTTCACACACAATTATCTCTGAGAACTGAGCATGTGGAGAGACGTTCGTTCATCTAGCACAAAGGGAACGGGTTGCAGGAGAAACTTTTCCTCTGGTTTCTCAGTCTGTTTCCTAGTGCCGGTTTGAAGTTCCTGCAGTTTTCACTTTAAAACCGAGTTGGAGCTAGTACCTCCCCATATAAATGTATGGAGTGGAGTTTTCAACTGAAAAGAATCTTTGTGTTCCCAACAAGCTATGTGAAGTACGGCTTTCACTCACAAATATCTCTCAGAACTGAGCATGTGGAGAGACGTTCGTTCATCAAGCACAAAGGGAACGGGTTGCAGGAGAAACTTTTACTCTGGTTTCTCAGTCTGTTTCCTAGTGCCGTTTTGATGTTCCTGCAGTTTTCACTGTAAAACCGAGTTGAAGCTAGTACCTCCCCATATATATGTATGGAGGGGAGTTTGCAACTGTAAAGAAACTTTGTGTTCCCAACAAGCTACTTGAAGGACGGCTTTCACACACACTTATCTCTCAGAACTGAGCATGTGGAGAGACGTTCGTTCATCTAGCACAAAGGGAACGGGTTGCAGGAGAAACTTTTACTCTGGTTTCTCAGTCTGTTTCCTAGTGCCGGTTTGAAGTTCCTGCAGTTTTCACTGTAAAACCGAGTTGGAGATTGTATCTCCCCATATATATGTATGGGGTGGAATTTGCAACTGAAAAGAAACTATGTGTTCCCAACAAGCTAGGTGAAGGACGGCTTTCACACACACTTATCTCTGAGAACTGAGCATGTGGAGAGACGTTCGTTCATCTAGCACAAAGGGAACGGGTTGCAGGAGAAACTTTTACTCTGGTTTCTCAGTCTGTTTCCTAGTGCGGGTTTGAAGTTCCTGCAGTTTTCACTTTAAAACAGAGTTGGAGCTAGTACCTCCCCGTATAAATGTATGGAGCGGAGTTTTCAACTGAAAAGAAACTATGTGTTCCCAACAAGCTATGTGAAGTACGGCTTTCACTCACAAATATCTCTCAGAACTGAGCATGTGGAGAGACGTTCGTTCATCAAGCACAAAGGGAACGGGTTGCAGGAGAAACTTTTACTCTGGTTTCTCAGTCTGTTTCCTTGTGCCGGTTTGATGTTCCTGCAGTTTTCACTGTAAAACCGAGTTCAAGATAGTACCTCCCCATATATATGTATGGAGTGGAGTTTGCAACTGTAAAGAAACTTTGTGTTCCCAACAAGCTAGGTGAAGGACGGCTTTCACACACACTTATCTCTGAGAACTGAGCATGTGGAGAGACGTTCATTCATCTAGCACAAAGGGAACGGGTTGCAGGGGAAACTTTTTCTCTGGTTTCTCAGTCTGTTTCCTAGTGCCGGTTTGAAGTTCCTGCAGTTTTCACTGTAAAACCGAGTTGGAGCTAGTACCTCCCCATATATATGTATGGAGTGGAGTTTGCAACAGAAAAGAATCTTTGTGTTCCCAACAAGCTACTTGAAGGACGGCTTTCACACACACTTATCTCTCAGAACTGAGCATGTGGAGAGACGTTCGTTCATCTAGCACAAAGGGAACGGGTTGCAGGAGAAACTTTTACTCTGGTTTCTCAGTCTGTTTCCTAGTGCCGGTTTGAAGTTCCTGCAGTTTTCACTGTAAAACCGAGTTGGAGATTGTATCTCCCCATATATATGTATGTAGTGGAATTTGCAACTGAAAAGAAACTATGTGTTCCCAACAAGCTAGGTGAAGGACGGCTTTCACACACACTTATCTCTGAGAACTGAGCATGTGGAGAGACGTTCGTTCATCTAGCACAAAGGGAACGGGTTGCAGGAGAAACTTTTACTCTGGTTTCTCAGTCTGTTTCCTAGTGCGGGTTTGAAGTTCCTGCAGTTTTCACTTTAAAACAGAGTTGGAGCTAGTACCTCCCCGTATAAATGTATGGAGTGGAGTTTTCAACTGAAAAGAAACTATGTGTTCCCAACAAGCTATGTGAAGTACGGCTTTCACTCACAAATATCTCTCAGAACTGAGCATGTGGAGAGACGTTCGTTCATCAAGCACAAAGGGAACGGGTTGCAGGAGAAACTTTTACTCTGGTTTCTCAGTCTGTTTCCTTGTGCCGGTTTGATGTTCCTGCAGTTTTCACTGTAAAACCGAGTTCAAGATAGTACCTCCCCATATATATGTATGGAGTGGAGTTTTCAACTGAAAAGAAACTTTGTGTTCCCAACAAGCTAGGTGAACGACGGCTTTCACACACACTTATCTCTGAGAACTGAGCATGTGGAGAGACGTTCATTCATCTAGCACAAAGGGAACGGGTTGCAGGGGAAACTTTTTCTCTGGTTTCTCAGTCTGTTTCCTAGTGCCGGTTTGAAGTTCCTGCAGTTTTCACTGTAAAACCGAGTTGGAGCTAGTACCTCCCCATATATATGTATGGAGTGGAGTTTGCAACAGAAAAGAATCTTTGTGTTCCCAACAAGCTACTTGAAGGACGGCTTTCACACACACTTATCTCTCAGAACTGAGCATGTGGAGAGACGTTCGTTCATCTAGCACAAAGGGAACGGGTTGCAGGAGAAACTTTTACTCTGGTTTCTCAGTCTGTTTCCTAGTGCCGGTTTGAAGTTCCTGCAGTTTTCACTGTAAAACCGAGTTGGAGATTGTATCTCCCCATATATATGTATGTAGTGGAATTTGCAACTGAAAAGAAACTATGTGTTCCCAACAAGCTAGGTGAATGACGGCTTTCACACACACTTATCTCTGAGAACTGAGCATGTGGAGAGACGTTCGTTCATCTAGCACAAAGGGAACGGGTTGCAGGAGAAACTTTTACTCTGGTTTCTCAGTCTGTTTCCTAGTGCCGGTTTGAAGTTCCTGCAGTTTTCACTTTAAAACAGAGTTGGAGCTAGTACCTCCCCGTACAAATGTATGGAGTGGAGTTTTCAACTGAAAAGAATCTTTGTGTTCCCAACAACTATGTGAAGTACGGCTTTCACTCACAAATATCTCTCAGAACTGAGCATGTGGAGAGACGTTCGTTCATCTAGCACAAAGGGAACTTGTTGCAGGAAAAACTTTTACTCTGGTTTCTCAGTCTGTTTCCTAGTGCCGGTTTGAAGTTCCTGCAGTTTTCACTGTAAAACCGAGTTGAAGCTAGTACCTCCCCATATATATGTATGTAGTGGAATTTGCAACTTTAAAGAAACTTTGTGTTCCCAACAAGCTACTTGAAGGACGGCTTTCACACACACTTATCTCTCAGAACTGAGCATGTGGAGAGACGTTCGTTCATCTAGCACAAAGGGAACGGGTTGCAGGAGAAACTTTTACTCTGGTTTCTCAGTCTGTTTCCTAGTGCCGGTTTGAAGTTCCTGCAGTTTTCACTGTAAAACCGAGTTGGAGATTGTATCTCCCCATATATATGTATGGAGCGGAATTTGCAACTGAAAAGAAACTATGTGTTCCCAACAAACTAGGTGAAGGACGGCTTTCACACACACTTATCTCTGAGAACTGAGCATGTGGAGAGACGTTCGTTCATCTAGCACAAAGGGAACGGGTTGCAGGAGAAACTTTTACTCTGGTTTCTCAGTCTGTTTCCTAGTGCCGGTTTGAAGTTCCTGCAGTTTTCACTTTAAAACAGAGTTGGAGCTAGTACCTCCCCGTATAAATGTATGGAGTGGAGTTTTCAACTGAAAAGAAACTATGTGTTCCCAACAAGCTATGTGAAGTACGGCTTTCACTCACAAATATCTCTCAGAACTGAGCATGTGGAGAGACGTTCGTTCATCA